>NW_021703784.1:61933315-62579940 GCF_005190385.1 Monodon monoceros | reverse complement strand
ATATATATATATATATATATATATATATATATATATATATATATATAAAATCTCACATCTTCCTTACCCATTCAACTGTATGGATACTTAGGTTTCTTCCATATCTTGGCTATTGTAAATAATGCTGCAATGAACATAGGGGTGCATATGTCTTTTCAAATTAGTGCTTTTGTTTTCTTCAAATAAATACCCAGGAGTGAAATTGTTGAATTGTCTGGTAGCTCCATTTTAATGTTTTTGAGGAACCTCCATACTGTTTTCCATAGTGGCTGTACCAATTTACATTCCCACCAACAGTGAAAAGGATTCCCTTTTCTCTACATCCTCTCCAACACTTATTTCTTGTCTTTTTGATGATGGCCATTCTGACCTATGTGAGGTGATATCTCGTTGTGGTTTTGATTTTCATTTCCCTGATGATGAGTGCTGTTGGGTATCTTTTCAATGTGCTTAGTGGCCATCTTTGGAAATGATATCTTCTTTGGAAAAATACCTGTTCAGGTCCTCTGCTATTTTTTTAATTAGACTGTTTTTTTGATATTGAGTTGTATGAGTTCTTCATATATTTTGGATATTAACCCTTTATCAGATGTATAATTTGCAAATATCTTCTCCCATTCAGTAGGCTGCCTTTTTGTTATGTTGATAGTTTCCTTTGCTGTCCAAAAGCTTTTTAGTTTGATGTGGTCCCATTTGTTTATTTTTGCTTTTGCTGCCCTTGCCTGAGGAGACAGATCCAAAAAAATTTTTGCTAAGACCAACATCAAAGAACACCCTGCCTATGTTTTCTTCTAGAAGTTTTATGGTTTCAGAGCTTACATGTAAATCTTTAATACATTTTGAGTTTATTTTTGCATGTGGAGTGAGAAAATGGTCTCAATAATTTTACTTCTAAGAATTTATCTTTAAAACAATTCATAAAATTACCCTAAGATGAATACACAAGGATGTTTATTCAGGAAGTTTTCATGGCAAAAATGTAGGGGGTGGGGAGAAGTTTAATGTCCAATAACAGAGGAATGGTTAAACAAATTAGGATAATTTCATATGATGAAATATCATGCAGGTAATAAAAATGATATTGTACAGATTTATTTACTGACATGGAAAGATGCCACGAATATACTGATGAGTAAAAAAAAAAAAAAAAAAAAATCAGGTTACAGACCAACCTGATCCCACTTTTTAAAATTTGTGTGGCCCATTAGGGAAAGTCCAAATGACCAGTAAATAAATAAAATTCAGTAGTAATCAGTAATGGAAGTTAAAACAATAGTGCCATATTAGTTTATACCCTTTAGGATGGCAAACATGAATCCATACAGAGGTCGGCAAGGACACAGGGAGGTGGGGAACTCTCATGCATTGCTGGTGGGAATACACACTGGTACAGGCATTCTGGAGACTAATCTCACAGAACTTAGCATTGTCTGTGGAAGCTTTTGGATGCCATTTCTGGATATATAACCTCAAGAAATTCTCATTCAGATCCACAAGAGAACATGAAACAGGATGTTCATATATACATTATTCGTGGCAAACAGGTGCTGGAGGCAAACCAAGAGTCCCTCATTAAGAGACAAGAGAAGTTAAATGTGGTAGATGCATTATTACTCCATAATGTGCAGCTATGAGAAGAAACAATCTACTTGGATAATTATTTTTTTAAGTGTTCAGTGAGAAAAGTAGGAATTTTTTTAACACAATATATTTGTATGTTAAAAACACATAGTCACAAAACAACAAAACAGATTTTACAGGATTATATACATATAATAAGTACAGATATCAAACAGGTTAAAGACAGTTCCTATGGAGGAGATGGGAAGGGGAATGGGAATTAAAGGAGAAAAAATAAAGTAATTAAAACAAGAGAGAAGGCTTGCACAGACCAATAATAACAACTTAAACTGAGAAGTATGCTTAATTCAGCTCTCTGTAGTTGAGTTCAATTTTTTAAAGTGCGTATGTATAATATGTAAAAATGTCTAAAAAGGTAAACTCTAAAATAATGGTAGTTATCTCTCTGGGAGTAGTATAAAAGGAAAATCTTTTCTTTTTTTCTACACTGGATAAATATTGTATAATAAGTAAAATGCATTTCTTAAGTCTCAAAAGCTCATCTTAACACTCAGAACTACCTTCCTGCTTTTGGATAAAGTACAATAACCTACTAAATTCAGCTGCCTGTGTGGTCACAGTCATTTTATTATTTTACCAGAATTCAAAATGACTCTGGAACAAGACCAGTGGGACCACCAGATAGCTATCTAGCCTCACCCTTCTTCCCATGCCAATGAAGACCAAGCCTCCAATCCGGCTTTGGCAGAAACCTCTGTGGAACCCAGGATAACAAGGCCCTCGGCGTCCCCACTGGGGAAAGGAGGGGCAGCACTCATAACTCTGTCAGCTCACTCAGCCTCTGAAAAGACGGCTTGGGCAGCAGTTGCCAAAGACAAAGTTTCCACCTAAGGGTGGAAACTCTATTTGCAGCTTTGTAGACACAGGTGTCCTTCCAGGCGACTCAAGACCTGCAGTGTGGGACTGGGTTTGGCCAGGAATAGCTCAGAAGGCCTTCCCCTCAGAAGCCAGCTTTTGAGGCCTTCAGGTGTATGTTCTAACTGTATTTGGCAACAAAAACCAAAGAGGTCAGCGGCTTAGCTCAGGGCGAAAAAACGACTATTTCTGATTATAATCCCCACTTCAAACCAGGTCAAAGAATTAAAAAACTCACTTCATTTATTTATTTTGCACTCACTAAGCATACTGCTGAAGCAGTTCTGGTTTCCAGTCCTACCAGTCTCATGTAAATCCTTCAGAACCACAGGTGTAAATCACCTACCCAAGCCATCCTCATAGTAGAGGACATCTGGCTTGAGAATCCAAATGTTAAAATTATTCCACCTTACTCTCTGTCTTCAGAGCATCAAAATAGCCTGTGGCACTTGAGTGCAAATCCAGACTCCAGCCCTGATTACTCACTGTGTGACCTTGGCTAAGTTACTTTATGTCTCTGAGGTTCAATTTCTTTATCCACAGATAGAACAGAGATAATAACACCTACTCCACAAGGCTGCTGTAAGAATTAAATGAGCTAAGGTATATAAAGTGGCTAGGAGAATGTCTAATACAAAGAAGGTGCTAAAAAAAAAGAAGCCGTTTCCATTCCTCGCCATCACTCCCTTCCACCCTTAGCTGTTCAGCTAAGGTGTGGGCATTTCAAGAAATTGCTTGGTACATTGTGTTTGATTACAAATGGATGGTACCATTCCCACAGCCAGCAACAGTAGCTAAAGATAAAAGCTGCGACTACTCCTCAGCCGTCGACAGGTCGGATCAGCCACAAATGACTCACCACTGCTGATAAATGATGTGTTCTTGGCATCAAGAGACCTTATCCTGACAGGCTTTGACACCTTATGAAAAAGAAACCAGAAGGAAGGTTGAATGGCTCACAGAGAAGGTCCTCAGGGTTTGATGGTGACCTTCAGTCAATCCTGAACTTGTACCAGACTGGTGTTAGGAGGGTCTCCTGTGTCTTCAGACATGTCTCCAAATCACAGATTTTTTAGTTGGGAAGGACTCCAGCTGAGCAGCTGCCTCTTCATCTCAGAGCTGAACCATCTCCTTCACTTGCCTTAGATTCCCTGAAGGGAGTCATAAGACTCCCTGGGCAGAAGGCAAATGCCTGTTCCCTGCTCGGAATAGCCCTAAGCTAGTGCCCAACCTGCCTTTGGCAGCTTTGTCTGCTGGTTGAAACTCTGCCAGGGTGAGGTTTGGCTGAAGGGCTCTGTGGCTATTGGACAAACCTTGGCTCAAGGAAAAGGGTGAGTATTTAATCCCAAGCCACTGTCTGCAAGGATGAAGTGTTTGCAGCTCTCCGGTTTTTGTAGCCCCTTCAGACCTCCCAGAACCACTCACGGGCATGGGAATTCCAAAACTGGATTTTTTAGTCACTCTTTCATTCTTACATCCCCTGTACCTTGTGCAGTGCCTGTGGCACAGAGCTCCCGCTAAGTGAATATTTACTAGAAGGACCTTAAGAAAAGCACGGTCTTTTGCTACTTTTGTAACCCCTTGAATTCTGATGAACCTCACTAAATTGTTAAGATCAAATAGGACAATGAACTGTATGAAGGTGACACTGTCAATAGCCAGGTGCTCAAAACTGAGGCCTCAGATGGTCTTAAGGAAATTCCATGTACTAGGATCTACTTTCTTTGAAACTGAAACTGCTTCAGGAGAGGTTGTCTCTGGACTCCAGACCTATGACCCCTTTCAGTGTCATGGAGGCTTTTTCTGGAAGGAACTATTCTAGGCCCTCAGAAGGGACCTTGTGGAATGCAATTGATCCAAAAGTCCCAGGAGAAGGTAGGCTGCCCTGGAAACATTTCCATTATTCAAACTCACCCTCAGATTTTCTTCACCAAGAAGGTTTCTAAGATCACCTAGAAGCACCAACGTTTCAGTCATGCTTTGAAGTGTAAAGGCCAGGGAGTCTTTCTGGAAAGGACAAGCAGTAGAACTCCATCCTGGGTCTTCAGGATATTGGTTGAGAAAAATAGGGTAGAGACATCAATAGCAGGGTGCCTTCCCTTATCCTCTTCTTCTGTCCTGTTTCCACGTCCCCTGCCCTTCTAGTCACTCACTGGGGCTTAGTGTCTGGCTTCTATCACCAGAACTGGGGGGTCAACGGTCTAAGATGATAAGGTATAAATTTAAGCAAAGGGGAGAAAGGAAGAAAGAAAGGAGAGAAAGGAAGACTGGAGAGAAGTGGAGAAAAAAATGAAAACGTCTTGGGAAGGAGGAAGGAAGAGGAGAGCGGCAAGGGGAGGCGGAACAATGAAGGTCTCAGGCCGTCGCAGGCGCACGGTTCCGGCGGCACGTCCGTCCAGCTCGCCTCCCGTCAGCAGCTGCACGCTGCGCCCCGTGTGGGCGCTGAGTCACGGTCCCAGAACAGGGAGCCGCCGTGCAGGTCTAGGGGGGGCCGGCCCTGGTTGGCATCTGCAAACTGTTTTTTTCTTTCCTCTTTCATTAAGGCTGTGTGCTGACTCCCACGTAGGAGGACTTATTAAACCGCACGTACTGCCTGAAGGCTCTCTGGCGCGTCGGAGGCGGCCGGCTGGGGGCGCCGCAGTATCGCTTATGAGCCAGCACACTCTCTGGGGCACTGGGGCGGGAGAGGACTGGGGTCACTGGCCCGGCTGCGGATTTCCCGGAGGAGCTCGCACTTTTTGCTGGAGTCGCTTCTAACTTTAGCCCCGCTGCAGCAGGGGGACACTCCTCAGCTGGAAGACCTCGGAGACCACCCCAACTCTCCGAGGTGCGCTTATTGCGCAGGGTTCCGTGAGCAACTACATAAAATCTGGGACTCTGTTGCGTAATCGGGAGAGTCCAGGCTCGCCTCCCCACTAAGGGTTCACCCGACCCCAACCGGCCGGGCCGCCACACGAGGCTGTGACCTGGAGCATCTCCTCGAAACCCGGACCCGCACTCAAGACACGCTCTCCGCACGTCCCACCAGAGAGCGTTACTCCGACAGCTCAGCCAGCGCGGAGAGCAGCCAGCACGCGCCAGCGCAGCCGTCCTACCTTCCCACGCCAGGCGGTTGGACCCCAAGGCTCCCGGACCCCAGGGCTCCCGAGCGGACCAAGACTGGGGACACCCTCCCTCCCAAGACTCGTGACCCGAGAATGAATCAGCGTTGAGACAGTTTATTGGTTTGCTACTTCGCATATCACCCATTTTATGTAAATAGATTATACAGACATGGTGTTTTCTTCTTCCACAAGAGGCAACCAGTCTCTCTTTCACGCACACACGCTCACATTCCACGCAGCACACAACGTTACACCTCTCTGAGACATTCACGTATTAAAATAGAGGGGAGGGGAACAATATAATTGCTTTAAAATGCCCTTAATACAATATATAACGTACAAAAATATCTCTATATTTGAAGTTACAAAAAAAATCTTGACACAACAAACTTAAATATTGATAATTACCTCTGTATATACAACACACATTGCACTTTTCCTCTCTAGGTTTTGGAAAGTTCAAGTAATAGTGAGGCTTGCGCCCCGGTGGGGTGACACCCCGTCAGAAATCAGTTTGTGGGCGGGCACGGCAGTGGCTCAGACCCTTGCCCCTGGGGGTCTCAGCATTTATTTCGCAGTTTCTCCTCTCCGTGAGCCAGGCAGAGGACACTCCCTTGGATTCCTCTGCACCCCCCTCCCCACCCGGGGCACCCGGGCCGAATTAGGGTGAAGAGAACACTGCCTCCGAGGTGGACGGGGTCCTGCAAAGCCAGGGCTCGCCGCCGGACGGTACTTCCCGGACTCTCGGTCTCTCAGGGCTGTCTCAGCCCGGGTCCCATAGGCTGAGAGGCTCGGCTAGGGGAAGTCCTCCGTCCCGGGAGGCGCCGGCGGGATGCATGTGCGACTGTTCGCTGCTGCCACAGGCGCCTAAATCCTAAGGAGGGTGGCGAACACTTGATGAGCCCGGGAGGCCGGGGCCCCGCGCGCCTGTGGCTCCTGGGAAGACAGAGTCCGTCCCAGGCCGGCCTCGGGGAGGGAGCGTCGGCGCCGGCGGCCGTAGCCCTGGGGGCTGATCTTGCTTCTGGGGGCGACGCCGTCCTTGTCCTTGTCCGTGAACTGGTAGATCTGGTGCGCCAGTTTCTGCACCGTGCACGTCCCGAAGCGACAGCCAAAGCTCCGCAGGCTCTGGAAGTTGTTCATACTCTGGCGGTAGCGCTTGACTCGGATGCGGGCGGCGTCCGGACTGCTGGAGAAGGGAAGGAAGGCCACATGAGACCCCCATCAAGCAGGTCTTTGGCCCCAGCCAGCGGGAACGGAGCCATTCTAAGACCAGAGGGAGCTGCTAACTGCTACCTCCATCTGAACTGCCATACAGCCCCGATGATCCCCAGGGCCAGGGCAACGGAGGAGAGCTCCCCTTGCCCACCCCGCGACGGCGCCCCGCATAGTTACCTTGCCTGGGGGCTGCGAGAGGCGCCCTTCACATCCTGCGGCCGAACGAGAGTCTGGGCAGGCCCTGCCTTCACATCGGCGAGCCCGGTGGGGTAGCTGCTGGACTCGCGAAGTTCTCTTTTTCCACGACTTAGAGCCCACTTATTCCATCTAAACAACACAAATAGACTCGATTCGCAATCGTCCAGCCGAGGTCTTGGCCCATCCCTGCTCCTGTTCACTTCTAACCCCTCGGGGACCAATGGTTAGTTTCCCTTGTCTTGCAGGTACCAGAACTGGGGCAGGCGCTGCCTGCGACTCACTTCTTTCGGAACTCTGCCGCCACGTCGAGCCGTGCGGTGTCCGCGCCTAGGAAGGCGAGCGAGCCCAGATACATGAGGGCGACGGGAACCAGCTTCATCCCAGCGTCGATGCGTAGACCCTGGGGAAGGAGAAAGAGGAGCCGAGCGTGAGCACCCGGGTCTGCCGCACCGCCGGGCGGGGCACGGAGGGGGGCGGGGGGCCCCGGAGTGGGCAAGCTCAACCCGCGCTCTGCCGGACTCAGACGCTTATCTCCCCGGGGCGCAGAGAGGCGCCAGCGGCATTTGCACCCGCTAGGGGGGTGACAGGCCCCGCAGGGGAGGCCACTGACCCGCGCCAGGCTCCCAGAGGTTCCCCGCTCCATTTCTCGGATTGGCTGACGGAGCAGAGGGGACTGGGTCTCTGGAGTTCCAGCTGTGTCCACGAGCTGGGCCCGGGATGTGGGACGCACCCGGCAGAGGACCCTCCAAAGTGGATTGTACCCCTCACCCAGCGCTCCTAGTCTCCGGCCTGGGCAAGCCTCCCCACCTTTAACCCGCCCGGCCCGCGGTGCTTACCTGCTTGAGGGGGTGATCTGCCGAGATCTTTGGAGGATTAAGTCTGAGACGTCGCTCTGGCAGTGGCAAAACCCAGACGTCCAAGCTGCGGTGAGAAACCAGAGATGGCAAGGTTCGACCCGTTCCGCCTAATGTCACCAAGAAACCACTGAGTGGCCGGCTCTCGTTCCTCCGCTTTATAAGAGCGCAGGGGGCGGGGCCTAGGCTGCCCTCGCGCCCTCCCTTTCCTCCCTTGGGCGCGCGCTCTGCAATCGGGAGCGCGCATTGCTTGTCTGCGGGTATGGGGTTTGGAGGTGAGGTGGGGGGTCCCTCATGCCTAGAGGGCTCAGAGATGAGCTCCAGGAGATTGGTGCAGGAACTGCCTCAGCCCTGACTCACTGGGCACAGAGTTCAGACCTTAAGCCGGGACGAAGCAGAGCCGGTACAACCTCTTGGGGGTCCTTACCTAGGACTTATGCAGCCCAGAGTGTAACGTCTTCTGGCACACAACTGCAAGAGCCAGCGCGGGGTATCACGCGGATGACCCGAACTCCAGACCTCTGGAGCTGTGGCCTCGAGTGGACCGCGCCCCGTGCCGGCTCGGCGCCTGACCTGGCCGCGACCCCAGACTTCAGCGGAGCCTCAGGGGCAGAGCACAGAGCACAGCGGAGAGAAGGGGGGCTAGCCGAGACTCCGGGGTTCTGAGGATGGGCTAGTAAGATTTCGCAATAGGAGCAAGGCTCGGAAAGGCTGATGTGAGAATTGGGATTTAGAAGGGGGGACTTACCTGAAGTTTCAGAATTTGCATGCCTATTTGGAAATAAAGGAATAACCAAAATTAGGACGAAGAATACAGTTTCATTTTTTCCCCTTTTAATCCAATTATGCCTTATAAGGTTACAACCTGAGAGTTTGCCTGGCTGCCCTCGGAGCCTTCATTCACCCCTTGTAAACGTGAGGATACTGCCAGGGAGCACACTAATGCTTCACGTATGTTAATCCCTTTACAAAGCATGGCCACATCCTGATCTCCTTTGATCTTCACACCTACCCTTGAGTTAGACAAGGAAGGTAACATCAACTTTCTACCTGGTGAAATGAGAAAACTAAAGTTCAGAGGGGTAAGCATTTGCCCAAAGTCACACCAAAGGTGGTAAACAGTAGTGTCCTAGCTCGGCCCCGCAAGCATGCACGGCCGACTGGACTGGGGCGCCGCGTGGATTTTTCTAGGCTAGTACCATCATCTTGTCAAGGGAGAGAGGAGAGTCCTAGCCCCCGCCCAAGGATTTATGCCTTTTCATGATGAATCACCCCCAAGCACGTTTGTCACCGTTTATGCTCTTCCATCACTGCTTCTTGACTTCACTTTCTTACTTAACTTCGGGAGGCCAAACTAGGGAGGGAACTTAGCCCCGCGGGGCTCCCTACTTCTTGCAGGAGGGCCTCTGGTATCCTATCACCCACTTCCCTGGATGCAGGTCCTGAAGCCGAGGGCCTAGACTGAGAGGTGGAGGGCGCACGGGACCACTGGAACTCTGTGGTGCAGCTTCTACTCTCACCCTACGGCAATTCTCTTTGTGAACCTGGGCAGGTTACACACCCCACCCTCTGGTTTCCCCATTTATAACTTGCCCCCAGCGGATCTCTAAGCTTCCTACCTGCTCTGCCACACTGGTTCTGAGACCCAGTGCACAGGACCTTGCCTGCCCTGGGCCGCGCACTGCTGGCTCAGCCGCCTTTTCACTCCCAGGACTGACCGGTGGACATTGCACCTGGGAAGGAATGGCCGCGCCGAAGTTATTTATTCTGAGGACTCTTCTCCGAGGGAGTCACCTGAGCGGACCTGAGTTCCAGCTGAGGGTGGGGGACAGATTCCTGGCTCGGGCTCGGGGTTGGGCTGGGAACGCCGAGGGTCGGAGGAGTGCAGCGCAGCGCACTGGCTGAGTTCGGGCCGCCTGTCTGGCTTCAGGGCAGTTGCCGCAGTAGACCGGATCTGGCGGCTAGTCTGCCCGCACCGCAGACAGCAGGTATTACTGAGTGCCTGCTCTCTTTCCAGGAGCCTCCCCAGCCTAACTATTCTGTTTTGCTCGCTCGTCTCCCATTTCTCAATGCTTCCTTTCAGTTCGTCCCCTACGAGTCACGCTCTTCGCAGCGACCCTGTCCAGGACCGGCTGTCTGTCAGTCTTGTCTAAGGATGCGACCTACTCGTCGCCAGCTTCCAGCTGGGTCCGCGCCAAGACAGGTTTTTACTTTCATTTCCCCGGCTCGCGCCTCTGGCTGCCGGGGAGGTCAAGGACAGCTGGGCGCCGGCCCACAGCCAGGGAAGGTCCCGTGGTCTGGACTCGTTCCTTCCAGTTCCCACCAGCCCTGGGGGGTTTGGTCCGCAGAGGACTCTTCAGCTGTACCTCGTGGCCTCCCGGCTGTGGCCTTTAGGAGAGCCCTGGTTCCAGGAGAAAGGGAGGGTGGAGGGGATGGGGGAAGGGACCGGGGACGGAGCTCTTGGTGCAGACTTCGCTTTGAGCTGCTGGAGGCTTCCAAAAGCAAACCCAACCCAGAAGTGGAGACTCCGCCGGGCTCCAGTGCCTACGCCAGCAGCATAGCGGCGGTGCCGGGAATTCCCACCTGAGAGCCTTGGCACAATGATATCAGCCCAGGTGTGCCTTATAGCTCTGGCACGTAGAGGTCTGACGCTTGAAAACTCCGTCAATTCTTTAAGCCCTGTGTTGGCAGCTCAGGGTTTTGCTAGAGCACCCGTATCTTCGAAAGCGTGTGTGTGTGTGTGTGTGTGTGTGTGTGTGTGTGTGTGTTTGCTTGGGTCGGCGACAAGGGCCGGAAGGTTCCCCAAAGTGTCGTGGAGTATAAGTCGAAAAAAAGATATAAAGTTTTCCAAATGTTGGCATCTATTTTTTCCCTTGGAACCTGGGGTTCGTTTACTTTAACAAAGGGGGAAAAATCACTAGAATGCATTCACGGTTAAACGTCGGACATAGAAGGAAACAACTTAAGGACTTCTGCTTCTGGCGATTTGTAAACGTGGAGTTTCATCCATTCAAGTTGCAGCGATTGTAGATTCACACAGAGTACAAGGAAGGAAGGAAGGAAGTGAAGGAAGAAACATCTTTAAAATCTCACTGGCAAGACAAGTGAAAGAAGCAGAAGAAAAGAAATTTTGGTTGATGAAGATCCACTTCTTTTGTGCCCAAGAATTTTCAAAAAATAACCCCCCAAAGCACTGTAATAATTGTGCATATTCTGACATCATATATACAGACATACAAATATACTGAAGCCTTGTTGTATAATGGTGTCTCAACTTCTTCACATTCCAACTGAATTATTTTTAGGCCCTAAATCCAAGCCTTATTCTTAGTAATGTAAGGAGTTTTGAAAAAATTTTGGTGGTGGTTTCTCAGTTAACACTGTGGACACAATCCCTAAAGCCAGTGTGACCACACTCAGGTCATGAAGAAAAGAAATGAGAAACAATAAATAATATTAAAAAGAATAACTAAACTTGAATAGCTAAGTGCATTGCATAATTATCTCTGATGCCTCTTTTTTCAAACAGGAAATTTTACAATGCATTTATTTTTCATATAGTTCAAAATGCCTCGGCTAAGCTGAGGGCTTGTTTACCAAGTCCATTTGAAAACAAGTTTCAAGAAGCATCCGGGAGTCATAACACCAAGTGGTTTAGAGAAAGGAGCCAATCAGCTACTCAGATTTAGTCACAGGAAAAAGTAAAGCAGGATACAAAGCTCAGGGCACTTTTTTTTTTTTTTTCTGGAATCTCTGACTTCTCTAAACTAATAAGATATAGATCCTTTCCAGAAAAATGCACATGTACATAAACCAATTTAAGTATAAAATAAGCATACGATTTCAGGAGATTGACCAAGTAAAGAATGCTGGCACAGAGTAAAAATCACTGTTTCTATAGCATTAATTTCTGTCTTGGAGTGGTAGAGGCAGGGAGGGCAGTTAACCTTTTTCCTTCTAGGGCATAAATTTTCCAGAGCATCAGCACAAAGAAAAGTCAAGCTTTTGCTGCCTCATTTCTGTGCTCTTGCACAAAACATATGGACAGAAATAATCAATCCTTGGATGTGATAAAGAAGACAAACCTCCCTGAAGCTTAGGGAATATAAGTTGCTATAGGACAGATGAAAGAGAACACAGAGAAGATGGTTAACATATAGAAGCTTCTTATACTAACAGCTATAACAGAATGAGGTGAAATGACTTCAAGAGAAATTTACTACTGATGGCACAATGAATGGCATTAATAAATGGAATATAAAAGAGATGATTCGGGGCTTCCCTGGTGGCGCAGTGGTTGAGTCTGCCTGCGGATGCAGGGGACACGGGTTCATGCCCTGGGCCGGGAGGATCTCACATGCCGCGGAGCGGGTGGGCCCGTGAGCCATGGCCACTGAGCCTGCGCGTCTGGAGCCTGTGCTCCGCAACGGGAGAGCCCGCAACAGTGAGAGGCCCGCGTACCGGAAAAAAAAAAAAGAGATAATTCGATCATTTAGGGTTATCCCTAGCCAATGAGAATGGTGTTAACGAGAGCAACCATCATGCTACCTGCCTCCAGGTGGGGATACTGTATTATCAGATTAGAACTGTAGGAATGAGGCAGTTCTAATGTATGGGCCTACATGAGTTGAATGTTCATTCATTCCTTCAACAAACATTTACCAAGCATGTATTATATGCCTAATTCTGTGTTAAATGCTGGGCATACAATAATCAACAATGTAAGCATCATTCTTGCCCTCAATGAGCTTACAGCATGGTAGGGTAGCCAAATATAAACAAATCTTCATAGGAATAAATACATGATTACAAACTGTGGTAAGTGTTCTGAAGGAAAAGCAAGATTAGGGGGACCTAATGTTCCAAATATAAGGAAGAGCATAGACAAATGCTTAGAGATGAGAAAGAGCTTGGAACACTAGGGAAGAAAAAAGGAGGCCAGTGTGGTTGAAATGTATTGAGTGAGGGAGAAGAGAAGCATGAAATGAGATTAAGGAGGTCATCAAGGTTAGAGTAAATAGGACCCTTTGAGATATGATGAAGATTTTGCACTTTATTCATAGTGATTTGGGAAGCCTGACAGGTTTGAAGACTGGAGAGACATGATCTGATACACATTTATTTAAAAGATCATTGTGGCCATTGAATGTGATGACTGGATTAGGGAGGAGCAAGAAGGGGAGCAGTGCAGTGGTGGTGCCCTGGAGCAGCGGTCTCCAACCCCCGGGCCACGGACCAGTACCTGTCCGTGGCCTGTTAGGAACCGGGCCACACAGCAGGAGGTGAGCAGCACGCAAGCGACAGAACCTTCATCTGTATTTACAGCCACTCCCCATCTCTTGTTTTATTGCCTGAGCTCCACCTCCTGTCAGCATTATCTTGAGTTGTATAATTATTTCATTATATATTACAGTATAATAATAATACTAGAAATAAAGTGCACAATAAATATAATGCGCTTGACTCATCCCAAAACCATCCCCCCACCCTTGTCCGTGGAAAAATTCTCTTCCACAAAGCCGGTCCCTGGTGCCAAAAGGGTTGGGGACCGCTGCCCTGGAGAGATTGGAGAGGGCCTAGTCCCACCATAATCTCAATTAATCCACCACACACACACACACACACACACACACACACACACACTCCACTCTAAACTTCACCAACAGAGCTGGCTTCATGGACGTGCGCCCTGTTCGGTCACACAGGACCCCAACCTTTGTTTAATGCTCTGCTTGTTGCTGTTTTGAAATTCTTAATAATTTTTGAACAGAGAGGATCCTTTATTTTCATTTCGCTTTGGCCTCTGCACATAACATAGCCATCCCACTCACCAGATAGACATGCAATCTAAGTAAAAACAGTCTGCAACCTCTCACAGCACCTATCTATACTGCTAATGTCAGGGATAGTTTACGTGAGTGTCAGGATTCAATTATTCATATAATCACACATGTGAAAGCATCTGTAGGACAATTTCTATTAGCCATCTCTGAAGCCTCCTTCCCGCACCCTAAACAGACACCCAAGGTAGAAACAGTGTGTTTCCTATACAGATTTACTTTGAAGACAGGGTTCATAATCCACTTACTGTCCTGAAGTTTTACCTACAGGGAAAGTCTGGGATCACCATTGAAGCAGGGAAACCAGTTAGGAAGCTCTTGCAATAGTCAAGGTGGAAGGTGATAGTGGCTCAGACTAGTGGGGTGGCAGTGAGGGGGGGAGAGAAGCTTACATATTTGGGAAGTAGGATCAATAGGACTGAGTGAGGAATGTGGGGCTGAGAGAGAGGCAGGTGTCAAGGGTAGCAATCATTCAGCTTCTTACTTGGGCAACCAAGTGGATGGAGATGTGCCAATGGATCAGGGAATTTTCTACCACAGCTGCTTAGTCTCCTTTGTTACTTGTTGGTAGAGATCGTCTGAAGAGGCCCCAGCCCTGCCTGCAGATGTTTGGTCAAGTCGAACTCTCATATTGCCTCTTTGAACTGTAGTGGCTAACCACAGGAAGCACTTGAAATGACTGTACAGATCAACCACTTACTCCACGACAGCCAAATGTAGGAGCAGCAGGTTGATAATTCTTGCTGACTAATAATCAGCTCCTTTTTGACTTCTAAAGCATAAAGGAAAGGCATCTGCTATGTACACACCATCATTGTGTTGCATAGTCTTCCTCCCTCCCTGCCACCCTTCAGTAAAACAAATCTGAGTCTGCTTTACCCCTCACTCTTTGGTGAGAGGTGATGGTGGTTATCTCAGGGGATGGTCTGGCCTTCAGCCAACCTCAGTAATCAGGCTGCCTTGTCAGGGCTTATCAGTTTCAGCAGACTGGCAGCTGTTGGCTGAGAAGCAAAGCACAGTTCCAGTGTGTGCTAAATATGTTCACATGTGTATTCAAATACATGATGCCTTTATATACATATACCTGGGGTATGTCAAAATCCCTATGCTACAAAACACCCATTTGCAAATGGTCTGGCAGCCTACCTATGACCTAACAGGTGAAACATGTCTAAACGCAAACAGCACTTGATTCGAGGCTTGAAAACAGCTAATCTTTGATTTAAAAAAAAAAAAAATTAAACCAACACTTGTGAATGAAATAAAAGCACATTTTAAAAGTAAAATGTGACATCCTACGTCATGTCATATATAAAAATCAACTCAAAATGGGTCAATGGCCTAAAACAAGAGTAAACTATGAAACTCTTAGAGGAAAACATAGGAGTAAATCTTCCCTTCCAAGAAGTGATCTTGGATTTGGCAATGGATTGCAATGGAAGCCAGGCAATATGACACCAAAGCACAGGAAACAAAAGAAAAAATAGATAAATTTGACTTCATATGGTATAATACATACAACGGAATATTATTCAGCGATGAAAAAGAATGAAGTACTGATACATGCTACAACATGGATGAACCTCGAGAACATTATACTAAATGAAAGAACCCAGACACAAAAGGTCACATATTGTATGATTGTATTTATATCAAATATCCATACTAGGTAAATCCATAGAGACAGAAAGCAAATTTGTAGTTGTCAGAGGCTGGGGGAGGGGAAAATGGGAGTGACTGCTTTACGGGTGTGGGCTTTTCTTTTGGGTGATGAAAATATTTCGGAACAAGATAGACGGGGTAGTTGCACAACATTGTGAATGTACTAAATACCACTGAATTGTACACTTTAAAATGGTTCATTTTATGATGTGTACATTTCACCTTAAAAAAAAGTGAAATGGGGAAGGAACATGATAGCTGCCTTAAAAATCAGAAAGGCTATCATACAAAGATAGATTTTATTTTTTCTGGGTATTTCCATGGAGCAAAACTGGGGGAAGTTACAGGAAAACTCTGACATAACAAGGAAGAACTTTCTAACAATAGGGTTGTTAAACAGTGGAATGGGCTAGCTCCCAAGGAAGTTAAATTAGGCTTTTACTAAAAGTGATCAAGTTGGATGATGAGCTTTCAGGGAATTTATAGAGAGGATTCTTACTTGAGGTGTGACTGAAGCATTTTAGGTTTAATTGTTTTCAAGATCAATCTGTTATCTTCCCTCCACCTCTGCAACTAGGCTGATTCAGTTTGACCATATGCAATTTGCAAATGAACTCCTTGAGTTACAGTATTCCTTCCTGGGAGTTTCAGTTCTAGAGCAGCCCAACCCTCTCAATCTCTGGGGGAAAAAAGCACCACACAGAAAGAGGAAATGATCAATGAGAGTAAACTTCCAGTAGCTGAGACACCAAATCTCTGAACTCACAGTTCAGAGTCCGAGCAGCTTCCTGCTGGTAGTTGGGGGAAATTGTATGCATTCACTCATTAAACATACTCGTTAAGCACTTAAGACACTTTGCTAAGAGCTCTTATATGTAAATGAAGGGTTAAATCATCAATTAATAATGAGTAGTGACAAGCAACCAGGAAGATAATCATATTTGCAAATCATGGAGAGTCCCACAACTTCAGTCTACCACTTGTAACATATCCTGCTACTAAAACTTCAGGAGATACTAACAGAGAACAAAGCAAGCTCATCTGGATGGATGCCTCACTTGCCAAATTCGGAACGATCAATAAGAGCTGCAGTAAAAAGAAAGCGATCTAGATAATTCCTAGATTGGATGATGAAATCCACTAATTCATTTTAATTGCATTGTTTGAACAGGGAAGTTGGAAGTTCCTGCTCCTGCTGCAAGAACCCTGGGACCGCTGCAAGGGGCGAAACCCTAGGCGAGAAGGGCTCCCTTGGGAGAGACAAGCCTCCTCCCTCGGATTCTGTTGTTCCGGGCAGTTCAGGAGGATCCCGGGGATGCCGCGTTCTTCGGAGGAATCCAGCCTCCCCAGGCGCTCTGGGGGAAGCCCAGGCCAACCGCCCCCAGCCCACCCAGCACTAAAGCACGAGGCGCCTCTGAGGATTGAGCAAAACCCTCTTCCTCCGCCGCCTACTCGGTGGCATGTTCCTAAAATTCCCATCTGCACAACATAAACAGGAAACGTGCAGCAAAAGCCCTGGCGGTGCAAATTCCATGCTTCCAGTCGAGGGCGGGAGAATCTCGTCTTGGGAGGGGGAGGGGGAGGGGGGAGGGGAAGCAGCAAACTTTCCAGGGGACCCCTCAGCCATCCCTGTCTCTTCTTCCCAGACCCAGAAAGAAAGAGTGGAGAAGGCGGAAGGAAAGACACCCTGCTTTAGGAAAAATAGGGGAGTGGGAGGTGGGCCGCGGAGGGGCAGCCAGGCCTCAAAGTGAACCACCCCAAGCAGCTGCGGTGGCGGCGTGTGGTGGCAATACGCCCGGCAGCCCACTCCCCAAACCAGCTGTCCTAGCGGCGCCAAGACGATGGGGGTGGGCTCTCCGCCGGGGGGTCAGGTCAACCAGCCAGCGCGGGTGGGGGCGGGGGAGGAGCGGACGCTAAGCGCGGCGCAGGCGCAGAGCGCGCCTCGGTTGTCAAACATGGCTGAAGTGCCGCCGCTGCCGCTACTGCTGCTGAAGGGAAAATGCTGAGCCCTCCCGGAGCGGGTGGGCGGCGGCGGCGAAGGCGGAAACGGGCACCCGCTTCCCCGGCGCGGCGGCGGCGGCCATGGCCCGGCTGGCCGACTACTTCATCGTAGTAGGCTACGACCACGAGAAGCCAGGTAAGGGTGTGGGACGGGCGCCGCCCCCGGGCCTCCCCGCCCCCGCCCCCCGGCTGCCGTCCAGTGGGCTACTCGGGGCCGGGCGTCGCGGCCTGGAGGCGGGGAGGGCCGGGCTGGGCCCCGGCTGAGCGGCGCTCGGCGTCCGGCCTTCTTGGCCCCGCTGAGCCTCGCGGTGGGCGTGAGGGGCCGGCACGAGGGGAGGGGGAGGAGGAGATCGCGTCCTCCGGGCCCGGGGCGGCGCAGCTGGGGCGAGTCTGGGTGCCGCGACCCTCGCTCTGGAGGGGGCTGGGTACCAGGGGCAGCGCCCCGGTGCCGGCGGGATTGGGCCAGGACCGCAGGGCTGGTAGGGCGGGAGCCAACTGTGCTAAGTTCCTCGGGGATAAACTTCTGCCCAGCATCCTGAGTGAGTAGCGAGTGACGCAGGGGGCTGTCCTCTCCGAAAGGAAGTGCTGAGAGTCCTGTGCTCCCTCACCCCTGAGCTGGTGGGGGCCTGCCTGGTCACCGCGCCAGTGGACGCGTGGTACCGAGGAAGGGGAAAGGATCCTTAAACTTCTAAACATTTATAGGAAATGCTCCTCGTTCTTTCAGAACAAATGTGACGGTTATTTCAGAATGAGTCTGAACACTATTTTTTTTTTGTTAACATCTTTATTGGAGTATAATTGCTTTACGTTGTTGTGTTAGTTTCTGCTGTACAACAGAGTGAATCAGCTATACGTATACATATATCCCCATATCCCCTCCCTCTTGAGCCTCCCTCCCACCCTCCCTATCCCACCCCTCTAGGTGGTCACAAAGCCCCGAGCTGATCTCCCTGTGCTACGCAGCAGCTTCCAACTAGCTAGCTATTTTACATTTGGTAATGTATGTTTGTTAATGCTACTCTCTCACTTCGTCCCAACTCCGCCCCCCCCCCCCAAGTCGTGAACACTGTCTTTTAGGTAAGGACCGTTAGCAGACCTCTGAAGGTGATCTTGTTTCACTTTAATGTGTGTTTTAATTCTTTTCATTCGTCAGAAAATTTTCCTCATAAGGAACAATCTGGCAAATGCATTGCATTTAATTTAATTGAGGGATTTCCACAACTGAAGAGAATTCAGGGTTTATGCACGTTTATTTTTGTATTTTTTTGTATTACTGTATAGCTACACATAATGTAATAACTTGAGCTGGGGAAGCACGTCTATTTCAGGGTAATTCTGGTCGCACATTTGCAAGGAATTTTAGATCTCAGCTAGACAGTCCCTTCATTTTTCAGAGGAGATGCTGAGATTGTGTTTTGCTGATGGTTACAGCCATTTGTAGCATCAGAATACCATTGTTTTACCCACTGTTGGTCTACTGCCCCTTTCACTATTCCTCTCCTGATAACTTCCTTTAGCGGGGACCTTTTATATTCTTTAGTCCTTCATCACTCTTGACCTGATTGAGGTTAACAAAAGAAGGGCTTGGGCTATATTTACAGTATTTTCTGGCTCCAAAATTTTATTTGTTATTTCCTAGTAATTTTGTATAATCTGTCTCTTATTACCAAGATTAACAACATGGAGAATCACAGTTTGTTTTTTGTTTTTAACATTATTTCATTTTTAGCGACATTGGGGTTTTTTCCCCCCTCACCTTTTAAAAAAATTTGAAACAATCACAAACTTGCAGAAAACTTGGAAGTATGGTACAAAGAACTCTTTACTCCCTGAACCATTTGAGAGGAAGCTGCTGACCTGATGTCCTCCCTTATCACCCTAGAATGCTTTCGTGTGTGTTTTCTACAAACAAGGTTATTCCCCTACATAATCACAGTACAATCATCAAAATCAGGAAATTAACACTGGCATAGTACTCCATCTAGTTCTCAGACTGGTTCACGTTTTGTTGATTATGCCATTAATCTCTTTACTGGCAAAAGGATCCGGTTCAGAATTATGTATTGTATTTATTTGTCACAGGACCATCTCATCAGAGGTGAGGCAAGCTCTTGGATGGCTTTTGAGCTCAGCTGAGGAATCTTACTGATATTCAGGTGTTTGCTGCTTGCGTACTTATTCTCGATGGCGATGAATTTCGTTTTCATTTACTTTCAATACATTTTTGGCCATGTGCTGCATGACTTCTTCAATTTGAAACAATTCCTTCATCTTTTGATTTTCATAACCTTGACCCTAATGAAGATTATAGGGTCGTTATTTTGTAGAATACCTCTCATTTGGGATTATCTGTTCTCTTATGATTAGAGACATACAGGTTATGTATTTGGGCAGGAATATCACAGAAGTGGTGCTCATTGCATCCTATCTGGTGTACAATTTCAGTTTGTCCTATTATTGGTGATTTTCACTTTGATTCCTTGATTACTTTGATTATAAGCAATGTCTGCTAGGGTTCTTCACTCTAAAGTTAATATTTAATAGTTAATTAATAAATGGTTTTTGTGAGGACTTCTTTGAAACTATGTGTCTTGTTCCTCATCAAACTTGTATTCCTTTATGCATTTATATCTATGGATACATGTTTTTCTGTTTTTTAGCTGGTAATATTGTTACTGTTTATTTAGTTGTTCAAATTATTCCTCTTTTGGCCAACGAGAGCCCATTCAAGCTGGCTTCCGTGTCTTTATGACGTGTCCCCACCATTCTTTGAGCATGTCTTTACTTTTTGGTATAAGAAGATGTTCTGGGCTTATCTTGTACTGTCCCTCCTTTAGTCCTGGAATCAGCCATTTCTCTGGGGAGACCTGGATCCTTTTAATGGAGAATGGTATTTAGAAGCTAAGATCTCAGTGCTGTGTGTTTATTGCTGTTGTATTGTTACTGCTCTCAGGCTTTCTTAATGGACCGAGCCGGGGAATATATGTATGTGTACACACACACGTATTTATGTCTATGTTTATTTGTTTATCCATATATATTGAAAACTGTGAGTTCCCACCAGTACCACTGATTTCACTTCAACACTCCAGGGTCCAGTCTAGTTTTTTCCTTTTTTATATTTGTAATATTCTTATCTGACAATGAGAAATCTGGCTTCCGTTATCCTTAATATATTTACTTCTTTGTTCAGTCTCCCTGTATTTAACCAATCTTTCATCTTTGCTACCACCCTCTCCTCTCCTGGATGCCTTCCTCTCTCTGCTGGGCTCAGATTCTTCATTCTTTCTCTCCCAGCCCCCTGTCCCTGTCAGGACCTAACAGCCCATACCAGGATGCCCCAATACAGGGACACCCTTTTCAACCTGCCCTGGCTTCGGCTCCCCATGTCAGCTTCCCCACTGTTTGTGGATATACTTCTCACTCCCCTTAGGTTCTGCTTCCATGTGGAGCACGACGTCGTCCTCATTACGTGCTCACCCAGTGCCTCATGCCAGGTTGCCCCTCTGCTTTGACAGCCTCCTTGCAGTGCTTGGACTCTGACTAAACTCATTTGGCCGTTCCTCCCCACATAGAGTACCTCCTTGGTTCACTTGGGCTCTGACAACCCTCACCCCACCCCAGGGCTATAATGACTACTCTCTATCCCACAGTAGGGAAAGGGAAGATTATTTTTTTAAGTACCAAAATCCAGAAGCTTTTATAAATTGTAGAATCTTGATAGTGAGATGTATTTTTTTTTTTAACTTGGGATCATTTTTCTTTTCTTTTCTTTTTTTTTTTACATCTTTATTGGAGTATAATTGCTTTACAATGGTGTGTTAGTTTCTGCTTTATAACAAAGTGAATCAGTTATACATATGTTCCCATATCTCTTCCCTCTTGTGTCTCCCTCCCTCCCTCCCACCCTCCCACCCTCCCTAGGATAATTTTTCTTTAGTCATGTTTATTGAAGTATAATTTACATGCAATAAAATTCACCTTTTTAACTAAACAGTTCAATGAGTTTTGACGGATGTATACATAAGTGTAGCCACTACCGCAATCAAGATATAGAGAACACTTCTCTCCTAAAAGCTCTTCTGTGCCCCTTTGCAGTCAATTCCCTCCCTAGCCTCTGGCAATCACTGATCTATTTTCTGTCCTTGCGTTTTTGTCTTTTCTAGAATGTCTTATAAATGGAATTGTATAGTTTTTTATGTCTGGCTTTTTTCACTTAGAAAAATATGTTTGAGACTTATCCATCTTGTGTGTATTGTCAGTTCCTTTTTATTGCTGAATATAATACAATTTGTTTATCCGTTCACCAGTTGGTGGACTTTTGAGTTTCTGGTTTTGGGCTATTATGAACAAAGTTATTCTAAACATTTGCAGACAGATCTTTGACTGTTCATATGGTTTCATTTCTCTTGGGGTAGATACTTAGGAGAAGAATTGCTGGGTCATATGATCAGTGTCTGTTTAACTTTATGTGAAACCACCAAACTGTGTTCCAAACTGGCCATGCCATTTTGCATACTTAGCAGCAATGTAAGAGAGTTCCAGTTAGTCTTTTAAATTTTATTTATTATTAAAAAAATTTAACCATTCTAGTGGACATGTAGTGGTATCTTATTGTGGTTTCAATTTGAATTTTCCTGGTGGCTAATGATGTTGAGCACCTTTTCATGTGCCTATTGCATTGGAATATTTTTGTAAAGAGGCTGAGCAAATTTTTACCCTTTTTTATTGGAATGTTTGTTTGGTTTCTTTTTAAAATTTATATGTAGTTGATTTACAATGTGTTAGTTTCTGCTATACAGCAAAGTGATTCAGTTATACATATATACTTTTTTTTTTTTTTGCTGTACTCGGGCCTCTCACTGTTGTGGCCTCTCCCGTTGCGGAGCACAGGCTCTGGACGCGCAGGCTCAGCCGTTCCGCGGCTTGTGGGATCTTCCCGGACCGGGGCACGAACCTGTGTCCCCTGCATCAGCAGGCAGACTCTCAACCACTGCGCCACCAGGGAAGCCCTATACTTTATTTGTTTATATTCTTTTTCATTATGGTTTATCTCCCTGTGCTATACAGTAGGACCTTGTTGTTTATCCATTCTATGTGTAATAGTTTGCATTTGTTGGCTTCTTATTGAATTTTTAAGTTCTAGATACAAGTCTTTGTTTTTTTAACATCTTTATTGGGGTATAATTGCTTTACAGTGGTGTGTTAGTTTCTGCTTTATAACAAAGTGAATCAGTTATACATATACATATGTTCCCATATCTCTTCCCTCTTGCGTCTCCCTCCCTCCCACCCTCCCTATCCCACCCCTCTAGGTGGTCACAAAGCACCGAGCTGATCTCCCTGTGCTATGCGGCTGCTTCCCACTAGCTATCTATTTTACGTTTGGTAGTGTATATATGTCTATGCCACTCTCTCGCTTTGTCACAGCTTACCCTTCCCCCTCCCCATATCCTCAAGTCCATTCTCTAGTAGGTCTGTGTCTTTATTCCTGTCTTACCCCTAGAGATACAAGTCTTTATCAGGTGTTTTGCAAATATTTTCTTCCAATCTGTGGCTTGCCCTTTCATTTTCTTAACAATAGCTTTTGAAAAGTAGGTGTTTTAATTTGAATCACTTTTTAGGCATTAGAATAGTTTTGTGTATCTTGAGTTGTATCCTTTGAATAGTCCTTTTTATGTAAAACTCTCTGTAAAAATTTACTGGGAGAGGACTTCCCTGGTGGCGCAGTTGTTAAGAGTCCGCCTGCCAGTGCAGGGGACACAGGTTCGAGCCCTGGTCCGGGAATATCCCACGTGCCGCAGAGCAACTAAACCCACACGCCACAACTACTGAGCTTGTGCTCTAGAGCCCGTGAGCCACAACTACGGAAGTCTGCGCGCCTAGAGCCCATGGTCTGCAGCAAGAGAAGCCACCACAATGAGAAGCCCGTGCACTGCAACAAAGAGTAGCCCTTGCTCGCCGCAGCTAGAGGAAGCCCGGGCGCAGCAATGAAGACCCCATACAGCCAAAAATAAATATATAAATAAATTTAAAAAAAAACTTACTGGGAGAAAACCCACCAAATCTATGTACTTGTTTGAATTGTAAGTAAAGGATAAACCTAATTGAGTCTGCAAACCTTTTTTATAAAGCTTTCTTCAGGAGTTAGTATGATTTTGTTACCTACATCTCTCTAAAAGCTAATCATACTATGATAATATGATACTGAAATGTTCTGTGTTTAATTCCAGAATGTTCCTGGAATTATTTGTTCAACATACTAAACTATTTTTGTTCCTAAAGTATCTTTTCAATTAATAATACTTTTTAGTTGATTTTTTCATATTTCTATTTTAAAGTTGAGTTGAAAGAAAAAAACCTTGTCTTTTGAAAAATTACTTTTACAAAGTGGAAAAAATAGTTAATACATGCTATTTGAATTATATGCAAAGAAGAGTGCTTGACACATAGTAGATGTTTAATAAAGATGTATTGAATGAATACCCAGTTGCTGCACATATGGAAAATACAAAAAACTATAAGGAAGGTGAGGGATGGGTGTAGTTATGAAAGGGTAACAGGAGGGATTTTGTGGTAGTAGAACTGTTTTGTGTCTTGACTGGGTGGTGGATACATAAGCCTACATATGAACTGCATAGAACTAAATACACACAAACACAAATGAGTACCGTAAAACTGGGGGAATCTGAACAAGAAAGTATATTGTATTAATGTCAATATCCTAGTGTTGATATTGTTCTGTAATTTTGTAAGATGTTATCATTGAGGGAAACTGGGTACAGAGAAATGGGATTTCTGTATTCTTTCTTTCTTTAAATAATTAATTAATTTTATTTTTGGCTGAGGGTCTTCGTTGCTGCATGCGGGCTTTCCCTAGTTGTGGCAAGCAGGGGCTCCTCTTCATTGTGGTGTGCGGGCTTCTCATTGTGGTGGCTTCTCTTGTTGCGGAGCACCGGCTCTAGGCGTGCGGGCTTCAGTAGTTGTGGCTTGCAGGCTCTAGAGTGCAGGCTCAGTAGTTGTGGCACACGGGCTTAGTTGCTCCGTGGCATGTGGGATCGTCCTGGACCAGGGCTTGAACCTGTGTCCCCTGCATTGGCAGGCGGATTCTTAACCACTGCGCCACCAGGGAAGTCCCCCCACTAGTATTTCTTAATTTTTAAAAAAAAATTATTTTTATTTATTTATTTTTGGCTGCGTTGGGTCTTTTTTGCTGCGTGTGGGCTTCCTCTAGTTGTGGCGATCAGGGTCTACTCTTCGTTGAGGTGTGCGTGCTTCTCATTGCGGTGGCTTCTCTTGTTGTGGAGCATGGGCTCTAGATGCGCGGGCTTCAGTAGTTGTGGCACACGGACTCAGTAGTTGTGGCTCGCGGGCTCAGAGGCAGGCTCAGTAGTTGTTGTGCATGGGCTTAGATGCTCTGTGGCATGTGTGATTTTCCCGGACCAGGGCTCGAACCCGTGTCCCCTGCATTGGCAGGCAGATTCTTAACTGTGCCACCAGGGAAGTCCCATTCCACTAGTATTCTTAATTTTAAAGATTTGCTATTGTCAAAGATGAGATCATTAAATTTCACAAGATTTAATGTCCTGTTTTTAATTATTGCTGACTTTGAGTAATGATTTGGGTTATGCAGTTGTTTATAAAGTAAATGCTATTCATTTAAAGTTCTCATTTCTGTAAGCTACATTGAAGGAAAATATAACTTTTATAATTTCATAATTATTTTACTTTCCCTTATACATATCAATGTCTTCATTGTAGAATTTTTCAGAAAAAATTTTTTAGTTATATCTGTAAGTTTTCCATTGTTTACTGAACAAAATGAATGAAAAATATTTTGCCTGTGGAAATATTTCATAAATTCCTGCTTAAATGTAAATGGTTTTCAAACAGGCTAGATTTTTAAAACTGTATGTACAGTTCTACAGATACTGATTTTTCTGGAGTAAAGAACAAAAAGATTAAGAAAGGAAAAAAGCTTGTGTTTTAAGGGAGCATTAACACTATTATAGGGAAGTACCAGAGAAATAGTCCTCATTCTCTAAAATGTCTTAACGACAGTACGATTTATTGTGTAATAGCTACAGGTTAGCGCTCCAACACCGTGTTAGTTTCCTAGGGCTGCCATAACAAATTATCACAAGCTTGGTGTCTTAAAAAAATAGACATTAAAAACAAAAACAAAAAATACCCAGACATTTATTCTCTCACAGTTCTGGAGGCTAGAAGTCTGAAATCTAGGTGCTGGAAGGGCAGTGTCCCATGAAGACTAGAGAAGAATTCTTCCTTGCTTCTTCCAGCTTCTGGTGGTCCTAGGCTTGCTTTATTTGTGGCAGCATAACTCTGATCTCTGCCTCATCTTCACATGGCCTTCTTTCCTGTGTCTCTGTGTCCAAATATCCTTTCTCTTATAAAGACACTAGTCATTGGATTTAGGGCCCACCTTAAATCCAGGATGATTTCATCTCGAGATCCTTAACTAATTAATACTGCAAAGACCATATATCCAAATAAAGTCGCATTCTGGGGTTCTGGTGGATGTGAATTTTGTGGGATACTATTCAGCCAACTACAAACACAGTGGTTCATGCAAGTTTTGTAATGGTAGGTGTTCATAAATATTAGGAAATTTATCTGGACAGAATGCTAAATCTGAGACTTAATTTTTGGAAAATAATTTTGTGATAGAGTATACATTCAAAGGCCAAATGTATTTTAAGAAAATCATTCCCACAACATTACAAGTTAAAACATTTTAATGACTGAGGGGTTATGATGACCAACATCCAGCTGGGTGCCTGGGACTTTCTGAATGTATGGCAGGGGCAGGGGAAGAGAGGCTTGCTGCATCTGGGACCTGAACTACATTTGTGGTCTCCTTGGCAACATGCTTTATCTAATGGAATTAGAAATACTTGAGTCTCCCACTTGAAAAAAAAAAAAAAAACCACAAAAAACAAAAAAAAACAGCATTTGCTCTAAATACTTGGGTGAATAACATGCTACAAAAAATTCAGAATTTCTTGGAATATATATTATATACATATTTATATAGCTTTGCACATAGCTTTTAGAATGGTTTAAATTTATATATGTTCTTTGTTCTAACTTTTACTAGTGCTATTCTCTCCGTACTATTATGTTAGTAAAGTCTACAGATAACTTTCTTTGGCTGTGTCACATAGCTTACATTTATTTCTTTAGGCATTTGCTTCACATGCAGAGACTTATCTTCATTTTATCCGTTTAAAAAAATTAGAGTGTTTCCACATACATTATCTCAATAACTCTTCTTGGTAACACAGTGAGTTACCCTGTGGAGTCCATCAAAGTTAAATAATTAGCCCACTTTCACACATCATAAATGGAATTTGAACTTGATTTTCTGACTTTACATCAATTTTTTTTTTTTTAAAATAAAGAGTCTAAATCAAGACTTATTTATAAATACATTGTAGGGACTGGGGGTGAAGAAGAGTGAGGGAGAGGAATAGGGAAGGGATTTTTAGGTGAGGGGACAGTAGTGCAAAGGCACTGAAGTGATAAACCATGAATAGGTCTTTGATTTGGCTGAAATATGGGGACCAGAAGAGGAGAACTGATAAATAATAGTATCAGAACCTGAGAAGGAGTGCTGATAGGTAATAAACGAAGATTATATTAGAGTAGCTAAGACGGTTTTTTTTTTTTTCCCCCAGCTATTTTTGAGGCTTGTCACTTTTCATTGCATTGTTTTCTTGTCCTTCTGCACTTAATCTCTGGAGTTGAAATTCTTGATATTTTGGAAAACAAAATTTAAAAACCTGTTGCACAAGAAGGTTTAAAAATGTTTCCATAGAACTTTGGCAGTCAGGAAGATACACTTGCTTTTGAAAATATTTTTCTGTTGCAAAGTGTGGTTGCTATTTTTTGGTATAACAGGTAAGTCTGGACTGCTAATTGCGATGAGAAACATTTTCCCCTTAACTTATCAGCAGTGTCCTTCGTGGAAAGTTAAGTGTTAAACTATGCAAAGTGATCACTGTAAAAGATCATTAGCTATAATCTCAGAAAAAAATTGCTTCTTTTCAAGCTTCTTAAATTTAATGCTTTATTTGATTATAACTATGACCAAAAGTTGAAGAGGATTTTCAAGTTTTGAAAGCTAAACATGTTGTAATCTATAGTATTATGAATACCACATAAGTTCAGAGACAACAGTGAAATATCATATTGTTTTACATGCTCTTCTAAGAAGAAGAGTGTGTGCTTGCTGTAAGAAGACACTTAGTGGACCTTCACAGGTACATATAAGTAAAAATAGAGCCTACAGAATTTTATTTTATGTTAAAATATTATTTTGGAATAGTGAATTGTTAAAGTGTTATACGTTCCCCAAGAAGCAATTTTTGTTTTACTCCTTCTAGCATATTGATGTTTTGTTTTGTTTTGTTTAAGATTCTTTTGCAGCCTTGGAACTGAGGAGGATTGGGAAACCTGTTTTTTTATGAAAGACTGTTCAGCCATAGAATAAAAGTTAAGGAAAAGTCACATAAGTGAAAGTAATTTTGGTCTGTAAGGTGTATATTTGGACTTAGAAATTAAGAGCATGAAATTAAAACAATGTTTAAAACATCCCACAAATAACTTAAAATATTTTAGTTTTACATCACATAAGTAGGATATCACAGAGAGATGGGTGTCATACCTACCAAGTTGTCCCAGAGAATTAGGTTCCTTAGGAGTAAAATATTTTTTTCTGGTCTTGGAATCAGGGTTATGACACTAAGTTCTTTTAAAGCAATGTTGTGCTTTCACAACTATAAGCACAAATGGGGTAACACAATTGCTTGCTTTTATAGGAAGCAGGTTAATTGCCTTTGATTTCAGACTGGTGGTTTGGTTTCCTTTCTCTACAGTCTGTGCACCCTGTTTTACTCACATCTTGACTTTACCTACTTGTTAGACATACTTTCTGACCTTCTGATCTTTTCTGCTTGGCTCTTGAATTACTCTTCTGTCCAGGTGATTGGAAACTCTGCTCATCTATTTTTCTACCCAGTTTTGACTCATACTGTCATGGTTTGGTGCATCAGTATATCCTGCTTTGACCTGTCTATTGCTAATCTGTTTTATATTTTACTTATTGTAGTAACCTACTTGTTACAAATATTTCAAACAGTACAGAAAGTTGCTGACTCTTGACCATAGTACCTATCTCTTCAGACCTTGTCGCAGTTAATTTGGCAGCTAATTTGGTTCTGTGTACTTATACAGAAACTTTCTAGTTCTCTTAATAAAGTGAAAACTCTGGTCTTCTAAGGTTGGCAATGGAAGGAAAGCCATCACATGGGAAGAGTTGGTTTGACCTCAGAGCCCCAATAGAGCCCCAATTCTTCCATGTCTCAAGTGTTCTCATGGAACACCACTATTTTCTTCACATTCTGCCTCAAATGACTCCCTCTCCACCCAGTCATTTCCCCTTTGTTTGCTAAGACACAGCTTAAACAAGCTGGATTATTGAAAAAAGAGTTTTCTAAAGGCTAAAAACAAAACAAAAGGGTAACAAAGCCAGAGAGTAACTTTTAAGTCAGTTATCTGGTTTGCAAAGTGTAGTTTACTCCTTTTCCATCTGTGGTCTCCTAAAGGGAAAACAGTCCTGCCTACTTTCTGGCCTCCTTTCATGTGATGGAGGTCATCTTTCCTATTAACATGTCTCCTTAAGTCTAGGCCCTAGGTGGGGGCCAAGCAGTCCATTCCTGCCAGGTTTATATAGGGTCCACTTTCCTGGTTCTAGTTTTCTATCCCAAGGATCTGTCTCAGGACTGGGATTCAGGAGATACTCCATTCCTTACCCATTGTATAGCACCAACTGGTCTGCTGTATTAGAATTCAGTGCAAGAAAAGGAGATATACAGCAACAGAAGTGTGGGAATAGGACATCTTTGTGTTTGTACCTGTTTTCCATCCATGGTCCCAGCATTGAAAAAACTTTGATGTTACCTAGAAATATGGTCATAACATTCATGATTCAAATCAAAGCACAGCTAAACAAGCATCATATTTTCTGTTACTTTTAAAAGAAAAATAAGCTTTGTAGAACTATGTAGAACTATGTGTTCATATTTATTTTTAATTGATGATTTGTAATCTTTCCTGTTTGATTTTAATCTGAACAAATAATGATACCATTTTTATTACTCAGTAAGCATGAATGTTAGTTGAAGCAGTTTTTAAAAGACAATACCTTAAGTCCAAAAACATCTAGATTCTGGACTGATTTAATTTGTACAGTTAATTTAATGATTTCTGAAAGCTGTCCCTATTGTTTTCTTTTTCTTCTCTAGTATAATGGAACTGTTTTCTTCTCCTAATGATTAAACAGAATAATTAGTTACCAAAGCATCTAATTAAGAAAAACCAAACAAAACAGTATAACTCGTCTTTTCTTCTATGTACGTATTACATAGAGACTTACAAGGGATTGTTTATTTTTAATGGATAATTTAAAAGAAATAGTATGAAATCACCATGTTTGCCAAGAGTTATTTGTACTTGTGGGTCATGAGGTTTGAAGCTATTGAAGAAATTGTTGAAAGACTTAAGGAAATAATGTGAGTAGCTGATAATTGGCAAATAGATAAGCCTCAGCTATAGTGAACTACTTGCCATTCTCCTAAGGAATCAAGATTGTTCTTGACTTTGCAGTTGCTAGGTCTTTATTGTTATCTGTCTTTGTCTTTTCAATTATAGCCATCCTAGTGGGTGTGAAGTGGTATATTGCTGATATTTTAATTTAAGATATATTTCCAGAGATTTTTGTGTGCATCCATATGCATCTGTATCTATCATTAGTTTTATTTTAATTCTTATAAAACAAGTTCATAACATCTGTTCATTTATGCAGTATGTGTTTTTAAAATTTAACTGTGTATTAGTGGCAGCTTTCCATATTCTAAAATATATGTGTGTGTGTATATATAAATATATAGTAGCGTTAATTTTTATTAACTAAAGTGTTTTATCATTTTAACATAATTTAATGTACATGTAATTATAAATGTGATGAATTCGTCTAGCTGAATCTTTGCATTCATCTTTAATTTATTGTGATAAGTAGTTAAAGAGAGAGGCAGTAAAGTTAAGTAGTTAAAAGCATGGGATGGAGTCAGATGATCTGGGTTTGATTCCTGGTTTTGCCTCTTACTAGTTCTGACTTTAGACAAATTATTTAATTTTTCTGTGTCTGAGTTTCTGTATCTATAAATTGGGATGATAATAAATAGTAGTATCTACCTCACAGAGTTGTTGTGAAGATTAAATGAGTTTCTTCTTGTCATTTATTTATGTTTGGTACAGAATAATTGTATAAATTTTAATTCCTTGAAGTGCAATTGCTGGTCAAAGGATATGTACATTTATATGGACATATGTTAATTTTCTGCCTAGCATACCTTCCTTTGGGAATCATGTTATATTCCCTGTGGTTCCAGGGAAAGTGTTCTTGTTACTCCCACCCTGTACCTTAAGCTGGGCCATTTAGAGTCATTCATGGGTCTTTTCTTTTGGAAGGAAAAGAAAAATCTCTTTTTTTCTACTGGGATGACTAAGGTAGGATAATGTAACTAAGTTGGGGCTGTCAATGTATGTTTTCTCTACAGTGTATAGAGAGTATGTCTGAATATTGAAGAGAGGCAAAGATAGCCAAAAACTGAGGAGACAAAACTTTGGCAACATCATTTAAATTTCTGGTTCTAGCCATTCCTGAAAGCCAAAAGAACATTTTTAAAAGTAGTTTTGAGGTGTATTGCTCAATTGTCTTCCAGAAAGATTACATCAGTTTATACTCCCATTTCCTTCAGGGGAATTTTTTTTTTTTAATTAATTAATTTATTTGTTACTGGCTTGTGGGATCTTAGTTCCCCTGACCAGGTATTGAACCTGGGCCCTCAGCAGTGAAAGTGCGGAGTCCTAACCACTGGACTGCCAGAGAATTCCCTTCCTTCAGGGGAATTTTAATTAGAAAAAAATAATTCACTCAACAAAAGTTATTGCTTAAGCAGCAACAGAGGAAACTGCATAGTTTCATGAAGGCGAGAATGCTAAGGGACAGGATCAGGGAGATCACACCTTACACCTAATTCAAATTCTGTCTCTGAAACATTACAAAGTATTACTTGTCTTTGGCCTTTATTATAACCTAAAAATATTTAAAACCAGGAATCTGAGTTTCTGAGATTCCAAGTTCTTCTCTTTTGTATTTGCCTGATTTATTCAGACTGAAAGAGTTCCTTGAGGGCTTGGTGCAAATAAATGCCAGTATTCTATGAGTAGAAAAGTCTTTGAAGCTGGAAAAAAGTCTTTTCAGCAGACATACTTTTATTATTTTAGTAGACTACTTTATCTAATGGGAGCTGAACACTTATTTACTATTTACTTATCGGGTGGGCAGATTTGTAGGGCTTTCTTTTTCAGTGATTTCCCTAATAGATTGAGTTAGGAGAAAGAATTTGTATCTTCCTTGGAAAAGCCCATTTCCACGGATGAGACCATTCTGTAGATGACTTCTTTTCCCTTGAGTGGTTGTAGCTCTTTGTGTGTACTTTATTAATTTAAAAGATCAGTTAGTGCCATGATTTGAAGAAAAGTTAACTTGTTTGGAAATTTGACATCTCAAGTTATTTTTTTCCATCAAGCAAATATTCAATTGTTATAGTTTATTTAAATATAAGATTTGAAAACTTGAAATTGAAGATTCTTATTTAAAGAAAGTAACTAGTTTTGGGACAAGTTTTTAAGTAAAAAAAAAATCTGTTTACAGTTAATGACATCTGCTTGTAGGTCAAAATATGTCTTTTTTTTTCCAGCTTAATCTGAGTCTAGTTACATTTAGAGAGAGACATCAAGTGTCAGAACAAACTTGCAGTGGAAAGTAGTAGTTGGGACTGGAGTGAATTTTACAAATGCTTTATATAATTATCCCACATGGTTGTATGGAATTTGAAAAGAATGTTACTTGTTTTTCTTTTGAAACAGATATTTTACCAAATAATTTTAGCCTGAGTAAACCAAAATCCACACAGGATTAGATTAATAAAACTCATTTTTTGGTTTTTTTTTTTAAGGAGGAAAGAAATGAGAGGGGACAACAATAAAGATTCATTTGGGATAGTAAATAACTGAAGGTTTTTGAAATTACAAGTTAGAGCATTTAGGGAAAAGATGGACTTGACTCTTCTCTTTAAAAGAAAAGTTAGTAGCCTTTTATAAGTGGCTTCCTTTTAGCCATTCAGCCAAGTGTCTGTTGAGTGATTGGAGAGCAGGTGAGGGATGTTGGCTTTGTTCTCAAGGAATTTATTTAATTTGCTAGGCTTGATCAATCTCATTAGCAGAGAAATGGAAAATTCTTCTTTTAAAAGGCTGACATCTACACCAGTATGAAATGTAATGACCAAGTAGTTTTGGACAGGTATATGGCATCAAGAAGATACTAGTAGGGGTATGTAGGTATGCACTAGAAGGTGGAACTGCTTACAGGGGGAAAAAAAAAAAAATCCACCTAGATGTCTCATAGGAACTGGAAATTCAACATGTTCAAGTAAACATGTTCCTTTTCCAGACCTTTTCCTCTTGGTCATTTGCCCAAGTCAGAAACTTGTCACACTTTTCCCTTTCTTCCTCACTTTCACTTCACAGTGTTTTATTTTTCTTCTTAAATTTTTCTCACATTTCTCATTTTTTTGGCCTGTTCCCACAGTTAATGCCATCGTTCAGACCCTCCTTTCAGTTAAATTCTTCTCCAGCTAGTTCCATATTGCTACTAGAGTAATTTTTTTCAAAAAAATGTTTATGTCACTCTGTGTTTAACCTTTCAGTAGTTTGCCAGTGGCTTCAAATTTATACCCAGGATGCCTCAAGGTATCTAAGCAGTGGCAGAGGAAATCTGCATTACCTGTACAATGCAGTCACGGTGTCTTACATGACAGGGATGTTTCTTCTCTACCATGGTGAGTGGCATTTCCTAGGCGTTTACAGCCTCAGTGCTCTGTCGTTGGCTGAAAGGTCTCTGATTGTCCAAATAGTGTCCTTTCCTGCTCTGTACCTTTGCAGTGAGGCTCTGCATGAGACAGTATAACTCATTGGTTGGTCACAATTGAGCATAAATTTCATTCATTCATTCATTCGCACCGGGTCTTAGTTGTGGCATGCGGGACCTTCGTTGCGGGAGGCTCGGTCTTTTTTTAGTTGCAGCATGTGAGATCTTTAGTTATGGCATGCGAACTCTTAGTTGTGGCATGTGGGATCTAGTTCCCTGACCAGGGATCGAACCTGGGTCCCCTACACTGGGAGCATGGAGTCTTAGCCCCTGGACCACCAGGGAAGTCCTGAACAGAAATTTTTGGGTCAGACAACCTGAGTTTGAATTTCTGCTTAATCATCTACTGGAGTGTGACTGGACAAATCATGCAACTTACCACTGAGCTCAGTTTATCTAAACTCTGTAAACTTGGGTTAATAGTAATAGTAGTACCTGATTCATAAGATTGTTAGGATTAAATGAGCCTATAAGGAGGATCTTCTGCCTAGAAGAAACAGCATTCAAAAATGGCACCTAGGGCTTCCCTGGTGGCACAGTGGTTGAGAGTCCGCCTGCCGATGCAGGGGACACGGGTTCGTGCCCCGGTCTGGGAGGATCCCACATGCCGCGGAGCGGCTGGGCCCGTGAGCCGTGGCCGCTGAGCCTGCGCGTCCAGAGCCTGTGCTCCGCAACGGGAGAGGCCACAACAGTGAGAGGCCCGCGTACCGCAAAAAAACAAAAACAAAAGGCACCTATTATTTTTACATGTATGTATATATGTTCTTAATACACATATATAACATTTAGGCATGTATCACAAAATTTCAGTGGGGTATGGTTTTTTATTGAGTTCCCTGAATGTTTTCATATTAATTAGCAGGTGATACAGAAATTTTAGCATATGTTAAAAAGAGATACCTTGTGTTGATTATTTTGCTGATTTCTATACTTGACTGTGAACTCTTTTAAGACAGGGACTGTATCCTGTTCATTTTTAAAAAATTGAAGTATAGTTGATTTACAGTAATTGTGTTAGTTTCACGTATACAGCAGAGTGATTGATATATATATATATATATACTTTTTACAGATTATTTTCCACTATAGGTTATTATATTAAATATTGTTCCCTGTGTTATACAGTAAATCCTTATTCCTTATCTATTTTGTGTATAGTAGTGTGTATCTGCTAATCCCGTACTCCTAATTTATCTCTCCCCCTCCCTTCCCTTTTGGCAACTATAAGTTTGTTTTCTATGTCTTTGGGTTTGTTTCTGTTTTGTATATAGATTCATTCGTATTACTTTTAGGATTCCACATATAAGGGGTATCATATAATATTTGTCTTTTCTGTCTGACTTACTTCACTTAGTATGATATTCTCTAGGTCCATCCGTGTTGATGCAAATGGCAATATTTCATACTTTTTAAAAATGGCTGAGTAATATTCCATTGTGTGTGTGTATATATATGTGTGTGTGGTGTGTGTGTGTGTATATGTATATACATATATGTATATATATACACCACGTATTTTTTAAATAAATTTATTTATTTTACATTCATAGTTTGTTCGAGAAGTTCCTGCATTTCTCCTGATAATATTAGTTAACATTTCTGCAGTTTGAATCAATCATAGTTATCATTAATGTTTTAAGAGTACAGTAATCATTCTCTTGGTTATTCATACATGGCAGTGAGGGCAACACCTTTAAACAGAAAGTAAATTGTAGTTTCTTCCAGAGTTATAACAATTGAGATGAATTTAGAAAAACTTGTTTGAGTATTTGCTATATCTGATACTTGCAGCTTCATGTTTTTTCTTTTGGGGACAAAAATGTGGAATTATTAAAATTACTATAAAATATGTGTAATGTATATGCTTATTTCCTTTTGCTCATACCTAAATGTTGATTTCTTATGCTGATACATCTTACTTAAAAAGAGGATAACAGAAGATTCTTAAATGTTTTATTATTGTCCTTTAACAGGTATAGAGAAAAGGTATTTGCAAAATGACAGGAAATTTAAGATCCTAAATGTAAATACTATGTATAATTTTTGAAACATGGAAGTAGCAAAACTTCTTTAAGATTAATTAAATGTTGTATTGAACAGTGGGAAAATGTTGAACAATTTTAAAGAATGGCATCACTTTTTATGTAAATGTTTTTTCATCTTATGTGATCATAGAATTATAGACTCCATATAACTGCCTGAAGATACCTTTATCTTCAAATAAAGATGCTCAAACCTGGTGCCATAGCTCTTCACAGAGTATTTTCAGAAAGCACCAACCAGTTCTTGAATTCAGTAGGTGTAGTATATTTCATTAATAGCCAAGGACTCAAAAAAAAAATCATGGGCACTTGGTTAAAAGTTTAATGGTTTTTGGGGTTTTTTTGCTGTATGCGGGCCTCTCACTGTTGTGGCCTCTCCTGTTGCGGAGCACAGGCTCCGGACGTGCAGGCTCAGCAGCCATGGCTCACGGGCCCAGCCGCTCTGCGGCATGTGGGATATTCCCAGACCGGGGCACAAACCCGTGTCCCCTGCATCGGCAGGAGGACTTTCAACCACTGCGCCACCAGGGAAGCCCTAATGGTTTTTATTTTCGTTTTCAGACGCATGTATGTGTGTTGTATATGCATATATGTGTATATATTGATATTTAAGTTGACTGATAGGTTTAGCTGTCTTTTGGAAGTTATGGCTCATTAAAGAATTTATACTTACAAAGAAAGAGTAGTCAACAGATCACTACAGTCTTTCTTATTCCCACACTCAAGAAGCAGCCTCCAAGAGGCGTACACTCTATTTTATAAATATAAGACAATATGTGAAAAGATAACTAACATAAAATTGCCAAATGAGTGCTCTTGACAGTAAAACTAGTGGTCAGAGGCTGAGGGTGATAGAAAAGGGCTCATAAATAATTGATTTTGAGTTGAATCTTGAGGGATTGGGTAAGTTTTTTTTCCGCACTACATTTGTATGAAAAATTTCAGGGAATTCCCTGGCACTGCAGTGGTTAGGACTCCGCACTTTCACTGCTGGGGCCCGGGTTCGATCCCTGGTCGGGAGGACTAAGATTCCCTCAAGCTGTGTGGCCTGACCAAAAAATAAAAAAATAAAAAATCAAAGTTGAAAGAAATTTGTAGTGACCACCATAGCCTACTACTTACACTGTACAGTTAACACTTTCCTATATCTATTTTAAAAAATAAATTTATTTTATTTTTGGCTGCGTTGGGTCTTTACTGCGTGTAGGCTTTCTCTAGTTGGTGTCGAGTGGGGGCTACTTTTCGTTGTGGTGCACGGCCTTCTCATTGCAGTGGCTTCTCTTGTTGCGGAGCACGGGCTCTAGGCTCGCGGGCTTCAGTAGTTGTGGCTCGCGGGCTGTAGAGCGCAGGCTCTGTAATTGTGGCGCACGGGCTTAGTTGCTCCGCGGCACGTGGGATCTCCCTGGTCCAGGGCTCGAACCCGTGTTTCCTGTATTGGCAGGCAGATTCTTAACCACTGTGCCACCAGGGAAGTCCTTACTATATCTACTTTATCACATATTAATTCATCTGTTCATTTCTCTATCATCCATCTTTCCATCTTTTTTGGGGATACATTTCAAAGTAAATTGTTAATATCAGTGTACTCCCTCCTAACTAGTTTGGCATGGCTATCATGAACTAGAATGCAATATTTTTTGGACCTTTTTTCTTTTGATGTAAGATTTACATATAATGAGATAAATCTTAAGTTTACATTCTTGGAAATTTTACACATCTGTATAAACCAACCCCCTGTCAAAATGTAGTATAGCACCATTACCCCAAAATATTCCCTTATGCCTCTTCCCAGTTCTTGTCCCCACCTTCCCAGAGGTAATCACTGTCACCGTTCTGATATTTTTTCACTCTAGATTAATTTTCCCCATTTTAGAACTTCCTGTAAATGGGGTTATACAGCATGCTCTCCTTTATATAAGGCGTCTTTTACTCAGCATAATGTTTTTGACCCACATTATGTCTATCAGAAGTTTATTCCTTTTTTTTTTTTTTTTTTGCTGAATAATATTCTGTTGTGTGAATATAAAACAGTCTATCCATTCTATTGATGGATACCTGGACTGTTTCCAGTTTTTGGCTATAATGGATAAAACTTCTGTGACTATTCCTTTGAGTGTTTTTGTGAAATATTTTCCATTTCTCTTGAGTAAATACTTAGCAGTTGAATTTCTGGGTCAGAGGTGGGTGTATGCTTAATTTTATAAGAAACTGCAACATTTTTTCCCAAAGTGGTTGTACCGTTTTGCATCCCTACCAACAGTGCCTGAACGTTGCGGGTATTCCACAGTCTCATCAGTATTTGGCGCTGCCAGTCTTGTAAATATTTGGCCATTCTGGTGTGTGCGTAGTAATATCTCATTGTGGTTTTAATTTCTCGATTTCTCCGATGATTAATATTGTTGATCATTTTTTTCTTATGCTGATTGATGAAGTGTCTGTTCAAATCATTTGTCCATGTCAGAGTTGGGTTGTTTTTCACTTTATTATTGAGTTGTTATTTTATATGTAGTAGTGCTCAAATATGAGCTTAAGTTGTGCCTTTAGTGAACACAGATTCAATTACTTGAGAAAGATAGTTAATCTTATTGAAGTAAAAATAATACAGACTTTTATTTTTATCAACACATTGTGGGTGGTGGGGGCAGGTTAATAAAAAAAGTGGGCTTTTAAAATTTTGATATACTTTCTCAAGTTATTGTAACTAATTTCTTTGCTGTCAAACAGGGGAACTCTAACTGAATAGAGGAGGGTGATACAGATAAATAATTATTAAAATAACTGAATTATTCCTAGGAAGTAAATGACTGTTTCAATATACAAAGTGAATCTAGTATGATCTAGGCATTAATAGAGTTAAAAATACAGTTAGTAAATGGTAATGAGATCACTTGTCTTTGGATTTGAAATTGTTTGTTATTAAAATACCTCAATAGAAACTACTATGTATTTGTCTCCTTTGTATTTCTTGTTATTATAGTAGGTTTGTATATTGATACCAAATATAATAATCTTAGAATAAGAGAAATAACTTACTATTTTATAGAAGTTTATTTTGTTGTCCTTTAAAAGTTGTTATGTTTTGGAATCATTTAAAATGTTGATGCTTTAGATAAGGTGTATCTGGCATTGATGTAACATTTTTACCCCATTGTGGAAAAAAAATCATTTCATTAAGATAAAAAATATTTTCAGAGTATTTGATATTATTATTTCTGCAAAATGTACAAAGGGGTGAAAGATTCCCTAGAGTTAAGACATTGTGATTAGTGTAGTAATAAATTAAAAAAAAAATTACCAGATTTTTTACACCCAGAATAAGATTTTTTTCCTCTCTTAGTTATGGTCTAAGGACAAGATTTTTATATTGAGTGAGAGAAAAATGGGACATTTTTCTTCCAGGTAGCCATATACCCAGCTAAAAACCAAAGGTTCCATTACTGAGTAAGAGGGAAAAACAGATACTGGGGGACAACTAGCAGCCAGGTTGACTCTAAGCCTAGGGAAGTACTGATTGAAAAACAAATCTACCTGTTTTGTCAAGTTCTTTAGAGGAAATGGTTATAAATATTTGAAATATAAATAAAGGATAAAAAACCAGAAACACATGGTAGCAAAAGTAGATAAGTTAATGTCACATCTGTGACGATATATTATCCCCCAGACATTCCTTTTTCATAAACAATAGAGTGGAGAAATGCTGAAAACTGTTAGACTTTCCTAGTTAAGCTGCATCAATATTTTAATGTTTACTTAGTTTGACCACATTACTTCCTCTCATCTTTCAGATTTATTGCCATCTCTAACCGTTCCTAAATGCTCTGTGAACAATGACTAATTTAGAGCTAAAAGTCTCTTTTCTGGGCCCAAAAATCCCTGCTCGACTAATTCAAATTATAGAAAGAAAACTCTGGCCACAAAATTAAGAGAATTATCTAAGATCATACAAAGCTAGTGGACGGCAGAGCCATAAACCCAGGTGTCCTCACCCCAATACCGAGGCAACTATGTCAAAAAAAGAAAGAAGCACAACTGCTGTTACAGTCTCTGATCAGTAATGGCACAAAGTCCCAGTTCCTCCCACCCAGCTAGTCAGTTGGTCTCATTGACACCAACTAAGTGAATTATTATGCTTTACTTAAAGGATGTGGGTGGTAGTATTAAGCAAGATGGACTCTTCCTGATTGTCAGAACTATATGCAGATTCAATTAAATTACTTCATATCGAGAGTTTAGTGTAAGAGTAGTGTGGAAGGACAAGGACAGTCTCCACAATCAGGCCTCATTGAGAACTGGAACACTAGTCAGAATAAAATAAAATTGGTATCCCAGCAGGAACTCTGACTGATCATTGTCATCATTCAGTTTCCTGATTCTGCCTCCACTGTGTCTGTAGATATGTTTTACTCTTCACCATGATTGCTCTCTCTACTACATGGTTTCTACTGTCCTGCAGCTTCTGCTTACTGCCTTCTTTGCTGTCTCATATTCAGATTCCCTAAGGAAGAGGATCAGACTGAGTTCATCATTTTGTAAGACAGAACTACTGGACAGTTCTCAGGTCATGCTAATTTATAAGCCAGAACTCGTGATAGAAAGCATAACAAGTGATGCAAGCCCTTAGAGCTGCTTTTTCCAGAAATGAGCTGTGGTTGTTGCTAACACTCAAAGCATTATGTTCATTTTTATACATTTGGTTTAAAAATCAAAACATCATTAGGTGAATTCATCCTAAAAGTCTGGCCTGCCCTCTCCAGAGCATAGTCTCTCACCATATTGTCACCCCCTACACACATACTCCTACATAGCAGATCTCGAACAGTAACCTCACTTCACACCACACCCCCATAAATTTTACTCCTTGGTGTATAAAATTTAATAGCCTCTCTCCTATTGATATCGTTTCTGTGAATTGAGATTCTCCTTTGAACCCATATTTATTCCATATTTACCCTAAAATGAAGTCTGACACATGAATCATGCTAGATAAAACTATTCAGATATAAGATAACTTCCTATTATAGAAGAATGATTGCCCTAACTGGTGCACCCAAACATTTTCTAGTAGAAACACAGGTAATTTTACAGATCACCATTTATTAAGTATTTACCATGTTAGGCACTGGGCTAAGTACCTGATGGGATGTATCACAGATTAGCAAACTGAGGCCCAGAAAGGTTAAATTCTTATCCAAAATCACACCTAGTATATTGCAGAGCTAAAATTCAAATCCTATCCCTGTGACGTCAAAGCCTGTATTTTTTTTTTTTTGCGGTACGCGGGCCTCTCACTGTTGTGGCCTCTGCCGTTGCGGAGCACAGGCTCCAGACGCGCAGGCTCAACGGCCATGGCTCACTGGCGCAGCCGCTCCGTGGTATGTGGGATCTTCCCGGACCGGGGCATGGACCCGTGTCCCCTGCATCGTCAGGCGGACTCTCAACCACTGTGCCACCAGGGAAGCCCAAAAGCCTGTATTTTTAACAATCATACCCTACTGTCAATGACTGCTAAGTAGAATTACCAATAGTATTTTATTTATTTTATTTTATTTTTTGGAGGAAGGTTTATTTATTTACTTACTTATTTACTTATTTTCATGCATTTTAAAGAATCTTTGTTTTGGACTTACAGTGACCCTGAACTTTATATAATTATGGAATCCCTCTCATCGTTTAGGAAGATCACATCACTGCATGGGAGATATCTCTATAAAACTGGTATTCAGTAACACATGTTGACGATTATAACAAAGGTTAAGAAATATAGTGTGTGTATATAGGTATATATATTTGCATTTATACATATACACACATGTACATATACACATACACTCTTATACATATGCACATAACTCTTATTATACATATACATACATGTATATAAATATTTCATAGACTTGATGCAGAGAACATTTGCTCTTATAAACAGCTTTATTGCTTAATTGGTAATTAGGTCCTGCTTGCTTGTCTGCGGCATTAACATAAATTGATAGAAAACCTCACCAGATGCATTCAATTTTAAAAGTTTTAAAGCAAGGTATCATGTTTACTACTTGGTTGCATTTTGAAAATATAATAGAATTACCGATAGTATTTTATAACACTAACTAATCCTACCCCGCTAAAAAAAGAAAACCCCTGCTGTACTCTAATGGAATGCTTCTTCCCCCTGTACTGCTCAGTAAGGTAGCTATTACACAAACTGTGTGACAAACTCTGTGACAAGCTAAGTGTGGGAAATGTTATATTAAAGAGCTCGTCAAAGTTCCATATTGCAAGGATTCTCAGTTTTTTTCTTTTTTCCCCCTCTCTTTTTTTTCTTTGAGAATTTTTAAATATACCATTCCACACTGTGAATCTCCAGAAACTAAATCCATTTGGCAGTTTCCTATATATATTTAGGCAGAGTTACCACTCTTCACAGGCCATTGACTAAAACTTCTGTGAAAGGCACCTTAGAAAAATATTTATCTAGTAAAAGTTTCACATGACCATCTTTTTCTTCGATAGTTTCACCTAAACTAGGTCAGTTAGTTGTCAATAAATCTTATGATACCCTCTGACCCATATCCCACTTCTAGGTGAAATGTCATGGCCATGTTTAGGGCCAGTGGCCATGTTTTGGATCATGTAACTTTACCTCTCTTCAGAAATGACAGGATAGGAACTCAAACCCATCCACTTATATGGTCTGCCTCAGAAAGGTGAGATGGGCCCATACGATTTAGCTCCCAAAATGGGAAACAAACAATAAAGCAGAGGGGCTGGAAGAGCCACCCAGCAGCAGTAGGACAGCTAGTGAAAATCACAAAGGAATAGGAAACTACTAGGGAGCAAAGGAACTGGCCAACAGAAAAAAAAAAAAGGGAGAGTAGTTACATAACAGAGAAGTTATGTAGAGATAAGCAAAATCCAGGCTGTGTGTCCACATTTTGGGGCTTGGTCTGGCTCCTGTGAACAAAGCCCTTGGATTTCTACGAGATCTTTGTTGAACCCTTATACTAACCTCCCTTTCTGTTGAACTTGCTTGAGTAGCTCTCTTTTCCTGCAACCAATCTCACTTATATTCAAATGAGGAAAGTTTGATAATTTTCACTGAAATGAGGCAGGACAACTCAGGTGTTAAAAAAGAGTGTAGATTGTAGAGTTGAGATTGAATGCTTGAGATTGAATCCCAGGTCTTGTACTGTAAGATGCAAAACTTTGGACAAGTTACCTAAAGCCTCCATTTCCTACCTGTAAAATGGAAATGATGAGAGTGTCTCTATCAGACTGTAAGGATTAAATGAGATGTTTATAAAGTGCTTTGTATATATGAAAAACGCTGAATAAATGTTAACTATTATTATTACTTTGCATGTACTTCTTTTCTCTGACTCAACATAAAAATCTTGTTCTTAGACCATAACTAAGAAGAAAAAAAAAAATCTTATTTCAGGATGTAAAAATCTGGTAAATAAAAAAAAAAAAAATCTGGTAAATATTGTTTTGGTTTTTTTTTTTAGTTTACTAGTACACTAACTACAGTGTCTTAACTCTAGGGAATTGCTCATCCTTTGTACATTTTACAGAATTAATAACATAAAATACTCTGAAAATATCTTTGATCTTAATGAAATGATTTTTTCCACAACAGGGTAAAAATGTTAATTAATTAATAATTTTTATTGTAGCTAGTTGTGGTGATATGATTAAATACTAAACAGTAAATCACATTCAACTTCTGGGAGGTGTTTTTAAGAGAAAGGAACACAACCTTCATTATTACTTTTCTTTCCTGCTGATTAGAAGGTAGATGTTATGGTTGGAACTTGAGCAGCCATCTTGGACAGGAACTAAAAGCTATATATTGAAGATTGTAGAATGAAAAGATAATTATGGCTCCTCCATACCAATCTTGGATTATTTCATTTGTGTGAAATAGAAATTTCCTGTTTTGTTTAAGCTACTCTTGCTTAAGGTTTCCATTCACTTGCAGCCCAACCTAACCCTAACTGACATACCTCCATGTCTCTAAATAAATCTTATATTACTGTTTTTGATTAAAAAGATTAGACTGTATTTCTTGACTTCCCATCATGAAAATGGGGATTGACTTTCACCTAACTGATTTCACTTGCCTGCACAGACACACTTCCCACTCAACCTGGCATCTTCCCAAATGTTACACTGTAGTTTTGGCTAAGTCAGTGTTCAATGCTTTCATTCTGACTATGTAAATGAACTTAATAATTATCTCTTTTGTTGTTTGTTTACTTAGTTTTTGTTGCTTATTCTTAGTTCAAATGCAGCTAATTCTGCCAGTTATTTAAGTCTCTCCATCAGCTTTATCTTCTTGAAGAACTCTCTCCTTGGGCCTACTGAGGTGCTTTATGTATTAGTTCTATATGATGCACCACTGATATCCGGGAATTTTTCTTCCCCATCATTCTGAAGATTCCCTTTTTTTCCTCTTCCTTTTGTTGGATCTCTTTATTCCCAAACCTCACCTCTTCCTTCTTGTTTTTTCTCTTAATTTTGTTGGAGCGTACCTTTCAGTGGCATCTTGAGAAAGAGTAAAAAGGAAGTAACATTCCTGGGGTCTTGCATGTCTGCAATGTTTATATTCTTGATTGATAATTTGAACTGGCTAGAAATCATTTCCCCTCAGAAATTTGAAGTTATTGATCCATTGTCTTTTCAATTTCAAGATTGCTGAGAATCCAGAGCTACTCTGATTCCTAATCCTTTATGTGGTGCTCAGTTTCCCCTCCCTCAAAGCTTTTGGGATTTTTCATTTATTCCTGATCTTTGAAATTTCATGTCTTGAAGTGGCTCTCTTTTGTATTCCTTATTATAGCTATTCAATAGCCTCTTCCAAACAGGTAACTTAGGGACTTACATCCTTCCATTCTCCACTGTCTGTGTTCTTTCTTTCTGGAACTCCTGTTTTCATCTCTTTGGGCTTTAAAAAATTATGTCTTTTTTCTTCCACCTGTTTTTTTATTTCTACTGTCATTAAAAATATTTCTGCAGCTCTTTTTGTCTCTGAATATTCCTTTTCATAACGTTTTCTTGTTTTTTATGGATATGATAGTTTTTCCTGTGTCTCTAAAGATATTACTGATTTTAAAAACGTTTCTAAGTCCAAAAAGACTTTAAAAAGTCTTTTTCTTCTAGATTTTTTCCCCCACTGTTTGTTTTGTTTTTGATCTTCCATGTTAGAGGCTTTCCTTAGCTTCCTCATGATCTTGTGCCTCATGATCTTGTTTTGGACTACGGCCTTCACTATTGCACGATCTTGCTTTAATTGGGTTTGATAACCTCCCGGTCTTTTGGGTTTGTCACATTTCCCAGAGAAGGATCTTCCCATCTTCTGCCTGGGGGGTATAGGTTTGGTTGCCAGAATTTTAGGAGCCAGGAAGGAGAAGATTGTTGGGGGTTGCAACACTCACTATGTAAACTTTTAAACCATTTCTTCTCTTTTCAGTTTGAAATCCTTACTCTCAATTGCTAAATATTCCCACAGCCGAGTTACCCTCTCTTTTATTTTTTCCTGATGTTAAGCCTCCACTCTTCAGCTAGGATGGAGCAAGGACAGTCACCTAGGTGTACAGAGAAGGGACGGTATCTGGGGATCTAACTGCTTCTTACCTAGGCTTTCGTACAGTTCGCACCCACCCTTCACTTCTAGAATTGTCTGGTACTGCCAGTTTTGCTTGGTATTGCCAGAGCTGTTGAGCACTCTGAAGTCTGAATTGGGTAGCTTCTTGTCATTTTCCCCATGGTTTAGGATTTACTGTTCTGAGGGTGAGCTAATTCAGCTAAATTTATCCAGTTGCTTTTCAACTTCTAGACTTGTGTTTTGTCCTCTCCTGTTTTTTCCTTTCTCTCTGTGGTTGCGTTGCTAATTATCGTATCTTTGGTAGCACCTCTCCTTTATTTTAAAACTTTGAAACAGAAAAAAAAATCGACTTCAAGTATAGTAATTTTATTTGCTTATGGACTGTAATACCCAATCAAGTTTCTTCAAAATAATTTTAAAATTTTAGAATTCCCTGGATGTTAATTTATATAGAACAAAATGCACAGAACATAAGTGTACAATTTAAGTTTTAACAGACAGATACACCCTTGTAATGTAAATCCCAATCAAGACCTTGATGCTTAACTTGGACAGGCTTCTAGCATGGTTATTTCAATGTTCGTAATTCTAGGATCAAGCTAGGATTTAATGAAGCATTAATGAACTGCTGTTCTATTTCATGTGGGACTCTATTTCATGTGGGACTCTTTGAGATATCAACTCATGTAAAAAAAAAAGACTTTACAATTATATCTCAATAAAACTGGAAGAAAAAACCAACAACAACAACAAAAGACTTTAATTTTTAGAGCAGTTTTAGGTTTATGGCAAATTGAGGGGAAAGTACAGAGTTGCCATATACCCTCTACCCCAGTGTGTACAGCCTTCCCCACTATCAACATCCTGCACCAGAGTGGGACATTTGTTACAGTTGATGAACCTACACTGACACATTATCATCACCCTAAATCTATAGTTTACATTAGGGTTCACTCTTGGTGTTGTACATTCTGTGGGTTTTGACATTATGTCATTATAGCATCATACAGAATAGTTTCACTGCCCTGAAAATCCTTTATGTTCCACCTATTCATCCCTCCCTCTCTCCTGAACTCTTGGCAGCCACTAATCTTTTTACTGTCTCCATAGTTTTGCCTTTTCCAGAATGTCATATATAGTTGAAATCATACCACGTGTATCCTTTTCAGATTGGTGTCTTTCACTTAGTAATATGCACATAAGGTACCTCCATGTCTCTTCCTGGCTTGATAGCTCATACTGTTTTAGCGCTGAATATTATTTGTCTGGATGTGCCACAGTTTATTAATCCCTTCACTTACTGAAGGACATACTGGTTGCTTCCGAGTTTTAGCAGTTATGAATAAAGCTACTCCAAACATCCGTGTGCAGGTTTTGGTGTGGACATGTTTTCAGCTTCTTTCGATAAATACCATGGAGCACAATTGCTGGATTGTGTGGTAACAGTATGTTTAGTTTTGTAAGAAACTGCCACACTGTCTTCCAAAGAGGCTGTACCATTTTTCATTCTTACCAGAAATGAATGAGATTTCCTGTTGTTACACATTCTTTTTTTTTCACATCTTTATTGGAGTATAATTGCTTTATAATGTTGTGTTAGTTTCTGCTGTATAACAAAGTGAATCAGCTATATGTATACATGTATCCCCCATCCCCTCCCTATCCCACCCCTCTAGGTGGACACAAAGCGTTGAGCTGATCTCCCTGTGCTATGCAGCTGCTTTCTACTATCTGTTGTACATTTGGTAGTGTATATATGTCAGTGTTACTCTCTCACTTCATCCCAGCTTACCTTCCCCCCCCCACCCCCCTGTCCCATGTCTTCAAGTCCATTCTCTACATCCCTTTCTTTATTTCTGTCCTGCCCCTAGGTTCATCAGAACAATTTTTTTTTTTTTTTAGATTCCATATATATGTGTTAGCATACGGTATTTGTTTTTCTCTTTCTGACTTACTTCACTTTGTTTGACAGACTCTAGGTCCATCCACCTCACTACAAATAACTCAATTTTGTTTCTTTTTATGGTTGAGTAATATTCCATTGTATATATATATGCCACATCTTCTTTATCCATGTTCCACATTCTTAAGAGCATTTAATGTTGTCAGTGTTTTGGATTTTGGCCATTCTAATAGGTGTGTGATGGTATCTTATTATTTTAATTTACAATTCCTGAGTGAAATATGGTATTGAATGTCTTTTCATATGCTTATATGCTTCCTCTGTATGTGTTCTTTGGAAAGGTGTCTGTTTAGATCTTTTACCCATTTATTTTTTAATTTTTAAAATTTTTTTATTTTTTTAATTTATTTTATTTTTGGCTGCGTTGGGTCTTTGTTGCTGTGTGCGGGCTTTCTCTAGTTGTGGCGAGCAGGGGCTGCTCTTCGTTGCGTGCAGTGCATGGGCTTCTCATAGCAGTGGCTTCTCTTTGTTACGGAGCACAGGCTCTAGGTGCACGGGCTTCAGTAGTTGTGGCACATGGGCTCGGTAGTTGTGGCTCGTAGGCTCTAGAGCGCAGGCTCAGTAGTTGTGGTGCACAGGCTTAATTGCTCTGCGGCATGTGGAATCTTCCCGGACCAGGGCTCGAACCGTGACCTCTGCATTGGCAGACAGATTCTTAATCACTGCGCCACTGGGGAAGTCCCAAGATCTTTCACCCATTTTTAACTTATTGGATTGTTCATTTTCTTACTGTTGATTTTTAAGAGATTTAAAAAATATTTTGTATAACAGCCCTTTATCAGATACACTGTTTGCAAATATTATTTACTTATTTTATTGAAGTATATAGTTGATTTATGTTGTGTTAATTTCTGCTGTGCAGCAAAGTGATTCAGTTATACATATATATACATTATTTTAAAATATTTTTTTCCATTATGGTTTATCATAGGATATTGAATACAGTTCCCTGTGCTGTACAGTAGGACCTTGTTGTTTATCCATTCTATACATAATAGCTTACATCTGCTAACCCCAGCCTCCTACTCCATCCCTCTTCCAACTCCCTCCCCCTTGGCAACCACGAGCCTGTTTTCTATGCCCCTGAGTCTGTTTCTGTTTCATAGATAGGTTCATTTGTGTCATATTTTAGATTCTACGTTTAACTGATACCATATGATATTTGTCTTTCTCTTTCTGACTTACTTCACTTAGTATGATAATCTCTAGTTGCATCCATGTTTCTGCAAATGACATTATTTTGTTCTTTTTTATGGCTGAGTAGGTATTCCATTGTATATATGTACCACATCTTCTTTATCCATTCATTTGTTGATGAACATTTCGGTTGCTTCCATGTCTTGGCTATTGTGAATAGTGCTGCTGTGAATATAGGGGTGCATGTAGCTTTTTGAATTATAGTTTTGTCTGGATATATGCCCAGGAGTGGGATTGCTGGATCATATGGTAATTCTATTTTTAGTTTTCTGAGGAACCTCCATACTGGTTTCCATAGTGGCTGCACCAATTTACATTCCAACCAACAGTGTAGGAGGGTTCCCTTTTCTCACACCCTCTCCAGGATTTGTTATCTGTAGACTTTTTAATGATGGCCATTCTGACTGGTGTGAGGTGGTACCTCATTGTAGTTTTGATTTGCATTTCTCTAATGATTAGCAATGTTGGGCATCCTTTTATGTGCCTATTGGCCCATCTCTATGTCTTCTTTGGAGAAATGTCTATTTAGGTCTCCTTTGCAAATATTTTTTCCCAGTCTGTGGCTTGTCTTCTCATTCCCTTGAATCAACTCACTTTTTAGAAGGGGAACCTGAAAAAGATTGAAGCTTAACAAAAGTTCTGATATTAGAGGATGGTTTATAATTTTATGATTTGAGGTAGGTCTTTAGATAAAAAACGTTACAAGCACCACTTACATGTTCAGAGCCACTTAAGATTTTTACTAATTTTGAGAAATACATATCAGTTACATTAACCTGTGTGTTATTTAAAAAAGAAAAACACTTTAGTTACCCTCCATCGTCCACTTAATAAAATTCCTCCATCATCTTGCTTCAGCCCCTTTTTCCAGTTTTTATTTCTTGTTTTCCTTTATACATACATAATGCACCAGCCAAACTGAACCACTCTGTATTCCCCACAGACCTCAGAGTCAGGACCTGCTTGTCCTGTGTCCTTCTCTTCTCTATTCAAAATTCTCTATCCTTTATTTATTTAGTTTGGCTGTGCTGCGTGGCTTGCGGGATCTTAGTCCCCTGACTCATGGATTGAACCCACACCCTCAGCAGTGAAAGTGTAGAGTCCTAACCACTGGATGGCCAGGGAATTCCCAAAATTCTCTATCCTTTAATTCCAGTACCACCTTTTCCATAATGCCTTAGGGAAGACTATGAATCTAACCTAAGAATATAATAAAATTTTGAAAACTTACTATGTAAAGATGTTTATTGCAGCATTGTTTATAGTAGCTTATTAAATACTGGAGCCAGTAATCTTCAGCAGCAATGGAATTATTATAATTAAAAATGTTTTTGGAGCATATAGAAACATGGAAAGATGCTTATGGTATAGTTGGGAAAAAAGTGAAAATATAAAATCATATATGCAAAATAATTACAGCTCTGAAACACACCCAAATGAAGAGAGTTGAAAGGGGGAAGTACATCGAAATAGTTGTGTTAGAGTGGCCGAATTGTGTTTTTTCCCCTCTTCATTTTATAAATTTTATGTAATATAAGTAAAATTAAATAATTATAAGTTGCTGTGGTAAATATTTGTGCATTTTAGTTTACCGTTTAAAGGATTGATCGAAGTGGTGTTAGGAAAACCCCAAAATGAAGCACATAAAGTGTTGAATATTGGGTAACTGCATTGAAAGGGTTTGTAATGTTTTACAGTTACCTATAAAAGAGTTATGTACTTTCAGTCACAAGGAGAGCTGAGAGGCATCTGAATTTGATGTTTGGATAGTGTGGAGTTGGTGAAATTTTAATTTTCTAGTGCCTGGCTCTTTGAAGAAGATAAGACATTCTAAAAAAATCATGAGGTATTGCCTGTGAGAACAGAAGGTAAAATAAGATGGGAGTACTGATGAATGCAGATACTGAAAGGACATAAAGAAGGGAAGGGCAGCCATATAAACAAAGATGAATATAAATGAGAGGCACTAGACTATAAAAATAGTATGGAGAAGGCCAAAGTTTGTAATGAAGCTTGTGACAAATGCTTAAGTCCATAAAAAGCTTTTACAATTGTTTTAGGAGCAGTATCAACAAAGAAAGAAAGAATAGTCCTGCTGTTTGGTACTGAGGTGTTATATTAATAGATTGTCAGAGAAAGCAGAGCATTTCTATTCCCATTTGGCTTTGCTCTCCTCTTTCAAGATGAATTGTCTTTAGATTGAGGAGGATAAAAAGGCTGTTGTTCTTTTATAATTAATTTTCAAATATATCTGTATGTAAGATTTCCGTGTTTGTTGTAGATAAATTTAAAAAACAGACCAATATGGGGAGAAAAACGCCACCAATATTTATGTCACTCAGATATAACTCTTGTTGATATTTTGTTGTGCACCCTCCCAGAATTATTTTCTGCATAATGTATATATGCAATGTATTTTTATAAAAAGAGATAAAACTATTATTCAGTAGTTTCTTCTTTTTCTCAGAACTTAATTTTCCCAGAAGTACGCTCTGAAGTTTTCCACGTCAGTACATGTAGACTGCACCATCTCTTAAAATACTTTTAATGAAATTACAGCATGCATAAACAAATTACAAGCTACACAGCTCAGTAAATACTCCCCCAAATGAACACACCCATGTAACCACCACTCAGTTCAAGAAACAGACCATTATCAGTACCCCAGAAGCCCTCATTATGCTCCATTCCAATCAATAACCCTTCCTCCTCTCTAAAGATACACTTCTGATTTATAATTCCATAGATTACTCTTGCTTGTGTTTGAACTTCCTGTGAATGGAGGAATATAGTATGTATCCTTTTGTGTCTTTCTTCTTTTCACTCAGCATTGCGTTTTGAGATGCATCCATGTTATGTATATTGTGCTCTGTTTTCGTTATTGTGTAATATTCCATTTTATGAACAAACTGTAATGCATTTATCCATTCTTCTGTTGGTAGGCTTTGAGTTGTTTGTAGTTTATTTTGTTTACTGCTGTATGTACATAGTGCCTAGTTTTGTGCTTGGTACATAGGAGACGTTCAGTGTTTGTTGAATTTAAGAATGAAATGTCTCAGTTTTCTTGACAGTTACTATTGAATTTTCTCTGAATTATCAAAGGCTAATAATATAAATAGACACTTTTATCCTCTTCCTGCTAGTGTAAGGACTTTAAAACACTTTAACTTCATTTATTTCTACTGACTTGTGTGCTGCTGTTGTAGTTTAATTCTATTTAAAATTTAAACGCTATAGGAAATTGTAACTATTGTTTAAACAGTCATTCATTTAAGTTTACCCACATATTTAATCTGTTACTTTTTCTCCCCTTCCTCGTTCTTTAAGGCTTCTATCTGGCAAAATATTTCTTCTGCCTTAAGCACACTTTATTTATAATAGCCCCAAACTGGAAACAATGTAAATGTCCATTAATAGATTAATGTATAAGTAAATTGAGATATATTTATACAGTTGAATACTGCTTAGCAATAAAAAGGAACAAAATACTGATATACAGAACCATATGAATGAGTCTCAAAATAATTATGCTGAGTTTTCTGTGTGTCATTCTGAGAATTCTCTGTTTTTGTTTGAAAATGTGTTTATTCCACATTCATGCTTGAAAGAAATTTTCGCAGGGAATAGAATTCTAATTTGGCAGTTGTTATCATTTAGTTTGAGGATGTGTTTCTGTTGTGTTCTGGCTCCTATTGTTTCTATTGAAGTTAGCCTAAAGTCTAATTTTTCAAAAAATAAATTTATTTATTTTATTTATTTAATTTTGTCTGCGTTGCGTCTTCGTTGCTGTGAGTGGGCTTTTTCTAGTTGCGGCGAACAGGGGCTGCTCTTCATTGCGGTGCGGTGGCTTCTCTTGTTGCGGAGCATGGGCTCTAGGCTCGTGGGCTTCAGTAGTTGTGGCACGCGGGCTTAGTAGTCGTGGCTCGTGGGCTCTAGAGCGCAGGCTCAGTAGTTGTGGTGCATGGGAGTAGCTGCTTCACGACATGTGGGATCTTCCTGGACCAGGGCTCAAACCCGTGTCCCCTGCATTGGCAGGTGGATTCTTAACCACTGTGCCACTTGGGAAGCCCTAATTTTTCTTTCCTTGAAGATAATCTGATTTCCACCCTTTGGCTGCTTTACGCATTTTCCCCCCTTTTTGAACTCAGAATGATTTTCTTTGTAGTTATTTGCTTGAGTTTCATAGGGCTTATTCAGTCTCTATCATGATGTTTTAAAATCAGTTTTCAAAAATTTTAAGCCATTTTCACTTTGAATGCTCCTGTGTCCCATTTTCTTTCTCCTTTTGGAATTCCAAATACATGTATGTTTACTTTCCCACTGTATCCCCTCTGTCTTTTGCTCCCCAACTTTTGTTTTTGATATATTCCATCCTTTTGTCTGTTTGTGTTCTGCCTGTTTTCTTCTGACCTACATTCTGAACTGCTGTTAATCCCACCCATTGAATTCTTAATTTTGGTTAATTGTGTGCTTCAATTTTAGATTACTTACTTTGTTCTTTTGTTAAAAAAAAAAAAAAAAATCAAGTTCTTTGAAGATTTATTACTCTTATTTCTTTGAACATATTAAGCATGTTGTTTTAGGTTTATTGAGATATAATTGATGTAAAATAAACTGCGCATATTTAAAATGTACACTGTTATGAGTTTTGATATGTTTATACTGGTGAAACCATCACCATGATCAACATAATGAACATATCCATTACTCCCCAAGATTTCTTTATGTGCCTTTGTAATCCTTGATTCCTACTCCTTTCTCCCTTATTACTTCCCATCCCTAAGTAACCACTGATCTGCCTTCTGGCACTGTAGATTACTTGTATATTTGGAAATTTATATAAATGCACAACATGTACTTTTTGTGGGGGCTTCTTTCACTCAGCATGATTATCTTGATATTCATCCACGTGGTTGTGTGGATCAAATAGTTTCTTTTTATTGCTGAGTAATATTCCATTGTATCGCTATTTGACAAATTGGCAAAATTGAGATTTGTTGATTCATTCATCCATCGAAAGACATTTAGGTTGTTTTCAGTTTTTGGCTATTACAAATAAAGAGGCTAGGAACATTCTTATAGAAGTTTATGAATGGACATGGCTTGGGTATTTTCCAGTCTGTTTCTAATAATGCTATTTTCTGGATTCCTGTGGGAGCTTTATTGTTGCTTTAAAAAAAAGCACTTTCCTTTTATGCCTAGTCATATTTGATTGAGTGTTGGATATTAGAAATAGAAAAGTTACAGAAGTAACTGAAGGTTTAGGATGAAGATTTATGTTTGCTTCTGGCAGGTGGCTAGGGGCACTAGTGATTCTGTATCACCTTAATCCAGTTTTAAGTACTGAGATGATTTGAGGTGGGACTGTAATCCCAAGGATAGTAAGTTTATTTATTTTAGGCTTCCTAGGGAGTAGCCTTTCAGTGTTTGGACTCCAAATACTACAGGGTTTTAACTATACTTCTTTTCTTGGTGGACTCTGGACTCCAGTATTTGTTCTCTATCCCTACCTACCTGTCAAAAGCTCTGCTTATCTTCTAAATCTTCAGCTGGATTTGCAGAATTGTGCTAGGGGAAAAGTGGCCCAAAATGCTGATCTTACCTCTAGGTTTTCTTCTTCTCCTTCTGGATCTGTGTCCTGTAATTTTTTTTTTTCTGTCTTGCTTACTCTAATGTCTATGATCAGATGATTTTAACATTTTTCAGCTTTTCTAATTGTTTGCATTGGGAACGTTGGTCTAAATTACAGACTACACATTACTAGAAGGGAAGGTCACTGTTTAAATGGAACCTTTTTTTCAAATATTCATTAGTTATTTTATTTTTTTATTTTAATTTTTTTAACATCTTTACTGGAGTGTAATTGCTCTACAATGGTGTGTTAGTTTTTGCTGTATAACAAAGTGAGTCGGCTATACGTATACATATATCCCCATATCCCCTCCCTTTTGCGTCTCCCTCCCACCCTCCCTATCCCACCCCTCTAGGTGGACACAAAGCCCCGAGCTGATCTCCCTGTACTATGTGGCTGCTTCCCACTAGCTATTTTACATTTGGTAGTGTATATATGTCCATGCCACTCTCTCACTTCATGCCAGCTTACCCTTTTCCCTCCCCATATCCTCAAGTCCATTCTATATGTCTGCGTCTTTATTCTTGTCCTGCGCCTAGGTTCTTCAGAACCATTTTTTTGTTTTTTGTTTTTAGATTCCATACATATGTGTTAGCATACGGTATTTGTTTTTCTCTTTCTGACTGACTTCACTCTGTAGGACAGACTGTAGGTCCATCCATCTCACTACAAATAACTTAATTTCATTTCTTTCTGTGGCTGAGTAATATTCCATTGTATATATGTGCCACATCTTCTTTATCCATTCATCTGTTGATGGACACTTAGGTTGCTTCCGTGTTCTGGCTGTGGTAAATAGAGCTGCAATGAACATTGTGGTACATGACTCTTTTTGAATTATGGTTTTCTCAGGGTATATGCCCAGTAGTGGGATTGCTGGGTTGTGTGGTAGTTCTATTTTTAGTTTTTTAAGGAACCTCCATACTGTTCTCCATAGTGGCTGTATGAATTTTACATTCCCACCAACAGTGCGAGAGGGTTCCCTTCTCTCCACACCCTCTCCAGCATTTATTGTTTGTAGATTTTTTGATGGTAGCCATTCTGACTGGTGTGAGGTGATACCTCATTGTAGTTTTGATTTGTATTTCTCTAATGATTAGTGATGTTGAGCATTCTTTCATGTGTTTGTTGACAATCTGTATGTCTTCTTTGGAGAAATGTCTATTTAGGTCTTCTGCCCATTTTTGGATTGGGTTGTTTGTTTTTCTGATATTGAGCTGCATGAGCTGCTTGTAAATTTTGGAGATTAATCCTTTGTCAGTTGCTTCATTTGAAAATATTTTCTCCCATTCTTAGGGCTGTCTTTTCATCTTGTTTATGGTTCATTTGCTGTGCAAAAGCTTTGAACTTTCATTAGGTCCCATTTGTTTATTTTTGTTTTTATTTCCATTTCTCTAGGAGGTGGGTCAAAAAGGATCTTGCTGTGATTTATGTCATAGAGTGTTCTGCCTATGTTCTCCTCTTAAGAGTTTTATAGTGTCTGGCCTTATATTTAGGTCTTTAATCCATCTTGAGTTTATTTTTGTGTATGGTATTAGAGAGTGTTCTAATTTCATTCTTTTACATGTAGCTATCCAGTTTTCCCAGCACCACTTATTGAAGAGGCTGTCTTTTCTCCATTGTATATTCTTGCCTCCTTTATCAAAAATAAGGTGACCATATGTGCGTGGGTTTACCTCTGGGCTTTCTGTCCTGTTCCATTGATCTATATTTCTGTTTTTGTGCCTGTACCATACTGTCTTGATTACTGTAGCTTTGTAGTGTAGTCTGAAGTCAGGGAGTCTGATTCCTCCAGCTCCGTTTTTCTTTCTCAAGATTGCTTTGGCTATTTGGGGTCTTTTGTGTTTCCATACAAATTGTGAAATTTTTTGTTCTAGTTCTGTGAAAAATGCCAGTGGTAGTTTGATAGGGATTGCATTGAATCTGTAGATTGCTTTGGGTAGTATAGTCCTTTTCACAATGTTGATTCTTCCAATCAAAGAACATGGCATATCTCTCCATCTGTTTGTATCATCTTTAATTTCTTTCATCAGTGTCTTATAGTTTTCTGCATACAGGTCTTTTGTCTCCTTAGGGAGGTTTATTCCTAGGTATTTTTATTCTTTTTTGTTGCAGTGGTAAATGGGAGTGTTTCCTTAATTTCTCTTTCAGATTTTTCATCATTAATGTATAGGAATGCAAGAGATTTCTGTGCATTAATTTTGTATCCTGCTACTTAACCAAATTCGTTGATTAGTCCTAGTAGTTTTCTGGTAGCATCTTTAGGATTCTCCATGTATAGTATCATGTCATCTGCAAACAGTGACAGTTTTTTCTTCTTTTCTGATTTGGATTCCTTTTATTTCTTTTTCTTCTCTGATTGCTGTGGCTAAAACTTCCAAAACTATGTTGAATAATCGTAGTGAGAGTGATCAGCTCGGTGCTTTGTCTTGTTCCTGATCTTAGTGGAAATGCTTTCATTTTTTCACTATTGAGAACAATGTTGGCTGTGGATTTGTCCTATATGGCCTTTATTATGTTGAGGTAAGTTCCCTTTGTGCATACTTTCTAGAGAATTTTTTGTCATAAATGGGTGTTGAATTTTGTCAGAAGCTTTTTCTGCATCTATTGAGATGATTATATGGTTTTCATCCTTCAGTTTGTTAATATGATTTATCACATTGATTGATTTGCCTATATTGAAAAATCCTTGCATGCCTGGAATAAACTCCACTTGATCATGGTGTATGATCCTTTTAATGTGCTGTTGGATTCTGTTTGCTACTGTTTTGTTGAGGATTTTTGCATCTATGTTCATCAGTGATATTGGCCTGTAGTTTTCTTTTTTTTGTGACATCTTTGTCTGGTTTTGATGTCAGGGTAATGGTGGCCTTTCTCAGTTGGCTTTTAAAAAATGTTCCTTGTTCACATGGCTGAGACTTTTTCAAAGTTGGATCATGGTGAGACTTTCCTGGCCCTATCCTGCTTCCTTTAATCTTTTATAGGCATTGTTCTCCAGTACATCTCTTGTACTCCTGTCTCCATCTCAGCATCTTCTTCCAAAGGACCCAACAGATACAGTTATTTAATACTGATATAACATTATTATTCATCAAAGATCCAAATATAAAAGTATAATATTAGCACCTTAAAACAAACATTTATTTCTTTAATTTATATATCCCTTTGGATTCTTCTACAGGTAATTATAGGATGAGATTTAGATAATATTACTCTACAACATTATGAAAACAAGTGACACCCTTTACTGGTTAAAGGGTTTATTTTTTGTATCAAAATAATGAATGAATCTTCAGGGAGAAAAAATATTGTTATAAAATATTAAAAACAAATATACTGAAGACTTTTATCATTTTATTTGGGATGTTAGTTGTTTTTACCCCTGCAGATGTTTTACTCTGACACCAAGGATGTGTTTTTTCTGAGCCAATTTCTAAGCTAGTGTCCTAGCTTGATTAATTTTTGGCACAGCAGTTAACTCTATACAAAGTCTGAGCCAGCTCAGTGGGGAGCTCTAGAGCAAAGATTGCTTTTTAGAAGAGTCCCGTGTTAGGTAGAAATGGCCACGTCCTAGTATCCCAACCATGCACAGTCATTGGTTGGGGTATTTCTGTGAAGATTGTGGTTTTGGCTAGAAAGCTGTTGCAGAGCCTGAAGGCTCTAATAGCTATTTACCTTCCCTACAGGTGTATTTTATGTTCTTTCTTGAAAGGAGATCTGAGCAGCTCATCTCCTTGGCTGCCATACTAATCATTGTTTTTTTCTTTTAAAAGAGAATTATCATAGGTTGTTCAAAATAATACAGAATTTTTCGGGTAAAATTTTTTTTTTTTGGTTAGGGAAAAATTTGTTTTTCCTTAGCCTCTTAACACCAAGGGGCTAAGGAAAAATAAATGGATACTTTTTAGTTTAGAAACTGTTAAAAATTCGTGGTACAGATAAGATTATAAGTTAGGGATTACTCAGAATAAGAGCATCTGAACAGTGGTCTGGCAGTAGAAAGATTTTTTTTTTAGGGGGAGGTTTGGCTACATAATTCTTCTTATGCTTTAAGATAAGGACAAAATAATTCTTACTGTACAGTTGTAATGAAGATTAGGACATAAAGCTTATCACATATGTGAAAGAAGTCTTGTAAAAATATGATAAAAATGGAGAGAATTGATAGAAAGGACATGGTAACTACTTTAAAAGGTAAGATTAAAGAGCTCAATTTGTAAATCAGCATGAGACTTTCGAAGAGAAGACATGGTAAACAGAAAATATGTACAAAATAGAAATAGAGTTACAGATGTAGAAAACAAACTTATGGTGACCAGGGAGTAAGGGGGGAGGGATAAATTGGGAGATAGGGATTGACATATACATCCTACTATATATAAAATAGATAACTGGGGCTTCCCTGGTGGCGCAGTGGTTGGGAGTCCGCCTGCCGATGCAGGGGACGTGGGTTCGTGCCCTGGTCCGGGAAGATCCCACGTGCTGTGGAGTGGCTGGGCCCGTGAGCCATGGCCACTGAGCCTGCGTGTCCGGAGCCTGTGCTCCGCGACAGGAGAGGCCACAGCAGTGAGAGGCCCGCATACCGAAAAAAAAAAAAAGATAACTAATAAGGACCTACTGTATAGCACAAGGAATTCTACTCAATAGTCTGTAATGGCCTATAATGGGAAAAGAGTCTAAAAAAGAGTGGAGGGCTTCCCTGGTGGCGCAGTGGTTGAGAATCCGCCTGCCAATGCAGGGGACACAGGTTTGAGCCCTGGTCTGGGAAGATCCCACATGCCGCGGAGCAACTAAGCCTGTGTGCCACAACTACTGAGCCTGCGCTCCAGAGCCTGTGAGACACAACTACTGAGCCCGTGTGCCACAACTACTGAAGCCCGTGCACCTAGAGCCCGTACTCCGCAACAAGAGAAGCCACTGCAATGAGAAGCCCAGGTTCCGCAAGGAAGAGTAGCCCCCGCTCGCTGCAACTAGAGAAAGCCCGCATGCAGCAATGAAGACCCAATGCAGCCAAAAATAAATAAATAAACAAATAAATAAACAAATAAATTTAAAAATTTTGCACAAACATTTATTTGTCAAGTCAGTCTCCTCATGTTTCCCTATCCCAATATGGTAAACTAAGATGTCAAGTAAACTATTTGAAATGAAGCAGTAATGAGATGTGTGAATACTTGAGCCTGTTTTTGGCTTTCAGTTAATTAAAAAAAATTTATTAAGCATCCTCAGTATTCCTGTTGTATTAGCTATCAGGTGTCCTGGCAAACCATGCAGATGTGGTCCCTGTTTTCATGGAACTATAGTCCTGTATAGGGGTCTCAGACAGTAAAAAGCAATGTAAAGGAAAGCAAAACAAAACAAAGACACCGTAATTCTGATTTGTGACAGATGTTATGAGGGGAAAAAAATAGTGCAGCATTAGAGAATAATGTGGAGACATGTTTTTGACAAGGTGCTCAGGATAAGCACTTTGAAGAGGTGACGTAGAAACTTACCGTGTAAAGGATCAGAAGGAGTTAGCCATTTAAATAGCTGGGTATCTTAGTTCAGGCTGCTATAACAAAGTACCATAGACTGCTTGGCGTATAAACAAAAGAAATTTATTTCTCAGTTCTGCAGGCAGGAAGTCCAAAATCAGGATGCCAGCATTGTTGGGTTCTGGTGTGATGGCCTTCTTCTAGGTTGCAGACTACCATCTTCTCATTGTACCCTCATATGGTAGAAAGAGGGTGAGAGAGCTTTCTGGGGTAGTCTTTATAAGGACATAAATCCACTCTGCCCTCATGACCAAATTTTCTCCCAGGGGTCCTCATTCCTAATGCTATCACATTGAGGACTAGGATTTCAATGTATGAATTTTAGTGGGGGGGTACTCAATTATTCAGTCCATTGCACTAGGGGTAGACAGGGTAGGGGGAGTAAGCCAGTTTGAGGGAACAGTCTGTACAAAGAACTTTATAAAAGAACTTGATGTGTTCAAGGAATTGAGAGGAGGGCCTCTATCACTGAAATATAATGGGTTAAGTTGAGACTAGAATGGGATGAATGAGGCTGTAGAAATAGGGGCTATATCACACAGATCTTGGAAGCTTAGTAAGGAGTTTAGGTTTTTATTCTAAATGCAGTGGGGCATCAGTGGAGGAGAGTGACATGATCCATGATTTGTGGCTGTTGTGAGAATAATAGAAGGGCAAGAGGGAAAATAGTAATCCATGTAAGGAATGATGATGGCATGAGTAGAGGCAATAAAGATTGAGAGAAGTGGATGGATTCAAGATATATTTAGGAGGTAGAAATGACAGGATATATTGAGGAGTTGAATGTGGGACAGGGAGGAAACAACTGATGTCCCATGTTTCTAGCTTGTTAGATTTTATAGTCAGTGCGTTAATAAAAATATTCAACAGTGTATGCCTACTGTATTACTTTTTATTTACATTCCTAGTTTCATAAAATGGATAAAACTTTCAAATATACAGTTTGGGAGAGGTGTCTTAGTCCGTTTGGGATGCTTTAACGAAAATACTGTAGACTGCGGTGGTTGTAAACAACAGTAATTTACTTCTCATAGTTCTGGAGGCTGGGAAGTCCAAGATCAGGGTGTTGGCAGATTGTCTGGTGAGGGCCTGCTTCCTGGTTCATAGACAGCCATCTTCCTGCATGGCAGAAGGGGCAAGGGAGCTCTCTGGGGTCTCTTTTATAATGGCACTAATCCTATTCATAAGGCCTCCACCGCCATGACCTAATCACCTCTCAAAGGCTCACCTCCTAATACCACCATATTGGGGGTTAGGATTTCAACGTGTGAATTTTGGGGGACACAAACATTCAGTCTAAAGCAGGAGGTAAAGAGACTTCATGGGAATTCCCTGGTGGTGCAGTGTTTAGGACTCAGCGCTTTCACTGCTGTGGCCGGGGTTCAGTCACTGGTCAGGGGAACTAAAATCCTACAAGCTGTGTGGTGCGGCGAAAAAAAAAAAAGAGAGACTTCATAACTGGCATATAGAGGACTACTGATAAAACATCCCTGAAAACATAGCATAAATTAATAATAAAAATTATTTATAAACAAGGTTAATGAAATGTTTATTGCCTAAAGGACATTGTTTATCCTAGGTACGTGTTAAGTATTTGTTGAATTAACGAATGCATTTCAAGACATTTCTAGTGCCCTTCATACTTTCTGAAGATCTGAGTTTCCATCTAGTATCATTTTCCTTCACCCTAAAGAAATTCTTTTAGCATTTTGTGTGCCAGTCTGCTGGCCCTGAGACTTTCTTTCTTTTTTCCCCTAAATCTTTTTTTCTCTCTATTCTTCAAATTCCATAATTTTATTGGTCTATTTTCAAGTGCACTGAGTTTTTTCTCTGTCATTTTCATTTTGCTGTTAAGTTCGTCCAGTGAATTTTTCGGTGTAGGATATCTGTTGGTTATTTTTAAATTTTCTTTTGGCCTGTTAAGCTTTCTTTTCATTTGTTATGATAGAATTTTCTCTGCATCATTGAGCATAGTTGTAATACCTGTTTGAAAATCTTGTCTACTAATTCTAACATCTGAGCAATCTTTTACTTAGTCTCAGTTGTTTATCTTTTCTCTTGAAAATGGGTCACCTTTTCCTGATTGTGTTGTCTGTGAAGGAAGTTTGGATTGTATCCTGGACATTGTACACATGAAGTTGTGGAGACTCTTGAATTCTGTTATATTCCTTTAAACACTGTTGATGCTTTTGTTTAGTAGGCAGTTAACATGATTGGACTCAAACTCTAAGCTATCTCTTGGATGGTAGTGTTAATTCAGTTCTTTTATCCTTAGCTGGGCTTCCTATGGTTTACTCCTTGCAAATGTGGTTCAGAGGTCAGCTAGAAACTTGGATAGAGTTTGTACCTAGATTTTGTATCTCTCCCTTTTTGGCTCTCTTCATTCTGAGATTCCTCTTACTTTTCAGCATCCATGGTGTCCCTGAACTCTGTCTTCTGGTTCTTCAAGATAGGAAGGTTGTGAGGTTTATATTGGAGTTTTAGGAACCCCTGTGGTACTGACTGGACTTGCCATAGGAAAAAAAAAGTGAGAAATCCACCTGTACTGCTCTATTCCAAGTATTGACTCCCCTCTAATTTAATATGCCTTCTTTTGGTTACTCTTCAGTGCCTTTAGGTAGTTATTTTTGTATTTCGTTCACGAATTACAGTTGTTATCTGATTTGGTAGGCACTTACTCAGTGATACCAGAAGGAGAATTCTCCCTTGTTCCTTTTTGTGTGGGGAAATTCCTTTTATGATTATATTCCCTATTATAGATACCAGCTTTTAGAAATATCACGTTTAATTAGTTAAGAAATTGTTATTTTGAATATTGTCTTGTAAATTGCCTGACTCAAAGAGAGAAGTCACCGTTCCTGATCTTGAGACAACATTCCAGTGGTAAAGAGAAAATAGTAATATAAGTGAAAGGAGACATGATAGGATAAACAGAGGGATAGACAGAATACTATGAAGAGCACAGAGAAAGGGAACCTTAACCTGGTCTGGTAGGGAAGAGAGGAGATGCAAAAAGACTTTCTGGAGCATGTGATTTCTGTATTGTATCTATGAGAAATAAGGGTATGCCAGCTGAAGAAGAGAATAAGGGGCTTCTAAGGAAGAAGAGAGAAGCACATAAATAAATACGTGGGGGCCTAAGAATGAATGACCCTTTAGAAGAATTGCAAGTAGTTTTGGTGTGGCCAGAGTTATGAGGTGTATATGGGGATGTGTGAAAATATGAGGCCAGAGAGATTGGGCTAGAGCCAGGTCGTTAAGGGCCTTGAATGTCATGCCAAGGACTTTGGACTTTATACGTAGTGGGAAGACATTGATATTTTAAATGTGGGTGTGACATAATCAAGTTTGCATGCTAGGGGTTTCCCTGGTGGCGCAGTGGTTATGAATCCGCCTGCCAGTGCAGGGGACATGGGTTCGACCCCTGGCCCAGGAAGATCCCACATGCCGCGGAGCAACTAAGCCCGTGTGCCACAACTACTGAGCCCGCGTGCCCAGAGCCCAGGCTCCCCAACGAGAGAAGCCACTGCAGTGAGAAGCCCGCACACTGCAACGCAGAGTACCCCGACTCGCTGTAACTAGAGAAAGCCCACGCGCAGCAACGAAGACCCAATGCAGCCCAAAAATAAAAACAAACAAATTAATTAAAAAAAAAAGTTTGCATGCTAGGATGATTGTTTTGTATCAGTGTACGGAATGAGGAGAAAAGGGAGAGAAGGATACCAATTAAGGCAAGAAATTTTGAAGGCCTAAGGGAGTGGTGGTAGAGAGGAGGGAATTAAAATGAGAATTTAGGGGGCTTCCCTGGTGGCGCAGTGGTTGAGAGTCCGCCTGCCGATGCAGGAGACGCGGGTTCGTGCCCCGGTCCGGGAGGATCCCGCATGCCGCGGAGCAGCTGGGCCCCTGAGCCATGGCCGCTGATTGGAAGTTATTCTTCCTCTCAGAGGTTGTTATAAAATAGAGCAACATCTCTCTAGGGCTCAGAGATTTTTTTTGCTCATAAATATTATGTGGAAGCAGTGGCACAATTTGGCCTCTGGTAGAGGCATCGCGGTCTCTGACTTGTAGCAGTGAGTGTTTTGTGATTTCATAGCGATGATACTTGTGGAGTAATTAATAGAAAAAACTATTCAAAGTTGTCAGTGGTCATTTTGTTTTTTATTTCCTTGAGTATGTAGTCACAGATTTTACTACTTATTTTTTTTCCCATATTGTATGTACTAGTAAATGTTTTATTTTTAGTTGGTTGTTTTTGTTTCGTTTTTCAAACAAAACAGTTAAACTGAAGAATATAAAGTAAAAAGTCTCCCTTACTTCATCCACCCTCATTCCTGCTTCCTTTGAAGTAATACTTCTTTTCAGTTTGTTTTTGTTTTGTTGGTGGGCACATAGAGGAATGAATATGTTGAACAACTTTATACAGCATCTGTTGATTCTCAAATATGAAAGATGTGGGATTTAATAAACCTAATAACTAACTTATCCTTCTACCTCCTCATATTTGTTATGTTAATATTGTTAGTCTAGAGGGTACTTTATTACTTTAAATACTATGAGTAAACATGTTTCTTGAATTATCAAATGTATAGTGTCTGCTGATTACTTACTATGAAAGGAAACTAATATGCTTTCTATATGTCTTTAGTTCCTGTATTTTTTTAAAATTAATCAATTAATTTATTTTTGGCTGCGTTGGGTCTTCATTGCTGCGCGTGGGCTTCCTCTAGTTGCGGCGAGCGGGGGCTACTCTCCACTGTGGTGCGCGGGCTTCTCTTTGCTGTGGCTTTTCTTGTTGCGGAGCATAGGCTCTAGGTGCGCAGGCTTCAGTATTTGTAGCGCATGGGCTTAGTTGCTCTGCGGCATGTGGGATCTTCCCAGACTAGGGCTCGAACCTGTGTCCCCTGCATCGGCAGGCGGATTCATAACCACTGTGCCACCAGGGAAGTCCCAATTCCTGTATTGTTTGTTGTGACTTTTTAGGATACTCATTTGGACATTAATTTATTTACAAGTTTAAATATTTGCTTTTTCCTAAGATGAATTGTCTCTTATCTCTCTGCTTTTTAATCCTTTTATATGTTATTATTCTCTGTTAATTATTCTTCCACATTTCTTTTTTTTTTTTGACTGGAATTTACACTTAATTATTTATTTATTTTTTATTGAAGTATAGTTGAATTACATCTTCCACATTTCTTAAGTTGTTTAACTCTATTTGGACACTATATGATAAGAATTAGAGTAATGTATAATAGGACGATTACTCAGTTCCATTAGAGGAATTAGGCGAGCAGGATGGGAGAATCATGCTTATGGCCTTCAAACAGCTAAAAAGCTGTCATGTTAAAGAAGGAATAGAAATACTCTGAATCTGGTGACATCAGGTGGTGAGAATACTTGGAGAAGATTTTGACTCAGTGTAAAAAGAACAATGTTTTAAGATAGTTTAGACATTTCCAATAGGGTGATATAATCTCTCAGCCCTCATTTATTTATTTTATTTAAAATGTTTTATTATTTTTTAATAACCACTTTTTATTGAATATAATTTGCAGTCTTGTGTTAGTGGCAGGTGTACAGCAAAGTGATTTAGTTATACATATATCTATCCTTTTTCAGATTCTTTTCCATTATAGGTTATTACAAGACATTGAATATAGTTCCCTGTGCTATATAGTAGGTCCTTGCTGTTTATCTGTTATAGTAGGTCCTTGCTGTTTATCTGTTTTATACATAGTAGTGTGTATATGTTAATCCCAGACTCCTAATTTATCCCCTCTGCTGCCCCCCACTATAAGCATATTATAAACCATAAGTTTGTTTTCTATGTCTGTGAGTCTGTTATTTATCAGCACCCTTTTAGCATCATTCTTTTCCTTTCCTAGTTAGAATTCCATAGCTATTCACTTCAACGGTTTTTAAAAAATATTTATTTATTTATTTAGGTTGTGCTGGGTCTTAGTTGTGGCAGGTGGGCTCCTTAGTTGCGGCAGGTTGGCTCCTTAGTTGTGGCTCGGTGGCTCTTTGGTTGAGGCATGTGGGCTCTTTAGTTGTGGCAGGCAGACTGCTTAGTTGCGGCTCACCGGCTCCTTAGATGTAGCACATGGGCTCCTTAGTTGCAGCATCCGAACTCTTTGTTGTGGCATGCATGTGGGATCTAGTTCTCTGACCAGGATTGAACCCGGGCCCCCTGCATTGGGAGTGCAGAGTCTTAACCACTGCATCACCAGGGAAGTCCCATATTCACTTCAACTTTAGTCTGACTTGCCCTCAGCTTTCCTGTTCTCCTGATTGTCTCAATATAACATTGAATGAGCCTCACAATTCATTTTTTTCTCTTATGTTTTAGAACTGCTAAGTCCTGTTGGCGATCACATAACCATTTGACTCCCCCCGCCCCCACCTAAATATTTAGAATGAGATATTATGGAAGTGCAGAAAAGGAACACTTAATCTTGGGACACAAGGCGCCAGGAAATATTTCTAAAAGGAAATGACACTTGAACTTAATCCTGTAAAATGTGTAGGAGTTAACTTGGTGATGGGAGAAAAGGAGAGTTTCTGGCAGAAGGGACAGTATATTCAAAGGCAGATCCATGAGTTTGAATGGATCCGACTTGTTTGGGCTGCTTTATGAATAGGCTGTTGAAACTAGAGTCTCCATAAGGATATGGATAAGAGTTAGGTAAGGCTCAGATTGTTAGGAATTTGACCATTATCCTGAATGTGGTGGTAAGTCAGTTAATTGGAGTGACACAATGTACAAAACGCTGGCAGCATTGAAGAAAATGGTTTGGAGTAAGCAACAGTGAACTCAGGGAGAACAGTTAGGAAGCTATTGCGGTAGTCCGTGCAAGAAATGATGAGGGGGGACTTCCCTGGTGGCACAGTGGCTGGGAGTCTGCCTGCCAGTGCAGGGGACATGGGTTCGAGCCCTGGTCTGGGAAGATCCCACATGCCGCGGAGCAACTAAGCCTGTGAGCCACAACTACTGAGCTTGGGCGTCTGGAGCCTGTGCTCCGCAACAGGAGAGGCCGCGACAGTGAGAGGCCCACGCACCGCGATGAAGAGTGGCCCCCGCTCGCTGCAACTGGAGAAAGCCCTCGCACAGAAACGAAGACCCAACACAGCCAAAAATAAATAAATTAATTAATTAAAAAAAAAAATGATGAGGACCTAAAACAAAACCATTGTAGTGGACGTGGGAGAATGTTGCAGTTCAAAATTGTAAGAGGTATATGCTTGTTACTGATACAGGGGATTGTTCCTATAAGATGTCATTTACCTTAGTCTGGAATCTAGTTTTCAGTAATGCAGGCTCAGGAAACTGCATTATTGATAGGTTAAAATTCGATATGCCTCTTGGAGAATACCACTTTTAAAAATGACAGTGTAGAAATGTAAGTTTCAGAATGAGAGTATTTAATAGTCTTCCTGACCAGTACATTCTCTCCCTATAGGCTACTTTGTTTCTGGACATGATTTAGGTTCCACCCTTCATATACACTTTGATTTGGAACTGAATCAGGTGGAGATAGAGGTGGGGGGTGGGCTTGAATTTTGCTGGCATAAATTGTGAGGGAGATAGACTTGTTCTGAGTTAGCAGTTTGTGGGGGTGGTTTCCTAATTTAGTGGGTGTCTTTCTATTTCTGCAGCTTCTGCAGCAGCTTCCTTGTTTGCCAGCTTCTTGTACTGATGGTGACAGCTTTCCTGATTGTGGCTGAGGCAGAATGTTATATGGGTTAGGAGTTTCTGGAATCTCAGTTACTCTAGAGTCTGTCTCCCCATTTTTCTAGTGATTTTGTGAACATCTGATTCTTTTTTTTATGAATGTTAGAATTTTATTTTTTATACAGCAGGTTCTTATTAGTTATCCATTTTATACACATCAGTGTATACATGTCAATCCCAATCTCCCAGTTCATCACACACACACACCCCCCACCCGCCACTTTCCCCCCTTGGTGTCCATATGTTTGTTCACTACATCTGTGTCTCAATTTCTGCCCTGCAAACTGGTTCATCTGTACCATTTTTCTAGGTTCCACATATATGCGTTAATATACGATATTTGTTTTTCTCTTTCTGACTTACTTCATTCTGTATGACAGTCTCTAGATCCGTCCATGTCTCTACAAATGACTCAATTTCGTTCCTTTTTATGGCTGAGTAATATTCTATTGTATATATGTACTACATCTTCTTTATCCATTTGTCTGAACCAAAATTGGGTCAAAGTCTAATCCAGTAAGTTGTTGAAATACACGTAGGTCGAATCTACAGCTTAATCAGATCTCTTAGCTGTAAGCTGGGGCATTGATTGGGAAAGAATGAGATTCCAAGAATTGGAATGTGTTTGGATGACTCCAGATAATCTTTTTTTTTTAAATTTGCTTTTTATTTTATTTATTTATTCTTTTGGCTGCACTGTGCAGCTTGCGAGATCTTAGTTCCCCAACCGGAGATCGAACCTGTGCCCTCGGCAATGAAAGTGCGGAATCCTAACCACTGGACTGTCAGGGAACTCACCAGATATTCTGAATCTATGATTTTTACTGAACCTCCAGCAGAAACAGCCCGTCTTTCTTTGACTGGTGAGAGTGGTCCTGCCTTGCTTAAAGTTGCTATCATGACCTCACCTTGTAGAGTCATGGCTGTACTCAATCCCATCCCTACCTCTAGACCTATATAGCTAGAGTCAGATCCTAGCAAGTCCAAAGGGCCAATTTCGAAATCAAAGACAAGTTTTATGCATCAAAAATTGTAAGAATTTTACTAATTTATTTTAGCAAAAATCTAGGAAATAGATACAAGATTGGCTTTTGAGGCTGCTAGATAAGGAAAGAAGGGATCCAGTTTTAGTTTGGGCTGAATTTGTTAATGTAGGTTCACCCACAAGAGATTTCAGATTTGGTGATTGCTCAAGCAGCAAGAACTGGTTCTAATTGTCTGCTTGTTTTGTTGACTGAAACTTCAATTCAGTAGTGACCTACATTGAACAAAGTTAAGATGCCAGAGTGGAGAAGTTAGGAATGTTGGGGAGGTGAATTTATTATGTTCAGCTGGCTTTCTTACTCACTAATTATGTCCTCCCAAGATGGATGTTCTCTACCAGCTTTAAGAAAATACAGTGGTGAGGGGAATGCTGGCATCCTTAAAAAGTGCTGTAGTGGCAGTCATTTCTTTTCTTAGTATGAGTGTGAGAGATGCTGCTATAAAATGGGCCCCTTTAAGTGAGTGGGATCCTGGAACGGCAGAGACAAGTAACAAGTTAACCGTCAGAGGCAAGGTGGACAGTGGTTATCATAGCGGATTGACACGGAGGCGCAGCTCACTAAGGTCTTACTTGATCTGGATGCCTGAATTAAAGCAAACAAACAAGCCAAACGAAACACCTTAGGTCTGATAAACATAGGATTGATTTTAGGTCAGCATACTGGAATCACCTAATCCCCATACCTTTATCACTTCACATATCTAGATATGTGGATAAAGAGGAGGCAAGGTACTTTCCTTTGAGGCAGTTGATTTTTTTCATAGCCTTCCCTAAAGAAAGGGACCTTTGGCCATATACGAGTGTGACTGTGCATCAGGGAAGGGAAAATACTCAACCTTTCAGGGATTACTGGAACCTGAGCTAATGCTAATTCCTAGTGACTCGGGATGCCACTGTGTCCCACCAGGCAGAATGAGAGCTTGTGGAAATCAGGTGTGAAATGGAGCTTTGGCTTGAAACTATTTCACAGTGCTGCTGGTGGGTCTGTGAATTCATCCTGTGGTTATATCTAGTTTCTTAGTGCATATTTGGAATAAATGTTTGACAGCTGGGAGAATTCCCAAATTGGCTTCCATATCCATGGATTAAGAATCATTATGGCAGGAAGAGCCAGGTGTAGCCCCCTGGAGCTCTCTCTTTCTACCAAGATAATAAACCAAAAGCAGTCTCACATCCAGAATTACAGAGATTAATGCTGCATTAAAGAATTGAAAGGTTCAGGGGTGGAAAACTTCAGGCTGCATTGAACTCTCTTGTCTGTGTGGAAGATAGGTAGATCTTGGAGGATGATGTATTACCATAACCTTCATCCACAACTCTAGTTCTACCTGGTTCTATCTGGTGTTCCACATGTGGTCTCTTCACTAGAAACAGACCCTGGCACCCGGTGATTAACTACTGATCTATCAAATGCCTTACCAAAAAAAAAAGAGGGGGGCGCCTTCCCTGGTGGTCTAGTGGTAAAGAATCCACCTTCTAGTGCAGGGAACGTGGGTCCCTGGTTAGGGAACTAAGATCCCACATGCCACAGGGTAACTAAGTCCACATGCTGCAGCTACTGAACCTGCATACCACAACTAGAGAGAAGCCCGTGCACCGCAATGAAAAGATTCCGTGTGCCGTAACTACTGAGCTCGTGCATCTCAACTAGAGAGCCTGCATGCTGCAAACTAAAGAGCCCACGCACGTCACAACTGCAAAGCCCATGTGCTCTGGATCCTGCGTGTCACAACTAGAGAGAGAAAACCTGCACGCCACAACTAAAGAGAAGGCTGTATGCCGCAAGCAAGAGCCCACGCGCCGCAATGAAAGAGCCCGCGTGCCTCAACAAAGATCCTGTGTGCCTCAACTAAGACCCGACACAGCCAAAAAAAGAGCAAAGTATATATAGCCACACACACACACACACACACATGCAAAGATCATCAGAAATGACCAGCAGTGTAATACCACCATATTGTCACCATATTACCTCCATGATTAGGTTAGTTTTTTAGCTCTGTGCTATAATTTAGTCTGTGGGGATTTTGTTCATCTCACTATCTCAGAGTGTATCTCACTGGTCCCCTACAATGATGACATAATGCTCAATGACAGGACTTTGGGTTAGAGAACTAGCAAGCACCCTAGAGCCTTTGTAACGACCCAGCAGTAGTACACAAAGCCCATAAAATTTTTAAGCATCTGACACCTTAGTGAAGTTTCTCACGTGGCAGTGTTTAGGGATATGTTGAGATGTCCCTTCTAAAGTAGAAGATAAGCTACTGCATCTTATATCCCCTGCTACCAGTGAAGCTGAAGAAGCTGGATCCCTGAGACCATAGATAGGTCTTTAGTCTTGGGCTCCCACTTCTAGACTTCCTTTATATGAAATGAAAACAAACTTCTCCCTTGTTTAAGCTGCTAATATTTTAGGTTTTTGTCATATGCTGCTGAACCTACTTCTAATGGAGGCACTGAATACCCAGATGGGTAAGGTGCCCCTCTCCGAGACAGGGAATGGAGGAGGAGAAAATACAGGTTTTGTAGAAACGATGGAAAAATCCCATTTTGGTCATGTTTCATTTACTGCGTCTGTGGAAGTGCCCAGTAAGGGATGTAGATGGCATTGGGAGATTGAGAAAGATTCTGTTTTATCTGGTAGAAAAAGGCAATGTTTGTTTTTAAGAGAATGAAACCTCAGGGAAAACAACCAGCCTTATAACTCGTTCAGTTCTTTTTGTAGGACAGGAAGTTTGAGTTTTGAGAAGAATTGAGCAGAAAACGTAAGGCTTGCTGGTATCTGTGCTGGTAGTTCTGCTCAAAGGTGAACTTTGAGTTGGAGATAGGGAGTTAGAGATGTGAAAGAAAGAGACGGGGATAATGCTGTAGGTAGGGGACATGTTTAAACTGCATTTGGGAAGAAGAAATTTAGCATCTGTATTCCTTTAAAGATGTGATTGATTTGCAAGGCACAGGTTGCTAGAGATTCTTTCAAACTCAGAGATTTCCTGCCTTCTCCTTTATTGAGTTAGAGTTAGGGAATCCATTGATAGGAACATGTTGAATGAGTTTTAATGAGAAATTTAGGTGTATCACGCCTGATTGCATTGTGTAACAAACAGGAATCTCTTGTTTAAGGAAGATGAACGTGATGACCTTTGCTGTTGTTGTCAATAACTTTTCTCCTTAGTTTAAAAATGTTCTATTTTAAAATTCTTATGCTAAAACTAAGTACCTGTTACATAATAATCTTCAGTTGGAGGGAAACTTAAACAACATAGTGAAAGCGATACAGCAAGTCATAGTAGAGAAGAATTGTATTTTAAATGTGTAATTTTTTTATTCTAAAAAGATCAAGGTATTATGCATACAACCAACATATTGGTGTTTTTAAACTGTTTCTAAGAAAGTTGTCTGAAATTTTTATGTGGGATTACTTTTTCTGCTGTATTATCAACGGGCTAAATATTCTGTGGTGTCACGGTAATACATCTCTATAATACTTTGAAAGGCATAGGTACACTGTTATATTAGAAATTCCAGAAAACCCCAGCTGTTTCTTTTTCTCTTCCTCACTTCTCCTTTCCTTCCATCTGTGTTCTTTCTGTCCTACTGTATCAATCCCTCTTTTTTTGGTAAGGTTGCTGATTTCTCAGTATTATACAATAAGCATGTTTTTGTGATATTCAGTTTGGTTTAAGATAACTTTAACCAGTCTAGAAAGAGATCTGTTATTCTACATCATACAAAATAACAGTGTTTAAGCAGTAGCCTGGAGTTCTTTGTCAGCAGATGAGTTATTGAGGCATAGTTTAAATTCATATAGTTTAAATGAGTGTAGTTTTCCTAGCAAGGTAATCTGGAGATTTTTATCTACTCTTTAGGTTGGCAACCATAGTTTTGTTCCCTCTAGTGGTAGATGTATGTATTTCACATTTTCTGGTGTCTATCATGCATAGAATTTTAGAGCCAGAAGGGACCTAAGATCACTTTACAGGTGAGAGACTGAGATTCAGAGAAGTTAGAGGATTTGCTTAAGGTTACTATTTAGAGATAGAGCTAAGACAAGCCTGGGATCTCCTGATTACCAATGTAGTGTTCTTTTTTAAAACAGGACTCAATGGTGTATATGTATATATCTGTGAGGACTGTCTTAGATTAGTTAGAAGATTCTTACTGTGGGAAGGTATTTATATTTTGAGTTATTTCTGTTTATTCATAATTACTGTTGATGTCTTTAGTGTAGTGGTCTTTTGAGAAATAGACCCTTGGAAGAGTGACCAAGATAGAAAGGGAAATGAAAATCATATTTACCTTTTAGAAGACACAGTAGTTGTCTTTAAGTAGTTGAAGGACTACTTGTCGAAGAAGGGCGAGCTTATTTTTAGCTTGTTACATTGAGTGTAGCAAATATTAATTATTGAATCTCTGGGCTTTCCCTGGGATGGTCTAGTTTCTTTCAGTAGAATAGGAAGAATAGGAGAGAGTCAGGGCCCTAGAATTGGATTTATCTACGGGATCATACCCAGATTAAGTTCTGTGTTGAAAGAAGAGTTAATTCCAGCAATTACTACCCACCTGCCCTGCTACAGTACAGCAACTAAAGGTTGCAAGTCAGGCAAGCAGTAAAATTCAAGGTTAGAGAAGTTTTAAGTGATCTAAATGTTGTTGGACTGAGCATAGAGAATGGAGAATATTGCCCTGGAAGGAGGTTTAGAGCCAGTTGACATCAAGACACCAGCCGTTGGTTGAGAAGCATATTGAGTACTGGATTTAGGAGGATGACTTGGATTCACATTTGTGGGCTGCCGCTTATTTATACAATGTGACTTTGGGAACATTAGCTGGTATGTAAATTTATTTCTTTATATGTAAAATGGAGATTAATATTTTTATTTCATAGCTTGTTAAGATTAACTCATGTATAGTAACTGCAGAATACATATTGTTTGGATCTGATCTGAAGGTGTCTGACCTGAACAAAAACAAAACCCCAGTCCTAGGGAGACTTGGATTCTGAACAAATATTTCAACATATGGAAGAACTTTCTAATAATTTGGGAAGTAGTAATTTCATTTTTACTTAGAGGTGTTAAGGCAGAGGCTAAACAACTGCTTGGGGATATTGTAGAATGTATTTAAACATTGAATTGAATTGTTATACTTTTTGTTTAATTATCAGCTATGATTTATGAAACTCATGAAGAGAATGATAGTTTATCGTATGTACTCATAGTTTTGCTCTGTCCATTGTTCTTCCTTCCTGATGCTCCAGTATTGCTTCCTTTATCATTTCTTTTGTTTGAACAATTTCCTTTAGCTGATCTTTAAGGATAGGTCTTTTAGTGGCAGTTTCTTAGTTTTTCTTCATCTGAGAATGTCTGGATTTCCCCTTCATTCCTGAAGGATATTTTGTTGGAAATAGAATTCATAGTTGATAGTTCTTTCTCTCAGCACTTAATAAATGTTGTGCCACTTCCTTTTGACCTCCATGGATTCTGATGCGAAGTTTGCTGTCATTTGAATAGGTGTTATCCTGTAGGCAACATATTGTTTCTCTCTTGCTTCTTTCAATATATTTTTTTTAAGTTTTCAGAAGTTTAATTATTATTGTGTCTTGGTGTAGATTTCTTTGAATTTATTCCATTTGAGGTTCCCTCAGCTTCTTGAATTTTTCTACTTTGCCAAATTTGGGAATCTTTCAGTCATTATTATCTCTAAATACTCTTTCAGTTACACTCCCTCTTCTCCTTCTAGTACTCCAGTGGTATGAATGTTAGATACTTTGTTATGGTCCCATGGATCCTCAGGGCCCTGTTCTTTATATTTTATTTCCTCACATTGTTCATAATTGAACAATTATGAACAATAAATTCTATTGATCTGTCTCAAAGTTCACTAATTCTGTCCTATGCTGTCTCTATTCTAACATTGAATCCTTCTACTGATATTTTTATTTTGGTTATTTTATTTTTTAGTTTTGTAATTTTCATTCATTTTATAACTTCTGTTTCTTTGCTGATATTTCCTATTTTTTCCTTTGTTTCGAGGGAGTTTGGGATCAATTATTGATGAATTTTTATGACAGCTGCTTTAAAATCCTTGTCATATGTTCCAACAACTGATTCATGTCTCTTTTGGCATCAGTTGATTTTTCAGGTTTGCTTTTCCTGGTTCCTGGTACAATGGATGTTTTACAGATTGCATCCTGGGTATTTTGGCTGCTGAGTTAGGTATTCTGTTTAGATTTAGCACATGGACCATTGTCTAATTTTGTAAGCTGTTGTTCCAGTGGCAGTCTAGTTTTCAGTTCTTAGCAATGTTATTTTGGTCTTCTTGGTTTATCTGGTTCTCCCACTGGTCCAGGCTAGTGCTGTCTGAAGTGGCAGAAGAATATGTTCCCCAGGCTGGGCTGTCTGATGTCTCTTGGTGGGGGAGGGGAATCTCAGACCCACAGGGCCTAAAATGCTGAGTTGACATTTTTTTCCTTTAAGTATTTTAAAGATGTGACTCCATTGTCTTTTAACTTGCATTGTTTATAATGGGAAGTCTGCTGTCATTTTTACCTTTGTTGCTCTTCATAACATGTCTCTTTTTTTCTGGTTGTTTTTAAGATTTTCTTTTCATATCATTTTAAATTAATTTGACTATTATGTGCCTTGGTATAGTTTTCCCCAATTTTTTTTTTTGTGTCTGTGTGTTTGTGGTTTGTTGAGCTTCTTGATCATTGGGTTTATAATTTCTATCAAATTTGGAAAAATAAAATTTCATCAAATTTGGCCATTATTACTTCAGATATATTTTGGTCTCCTTCCCCCTTCCCTGACTCCTGTTACATGCATATTAGGCCAATAGAAGCTGTTTCACAGCTCACTGATGCTCTGTTTATTTTTTTGCAGTCTGTTTGTCTTTCTCTGTTTTATGGTGGAGACTTTATATCACTATAACTTAAAGTTCATTGATCTTTTTTTTCTGTAGTGTCTAATTCATTAATTCTATCCAGTATATTTTTCATGTCTGTATACCTGAAAATATGCAACAAAGTTATAATAACTTTGAATGTCCTTATCTGCTAATTTCATCACCTTTGTCATTTTGAGTCTGTTTCAGTTGACTGATTTTTCTACTCCTATGGCTCATACTTTTCTGCTGCTTTTCATGCCTGGTGGTTTTTGACTTAGATGTTAGACATTGTGCATTTTACTCTGTTGAGTGCTGGATATTTTTATGTTTCTATAACTGTTCTTGAACTTTGTTCTGGGGTGTAATTAAATCACTTGAAAATAGCTTGATCTATTTGAGGCTTGTTATTCAGTTTTGTTAGGTGGACCCTCAGCAGCGTTTAGTCTAGGGCTGATTTTTCCACACTACTGAGGCAGTACTCTTCTGAATTCTCTACTTGAAGCCCTGGGAATTATGGCAGCGTTTTTCTTTGTTGGTTGGTTGGTTTTCCCACTGTTGGTTATTGGGAACACAAGCTATTCCTGGCCTTATGTGAGCTCTGAGACTCATTCTCTCTGTTCCTTTCATGTGGTTTATTCCCTGGCCTCAGGTGATTTTTCTCATGTTCAAGTAATGAGTACTCAGCTGAAGACTCAGGTAGATCCTCTGCAGATCTCTGGACTTCTCTTTTCCTGTGAATCTCTCTTCTCTTTGGTATTCTGCCTTGTGAACTCTAACCTCTTTGGCTTTCCTGGACCCTCAACTCTATTGCTTCAACTCAGGGAAGCTGCTAGACTTCACTTGGATTCCCCTTTCCTGTTCTGTAGTCTGGAAACTCTCACCAGGGAGTAAGCTGGGGCAATTGTAGGACTCATTTGTTTATTTTCTCTCTGAGTTTACTGTCATCTACTGCCTGATGTCAGTGTCTGAAAGCCATTGTATTTTTTTTCTGCTTTTTTAGTTGTTGCAGGTTAGAGGATAAATTCAGTCCTTGTTGCTTTCATCTTGGGAGAGGTGGCAGTCCCTAAAGTAATGATTTTGGAATATTTTATTCTGTAGCCAGTGGGAGAATCATTTAATGATTTTAAGCAAGGGAGTTAGTGTGATGAACTGTGACTTTGCAGAGCTTATTTCCATACTGCCGGAAGCTTGAATATGTTGGAGTGAAGAGGAGCAGGAAGATGATGAGGCTCTAGCCATCATTTAGGTGAAAGATGATGAGAATTTGAACTGTTGGAGTGACTGAATGACGCTGCAGCCTGGGCACATTTGGTAGATATTTGGAGCTATAGACTTGAAAAGGCTTTCTCTTTTAAAATATTGATACACAACTGTATAGTTTTTACAGCATTTCAGACTGTGAACAGCTTTACATGCATTGCTGTGAAAGAAGGCATTTTTATTCAGTAAGAAGATGCAATCTGAAGAACTTTATCAAAACGCTAAATCACATATTTAGTTTTAATTTCAATTTGTACTCTTTTCTCTTTTCCTAAATCCTGACCTTTAATCTCTCAATCACTGGATTTATACATTATCGATAAACTGTGAGTTTAATAGAAGCTAAGGTTATATAGCTATTGTTGGCTTATTATTTTTAATGGTATACCTTGTTCTCTATGTATTCTGTTCAATTTTGAAATGCGTTCTTTTTCACTTCTGTGAAAGCCGATGGGCTTTTGCTAAATTTAACTCTGGAAAAAAATAGTTTGTGTGTTCTAAATAAGCCTCTTGAATAATAGGAGATTATACTGGAAATTCGGAAAATCATATTGCATTCCTACCTAAATTTTTGAATAACCACAAAAAGGCTTGTTTCAGTTGAAAAAAACAGACTTCTTTGATTAAATACTAAATGGATCAAATATGAAAGCCTTTTGTGGAATGATTTCCTGCATGCTTTCTTTTCAGTGAATGAACAGTTTCTATTTTCCTTATCCTTTGAAAGTCGGTCTTTACTGGCACAATTAGATCTTGTTTTGGTGAACTTTGATCTTCTGATTATTTTGGCATTATAGCACAAGTCTTCTGATGAATAAGCAAACATTTAAAAAAATTATCACTTGCTAAAAAGCAGATTTTGTAAATCAAGTATCAGGAGCTTGGGACCTGCAAGACCCTCATCTTAATTTTACCTGTGAACAAGTAAATTAAGCTTCTGCTGATCAGCTTTTACCCTGTTAAGATGTATAGATCAGTTATATATTCCTGAAAGGTCAGAAGTTCTGATTTTCTAGCATTGTGTTTTTGCTTCACTCGTTTCCCCTTGAGGGTGATTTTCTCAATGAAGAAGAGAAGAACAGGTGCTAGGCAGAGTGCTGAAGTTGCAGATTGTTTGGGGATAGAATGGGATAGAAGGACTGGTGCCAATGTCCATAATGTGTGTATAGCATGTTTTGACCAAGACTTTTTCCCTGTGGAAATTTTAACTCCAGCCGGGAAAATAAAAAATTTTAATCAGACTTATGCTGATATTGATGAAGTGTTTTTGGAAAATATTTTCTGGAGGAACTCCTTGAGCGATTTTTTAGTATAACACAATCAAATAATTTCCATTTTTGTTTTTATTTTACTGAAATAGTTTTTAAGATTTTGTCAACACCTATTGAACTGTTAAAATGGTCACATGCTATGAAATGTATGCCCTCACTTAAAAAAATTGAGTAATATAAATACAGTGAGTAACAGACATAGGATCTAAAACATGCCTGTGCTAGGCTAACTAAAGAAATTTAATAGGTACAACTTGAGTCTGCAACAGTGTTTGTACAGGTACAGGATAGCATCAACGTTTAAAAAAAGGTTTACATGTTTCATTCAAAAGTCTTGTGGTAACCAAAAGACCTAATATAATTAACACTTTAAGCTTCATTGTTAGTAGCACAGTTATTTAGAACAACAGTTCTCTATACTGCATCACTTACATCAACTCAGTAATCTCAAGTACTGTGTTCAGCTCTGAGTACTACTCAGGCAAACTGGCACATGCTTACTTTGTTATAATCGTGGTCATCGTTATCGTCATCATCATCAACACTTATGTAGCATTTACCACGCGCCAAGTATTTGTTGAAACACCTTACATGTATATTAACTCATATTTTTCCTGACAAGAGCTTTTAAGAGGTCTCTTTTATGTATGGGGAAAACAATGAAGCACAAAGAGATAATGCAATTTTCGCAGTCAGGTAGCAAGTAAATGGCAGAACTGGATTAGAATGCAGGCAATCTAGACCCGCACTCCATATTCCTAACCATGTAAAAAAAAAAAAAATCACATTGGGATCTGTGGGACAAACTGAAACTATTTAAGCTGAAAAAGTAAAGATAAAGATCAGGGAGAGGAGGAGGCAGGGGATAAGATTTTTGTTAGTTATATTCAAATATTTGAAGGACTACAATGTAGAAATGGGACTAAATTTATCCTATATAGGAGCACTGTGACCAGCAAGTAGATATTATAACAAAATAGATTTTTTTTTAAGTTTTTCTTTCATGTCAACAAAATCAGATATCTACTAATGTAATGAAATATTGTTACCAAATATTTTAGTTTTCTAGGGCTGATGTGACCAAGTACTGCAATTTGGGTAGCTTGAAGCAACAGAAATTTATTCTCTCACAGTTCTAGAGATTAGAAGACCAAAATCAGGGTGTTGGTAAGGTTGGTTCTTTCTGGAGGGTGCTGAGGGAGAGTCTGGTCCATGCCTGTCTTCTAGCTTTTGGTGGTTGCTTGCAGTCCAAGACATTCTTTGACTTGCAGCTCTAACATTCCAGTCTCTGCTTTTGTCTTCACATGGCATTTTTCCTGTGTATCTGTCTGTATCTCTGTTTTCTCTTCTTCCAGGGCACTGGCCATTGGATTAGGGCCTACCCTAATCCAGTATGACCTCATTTTAACTAATTAAGACCATATTCTAAATAAGACCATATTTCCAAATAAAGTTTTATTTTGAGGTTCCAAGTAGGCATGAATCTTTGGGGTACATTATTCAACCTAGTACACCTTATAACTAAAATACATTTTAGTTATACACCTCATAACTAAATACATCTCCTATCTTCTGGGGCTTAGAAAGAGTTTAAAATTATTCAAATTCATTTAAAGATACCTATTTTTAAAAATTAAAAACCAAAATGTATATATAGAGAGAGCCAGAGAAGAAATAGTTTTTCTCATTAAATTTTTTTTAATCTGTGAATTCAGTTTTATTTTTGATTCCATATATAAGATATTCTCCTTAAATTTTAACACAGTTGTCTTCTCAGTTTGTATTCACATATTACATTTAGTACTTAAAAAATAATTTGATAGATTGATGATAATACTGCACATCATAGTTAAAGTTTCTGTATCAGGTTCTCAGAAAGATCTTCTATGATAATCATCCAGAGATAGAATAGGCTCCCTTGGGATATTGCACATTTCTATCACAATATCTTCCAGACAGACTAGAGGAACATGTTCAAATATAGAGAAAACTATTGCAGGAGGAAAATATACATTACAGATGAATTATGCTAGGACTCTTTCATTCTTCCATAGATTACAATAGATTCCATTCTGACTACAGGCAAAATTTAAAGAACATGTATTCCTTCCTGATTGTCTTAACTCTCTGGTAGCAGAAGTATTTACTCACGTAAACACCACGGCATTAAGAATAAAGAAAATTTCCATCACTCTAAAAAATTCCCTCATACCTCTTTTATTCAAGTTGATCCCTAATATGCATCCCTAGGCAACCACTGATTTGCTTTCTATCACTATAGAGTAGATTTATCTTTTCTGCAGTTTCATGTGAATGAAATCTTGTAGCAGGTACTCGTTTGTGTTTTGCTTCTTTTGATCTGTGTAATTATTTTAGGATTTATCCATGTCGTTACATATATCAGCAGTTTTATTTTTTAGTGCTGAATTATGTTCCAGTGTATGAATATACCACAATTTTTTTATCCATTTACCTATTAATGGCCCTAAGTATTTCATGATTTTTGATGTATGGCATATGTTTTTTAAATTTTAATTTTTATTGCTAGTATATAGAAATCTACTAGTATATAGAAATACAATCAATATTTTATATTGATCCTTAGAAGTCTTGCTAAACTCATTTATTCTAGTAGCTTTTTTAAGATTTCTTAGGATTTTCTATAGGTTGTCTTCAAATAAAGATAATATTACTTATACTTTTCCCATTTGTATACCTTTTGTGTCTTTTTCTTATTGTATTGCACCGGTTAGCACTTGCAGTACAATGTTGAATAGAAGTCATGGTAGTGGACATCTTTTTTCTGTATCTTAGTGGAAAAGCATTTAAGTCTATATCCATTAAGTATGATGTTAGCCATAGGCTTTTTATAAATGCTTTTTAATGTATTGAGGATGTTTTATTTGTTATTTGCTGAGTGTTTTTTTAAATCATGAATGGATATTGAATTTTGTCAAATGCTTTTTTCTGCATCTGTTGAGACAGTCATGTGGGTTTTCTTTTATTGTCCAATTTATTGATTGATTCTAATAACAGTACCACATTGTCTTTTTAAAATTTGTTTATTTATTTATGGCTGCATTGGGTCTTTGTTGCTGCGTGCAGGCTTTCTCTAGTTGCAGCAAGAGAGGCTACTCTTTGTTGCGGTGTGTGGGATTCTTAGGGCTCTAGGCACGTGGGATTCAGTAGTTGTGGCACACAGGCTTCAGTAGTTGTGGCTTGCGGGCTCTAGAGCACAGGCTCAGTAGCTGTGGCGCATGGGCTTAGTTGCTCCACGACATGTGGGCTCTTCCCGGATCAGGGCTCGAACCCATGTCCCCTCCATTGGGAAGCGGATTCTTAACCACTGTGCCACCAGGGAAGTCCCTACCACATTGTCTTGATTCCTCTAGCTTTAATTGTAAGTCTTTAAGTCAGGTAGTATAAGTCCTTTTCTGCTCAATTTTGATTCTACTCCCTGCAGTTTCTCCAGTGTGGGGGCTTAAACTGCTCCAGCAATTTTAGTCCTTGCTGCAGAAATGTTGTCCTTGCCCTTCCATTTTGAGCTGCTGCTCTCAAATTGGCCATTCTGCTTTCTGGTGAATACTTGTTGGCTATTTTGGGGTCCTCCTATTCTCAAACCATTACTGTTGTTTCTTTCTTAATCCTGCACAGATGCAGATACTTTCCAGATTTGGTGGATGTTTATGGTTTTTCTCCCATTGGAGTATTTTGGAGATACCTTTTCACCTAGTTTTCTTATGCATGTTGTCCATGAGTATTTGGTTGTGCTATTTTTTAAAAAATTGTTGTAAAAAATGCATAATATAAATATACAGTGCATCAGTGTTTACTACATATATGTGTGTGTGTGTGTGTGTGTGTGTATGTTGGTTTGTAACAGATCCCTAGAACTTTTTCAGATTGCAAAACTGAAACTCTATACCCAGTGAACAAAAACTCCCCTTTCCTTTCTTCCCGAGCCCCTGTCAACCACCATTCTACTTTATATTTCTAGGAGTTTGGCTACTTTACATTTGTCATATAAGAGGATGCAGTATTTGGCTTATTTCACTTAGCATAATGTCCTCAAAGTTTATTCACATTGTAGCATACGACAGGATTGCCTTCTTTTTTAAGGCTAAATAATATTCCATGTATGTATGTACCACATTTTCTTTATCCATTCATCTGTTAATAGATGTTTTGGTTGCTTCTACCTCTTGGCTATTGTGAATAATGTTACAGTGGACATGGACGTGCAAATGTCTCTTTGAGATTCTATTTTCAATCCTTTTGAATATATACCCAGAAGTGGGATTGTTGGATTATATGGTAATTCTATTTTTAATTTTTTGAGGAACCTCCATACTGTTTTCTACAGGGGCTGTACCATTTTATATCCTAGGCAACAATCCACAAGAGTTCCAGTTACTCTGCACCCTCAATAACACTTGTTATTTTCTGGAATTTTGATAGTGGCCATCCTAACCTGTGTGGTTTTGATTTGCATTCCCTAGTGGTTAGTGATGTTGAGCATCTTATTATATGCTTGTTGGCCATTTGTAGGTCTTCTTTGCAGAAATGTCCATGTAAGTTCTTTGCCTATTTTTAAATTGGATTTTTATTGTTGTTGTTAAGTTGTTGGAGCTCTTAATATATTGTAGATATTAACTCCTTATCAGATATATGGCTTGCAGATACTGTCTCCTGCAGGTTGCATTTTACTGTGTTGATTGTTTCCTTTGCTGTGCAGAAGTTTTTAGGTTTGATGTAGTCCCATTTGTCTATTTTTACTTCTGTTGCCTGTGTTTTTGATGTCGTATCTGAGAAATCATTGCCAAATCCAGTGTCATGAAGCTTTTCCCTTTTATTTTCTTCTAGGAATTTTGTAGTTCAGGTCTTAGGTTTAGGTCTTTAATCCATTTTGAGTTAATTTTTCGATGTGGTGTAGGGTAAGGGTCCAACTTTATTCTTTTGCATGCGGATATCCAGTTTTCCCAGCACTGTTTGTTGAAGAAACTATTCTTTCCCAATTATGTAGCATTGACACTTTTCTTAAAGATAATTTGACCATATACATGAGGGTTTATTTCTGGGCTCTCTCTTCTGTTACATTGGTCTTTATGCCAGTTCACTGTGATATTTTGATGCTATTTTTTATATGGGAATTCAGACAGATTGATGAGCTACATTTCTGCTACCTCCATCTCCATCTTCTCTCAGATTTTTGCTTTTTATAGATTTGAAGAGGATGTCTTCTGTTTTCCACCATGTAATTAATAAAAGTGTTGATTGGGACAGGGTAAAACAGATATCAACTAAAGGCTGTCCTTTAGGTTGCCACTGGTTTCTTAATAGGCTTTGGATACCTCACTTACGTTAAGGAGATAATATTAACAATGGGAGCTCCTTTAAATTATATTCTTCAAGTAAAGGAGTAAGTCTTAAATTGACCTACTTTTTCTTGTCCCAAGCCTGTCTTTTGTGGCAGATTCTGTGCTGCTAGGTATGTAATCTCATTGTTAATAGCAACCTTGTGTGATGGGCATTATATTAACCATATTTTGAGGTTGAGAAAACAGATTTCGAGAGATTAAGTGTATTTTTCAAGGTCACAAGACTATGAAATAGCAGAGCCTGAATTTGAACCTAAGTCTGACTAACGTCCAAGCCTGGGTTCTTTCCAATATACTAATCAGAGGACAGATATACTATGTCTGCCATCTTTCTTTATCAGAATTCTTCTACTTCCTGTCTAAGGACAAATCTATGTCGATTCTGTTCTTGTCCTCCTTGGGACAGTTAGGAACCAAGGGACGGGCAATCTTTGATGAAAATAAGAGGACATTTTAGATGATGTATTGTTCTACATTATCTGTTCATTTACTTGTAAAATTATTTCAAAGGTCAGTCATAAAGGTTACGGTTTCATTTGTGTAATATTCCTATTTAAAAGTTTCTGTTAGTACCCTTAATTAAAAAAAATTTTTTTTGGCTTTTCACTATTTTTTCCCAACTGTTTATTGAGGTAAAATTGACAAATAAAATTTAAGATATTTAAAGAATACATCATGGTGATTTGATATAGATATGCATTGTGAAAGGATTCCCCCATCTAGTTAATCAACTCATCACTTCACATATTTATCTTTTTTTTTTTTGAAAACAAGTTCTACTCTGTTAGCAAATTCCAGTTTTACAATACAGTGTTATCAACTGTAGTCACCATGTATTACCTTAGATCCTCAGACTTATTCATCTTATGGTTGAAAGTTTTTACTCTTTTACCATTCTCTCCCTGTTTTCCGCCAGCATTACTCTAAGTGAAATACACCAAAGACAAATACCCTCTTCATTAATAAAGCTAGAGACTTCTGCTTTTGCATGTAGATATTAATAAATTTACTCTGTTATTTGGTTTATATATTTGAAATGTATTAGCCAGTCAGAAAGCCCATACTTTAATTTCCATAATTATTCATGAATAGTTTTGCGGTATTACATGTGGACTGAGTGTAAAGTTTGCTAAGTGTATAAATCATCTGAAAAACAGAGTCACTGTGTAAAGAAGTCACCATGTATATGCATCATGCACTTTTAGACAACTTGAATTGCATTTTAAAAATTGAACTATAGTTGATTTATAACATCGTATTAGTTTCGGGTGTACAACACAGTGACTCAGCATTTTTATAGGTTATACTCCATTTAAAGTCACTACAAAACAATGACTGTATTTCCCTATTCTGTACAGTACATCCTGTAGCCTTTCCATTTTATACATAGTAGTTTGTACCTCTCAGTCCCCTACTCCATCCCGCCTCATAGCAAAAATAGAGACAGACTCACAGGTATAGAGAACAGACTTAATGAATTGCTTTTTAAAGCATGAAAGAATGTCTGCTTTTAAGATTTTTCTTTTGGATATACCATTACTTATCATTTTATTTGGATTCTCAAGAAATTACATTTCTCATCATTGAACTTAAGTGATGCTGCTATTATGTCAAAATAGGAATAAGAAATATCTCTGTTCCAAAATTTGGAATTTTTTAGTTTTTCTAGCCCTTATTTCCTTAGACTCATGACCTGATTTCTAAACTGTATTATTTTCTTCCCTAATCTTTACCCATTGTTATACTGTGCCTACATCTGTCCTTTTATTGACAAAGCTTAATCATTTAAGTGCTGTTTAAAACCCCAATTCAAGTTTTAAATGTCCTCACAGCAGGTTTTATCCTTAGCACCTAACACAAGGCCTGGCATTGTTATTGTTGAATAAACAAATTGCTGTAGTAGTCTGCTTTCCATATTTTTTTGGATTTGTCCTCTTACCGTTCTGCCCAGTTTTCCAGACCACAAAAACTAGTAGCTTGTAGTAAAACTCGTTCTAACCATTGCTTTGTGTGGCAGTTCATTCTGTTTTTTTTTTTTTTTTTTGCGGTACGCGGGCCTCTCACTGTTGCGGCCTCTCCCGTTGTGGAGCACAGGCTCCGGACGCGCAGGCTCAGCGGCCGTGGCTCACGGGCCCAGCCGCTCCGCGGCATGTGGGATCTTCCCGGACCGGGGCACGAACCCGTGTCCCCTGCATTGGCAGGCGGACTCTCAACCACTGCGCCACCAGGGAAGCCCCATTCTGTTTTTGATAGTTCTCATTCTCACAAGGTTCTTCCTTTATATTGACTCAAAAATATCTCCTCTGAATTATAGTTTTTGGCTCTAGTTTGCTCCACTCTATCTTCTTCCACATAATAGCTCTTTACATATTTGGAGAAAGTTCTCATATGTGCTTCTTAACTTTTTAAAAAGAGTTTTCTGACTAAATCTTTTTATGTAAAATTTTTCAAACCCTTTACCAGTTTGAAAGGGCTTGATTTATCAGAGTGCCTCTTACAGTGTATTATACTTTGGATTCTTTACTGACAAGGAATCATAGGTCCATTGTAGCTTAAGAAGGAGGAGTATCATTACAATACTTCAGAAGTTTGATGACAGATGCAACAGTGCTGCCAGAGTTTACTGGAGGTAGACCTGTTCTACTGGCAAGTCTCTGCCGGGGTTTCTGCTGTTCTATAACTGGCTTGACTCCCTGTGGTTGCCTGAGCTCGCAAGTCTTGATACATCTTTTTAGCTGCTTTAGTCTCTCATTTCTTCTATTCAAAATTTCCTAGCAGAGAAATCAGATTTGTCTAGGATACCTTTTACAGCCAGGTCACTTTGGTCATAAGTTGCTTTCCGGTTTATAAATGCCCTTGCCCACCTAATAGTCCCATTCATTGACTCAACAAGTATTTTATTAAGTATCTAATATATACTAGTAATTGTTCTAAATGCCTGGGATACATCAGTAAACAAAGCAGGCCAAAATCACTGTTTTCACTCTAGTGAGGTGAGACAGACAAGTAGCAGTAAATGTGATAACCAAAATAATGATTTCATAATTTCTTTCTGGCTGGTGAGAGGAGAGACAGGATTGTGTGCTTCTGAGCATGACTGCTGTCCTTCATTGAGCTGTGGGTGGTGCCATTTTCGATAGAAGGTGATATGGGCAGCTGGACTTCATAAAACAGGTCTAGTGTAGATAACCACTGATTGTTGTTTAGATAAATGATCTAGTTGTTTAGATAAATATACAGAAGATTTAGCGAATTATGCATTAGAGTAATTCTCAAAGTTCAGAGTCTGTGTTAAACAAATTAGTATATATTTTGTACGTTTACACTTTAAGCATACACCAGCCACTTAAACGATTAATTTTTGTCAATTGGTACAGTCAACAAATATCAAGCATCCTGTTTTGTATAGAGCAGAGTATTACATTTCTTCACTTAATTAACCCCTACTAATTCTTCAGTTCTTCTGCAGATGAACTTCTTCCTTATACTCCTGGCAACTCCGCACCTATAGCATGCTACTTAGTAACCCCTGAGAATACTATTTGACTTTCCTGGGGTCATCTGGTAAGGCTAAAACAGTCATTTTGACTGAGTGGTTGGATCATCCTAGGTCACTTGCTAATCCTTGTGGCTGGGTTGGGTAGTCTGGCAGCCCTACCAGGACCCAAGGGAAAGTGGCTTACCACACGTAAAGGAGGGAAAAGTGTGCCTGATCACGCCAGTATTTCCTCACCCTTCCTAAATTTGTTTGGGGCAGTTTGTGTAGCATTTGCACTTTTTTTCAAAGAAGGCTATTTCCAAATGTGCTGGTATCCTGCCAAGAGTCCCCCTTTTTATGTATGAGCTCCATTTGGTCATCATATTTCTTGTTTTTATGATAGTAGAAGAGTAGAAGAGTAGGGGCTGGAAAGAAAAACATGAAGACCTTGACTAATAACCGTCCCCTCTTTTTTTTCAATTTAGCTGCATGCAGTGCAGTGAACAACCACAATTTTGTCTGCTTAGCACCTCTCCTTTCTAAGAAGTGGTCCCATTTCTTTTGAGGAATTTCTCTCTCTCCCTACCCAGTCACCCAGCCCCATTTAATACATAGTGCAAATAGGAGCTGCTTCCACAGCCACTCACTCTGACTTACATGACCTATTTCATCTCTGGACATAATTATCAGTCCACTGGTGGACATTTGACTCTAGAACAGTCTTCCTTCAATGTGGCTTGCTCCTCAGTGTAAAAGGTCATCTTGTCAGCATTCTTAAATACAACCAGTACTTCCTATAAGAATGGTTTTATATAAATTATATAAACTTGGGAAATAAGTTTAAACATTCAGACTAAACTCTTAAAATCCAAGAAACAAGGATCAGACAATGTTTGTTTACTTCTGTAAGGTATTTTCCTAAGTTCCTCAAAAGTTGTTAGCTGCATCAGTTTACATATTTGATATTCAAAACCAAGTTATTGTAGCTCTTTCCACATTTTACTTGTGAAATATCATTTTAGCATTTTTATTTTTGCCTTTTTATAACCTAATTTCCATTTACAAATAACATTATCATATGAAATCTATCACTCATGAATCGTATTTCTATGTGCACTTACAAATGTTACATCAGCATTTCAAACTAAGCTTTCATATTATTGAAAGACTGCATATCATTATGAAATCAATAAATAATATGTTGCTCCTGGAGAACTTTTGAAAGTTATGCTCCTGCTTACGAGGAACTTTTTTGCTTCTCAAATTGGCACTAACTAAAACAAATTTTAAAATAACAGTTGTTGGTGAGGATGTAGTGAAAATGCCAGTCTCATTCTTATACACAGAATGTAAAAAAAATTATTAATATCTTTCTAGTGAGCCCTTTGGCTTTGTGTGAGTCTTTAAAATTTTCATATTCTTTGATCCATTAGTTGTATATCTAAGAATTTTTCGGGCAAAAGTGAGATGAGGATAAAGATTTATATAGAAAGATGTTTTTTGTAGCATTATTTATAATAGAGAAAATAGAAAATGCATATTATGATCAAGGGCCCATTTTAAAATATTAATAGTAAAGCATTATATAAATCTAGGTTTAGTATTATCTCAATTCTGATGAAAAATACATGTATGAAAAAAGCCTAGGATAAAACGTTAACAGTAATTGTCTTCAGGTGTGGGATTATGGGTGCTTTCTTTTTTATATTTTTATATATTCAAAAAATTTCCTGCAGTTAACATTTGTTAATTTTATAATTAGTAAAAATTAATGTGTTAAAATATTTTCTGAGCCTGCAATGCATGAAGTATGACTTTCAGAACTGAATAAACAATATAGGAACACCTGGTTAAATATGATGAGATAAATAACATGCATTTCTCTCTTTTTTAAAAGAGAGGAGGGCTTCCCTGGTGGCGCAGTGGTTGAGAGTCCGCCTGCCGATGCAGGGTACACTGGTTCGTGCCCCGGTCCGGGAAGATCCCATATGCCGCGGAGCGGCTGGGCCCGTGAGCCATGGCCGCTGAGCCTGCGCGTCCGGAGCCTGTGCTCCGCAACGGGAGAGGCCGCGACAGTGAGAGGCCCGCGTCCCGCAAAAAAAAAAAAAAAAAAAAGAGAGAGGAGATGTAAGCTTAAAACAATTTCTGTCAATATTAACGAATCTATTAAAATAAACATTTAGCTCCATATGAGCTAAGTGCGAGGCATTCAGTATGCCAAGTACTTGGGCATATAAAGATGGTAATGAAAGAACAAGAAGCTTTCTGTCATTTCTTCTGTAAAGTCTTCCATGGTTTCTCTGCTACGTTAGGTTAGGTTCTCTTCTATCATTGTACTTACCATGATATACTGAAATTATCAGTTCATTTTTCTGTTTCTCCTAATAGCTTATCAGTTCCTTGAGGATAGGGGCCATATCTTTTTCATTGTGTATCCCAGTATCTAGTAATTTGTTGAATTAGCCTTGATGTGAATGTAAGAAGTGGTGATGCTTGAGGTGGATTTTGAAAACTGAATGCTTATGATAAATCACTTTTAGTTTACTCTTTTTTTTTTTTTTTTTTGCGGTACGCGGGCCTCTCACTGTTGTGGCCTCTCCCGTTGCGGAGCACAGGCTCCGGACGCGCAGGCTCAGCGGCCATGGCTCATGGGCCCAGCCGCTCCGAGGCACGTGGGATCTTCCCGGACCGGGGCATGAACCCGTGTCCCCTGCATTGGCAGGCGGACTCTCAACCACTGCGCCACCAGGGAAGCCCTGCTTTACTCTTAATGAAATCCTTTATTCTCCTATAATACGGGTATATGAAGAGTTACTATACTGCAGCAGTTGTTAATTTTAGTATATGTGCTGCCGAAGTGAGCACAGTTGTTAATTTTAATTGAGAATGTTTTCATTTTGCCTTTGTCAAACGTGACCTCGGTTTTAGCAGATAGTTCAGAGTTGGTCAGTAAAATGAACTTAACTTTCTGTTTATCTTTTAAAGGTAAGATTTGGTCATAAAGTGATTTTAAAGTCTAGGTGAGGGACGGGGGGAGTTCAGTTCACAGGGATGAGGATGAGAGATGATAGTGAATTTTTTTTTTTAAATTGAATCAGATGTTCACCCTGACACTAAAAACCAGAAAAAGATATCACAAAAAAGAAAACTATAGACCAGTATCACTGATGAACATAGGTGTAAAAATCCTGAACAAAATAGTAGCAAACAGAATCCAACAGCACATTAAAAGGATCATACACCATGATCAAGTGGGATTTATCTCAGGGATGCAAGGATTCTTCAATATATGCAAATCAATCAATGTGATACACCACATTAACAAATTGAAGAATAAAAACCATATGATCATCTCAATAGATGCAGAAAAAACTTTTGACAGAATTCAACATCCATTTATGATAAAAACACTTCAGAAAATGGGCACAGAGGGTACTTACCTCAACATAATAAAGGCCATATATGACAAACCCACAGCAAGCATCATACTTAATGGTGAAAAACTGAAAGCATTTCCACTAAGATCAGGAACAAGACAAGGATGTCCGCTCTCGCCACTCTTATTCAACATAGTTTTGGAAGCCCTAGCCACAGCAGTCAGAGAAGAAAAAGAAATAAAAGGAATACAAATTGGAAAAGAAGAAGTAAAACTGTCACTGTTTGCTGATGACATGATACTATACATAGAAAATCCTAAACATGCCACCAGAAAACTACTAGAACTAATCAATGAATTTGGTAAGGTTGCAGGATACAAAATTAATACACAGGAATCTCTGGTATTCCTATACACCAACAAAACTCAGAAAGAGAAATTAAGGAAACACTCCCATTTACCATTGCAACCAAAAGAATAAAATACCTAGGAATAAACCTGCCTAAGGAGGCAAAAGACTTGTACTCCGAAAACTATAGAACACTGATGAAAGAAATCAAAGATGACATAAACAGATGGAGAAATATACCATGTTCTTGGATTGGAAGAATAAATATTGTGAAAATGACTATACGACCCAAAGCAATCTACAGATTTAGTGCAATCCCTATCAAACTACCCATGGCATTCTTCACAGAATTAGAACAAAAATTTTACAATTCATATGGAAACACAAAAGACCCTGAATAGCTAAAGCAATCTTGAGAAAGAAAAACAGACTTGGAGGAATCAGGCTCCCCGACTTCAAACTATACCACAAAGCTACAGTAATCAGGACAGTATGGCAGTGGCCCAAAACCAGAAATATAGATCAGTGGTACAAGATAGAATGCCCAGAGATAAACCCACTCACATGTGGGCACCTAATTTACTACAAAGGAGGCAAGAACATACAATGGAGAAAAGGCAGCCTCTTCAATAAGTGGTGCTGGGAAACTGGACAGCTACATGTAAAATAAGGAAATTAGAACACTCCCTAACACCATACACAAAAATAAACTCCAAATGGATTAAAGACTTAAATGTAAGGCCAGGCACTATAAAACTCTTAGAGGAAAACATAGGAAAAACACGCTTTGACATAAATCACAGCAAGATCTTTTCTGACCCACCTCCTAGAGTAATGGGAATAAAAAACAGATGAGACTTAATTAAACTTTAAAGCTTTTGAACAGCAAAGGAAACCATAAACAAGACAAAAAGACAGCCCTCAGAATGGGAGAAAATATTTGTAAATGAAACAACAGACAAAGGATTACTCTCCAAAATGTACAAACAACTCATGGAGCTCAATATCAAAAAAAACAAACAATCCAGTTAAAAAATCGGCAGAAGACCTAAATAGACATTTCACCAAGGCAGACATACAGATGGCCAAGAGGCACATGAAAAGATGCTCAACATCACTAACTATTAGAGAAATGCGAATCAAAACTTCAGTGAGGTATCACCTCACACCGGTCAGAATGGCCATCATCAAAAAATCTAGAAACAATAAATGCTGGAAAGGGTGTGGTGAAAAGGGAACTCTCTTGCACTGTTGTGGGAATGTAAATTGATATAGCAACTATGGAGGACAGTACGGAGGTTCCTTAAAAAACTAAAAATAGAACTACCATATGACCCAGCAATCCCACTACTGGGCATATACCCTGAGAAAACCATAATTCAAAAAGAGACATGTGCTACAGTGTTCGTTGCAGCACTATTTACAATAGCCAGGACATGGAAGCAACCTAAATGTCCATCGACAGATAAATGGATAAAGAAGATGTGGCACATATATACAATGGAATATTACTCAGCCATAGAAAGAAAGAAAACTGAGTTATTTGTAGTGAGGTGGATGGACCTAGTGTCTGTCCTACAGAGTGAAGAAAGTCAGAAAGAGAAAAAAGAAATATCATATGCTAACACATATATACGGAATCTAAAAAAAAAAAATGGTACTGATGAACCTAGTTGCAGGGCAGGAATAAAGAGGTAGACATAGAAAATGGACTTGAGGACAGGGGGTGGGAGGGCGAAGCTGGGGCAAAGTGAGAGTAGCATTGACATATATACACTACCGATATAAAATAGTTGGCTGGTGGGAAGCAGCAGCATAGCACAGGGAGATCGGCTCGGTGCTTTGCGATGACCTATGGGGGTGGGATGGGGAGGATGGGAGGGAGGCTCAAGAGGGAGGGGATGTGGGGACACATGTGTGCATATGGCTGATTCGCTTTGTTGTGCAACACAAACTAACACAGTATTGTGAAGCAATTATACTCCAATAAAGACCTATTAAAAAATTAAAAAAAAGTAATGAAGCTATCAGTGAAGAAAAACAAAATTTGAATCAGGTGTTAAGGTTTCCTTTACTTAGATGTCCAAATAATCAGAATGTTGTTGCTTTTACTTCAAAGTGAGTTGGAACAACATGTAGAACATGCAAACACATGAAGCTCTTAAAAAGGATTGCAGAGGGACTTCCCTGGTGGTCCAGTGGTTAAGACTCTGCGCCCCCAATGCAGGGGGCCCGGGTTTGATCTCTGGTCAAGGAACTAGATTCCACATGCTGCAAGTGAGAGCCCACGTGCTGCAACTAAAAGATCGCGCACACGGCAACGACGGTCCTGCCTGGGGCAACGAAAACCTGGTGCAGCCAAATAAATAAATATATATATATTTTTTAAAGTATGGCAGAAAGCAATTAGGCCTAACATGTACTCTCTAGCCCCAAATTACTCACAGATTATATCCCCAAAGTTCAACTTTACGTTGATCTGGTTTTTAGTGTCACAGGGTAATTTTATAACAATAATGCTATATATAGTCCAATGGTCTTCAACCAGAGGCATTTTTGCCCCCCCAGAGCACATTTGGCAGTGACCTGGAGATATTTTTGGTTGTAACAACTTGGTGATTGTAGGTGGGGTGCTATTAACTTCTAGTGGGTTGAAGCTAAGGATGTTGCTAAACATCCTATAATGCACGGGATAGCTCCCAGCCCCCTGCCTCCAACCCAACAAGGAATTATCTGGCCCAAAATGTCAGTAGTGCTGATGTTGAAAAACCCTGTCTAGACAATGGTCAAGTTCCCAGGCCACTCTAAAAATCTTTATTTAACCCAAAACAGTGCTTATAACCCATAACTGAAGCTTAGTGCTAATGGTACCATTTCATTTGTCACTTAAAATTACTTTGTCTCCATAGAAAAGTTCTTCTTAAATATCAACTTGAGATACTGAGAAGACGGCTTTCCTTACTGGGAACAAAGTGCAGTTGCTCCCATGGTGTGGAGACTCCAATTTTAATGCCTCTGTCTGTTGTTCCTAGCTTTTCATACTTGTTACTCTTTTGAGAGTCTATAGGATAGGGATTGCCTATCATTTCAGTGTTACGTTTAGAAGGTAGTTTTAGACCCTTTAAAACTTGAAAATGTTTAATCAGTATATCAATTTATTCAACAAATATTCATTTAGAAATAAGTATTAATATAATGAGTATTCAGATTTTTAAGTACCCTATAACCAAATTCACTTTGATTTTATTAATAGGGTCAGGAGCAGGTCTGGGGAAAATAATCCAGAGGTTTCCACAGAAGGACTGGGATGATACACCTTTTCCACAGGGAGTTGAACTGGTAAGTTGGTATTGTTTTATTGTACTTTTATAATGATATTTTTCTTTTCATGTTTCATTTATGGTTATATTTATGTTGCAGTTACTTTTAAATAATTTGGTGATTTAACTGTAACACATTATTAGAAATAATTGCCCTAATACAGTAAATTTTGAATATACTGATCCTGGAATGTCTGTTTTGCTGTTCTTTTTCCTGTTTAATCTTCTCTTTAATATTAAAGATGAAATAGATGATTTTTATATACCTGGAAGCTGAAAAATTCCTCTGATTCTTTTAGTCACAATCTTAGCCTAGTAGCTTCAGTGATAGTGTGTCACTAATCAAATATTTATTATATTTTTTTCTGAAAATTTCTAGGTCGTTGTTTTAGTGACAACTAAACAAAAACACAGACAAACGAAACCAAAGGTTGGTTTAATAGTGACCAGTCATGGTTTGAGTTTGGCCTTGAAATCAGAATCTGAATTCTTTCTTTCCAGTTACAGAATCTGTATGTTGCTTTATAATAGTGCAGTTCAACTGCTTTATTTTTGTCAGCCGTTTTAAAGGAATTTAATGGTGGAGCATAATTTGTGATGACCAGGACATTCTGTCTGGTGGTGGATCTATGGTGGTAAAATGAGAGACTGAGAAGATGATCACTAAAGTATTTTTCAATATGACTATAAAGTTTAGAGAATGCATATATGTGTGTATGTATGTTTGTGTATTCACTTATATTGTGTGTACGTTTACATAGACATATACATGAGCAGTGTTCATCAAAGCAGTTCTTGTTGAGCGATCATTTGGTATAATATGACAATGAAGAGGAGACTGCCTAGGTTGAAATCCCACCTGTACGGTATGACTTCTGACAAGTTACTTAACTTCTTGAACAGCCGTCTTCATCTATAAAATGAGGATAATGATAATACTAATCTCATAGGGTTACTGCAAAGGTAAAATGGGAAAAATATAAATAAAATGCTTAAAACAGTGTCTTCCATAAAGTAAGTGCTCAATAAATGAGGTAGCTTGTTAATGTTATTATTGTTACTGTCATTGTTGCTGTTTGTTTGCTGTCATTGTTGCTGTTTGTTTGACATATTGCAGCACCTCCCCCAGAGGAAGAATTGTTCATTCTCTTGTTAGCCTGGATCAGAAATATTTATTAGGAATAAAACTGATGTTGAAAATTATTAATTTTCTTGTCCTAGCAAATGAGTGTCCATTTCTGCCTCGCTGAGGATAAAAGGTACATTTCTAAATGCTTAATTTTGATTGTTAAACCCAGTTTTGTAAAGAAGGCTGTGGGTTCTATAGACACACAGAGAGGGTAAACCTTGAGTTTAGGCATTAAAAATGGGGAAAGAACGTGAGGATCTTTGAGATAATAGAAAATACATAGTGGTCTCTGTCCCCAGTTCCGGGCACAGAGCTTCTGAAGTCAGTCTAATTTCCTAAGTGTTATGAGTGTCTTTGATCCCGGTTCCTGACACAGGGTTCCTGAAACCTTTGTAAGTTCCTGGGTGATATGAATGTCTTTTGTTCTAATAAGGCGACTCTGGGTGGGCTCCTGGATGGCTCCTGGATGGGAGCTGGTCACTGGAAAGACCAAGCCATGATTAGAAGCTTGGAATTTTCAGCCCCATCTGCTATTCTGTTGAAAAGGGAAAAGGGCTGAAAATGGAATTAATGATTGATCATGCCTACGTGACGATGTCACCATAAAAATCCCCAAAGTTGGGATTCGGAGAGCTTCCAGGTTGGTGAAACATGCACCTACTGGGAGGGTGATGCACCCCAACTGTACAGAGAGAGAAATTCTTATGCTTGGGACCCTCCCAGACCTCACTCTGTGTATCTCTTCATCTGACTGTTCATCTGTATTCCTTATCATATTCTTTAATAAACTGGATAATGTAAGTAAAATGTTTTCCCGAGCTCTGTGAGCCACTTGAGTGAATTAATTGAATCCAAAGGGATGGAGGTCACGGGAACCTCCGATTTATAGCCAAGTCGTACAGAAGTTGTACTACTGTACAACCTACTTGCAATTGATATCTGAAGTGGGGGTCAGTCTTGTGGGACTGAGCCCTTAACCTTAATCAGTGAGTTAAATTGTAAAATTGTAGGACACCCAGCAGGTGTCGTGGATAATTGCTTGTTTGGGGGGGGGGAAAAACCCCACACTGGGTGACTAGAAGTGTCAGAAGTCAAGTGTTCTGGGTAAGGTAAAAGTTACCACACAGATGGAGGAGAAAAGTAGGTTTTTAAGAGAGCCCTTGTATTCCTTTCTCTTCTCTTCCACATGCCTGCAAATAGTAGTAATTGGTCTTATGGTGTGGATAACTGGTGTTTGTACTATTAAAGCTTTTAAACTCTGCTTCACTGTCCTTTTTAGCAATGATTGAAAGGGGAAAATTTTGGTACTGGAGACCTTTTATAACTTTTTGTGAGTTCCTACCTCCCCTCACATCAATGTGTGGATGGATATAAACTACATCAGTTTGAAAATATGAACAGTGAACCACCTTCATAAATTTCAAGAACAGCAGACATTATTGAGTCAGAGAGAGATCATGATTTGACTCTAGCTATTTAGCTATGACTGAGAAGGAATAATTTTTGTGTTTTGAAAGCTAAGGCATAGATACTGTGATGCCTCTGATATTTCTCCAGTAGTGATGGAGAGACACATGTTGATTTTAATAGTTAGTAATTGGATATTTTTTCTTTGTGTGACAGACACTCCCATGTTCAAGTGCTGTCAGTGTCTCTCCAATAACAAGTAGAGCCGTGTGCTGCTGGATTGGTGAAACCGAGGTGTTAAGAGGTAGCATAACTTTCCCTCACCTAAGATTTTCCTAGATGACATCTTGGCTGACTCTTCGTGAAGCAGTTCAAGATTTTGGGAGCCAGATTAATATTTAAAGAATATTTGAAGTGCTGGATTACATTGGGAATTTTTTCTTTTAATTTTTTCGTAACTGATAGCAATTCTCATCCTCTAATGTCTATTGTGCTTTGTCAGGTACAGAATAAATTTGTTTATCTAACAAAGCCCATTTTTAATTTTTATTTAAAATTTTCTTAAATTTTATTTTATTTTTTAATCTTTTGGCTGCACTGTGTGGCACGTGGGATCTTAGCTCCCCGACCAGGGATGGAACCCGTGCCCCAGGAGTGGAAGCACAGAGTCTTATCCACTGGACCACCAGGGAGGTCCCCAAAGCCCATTTTTAAAACATAATAGAACATTAACTGTTAAGTTTTTGTTGTCTTATTATTTATGGCTTTGTGCTTTATTTTATATGTTAGGGAGGTGCAACTAACTTGAGTAACTGTGATATACTGTGTGATCTAGAGCAACTCCTGCAACTTCAAGACCAGAGATAGGCCTAATAAAATTTTACTCTAATTGAAGGCGATTTGGCTCAGAGCCTAGGTGGTTTTTTGATTCCAGGGTGGTAGTGACCCTTTTGTGATGATTTACATGGAAAAAAATCTTACCCGACCAAGGTGGTAGTAGCAGAACAAGTTTTTAGCATGTAACATTAATGTTAATATCTAACAGTTACATACAATTCACAGACTGTGATGAACTCACACATTAGATGATTAGAGGTAGTATATCTAATTTAAAGGTAGGTAAATTGAGGATTAGGAAGTTTTAAACGGTTTCACTAAGGTCTAGCAGCTCAGATGCAGCAGAGCTAGCATTCAAACCCAGGTTTTTTGACTCTTAGTCTCAGCCAAGATCTGAGAATATTCTGAGAGTATTCTCAGAGTGACACTTTAAGCTATGGTTAGCATTTGGACTTTAATGTAAATGCAAGATCTGAAAACAGGATTCTATAATTTGGAAGAACTGAGGTTCAGAAATGTTTAAAAGCATGCTGTGTTAAAAGAATGCTGTGTTGCCTCTTCGATAAGTGCTGCTGGGAAAACCGGACAGCTACATGTAAAAAATGAAGTAAGAACAGAACACTCCCTAACACCATACACAAAAATAAACTCAAAATGGATCAAAGACCTAAATGTAAGACCAGACACTATAAAACTCTTAGAGGAAAGCATAGGCAGAACACTCTATGACATAAATCACAGCAAGATCCTTTTTGACCCACCTCCTAGAGAAATGGAAATAAAAATATAAATAAACAAATGGGACCCAATGAAACTTAAAAGCTTTTGCACAGCAAAGGAAGTCATAAACAAGACCAAAAGACATCCTCAGAATGGGAGAAAATATTTGCAAATGAAGCAACTGACAAAGGATTAATCTCCAAAATTTACAAGCAGCTCATGCAGCTCAATATCAAAGAACAAACAACCCAATCCAAAAATGAGCAGCACACCTAAATAGACATTTTTCCAAAGAAGATATACAGATTGCCAACAAACACATGAAAGAATGCTCAACATCACTAATCTTTAGAGAAATGCAAATCAAAACTACAATGAGGTATCACCTCATACCAGTCAGAATGGCCATCATCAAAAAATCTACAAACAATAGATGCTGGAGAGGGTGTGGAGAAAAGGGAACCCTCTTGCACTGTTGGTGGGAATGTAAATTGATATAGCCACTATGGAGAACAGTATGGAGGTTCCTTAAAAAACTAAAAATAGAACTACCATTCAACCCAGCAATCCCACTACTGGGCATATACCCTGAGAAAACCATAATTCAAAAGAGTCTTGTATCACAATGTTCACTGCAGCTCTATTTACAATAGCCAGGACATGGAAGCAACCTAAGTGTCCATCGACAGATGAATGGATAAAGAAGATGTGGCACATATATACAATGGAATATTATTCAGCCATAAAAAGAAATGAAATTGGGTTATTTGTAGTGAGGTGGATGGACCTAGAGTCTGTCCTACAGAGTAAAGTAAGTCAGAAAGAGAAAAGCAAATACCGTATGCTAACACATATATATGGAATCTAAAAAAAAAAAAATTGGTTCTGAAGAACTTAGGGGCAGGACAGGATTCAAGATGCAGGCGTAGAGAATGGACTTGAGGACACAGGGAGGAGGAAGGGTAAGCTGGGACAAAGTGAGAGAGTGGCATGGACATATCATACACTACCAAATGTAAAATAGCTAGTGGGAAGCAGCCACATAGCACAGGGAGATGAGCTCGGTGCTTTCTGACCACCTAGAGGGGTGGGATAGGGAGGGTGGGAGGGAGATGCAAGAGGCACTGGATTTGGGGATATATGTATATGTATAGCTGATTCACTTTGTTATAAAGCAGAAACTAACACACCATTGTAAAGCAATTATACTCTAATAAAGATGTTAAAAAAAAAAGAATGCTGTGTTATTAGAAACCAACTTCACTTATCTTTTTCGGAGGATAAACCTGGGTTCAGAGCATAGTATTAGACTTGAAATTATTTTCTGTTGCCATCTTTCCTGCCCACACAACAAGCATTTCATGTATTTAAATTCTAAATGAAAGGTATTGTAAACAGTGCTGCAATGAACATTGGGGTGCACATATCCTTTCGAACCATGTTTTTCTCTGGATATATGCCCAAAAGCCAAGACATAGAAGCAACAGATGAATGGATAAAGAGGATGTGTACATATATACCATGGAATATTACTCAGCCATTAAAAAGAATGAAATAATGCCATTTGCAGCAACATGGATGGACCTGGAGATTATCATACTAAGTGAAGTATTGGTAAGTCAGACAAAGACAAATATCATATGATATCACTTATATGGGGAACCTAAAAAAAAATTTAAAAAAAATGATACAAATGAACTTATATGAACAAAACAGAAACAGACTGACAGATTTAGAGAATGCACTTATGGTTACCTGAGGGGAGGGATAGATTGGGAGTTTGGGATTGAGATGTACACACTGCTATATTTAAAGTAAAATTCCTTTCCGTGAAAAAAAAATAAATGAAAGGTAATTCTGTTCAGAATGAAGACTAAACTTTATGACTTGTGGGAAAGGATTTAAGGCATTCATTTGCTAATAAGTCAAATCCCAAATTTAACTTAGAGGATGCTGAATTTAGTCTTGCTGCTTTTGTGTAAGGAAATTGCCTTCTCTTTCTTTTCTTCTATTGAGAAATGCTGAACTTTAATTTGGATGGTTTTTAAAAATAAAAATATGAAAATAAGCTAAACCAAACATAATGACTGCTTTTCCAATTCTGGGATATTTTTATCTTTTTCTTGTGCCTTTTAGGCATACATGGAAACCACAGACAGTCATATAAATAAAGTTTCAGTTAATTTTAGCGGCAATATTTCAAAGAAAATTTAAGAATTGTTTTGCAGAGGCATTCTATGGCTAACAATCTATTTCTGATTATGGGAAGAAATATTTTTATTGGCTTGGTTTTGGGCATCAACAAAATAGTATTGTTTAGGCACTAGCTCTTTTTAAAGATGCCCCGTCTCAGAAGTGAATTTTTTTATATCATAATTCAGAAAACATGCCACCATCTTCACTAGGGAATGCCTGCACTGAGGCATTTGTAAATCTTTCTGATTTTTTTAGAAGTCTAAAGTACTGTGATAAAAAATGTTGTGGCTTGAGTAAAAGAGGATTAACTGTGTCGTTAGAATTTATAAATTTGAGGTTCTTAAGATATTAGCTCATTTATTTAAGTTATAGGCTAATGATTTGACTACCTTCAGTATGAATCCAGTTTTCTGTAATTATAAGTATAGATTGGGGAGAAGAGGTAAAAAAATCTTGTATTCAGCATTCTGCAGTTGTAACATAGGAGAAGTAGCCTTAGTATGGGATGCTATTTGAGGGCAGAGAAGTAAGTATAAGTATCATGTAATATTTTAATTCTTTTAGTTGTTTAGAATGCATTGAATACCGCAAATGGGCTAGCAGTTGTCCATCTGACCTAGATATAAATACTGTTTGGTCAGGAAACTGAGTGTAGAAAGGACGGAAGAGAATTTTCTCCCCTCTTTGTAGAGGAATATGCATGAAAGGAGAATGAGAAAGGTAGTGAACATACTGGATGACAGAATCAGGGTTCACAAAGATTTTAAAAGGCTGGAGTTATGGGCCCTTTATATAAGAGGATTAAATATAATAGGTGAAAATGTAGGTCTTGCATGTGAGTATAAAAAACTGGCTGTATAAGTAATATTTAAAATAAAGATAGGCCGGATACCTTCCCAGCCAGAGAGATTTGAGATAAGAAGACAGCTAAAAATAAAAAATATATAATTATAAACGAGACCTATGAAAGATACTGTAGGTAGCATCTAAAGCCTCTGTGCTGAGGTAGGGTGCTTGGTGATGAATTTAGTTTTAAAGCTGGTGTAAAGGATGTGTGGAAGAACTCTTGATTTTGCATAGAGTTGAGGCTGAAAACAAGAACATTGCTATGAAGTATGAAGACATGGCTTTTTTTAATTTATTTTTTTATTGAAGTATAGTTGATGTACAGTGTTGTGTTAATTTCTGATATACAGCAAAGTGACTCAGTATTCTATGAGTAGTCTATGAGAATACTCAATGTATTCTATTCCATTACGGTTTATCCCAGGATATTGAATATAGTTCCCTGTGCTATACAGTAGGACCTTGTTGTTTATACATTCTATATGTAATAGTTTGCATCTACTAACTCCATACTCCCAGTCCATCTCTCCCATACCACCCCCAACATGGCAACCACAGTCTGTTCTGTGTCTGTTTCTGTTTCATAGGTTCATTTGTGCCATATTTTAGATTACACATGTAAGTGATATCATATGGTATTTCTCTTTCTCTTTTTGACTTACTTCACTTAGTATGACAATCTCCAGTTGCATCCATGTTGCTGCAAATCGTATTATTTTGTTCTTTTTTATGACTGAGTAGTATTCCATTGTATATATGTACCACATCTTCTTTATCCGTTCCTCTGTCAATGGATATTTAGATTGTTTCATGAAGACATGGCTTTTGAAACATACTAAGGACTACAAAAAGGACTTTTAAAGTTATGTTCACAACAAAGCAAGTGGATACAAATGGGGTTTAAGCTGGAAAGTGGTGGTTTGAGCTCACATTTTTGTTTCCTACTCCCAAAGACACAGTTGTCTCTTTGAAGTGATAAAACTGCATAGCAGGTAGGAACTCCATCCTGTAGATGGAGTCTAGAGGATGCATCTGAGATAGTGGATTCTCTCAACATCTCTGAGGTAGAAGCTAGTCAGTCTTGCTGTTACTCTTCTCACATTCCTTGATGCTTACTAAGGTGGTTTGTTATACTGTACTAGACTTTCAGTAGCTTACAATTCTGCTTATTTTACTAATGTATTGATAGCCTCAGTTATGCTAGAGAATCACCTACCCAGTCTCCATGGTCTGCTCTCAGAACCACCTCAGGAGAGGTTTTCTTGCCATGTTGGGGTCCTGCTATCCCTAATGCTTTGACGCCATAGTGAACTTCCTGAAGAAGACGTAGAACTACAGTACACAAGCCTGACCTACTACAAATTCATGTCGTTTGCAAACGGCCTGGCCCCGTTACCACACAGAATACTGCTACTGATCTCTCATGTAACTGTCTGTCATATCACCACTATGGGTTGTTCTATACTTTTTAATGTCCAGTTCCTTGTTCTATTCTTCATTTTCCATTGATCCCAAGTATTAACTTTAAAAAGTCTTTTCTTGAGTTTATTTCTTAGCTATTATCCTATTTCTTCTTCATTATAAAATGTTTCAAATGATTCTTCTTCATTTGCTGCCTCTATTTCTATTAGAGACTGGTGTGGTACTCTGGAAGCAATATGGGATCTGAAACTTTAAAATCTTAAGCAAAGTTAATTTATCTTTCTGATAATACTGCTTTTCCTACAGGACTGTTATCAGGTGATTGTCTATTAATATTTTAATAAACTATAATGTTATGATTTCTTGCTGTCCACGCACATCTCTTACATCCATCTCACCCACATTTCAGAGGTTTATTCTGAAGTACACTTTATGTCCTCTCCATTCTGAAATCACAAAGTTGAAGTTTAGTAATATTTTCTGAATTCATTAAGTTAATAAATACTAGATGTTATAATAGGTGAACCTTGAAGCCTTAGTGGCTAGAATGAAACAAGCTTTTTTCTTCTTACTTGCATAATCACTTACTTGATTAGTGACAGTGGTGTAGACAGGAGTGTGGTTTGCTGTCTTCAAAGTGTGGTTCTCAGGGTCATCTTGGGCATCAACATTCAGTTGGCAGAGTAGTAAAAGAAAGCATGGAGGTGGGTTTTATGGGGTAGGCCTGGGAGGCTGTATATATCACTTCTATCCTGTTCCATTCATCAGAAATCAGTCATTTAACCACAGTTAACTGTAATGGGAGTTTGGCAAATAAAGCCTAGATGGGTGCCTAGGAGAAAAGTGAAACAGATTTAGTGAACAACTACCTTTCTTCTGCCACAGTGTTCTTGCTGAAATTCAGAGGCCTTTTCCCTTATCTTAATTCTCCTTGACCACTTTATTTTTCGACATCATTAATTCAGTCTTTGTGGTAAAATAAAAAATGAACACTGTATTTAGTTTTTGTCTCAGTTCCTGGCAAAAAGTTCCTGAAATCTTTGGAATTTACTGTCTTTTGTATGCTAATGAGATGGCTTATGAATTTAGGGAACCCTAGGTAGCTTCAGGAAGGGGGCTGATGTGCCACAGGAACCAACCATGTGGTTAGAGGTTTGGAAATTTCAGCCCCACTGGGGAGGGGAGAGGGGCTGGAGATTGAGTTCAATCACCAATGGCCAACGAGCTAATCAATCATGCTTACCTAATGAAGCTTACATAAAAACCCCTAGATGAAGGGATATAGAGATCTTGCAAGTTGGTGAACACATCTATGTGCTGGGAAGGTAGTGTGATTGGAGAAGGTGTGGAGGCTCTGTGTCACCCCCTCCCTCCATACCTTGACTTATCTATCTCTTCTATTTGGCTCTTTTTGAGTTATATACTTTACAGTAAACTGTTAAGTGTAGGTAAAGTGTTTTCCTGAGTTCAGTGAGCTGTCCTAGTGAATTATTGAACCTGAGGGGGACAGTCATGTGAGCCCCTGAATTTGTAGTCTGCAGGCAGAAGTGTGGATAACTTGGTCATCCCTTTTGCAGCTGGCATCTGGAGTGAGGGCAGTCTTGTGGGGCAGAGCCCTGACCCCTTGATTGTGGGGTCTGCACTGACTCTGGGAAGTTAGTGTCATAAATGAATTGAATTGTTGGACACCCAGTTGGTATTGGGAAAAAACATATACTTGGTGTCAGAGAAAATACAACAGTCTTCATCATGGTAATTTTCTCTTAATGTCAGTTAATTCTCTTCCATTTTTCCCTATTTTTTTTTATTTTGTTTTTGTGGCCCCCTTACTACAGACTTTCTGTAAGATTCAGTTTTCATTTTTTGGGTATTTTGTTTTCTCTGGGAAGTGATGGTATCACTATTCTGTCAGTCTTTTGTACTTGAATCCTAGTCATGCCTGTGATTATTGTTTTCTGCAATTCCTGTAATCTAAGTGTATAGCCTACATGTCTCAGACAGAGCTAAACCATATTTTGGTATCTCTTTCTAATACCGGACTTCTAATGTGGGGTGAGCTCTGGTAACAAATAGCCTTGGAAGGTTAATCAAAGTTAGTTCTTGCCTAATTTCACTTGTAGCAATTTGTCCTATAGCAGAACTGACACTTGGATAAATAATATATATTATTCAAACCAGAATGCTTTTGAGAGTGAAAGGTAGTGAATCGGAAAACATGCATCCTGAACAAATTGATTTTTATGGTTACTTATACATATGCATGTGTAAAGTTATTCAAGGCAAAAAATTGGAAACTACCTAAATGTCTATCAGTAGGTGACTGATTGAATTAGTAGTGCCACAGTCATTCATCAGAATATAATGCAACTGTTAAAAAGTATGAGATAGAAGATGGCCAACAAGCAGATGAAAAGATGCTAATGTCACTAACCATTAGGGAAACGCAAATCAAAACAGCAGTGAGATACCACTTCACACCTATTACGACGACTAATATAAAAAAACACAAAGTGCTGGCAAAGATGTGGAGAAATTACAGTCCTTGTGTACTGTTGGTGGGAATGTAAAATGGTACAGCTACCGTGGAAAATGATAGGGCGGTTCCTCAAAAAATTGAGAACGGAATTACTGTATGGTCCAGCAATTTCACTTCTGGGTATATACCCCAAAGAACTGAAAGCAGGGACTCAAATAGATTTTTTGTTCACACGTTCATAGTGGCATTATTCACCACAGCCAAAAGCAATCCAGGTATCCACTGACAGATAAATGGATAAACAAAATGTGGTATATACATACAATGAAATATTATTCAGCCTTAAAAATGAAGGGAATTCTGACATGTGCTACAACATGGATGAACCTTGAGGACATTATGCTAAGTCTATGGGTATAGATTTTCAGTTTTGCAAGATGAAAAGTGTTCTGGAGAGTGATTGCAGGACAATATGAATGTACTTGACACTACTGAACTGCACATTTAAAAATGGTTAAGATGATAAATTTTATGTTATGTATATTTTACTACTATTAAAAACTTTTTAGAAAAATATGACCTAGACCTTTGTTCAGTGACGTGAATCAGTCTCTAAGACACATTGTATAGCAAGTAGCCAAAGAATTTGGAGAAGAAAGAACAAAGTTGGAGGACTTGTACTACCTGGTTTCAAGGCATACTGTAGAGCTCAGTATTCAAATGTGGTATTGGCTTAAGGATTGTCTTTTGTAGATCCATGCTACAGTCTAGAAGCAAACACATACATTATGGTAAATATATATTCAATAAAGTTGCCAAGGTAATTCAGTTGTGAAAAAGATAGGGTTTTCAACAAATGGTGCTGAAACAACTGAATGTCCATTTGGAAAAAAAAAAAGCCTTGACTCTGCCTCACAACCTACAGAAAAATTAATTTGAAGTAGATCATAGACTAAATGTAAAAGCTAAAAGTATAAAGGTTTTTAAAGGAAAACTTAGGAGAACATCTTTGCAACCTTTAGTTAAGCAGAGACTTTAAATAGAACACCAAAAGCATGAACGAATAAAGTTTACCTGGAATGCTTGAAAACTCTTGAAAAATAGTGTATCATCATGCAGAAAAGGTGGACAGTCGGATAATAAGAAGTCCCATTTTGTTTCATAGATTTCACTTGGATCTACAGAATCTCTGAATCCTACTTGGACCTTCTGTTTCTTGCTATTTACCTTTAGTGAGGAGGAGGAGACTGGAAGAAATGAGGGGACATAGGAGATTCTAGCAGCAATTCACCTAGGGTCTCAGAGCAAAGTTTTCTCAGGTGTTATCTATTCTGCCGAGCCAGGTTTTCTTTGTCAAGCCAGAAATTTGGATATATTCAAATTTGTGGGGCGACTTTTATAAATAGAACTTCTTTATCAAAATTTTAATTGCTATACATGGTAGCCAACTTTAGATATAAAAACATTACTATATGTGAAAGACTTTGCGATATGGAGGAAAGAATATTGAACTCTGGGATTTTATTTATCTGTCTGTATCAGTATATATACCTATATATAGATATATAATTTGATTAAGAAAGGCAACAGCTATTTAGAGAACATCAACTCTCTAGGTCATATAATCTATTTTCAGTGGTATATAAGGAATGATATTTTGATACTATCCATCCCCCCACACCCCAGTTCTTGTTCTAATCAAGTTCTTTGGTGATCCAGACATACTATTTACTGCATGAAATATGTTCACATCTTTTTTCTTGAGTTTGTATTGTGCTTTGAGTATTCATTTGGAACTTTCCCTGCTATGGATATGGTCATTTTTCTTATAACTTAACAAATGTGTCAGTTTTAAAAAATGAAGTATTTGGTGGCCTCTAGTGGTACTTATGTGTCTATAAAAAGTCACTGATATCACCAATGTACAAGATTTTAGGTGGAGAGTTATTAAGTTGACAAAACTTACTGAAGAAAAGTTTTTTAATCTTTGAGAACTAAAAGTTTATTAATCAGTTATAAATCTATCAGTGATGTGGCTGTATCTGTTATAGTAAATTTTATCTTTCCTTACTTTGAAGACATGCCTTGAAATTTTATATATATATATGTGTGTGTGTGTATATATGTGTGTGTGTGTAATATATATGTCCTTTTTTAAAATAAATTTATTTATTTATATATTTTTTATTTTTGGCTGCCTTGGTTCTTCGTTGCTTCGCATGAGCTTTCTCTAGTTGCGGTGAGCAGGGGCTCCTCTTCGTTGCGGTATGTGGGCTTCTCATTGCGGTGGCTTCTCTTGTTGCGGAGCACGAGCTCTAGGCACGCGGGCTTCAGTACTTGTGGCATGTGGGCTCAGTAGTTGTGGCTTGCAGGCTCTAGAGCACAGGCTCAGTAGTTGTGGCACACAGGCTTAGTTGCTCTGCGGCATGTGGGATCTTTCCGGACCAGGGCTGGAACCCATGTCCCCTGCATTGGCAGGCGGATTCGTTTTGTACTTATGTCAGCAGTAGTTTACTATTGCATTTTACTGAAATGTGTCTATAAAGGGGATGGTAGAATGATTTCTGACATCTCCTTAAATATAATAAAAGCTAAAAATAGGGCCAATATTTCATAAGTTAATGATAAAGATAATCAATCCTTAGTAAAGTTTATTTCTTTCTTTTTTTTTTTTTTTTTTTTTTTGTGGTACGCGGGCCTCTCACTGCTGTGGCCTCTCCCGTTGCGGAGCACAGACTCCGGACGCGCAGGCTCAGCGGCCATGGCTCACGGGCCCAGCCGCTCCGCGGCATGTGGGATCTTCCCGGACCGGGGCACGAACCCGTGTCCCCTGCATCGGCAGGCGGACTCTCAACCACTGCGCCACCAGGGAAGCCCTAAAGTTAATTTCTTTAAACAGCTAACTCTAGCTAGCTTAAAGATACTTTAAGTTAGGCTAAGAATTATCCAGAATCTGAAATATATGTGGAAATTTAGATCATTTCATAAGTTGGGAAAATTTGTATAAATTCAAGCTTTGGAAAGCTAAAGAGAAAAGTGACAATTTTAGGTAAGTTGAATTTATTTTAAGTGCTAAAATTCATCTCCATTTGTGTTAAAAATTAGATATTGAAATCCAGGTCATATAGCTACTTACTATTGGCTGAGATGATAACAAAAACCCCTGGTCTTTTGACTCTCTGCTAAAGCTTTTCTAAAACTAAACTAAAATACTCTATTCTTGTGTTAGATGAGGTAAGCTGATTTTTAAAAAGTTTTTTTCTTTTTCTGTTTCTTTTAAAAAAAAATTAACAAGATAAGTCTTATTCTAATTAGGAAGGTTTAACTGGCATTGGAAAGACATGAATAGAAAAGTGTTAACTTTAAAACAATAAAATCAAAAGGGTCTAATGATACAAATCTTTGGTAATTAAGGAGCTAGCAGCTTTTATTTCTTCCAAAGATGGACTGTATTTACAAGAAACACACCATAGTATGAGTGAACTCAGAATAACTTTGATTATGACAGCCTTAGTGTTCTAATGAAATAGATTCTACTATTGGGTTCATAACTGACTGGAAGATCTCCTTAAGCCTAGTAAGATCTTCAGTATATTTCTCCAATTCAGTACTATGTACTTACTTTGGAAATAGGAATAAACTGCTATAAAACTTAAATGAGAAGTGCTATCAGTTTATGAATTAATTGTGGTTTCCATTGTTTGTGGCTTCCATTGTTTGAGGTTTACTGGGCTCTTTCCCCAGGCAGTGACTGCTTTTCCTGAGACTTCTGAGCACTGATAAACAAGATGAGGTAGAATCTTGGATTCTGGTTAAATGTTTTTCTTTCTGGCAGGTCAGAGAGGTGGAAGGAGAGACATTTTCTGAGTTGAAAAGAGCCACAGGAAGTTCTCCCTGCTCATAAGTAATATCGATATTTTCTATTTATTCCATCAGCTAGAAATTCTTTTAAACTGAATGTGCCTTCTTTAAAATTTCTGGAATATGCATTTCAATTTCATGTGAATATTTACTTATATTAATATTGTTCTATCTAGGTAATGCCTGTAATCTTATTTCACAGAACAGCCTGTTGTTACCTCTTGGTGATGGTGACAACTTTAAGTAGAATGATGTGATGCTGCTGTTACTAAAAGTGAAGAATTGTTTCCTAAACATGAAAAAGGGGTAGGGGTGGAGTCCAGAAACTAATAACTTAGATATAGATCTCTAGTGATTTTTATTTTTATTTTATTAAATTAAAAAAATTTTTAAAATTGAGGTATAGTTGACTTACAATATTATGTAAGTTTCAGGTATACAGCATAGTGATTCACAATTTTTAAAGGTTTTATTTCATTTATAGTTATTATAAAATATTTGCCCTATTCCCTGTGCTGAACAATATATATTTGTAGCTTATTTATTTTATACACTGTAGTTTGTACCTCTTAATCCCTTACCCTTATCTTGCCCCTCTTTCTCTCCCCACTGGTAACCGCTGGTTTGTTCTTTTTTTGTGAGTTTGTTTCTTTTTTGTTATATTCACTGGTTTGTCTTATTTTTTAGATTCCACATATAAGTGATAACTTATAGTATTTGTCTTTCTCTGTCTGATGTATTTCACTTAAGCGTAATACCTCCAAGTCCATCCATGTTGTTGCAAATGGCAAAATTTCATTCTTTTCAATGGCTAAGTTGTATTCCATGGTATATACACACCACATCTTCTTTATCCATTCATCTGTTGATGGACAGTTTAGTTGCTTCTATATCTTAGCAGTTGTAAATAGTGCTGCTATGGACATTGGGTGCAATCTTTTTGAATTAGTGTTTTTGTTTTCTTTGGATATATACCCAGGAGTGGAATTGCTGGATCATATCTGGTGATTTTTAAAATAAAGATTATTAAAGTGCTAGCTTGTGAGTACTTACGAAAAACTTTTTTTTTTTTTTGTAGTTTGCTCATCTGTCCAGAATTTTGCTTTAAAATTTATAGCCATTTTGAAAATTTGGCTATGATTTAATGCTAGTTCATTCATTTAACAGATATTTATTGAACACTTACTATGTGTCAGTCACTGAGATGGGTGTTGATGATATGGCAGTGAAGCAGATATAATCCCTGTCTTCTTAGAACTTAAATTTATAGTAGAGAATGGACTGACACTAACTATAATGAATAAGTAAATTATATGGTACTTGAGAAGGATAAGTACTATTAAAAAATAAGAAAGTATTGGCAGGAATAGTGTAGCCCATTAGTTTATAAGTAATCAAGGCAGCCAGTTACCTGTTGCTGCTTGCCAGATAGCCTAAGGAAAGCAAATGAGCTAGGTTAACTAGCTTTTAGAATTCTGCATAGTTTTGATTTTACAAAGCAAATTGTAACATACTTTAATCTCACCAAATTATTATAGAAAATATCTTTAATATGAAGTAGTGATGGATGTTAGTTTCTTGGATTAAAGTAGCCAAAAATTATTCAGACAGGTGAGTTGTACACAACTGTGATTATAACTTCCTGTAATCAAATAGGTTACACATTTAGTGTGCAATCTATTTGTATATGATACACTATTTTTTAAAATATTTGTATTCCATTCAAGACAAAGAAAAGAGTAGAGAGATTTATCACACATTGGCAGTTTATCATTAAAGCGAGTTAGGCACAAGTAAAAAAAAAATCTTATGTATTTCTAAATTAATTCTGTAACTGAGCAGTTGCTTAACTGTTACAGGACTTTCCAATTTGGGGCTTCTAAGGAAAAAAATTATTCTATGTACTTTTAAAAAAATATATTTGTTTTTAAAATATATATGTTTTTAAGTAATATATTTACATTTGTTTTTTTGGTTTTTTTTTGGCTGCGTTGGGTCTTCGTTGCTGTGCGTGCGCTTTTCTCTCTAGTTGTGGCGAGCGGGGACTACTCTTCATTGTGGCGTGGGCTTCTCATTGTGGTGGCTTCTCTTGTTGCGGCGCACAGGCTCTAGGGCGCGTGGGCTTCAGCAGTTGCAGTGCGCGCGCTCAGCAGTTGTGATGCAGGGGCTCTAAAGCGCAGGCTCAGTAGTTGTGGCGCACGGGTTCAGTTGCTCCGCGGCACGTGGGATCTTCCCGGACCAGGGCTCGAACCCGTATCGCCTGCCTTGGCAGGAGGATTCTTAACCACTGCACCACCAGGGAAGTCCCTCTATGTACTTTTGATACTAGGGGATTTTCCCCCTTAGTTATTTGTTAGTGTACATAACACAGCATTTAAAGATTTATTCTTTTAATACAATCCATGGACTTGATAATTTTTTTAGATTAATTGTCTAGTTTCAAAATATAGAAATATAGAAATAAGGTTAATTTGTCGTTTAGGATCTGTAATGTTTAGTGATTCTCTTTTACTCATTTTTCTTTCTTTTTTCCTGCTTGACAAAGATTTGTATAGAAAGACTGACTGATGGGTTATGATGCAGCCTCTAGTAACTGGTAGACATCTCTCTAAAGGTTCTTCCTATAATTAAGTGCGACCCTCATTTAAAATCTTCACTGGGGTAATGATAAAAATGTCATGTGATCTTAGGGTTTGGAAAGGACCTTAAAGGTTTCCTGGTCAAATTCCAGCCTCCTTTTTGATGGTTAAATTAGTTTGTATACAATAGTCTTTTCCAGATGGTCATGTAGCTTCCAGTGATTCATCCTTAAGTATGTTCTTAGTGCCTGTTAGGTGCTGGACAATGTGTTGGGTGCTGGGGATACAACAGTAAATAAGACAGATGTGGCCCATGCCCTCAGATTCAGTCTAATAGCATTTTTTTAGTGACGATAAACTTGCTCTTATATATATATTCACCTTCATAGTTTTATACACATCATCTTCAAGGGTCTTGTTCTACTTCACAAATTTATAAGAACATTAGCCTGACCTATTCAGGTTAATATTCCAGTTGTTGTTCCTGTACTTGGAAATACTATGTTTTTCTCCTTCGAAATCCTGTTTCTAAATTTGTATTAAAATATATACATACTCATGTTCTTTTTTTCAAAAGTTGGTGGTTGTAAAATGTTTAGATGTGTTGGTAAATTACAAATATAAGACTCTTAACCTAATAAATTGGACTTTCTAGACCATATGCAGGGCAGAATGTTAAATCTTACCTATCCTATTTAATTATTTTATACTAAGAGTGAGATTTCAGACACTTACATGATCTAGTTGAGAGTGATTAAATGGGGATCTGGTCCATGTAATGCTGGATGTTACACTATGTACATGTACATTTAGGATCTTAATTCAGTTGCCTTCTGCTTTTCAAAAAGAAATTTCAACTAGGACAAATCTTTGGACATTATTTTTGGCTAGCTTTTGTAACAGATCATATTAGAGACCGGAGACTAGTGCCAGCTATTGCTAGTAGCGTCATGAGCTCTTGCTACTGCTCTGGCAGTCATTTTTAGAGGTGTTAGTTGCAGTGCTGCAAGGGTATGAAAGCATTACAAGAACGTGGTATAATGAGAAGTTAATATACTCCATATCACACCATATTAATATCTGTGTCAAGTTTCAAATACCAATATTGATGTATTTTATAATCTCAAATCACCTTAGCCCTCTGGTTCAGGTAGCTACTCCTATATGTGGAGGTAAGAGCTCACTAATTGAATAAAGTCACTCAGTGGTCAGTTACCAAGCAGCTAGATGAGGCTTTTCTTCCAGATTTAAAACAGGAATAAAATAGGAGGGTCCAAGGTGTAGGTCAGAATTAGCTACTATTTCTTTCTGTCTCTCAAGAGAAAGAGCAGAAGATAGCACTCCCCACATCCTAGCACAAAGGTAGCTGGGAAGTGAGGAACCCATATGAAGGACCTTCAAAGGTGTTCTCGGGCTTTGGATGGCTCTCTGGCTTGGAATAGATTAGAATTTATGAAGGCTGAGAGCAAATAAGCTGCGGTAGGTTAGTGTGGAACTTGCCAAGCGATGCTCTGTGCCACTTGGCTGGGCCATCAGTGTGTTGAAGTATTGAGACCACTGATGTGAGCAGTCTTGATTTACCATGTGTGCTGTGTAAATAACATCTGTGTTGCAGGAAGTGAAAAAGTTTGGAGAGCACTGTGATTTATCCTATGCTGTGGACTGCTTTTAAGCTTGTTGACCTCTATTTTTATTTGTTTCTCTCTGTTTGGTAAAGTCCTTTTTAAAGTCTCCAAACTGTCTCGTTGATGCTCATTGGAACCAAAATGGATTAAAGGAAGCACTATGCTCCCTTGAGGGTCATAATTTATGATTATGGTAATTGAAGTGAGAGCACCTTACCCCCAAGTGTAAAGTTTAAAAGATCACTTGATCCAGCTACCTTTCTCTCCTATAGATTTTATTTCTAGTGCTAAAACCTTAAAGTCTCTGTGTTTCATTTGAATAGGGAGTATATTAGTACATTTTTAAAGTTTTGCTTACCCAGTGTTTTGGTATATATCTGGAAGGGAATATTAATATATAGGCTAAAGAGATGAGCTGAAATTAATAAGGAGAACTTTTATGGGGAAACGTAAAATATTTTACTATAATTATGCCTCATAAAACTAATATAAGAGGCCTGCAGTTCGGTTGGCATGAGCTATTGGCTTCTTAAAAAGCTGATGCAGTTTTTGGCTACAGAATTGCCAGGATAATAATAGGAGTGGAAATGGAGTATGTATTTAATTGACAGGGTTTGGTTGGATGACTAATTGAATATGAATGCACCGAAGGGCCAAAAGTTATCTCATGGATTCAGATTTGGGTGACTAGGGGAGTAGCAGTACCTTGACAAGATAGGGAGAAAGTAGAAATAATTTTAGCTCTGTCCAGTTTTACTCTGCAAATGAATTTAAGTTGTAATACCTAAAAAGACAATTTGGTAAAGTGATTAAGAGAATGGACTCTAGAATCTGACTCTTTGAGTTTTAATTCTAGCTTCTCCACTTAGTAATTCGGTGATCTTAAGTCTTACTTAAAGACTCTGCCTCTTTTCATCAGTCTAATAAGAATAAAAATAGTATTTTGACTTAGAGGATCATTAGAAAGATCAAATGAATTAATACACATAAAAGTGCTCAGAATAGTGCTTGTGCATAGTAATCATTATGTGTTAGCTGTTGTTACTGTTGGTATCTTTTATTAGGGTATGTTTTCCAAAATAATTCTGTGATTTTGGTATAAAACTTAATGATATAAAAAGGTTTTCTTTCATTTGGAGCAGTCCCAGGAGACTTCATTCTCTTTCCTTTTCTGCTCTCAATACCCTCTCAAATTTGTAGAACCAAGGTGTGGATTGATTAGTTATACAGTTTTAATTATTAAATCGTGTTAATCTTACTGCGTATTTTAGGGAAGTGGGAGAAGGAAAAGGTCTTCGAAAGTGTTTTATTACTGTAATTACAGTTCTTTTTGATTATTTTAAAAAGCCATATTGAAAATGTTTATTTCCTACTTTTATCATCCTCATCTGGACACTGTGTCTTAGCTCAATTAAAGTCAAAGCTCTGGTGTCAGATTTCGTTTTTTTACTCCACCTCACTCCATGACATTAGCTTTGTTCTCCCACGGATTTATCTGATCCTTTGGACTGTCCTATACAGGTAAGGTTTTGCTCACCTCGACTCTCATACACTATGGAGTGTTCTCAAGGAACCTATAGGAAGCAATTTGCTTTCTCAGAAAAACTAAAACTAGCCTAAAGACTCACCTAGGAAAGCTGTATTTCAGAAATTACAGATGAAAGGGACAGTCTGAAGAAAGCTATCAGACTGAAGTAAGCCCCACACATAAACGGAACTGTTAATCTTGGTTAGTTAATCTTGAATCTGTGGAAATCATGTAGTCTTGGATTTCCTTCTCTCTTATTTCCCTCTACCCATCAATATTTAAATAAGCTATACATACCCATTTCTGTCCAGTCCTTGTAAATATTTAATGAGCCTGTCGATTTAACTGCAGGCCAGATAGAATTTCGAGGGGGCCTAGCAATTTGGTACCCATAACTACCAAAAATTGTGGCTGTTTTATTTATTTAAAATTTTTTTTTAAAAAAAGTATATTTAAGCCTGTATCTAAAATAATATTGTTCTCAGCTGAATTCTAATATCCTTTCATGAGAAGAGAATGCTACGCATTTCAGTTAATGTTCTGTCTAGTTGCAAGGAAGAGATAGCTTTAAACCCTGAGTTCTTATTTCAAACAACTCTGCTTTGGGTGTTCAACATTAAGGTGTGTCTTGTTTCACTCTTGGCTATGCCTGCCATTATGAATTATATTCTTCCATTGCCCCAAAGGGCAGAAGTTTCATTTAGTTCCGTTAGTTGTCAGTAGCATTCGTTAGGCTTAAAGAAATCACATCTTTTTTTTTTTTTTTAATTTTATTTATTTTTGTCTGCCTTGGGTCTTTGTTGCTGCACGCGGGCTTTCTCTAGTTGCAGCAAGCGGGGGCTACTCTTCATTGTGGTACGTGGGCTTCTCATTGCGGTGGCTTCTCTTGTTGTGGAGCACGGGCTCTAGGCATGCAGGCTCAGTAGATGTGGCTCGCGGGCTCTAGAGCTCAGGCTCAGTAGTTGTGGTGCATGGACTCAGTTGCTCCGCAGCATTCAACTGCATTCAACAGAAAACGCGAACAATAGTGGCTTAAATGAGGTGGGGGGTGTATTTTTCTTTCCTGTAACATAAAAAAGTCTGGAGTTAGGTGATTTGATGTTTTGAGCTCGGTGTGTTGCCATCCCCAGTAAAATCTCCTAGTGGGAGAAAAGGGGGAAAAAATAGATATTGGGTGGGCAGCTAACAGTCTCTGCACATCTTTCAATATAGAGAGTTCTTATAGGGCAGCCCTCAGTAAATCATCCCTGGACTAATCATTTGTGGCCAGGAAATTAAGGTTGGTTCATCTTCTAGTTCTTGGCTTTGCAAGTCATAAAGAACAGCTTTGGCTTGGTTTTTGAAGAAGGCATAGGGTAGTGTAATTGGCAAGCACTATGAGACTTTATGGTCTGTTCATTAAGAGTAAAGTTATTTAGCTTGTTGTGGAAAGAATGCATAACTGGATATGTATGTATGTGGCAGCCAGAAAAAAGGATTGACAATTGCTATCTTTAAGTAACCCAATCTCATTCCTAGTTCACAGTCTTTGATCTTTCCAAACATGGTGATGTCTTTCATTATATATTCTATTAGAATAGTATTTTTTTAACTTCAAGGCCAGTTCACTAGTGTTTACTTAGTAGCTTTGAGTATTTAGCCAATATTTACCCTCTCCTCTTCCCACCTCAGGTATCATGAGAAAAGAAACCCTTTGTTTTTGCTCATCTTTGTATCCCTAATGCCAGGCATATATGAGGTACTAAATAAATATTTGGTGAACAAACGATTGACTGAAGAAACAAGAATGGTAGCATTCTGTTTTACCTTGAGTACTCCAAGATTGAGAATCTGCTATTTTAGGAATTCACCTTTTCAACTTTTATATAGCTCTAGAGAAACAACATAATAGAATAGAAACAATATGACTTTGGAGTCTTTTGTACAACAAACTGTTTTTGATCCCTTACTGCGTGTGAGATACTGCTGGAGTTTCCTTATTTCAAGGAAAGAGAGAGACAAATTTATAAACACTTTAATTATTGAACTTACTATGGTAAATGCTATATGTGTGCACTAGGTTCTAAAGGTGCATACAGAAGGAGTAGTTAGCCTAGATTGGAACAGTAGGTTTGAAGTGAGCAGGGTTGCGGTCCAAGAAGGCTTTCCAGAGGAGAGGCTACCCATGTGGTAAGAATTAGCCAGGTAAAGGTGAATGGGGATTGTGTTCCAGCTTGTGCAGAGGTACAGATATGAGGATGCAAGGGATATGGGGGGTGGCAAAAGGCATAGGAACCAACTATGAAGGTCCTACTGAAGGACTTAGACTTTATCTGGAATATCATTACAGACATTTTCGAAACAGTTTATTTTTCTCTCTACTGAAAGGGGTAGCACGTTTTATCTTTTAGAAGATCTCAGAAATACAGAAAGGTATATAAAGAAGAATGTGATTACTTGTAATCTTTTCAACCAGAGACAACCACTGTTAACATTTTTGTGGACATACTGCCATAATTCCTTAGTTTCTCATCCTTCTCTCTTTCTTCCCTCATTTTCCCCTTTTCTTCTCTCTTTCCTCCTTCTCTCTTTCCTCATTTTCTGGCCAGATTTTGTTGGCCCTTACGGCAAGACTTGAAGGACTCACTGAAGAAAGAGGTCAAGGCATGGAAAGGGGTAGAGTTTTTGTCTTGTAGACATCTTCTGAAATAAATATTATAGAAAGAGGCATAGTTTTGGGGATGGAGAGTTTGAATTTGGTTAATAGGTATGCGTTTTTTTCCACAAACACTTCGAGCACTGAGTATGTGTCCATTTCTATTTTAAGAACTTTCAAAAATTACATATTTTAATCTCATGACAAACTTACGAGATAAATATTACTATTTCCATTTTATAGATGAGGAAGTTGAGGCACAAAGAGGTCAAGTAATTTGTTTGTTCAAGGTTCACATAGCTGTAGAGCATGGAATCCAGACTCTGGATTTGTATCATGGCATTCTGGCTCCACCATTCATGCTCTTCACACTATACTATCTCTTAGGTTGAGGCCAAAATGTATGTGAAACAGTCAGATAAATATATCTAGCAGGCGTGTAGTTATGCATTTGAAGCCCAGGGGACAGGTCAGTCTTGGGGATATAGATTTGGAAGTCATCACATAGAAGGATACTAAAGTCATGAGAGTTAGTGTTTCTAGTATTGTCAGTCATGTTCTGTGACGGTACTGAGTGTGCCTTGTTTCCTGGTTACTTTTCTCTGGGAATCTCGCTTTGGCAATATTCCTTTTTAAACTGTGCCTTATAACTAGGTGTAGAGTTGTACTGCAGAATAAATGACTGTTTTTTCCCACTTTGAGATAGATATTACTTCTATTAATGCGACCAAAGCTGATTATTTCTACTTTTTTTTGTTTCCTTAAAATAAGTATACTGTATTGCCTCAATACATGTATTGACTTTGTTTGTGGTCACCTTCCCACACCTGCTCTTCTTTGGGTTTTGTTTACATAAAAGTGTGCCAAGATATATCTGCCCCATAAGGTACTTAATGATTTTTTAAGGGCCAAAATGAGAACTTTATATGATATCTGTAATTTATTTGAAGTTTGTAATTGTATTCTACCTAGCCATTTTACTTTTCTTTGTCATTAGGGAAGGAGTCAAAGAGCAAAGGAAATTTCCAGAAAGAGCTCAAAATATGCAGAAACTTTGCCCAATATTCCTGCTTTTGAATGCTCTTAGACATCAGATGTGTGTCACAGAATTGACTTATACCCCTTTAAGAGGGCCTTGTGTGAAAAAGGGGAAATCAGAACAGGGGATGTGAGGAGGTCATTTAAATCAATTTTGCTTATGTGTAGCACCTTATCAGATCAGGTAGAAGAATTTTTTTGCTTTTTAAAAAAATTACTGTTCTTTATCCTTAGGAGTATGGGAGTATGGTTGTGGATGGTTGGTGGTTAGCAATTACACCACATGAACCTGCATTTGTATGTGATAAAATTTAGACATGTTATATCTAAAAATATTTAGCTGAATATGAGAAAATATTGGTTTTTGTGAGAAGAAATTTTTAACATTAGAAAAACCTACTTTCCAATCATTTTAGTTTATCATTATTATTTTTGCTTTGTTCATTGGAAGGGTAAATTCTATATAGAAATGGGTTTTATTTAGCTGAGATATTCACTTATTTGCAGTAAAGCAAATGATCTGAAAGCTTCACAAGTTAGATCTTTTTATAAATTTATTTATTTATTTATTTTTGGCTGTGTTGGGTCTTTGTTGCTGCTCGCGGGCTTTCTCTAGTTGCAGAGAGCGGGGACTATTCGTTGCAGTGCATGGGCTTCTCATTGTGGTGGCTTCTCTTATTGTGGAGCATGGGCTCTAGTCGCGTGGGCTTCAATAGATGCAGCACATGAGCTCAGTATTTGTAGCTCGTGGGCTCTGGAGCTCAGGTTCATTAGTTGTGGTGCACGGGCTTAGTTGCTCCGCAGCATGTGGGATCTTCCCGGACCAGGGCTCGAACCCATGCCCCCTGCATTAACAGATCTTTTTAACGATATAAACAATTTAAAGTGCTTGGCAGGGATTTCCCTGGTGGCGCAGTGGTTGGGAGTCTGCCTGCCAGTGCAGAGGACACGGGTTCAAGCCCTGGTCTGGGAAGATCCCAAATGCAGAGCAGCTGAGCCCGTGTTCCGCAACAAAGACAAGCCACCGCAATGAGAAGCCTGCGTGCCATGACGAAGAGTGGCTTCTGCTCGCTGCAACTAGAGAAGGCCTGCGAGCAGCGATGAAAGCCCAACGCAGCCAATAAATAAATAAATTTTTTCACATCTTTATTGGAGTATAATTGCTTTACAATGGTGTGTTAGTTTCTGCTTTATAACAAAGTGAATCAGTTATACATATGTTCCCATATCTCTTCCCTCTTGCGTCTCCCTCCCTTCCACCCTCCCTATCCCACCCCTCTAGGTGGTCACAGAGCACTGAGCTGATCTCCCTGTGCTATGCGGCTGCTTCCCACTAGCTATCTGTTTTACATTTGGTAGTGTATATATGTCCGTGCCACTCTCTCACTTTGTCACAGCTTACCCTTCCTCCTCCCCATATCCTCAAGTCCATTCTGTAGTAGGTCTGTGTCTTTATTCCTGTCTTACCCCTAGGTTCTTCATGACATTTTTTTTTCTCAAATTCCATATATATGTGTTAGCATACGGTATTTGTCTTTCTCTTTCTGACTTACTTCACTCTGTATGACAGACTCTAGGTCCATCCACCTCATTACAAATAGCTCAATTTCGTTTCTTTTTATGGCTGAGTAATATTCCATTGTATATATGTGCCACATCTTCTTTATCCATTCATCTGATGATGGACACTTAGGTTGTTTCCACCTCCTGGCTATTGTAAATAGAGCTGCAATGAACATTTCGGTACGTGACTCTTTTTGAATTATGGTTTTCTCAGGGTATATGCCCAGTAGTGGGATTGCTGGGTCATATGGTAGTTCTATTTGTAGTTTTTTAAGGAACCTCCGTACTGTTCTCCATAGTGGCTGTACCAATTCACATTCCCACCAGCAGTGCAAGAGGGTTCCCTTTTCTCCACACCCTCTCCAGCATTTACTGTTTCTAGATTTTTTGATGATGGCCATTCTGACCGGTGTGAGATGATATCTCATTGTAGTTTTGACTTGCATTTCTCTAATGATTAATGATGTTGAGCATTCTTTCATGTGTTTGTTGGCAGTCTGTATATCTTCTTTGGAGAAATGTCTATTTAGGTCTTCTGCCCATTTTTGGATTGGGTTGTTTGTTTTTTTGTTATTAAGCTGCATGAGCTGCTTGTAAATTTTGGAGATTAATCCTTTGTCAGTTGCTTCATTTGCAAATATTTTCTCCCATTCTGAGGGTTGTCTTTTGGTCTTGTTTATGGTTTCCTTTGCTGTGCAAAAGCTTTGAAGTTTCATTAGGTCCCATTTGTTTATTTTTGTTTTTATTTGCATTTCTCTAGGAGGTGGGTCAAAAAGGATCTTGCTGTGATTTATGTCATAGAGTGTTCTGCCTATGTTTTCCTCGAAGAGTTTGATAGTTTCTGGCCTTACATTTAGGTCTTTAATCCATTTTGAGCTTATTTTTGTGTATGGTGTTAGGGAGTGATCTAATCTCATACTTTTACATGTACCTGTCCAGTTTTCCCAGCACCACTTATTGAAGAGGCTGTCCTTTCTCCACTGTACATTCCTACCTCCTTTATCAAAGATAAGGTGACCACATGTGCGTGGGTTTACCTCTGGGCTTTCTATCCAGTTCCATTGATGTATATTTCTGTTTCTGTGCCAGTACCATACTGTCCTGATTACTGTAGTTTTGTAGTATAGTCTGAAGTCAGGGAGCTTGATTCCTCCAGCTCCGTTTTTCGTTTTCAAGATTGCTTTGGCTATTCGGGGTCTTTTATGTTTCCATACAAACTGTGAAGTTTTTTGTTCTAGTTCTGTGAAAAATACCATTGGTAGTTTGATAGGGATTGCATTGAATCTGTAGATTGCTTTGGGTAGTAGAGTCATTTTCACAATGTTGATTCTTCCAACCCAAGAACATGGTATATCTCTCCATCTATTTGTATCATCTTTAATTTCTTTCATCAGTGTCTTATAATTTTCTGCATAGAGGTCTTTTGTCTCCTTAGGTAGGTTTATTCCTAGATATTTTACTCTTTTTGTTGCAATGGTAAATGGGAGTGTCTTCTTGATTTCACTTTCAGATTTTTCATCATTAGTGTATAGGAATGCGAGAGATTTCTGTGCATTAATTTTGTATCCTGCTACTGTACCAAATTCATTGATTAGCTCTAGTAGTTTTCTGGTAGGATCTTTAGGATTCTCTATGTATAGTATCATGTCATCTGCAAACAGTGACAGCTTTACTTCTTCTTTTCCGATTTGGATTCCTTTTATTTCCTTTTCTTCTCTGATTGCTGTGGCTAAAACTTTCAGAACTATGTTGAATAGTAGTGGTGAGAGTGGACAACCTTGTCTTGTTCCTGATCTTAGTGGAAATGCTTTCAGTTTTTCACCATTGAGGACGATGTTGGCTGTGGGTTTGTCATATATGGCCTTTATTATGTTGAGGAAAGTTCCCTCTATGCCTACTCTCTGGAGGGCTTTTATCAAAATGGGTGTTGAATTTTGTTGAAAGCTTTCTCTGCATCTATTGAGATGACCGTATGGTTTTTCTCCTTCAATTTGTTAATATGGTGTATCACATTGATTGATTTGCATATATTGAAGAATCCTTGCATTCCTGGAATAAACCCCACTTGATCAAGGTGTATGATTCTCTTAATGTGCTGTTGGATTCTGTTTGCTAGTATTTTGTTGAGGATTTTTGCATCTATGTTCATCAGTGATATTGGCCTGTAGTTTTCTTTCTTTGTGACATCCGTGTCTGGTTTTGGTATCAGGGTGATGGTGGCCTCGTAGAATGAGTTTGGGAGTTTTCCTCCCTCTGCTATATTGTGGAAGAGTTTGAGAAGGATAGGTGTTAGCTCTTCTCTAAATGTTTGATAGAATTCGCCTGTGAGGCCATCTGGTCCTGGGCTTTTGTTTATTGGAAGATTTTTAATCACAGTTTCAATTTCAGTGCTTGTGATTGGTCTGTTCATTTTTTCTGTTTCTTCCTGATTCAGTCTTGGCAGGTTGTGCATTTCTAAGAATTTGTCCATTTTTTCCAGGTTGTCCATTTTATTGGCATAGAGTTGCTTGTAGTAATCTCTCATGATCCTTTGTATTTCTACAGTGTCAGTTGTTACTTCTCCTTTTTCATTTCTAGTTCTGTTGATTTGAGTCTTCTTTTTTTCTTGATGAGTCTGGCTAGTGGTTTATCAATTTTGTTTATCTTCTCAAAAACCAGCTTTTAGTTTTGTTGATCTTTGCTGTCATTTCCTTCATTTCGTTTTCATTTATTTCTGATCTGATCTTTATGATTTCTTTCCTTCTGCTAACTTTGGGGTTTTTTTGTTCATCTTTCTGTAATTGCTTTAGGTGCAAAGTTAGGTTGTTTATTCGAGATGTTTCCTGTTCCTTAAGGTGGAATTGTATTGCTATAAACTTCCTTCTTAGAACTGCTTTTCCTGCATCCCATAGGTTTTGGGTCATCGTGTCTCCATTGTCATCTGTTTCTCGGTATTTTTTGATTTCCTCTTTGATTTCTTCAGTGATCACTTCGTTATTAAGTAGTGTATTGTTTACCCTCCATGTGTTTGTATTTTTTTCAGATCTTTCCTGTGATTGATATCTAGTCTCGTAGCGTTGTGGTTGGAAAAGATACTTGATACAATTTCAATTTTCTTAAATTTACCAAGGCTCGATTTGTGACCCAAGATATGATCTATCCTGGAGAATGTTCCATGAGCACTTGAGAAGAATGTGTATTCTGTTGTTTTTGGATGGAATGTCCTATAAGTATCAGTTAAGTCCATCTTGTTTAATGTATCATTTAAAGCTTGTATTTCCTTATTTATTTTCACTTTGGATGATCTGTCCTTTGATGACAGTGGGGTGTTAAAGTCCCTTACTATGATTGTGTTACTGTCAATTTCCCCTTTTATGGCTGCTAACATTTGCCTTATGTATTGAGGTGCTCCTATGTTGGGTGCATAAATATTTACAATTGTAGTATCTTCTTCTTGGATTGATCCCTTGATCATTATGTAGTGTCCTTCTCTGCCTCTTCTAATAGTCTTTATTTTAAAGTCTATTTTGTCTGATATGAGAATTGCTATTCCAGCTTTCTTTTGATTTCCATTTGCATGGAATATCTTTTTGCATCCCCTCACTTTCAGTCTGTATGTGTCCCTAGGTCTGAAATGGGTCTCTTGTAGACAGCATATATATGGGTCTTGTTTTTGTATCCATTCAGCCAATCTGTGTCTCTTGGTTGGAGCATTTAATCCATTCACATTTAAGGTAATTATCGGTATGTATGTTCCTATTACCATTTTCTTAATTGTTTTGGGTTTGTTATTGTAGGTCTTTTCCTTCTCTTGTGTTTCCTGCCTAGAGAAGTTCCTTTAGCATTTGGTGTAAAGCAGGTTTGGTGGTGCTGAATTCTCTTAGCTTTTGCTTGTCTGTAAAGGTTTGAATTTCTCCGTCAAATCTGAATGAGATCCTTGCTGGGTAGAGTAATCTTGGTTGTAGGTTTTTCTCCTTCATCACTTTAAATATGTCCTGCCAGTCCCTTCTGGCTTGCAGAGTTTCTGCTGAAAGATCAGCTATTAACCTTATGGGGATTCCCTTGTGTGTTATTTGTTGTTTTTCCCTTGCTGCTTTTAATATGTTTTCTTTGTATTTAATTTTTGACAGTTTGATTAATATGTGTCTTGGCGTGTTTCTTCTTGGATTTATCCTATATGGGACTCTCTGTGCTTCCTGGATTTGATTAACTATTTCCTTTCCCATATTAGGGAAGTTTTCAACTATAATCTCTTCAAATATTTTCTCAGTCCCTTTCTTTTTCTCTTCTTCTTCTGGAACCCCTGTAATTTGAATGTTGGTGCGTTTAATGTTGTCCCAGAGGTCTCTGAGACTGTCCTCAGTTCTTTTCATTCTTCTTTCTTTATTCTGCTCTGCAGTAGTTATTTCCACTATTTTATCTTCCAGGTCACTTATCCGTTCTTCTCCCTCTATTATTCTGCTATTCATCCCATCTAGAGTATTTTAATTTCATTTATTGTGTTGTTCATCGTTGCTTGTTTCATCTTTAGTTCTTCTGGGTCCTTGTTAAATGTTTCTTGCATTTTCTCTATTTCCAAGATTTTGGATTATCTTTACTATCATTACTCTGAATTCTTTTTCAGGTAGACTGCCTATTTCCTTTTCATTTGTTAGGTCTCGTGGGTTTTTATCTTGCTCCTTCATCTGCTGTGTGTTTTTCTGTCTTCTCATTTTGCTTATCTTACTGTGTTTGGGGTCTCCTTTTTGCAGGCTGCAGGTTTGTAGTTCCCGTTGTTTTTGGTGTCTGTCCCCAGTGGCTAAAGTTGTTTCAGTTGTGTAGGCTTCCTGGTGGAGGGGACTAGTGCCTGTGTTCTGATGGATGAGGCTGGATCTTGTCTTTCTGGTGGACAGGTCCACGTCTGGTGGTGTGTTTTGGGGTGTCTATGGACTTATGATTTTAGGCAGCCACTCTGCTAATGGGTGGGGTTGTGTTCCTGTCTTGCTAGTTGTTTGTCATAGGGTGTCCAGCCCTGTACCTTGCTGGTTGTTGAGTCAAGCTGGGTGTTGGTGTTGAGATGGAGATCTCTGGGAGATATTTGCCATTTGATATTACGTGGAGCCGGGAGGTCTCTTGTGGACCAGTGTCCTGAAGTTGGCTCTCCCATCTCAGAGGCACAGCACTGACTCCTGGCTGCAGCACCAAGAGCCTTTCATCCACACGGCTCATTGCCAGGAATCTGAGGTTCAGATGTCATCTGTTAGAGACGAGCCTCCTCCATCTGGAATTTCTGCTAGTGTTGGAGGGTCTCCTGCAGAGGCGGGGGGTGGCTCTGTTTCACCATGGGGACAAGGACACTCTAAAATTTTAAAAATTAAAAAAAATAAGTCCTTGGGAACTTTCCTCACTTGTAACTGTTCCTGTAATGTGAGAATACCTGTTCCTGTAATGTGAGAATACCCATAGGAAAACTAAAATTATGAAGACATTAGAAAAGTTATTCTATTTTAGGAGAAGTTGAAAATTGTCAGAAATAGAAAGTTATTTAGTTATTTAATCCTGTATATATATGACCTTTAAAATATATATGACCATCCCCTCTGAAGTAGAAATAAAATGAAAATTTGATAAAAAGAACATAAAGAGTTTCTAGACTATAAAGATATATATAAATTTGGGGGGGGCATTGCCCCAAAGTTTCATTTTATATCTCTCTTTAAAAAATTCAAATATATGGCGACAGTATATCTTTTAGTATGCTGTCTCAGCCTTTCTTGAATGGAGAATTTTAAACCCTTTCAAATTCTCTTAAGTTTATTTATTTCACCTTTTTTTAATATGTATATCAGCAGAATATAGCAGTGGTGTTACAAAATTTAATGTCTCTCACCATGACTTTTGCATTTTCAGCATTTTAATATTCTGTTGTGAGGGAGAATAACTTGTGGATAAGTGTGACCAGTGTATAAAATTGTTCTCTTCTTAGTGATAGTGAAACATTGACTGAATTGTAACTATTAGCAAAAATATAGATGCCTAGCACTTGTTTTCCGCATGACTCACGTTGTAGCTCACTGAAATGACTTATCTGTCCATTACAATAAAAAGTAAATCTGGACATTTAGAGTTTAACACCAAAGCTGACTATATGGAGAAAGAGTATTCGGTTCTCAGGAAAGCTTTCAATAATAAAATAGGTAGTCAGAATTTTGTAATTTTGATGGAGTCAGAAGCTGGGAAACTTCCCTTCTTTTAAATTAAATCTGTTTCTGGATTTATTTCTAAGTGTTATAATAGGCTACATTGTAGATATATGGGTGAATTAGAAATAGAGCAGCCCTCACAGGGACTGAAACCAACCCTTAAATTATTTTAACTCCTGATTGGATTAAGGTTATCTGCTGTTTATGATGTCTTTAGGCTAGCTGCCTGCTAAAGGAAAACATAAATTCACTTTGGAGGACGATATCATCCAGAGTCTCAGATTATCTCCACCTTAAAAAACAACAACAATGTTCAGCATACAGTTGAAAGTAATCAATTTGAGGAGATAAGACAATGTGACAGAAAACTAAGATAAATAATAGTAGAAACAGACTCACAAAGGATTCAGATAATGGCACTAACAGACAAGACTGTGCTTTAATATGTCTAGGGAAAATAAAAGATTTAGTATTTTGGCAGAGTATTGCAAACTAATAAAAGAACCAAATGAAATTCAAGAACTGACAAAATATAGTAACTGAAATAAGTAACTCAGAGATTAACTTCACAGCATATTAGGCATTCCTGAAGAGAGAATTAGTAAACTGGAAGATAGATGAGAAGAAAATATTCCACCTATTTCATGGTGAGGGTTAAAAGGGTAAAAAATATAGAAATGAGTAAATTAAAAAGAATCAGTGTGTAAAATATCCTAAGAAATCTCCAAATACTACTAGAACTAATAAATGAGGTCAGGGAAGTTGGAGGATATAAGGTCAATATACAAAAACTAATTGTTTTTGAATATACTAGCAATGAACTAGTGAAATTCAAATTCAGATGGAAATACAAAAGACCTAGAATAGGAAAACGAATTTGATAAATGTGAACAAAGTTGGAGGACTTACACTAATTGACTTGAAGGCATATTGTTAAGCTACAGTGTTCAGAGCAGTTTAACACTGGAGTCAGGATAGATAATGGAACAATACTAATTCTATGAATAGGCAGAAGAGCTAATCCAAACATAGACCCCCCCACACACACACAGTCACACAGACACACACATGCACACACACACACTGATTTTTTGGCAGAGGTACAAAGGTAATTCTGGAGAAGGGATAGCCTTTTCAACAAATGGTGAGAACATTTGATAGCCATATTAACAGGTGAACTTCCATTCATATCTCAAGAACTCCAGATAGATCATAGATGTAAATTTAAAGCAATAAAACCTCTTTTTTTTCCTGATCAGTCTATCAATTTTATTAGTTTTATTCATCCTTTCAGCAAACTAGCTTTTGGTTTCATTGATTTTTCTCTGTTGCTTTTCTGTTATCAATTTCATTGATTTCCATCCTCTATTATTTTCCTTCTTCTGCTTACTTTAGGTTTAATCTGCTCTTCTTTTTTGATTTCTTGTGGTGGAAGCTGAAGTCATTGATTTGAGACCTTTATTCTTTTCTAATAAAAGGTGTTTAGTGCTATAAATTAATCCCCAAGTATTGCGTTAATGCATTTCAAAAACTGTAATAAATTGTGCTTTCATTTTAATTCAGTTCACACTATTTTTTACTTTCCCTTTTAAATTATTCTTTGACCCACGGGTAATTTAGAATTGTGTTTCTTAATATTTTGGGATTTTTGTGGGTAATTGTTCTTTTATTTAAAGGTTTTAAATTTAATTCTATTGTAGTCAGAGAATACAGTTTTGTGTGTTCAAATCATTTTCAATTTATTGAATGCCTTTTATTTTTATTTATTTTCTAAATATTTATATTTATTTATTTATGGCTGTGCTGGGTCTTCGTCCCTGTGTGCAGGCTTTCTCTAATTGCAGTGAGCACAGGGCTACTCTTCCTTGCGGTGCGTGGGCTTCTCATTGCGGTGGCTTCTCTTGTTGCGGAGCGTGAGCTCTAGGCACGCAGGCTCCAGTAGTTGTGGCATGCGGGCTAAGTAATTGTGGCTCACAGGCTCTAGAGTGCAGGCTCAGTAGTTGTGACACGTGGGCTTAGTTACTCCGTGGCATGTGGGATCTTCCCGGACCAGGGCTCAAACCTGTGTCCCCTGCATTGGCAGGCGGATACTTAACCACTGCACCACCAAGGAAGTCCCTTTAATGCCTTTTACATGGCCCAAAATATGTTCTGTCTTGGCCTCTACCACTTACGTATGATGCTGTTATAATTTTTCTTCTTGGTAATTATAACAGTTTCCCATCCAGTCTTTGTTACGTTATCACTGCCTACATTTCACTATTGCCTGAGTTATTATTCCTGAATACCAATCTGATTTGGTCACTCTTGACCTTCTCCAAAAGTCGGTGTTATCCCACTACCTATCTGCAGAATGAAATTCATTCTCTTTATTGTGGGAAACAAGGTTAATTATCTGGCTACTAGTTATCTTTCTAAGAAAACCTCATCTAGGACTTTTATCCTTTCTGCCTCTTTCCACACATTTTGTATACCAACCATGTTAAGCTGGTTTTCTTTTCCAGATATACATTATAGCATGCATTTCCTATATATCTTTGATCAAGCTATTCCTTTCTCCTGGAATTTTCTTTCTCTTCCCTTCTTGCTTTTCATCTAACACTCATGCCGATTCTGCTGCACCTGTGGAACTTTCTTTGCTTTCCTCTGCTGGTGTCTACTGTATCCTTGGTTCATTCTTAATATGTCTTATGGTATGCTTTGATTTTGGGTGCATATTTAAGTAGGCATTCAGTGTTTCTTCAGATCTCAGTAGTGAGGAAATTAAGACAATATTAAGAGGTTCTTAAAAATTAATATATTTAGTATCCTTAATTCAGCACATGGATCAAGGGGTTCAGGAATGGCGAAAAATTTAAAGTTACCTTTTGGAGTAAGTTGAACACTGGATTCTAGGTTTTCTGCACCTTTTATAAGTCATCAACATTAAAGACAGAGTTTACAAATGGAACAAAATTCCCAGCTCAGTTTTCAATGAATCTTAGATAAAACCGAGCAGTTTGACAATGCTACAGAAAGCAATGAACTACAAAAAGAAACAAAATAGTTTATCAACTGATGTCTATAAAATTATATGTTCCTGTAGTTTAGTGAAGGTATTAATATTGATGATTAGTTGGAAAATGAAATTATGGGTGATGTAGATATGTTACACGTAGTGACAGAAATAGATGGATCTAAATATGAAGAAGAGGAGAAATTGAAATTACCTCCAAAGCTAGAAATTACTTCTGTGATAGCCAGAGCTGCCCAAGCCTTATTTTATATTATATTCAAAATTTAGTGTAAGTTATGATAAAACAATAGAGAGAATATCTTGAAATAATATTTCTTCTAAACAACGTAAAGATTTCTCATTATAATAAAATGATATATATATATATATGTTTTAAGTTAAAAATGTCAGAGGTGTTTATCATTTTTTATGATTCTCAGCTTTAACTAACTTGTTTGATCAACCAACTAATTACCTGTTATACACTTTGTGATCTATAAAGACTTGTTTGAATAGGAATTGTTCTTATAGCTAGGAAAATAAGCTGTGTGCAGTAGTAATGTTTGGATAGCACTGTACTGTTTTCATAGCCCTTTTAGGTGTGCTGTTTCTTGGGAGGAAAGGAATACTAGTGAAAGTTGTCAGTAGGTATATGGAATCTCATGGTCCTTCTACCTAATCGGTGGAAGAAGGATACAGAGGAGAGGCTAGGTGAGCAAAGAAATACTAAGGGATTTTCTGACTAGCATTACAGAAGCTCTTTAGAACTTGAACTATACTATGGACATTTTTAGAGGTGTTAAGTAAGTATGGTATGTGTAGGCATAGCTGAATATACATGTTTTCAGATATCATTGAATCCTTGAAGGTTAGAGATCATGTATATCAGAATATTAGATTTGATGATAACACATAAATCTGTTCTCTTCTGAGATGCATTCTAACCTTTAGCATAGAAAGTTGGGAGGAACCCTTTAGTTGTCAGGAGTCTTATGAGAAGTGCTGACTAGTGTTTCTCTAATGATTTCACCCCAATTCCAGAAGGTTTTAGTCATGCGTGACTGTGAATTTAATACATTAGGTAATTGCTCCAGTTCTGTCTTTATCCTTATTTGGTTTTTTATCTTCCCATTTCATGCCTCTTCTTGTTCTTATTTAGCAATTGACCTTTTTATATGGATTTGTGGGGGGGGAAAAACCCACCACGCCACACCAGCAACGAAATGCCTCCATCTCAGACCTGCCATATTTATAAATGTTTTTCTTTCAAGTGTTTGTTAAGTCTGAGCTGTTTTATCCAGTTGCAAACTGTGGGATATTTGTTTTAAAGTAGAATTATAACATGATCATTTGTTTTCAAGGTGAAACATTTCCAGCTGAACTGCTTAAAAAATAACTTTTGTAGTCTAGATAGTTATAGTCAATAAAATATATTAAAGACAACAGATCAATGCAGTTAAAACAAACTTTTTTAAAAAACCAATTTTAAACCATGTCAGTCAACTTAAATTTAAATGTTAAATTACTAAATTTCCATTTAAATATCCCGTCTTCCATCAGTAATGCTATTCTCCAGAAATAGCTAATCTTAATCTGTTGATCTTAATCTTCTCTGTTGGTATTTGTTCAGTGAATGAGAACAGTGTCCTGCCCCTGCACTGTCAATTCCTGATCTACAGATTCCAAGAGCATAATAAAATGGTGCTTAATTTAAGCTATTACATTTTCAGATGGCTTATTATGCAGCAAGAGTAATTGGAAAATAAGTGGAATTTAAACATGCTAAAGAGAAAAGGCATTTGTACTGCTTTAGCAAAAGTCCTGAGATAGGATATTAAGTTGTCTGAAGCTTAGTATTTATTTTGGATTTGGAGGGATGTTAGGTCATAACAGAGAAGAGAAGCCTGCAGAGGTGGTACGGGCCAGTTGTTTATGGCTCTACATAATTTGTTAATAGGTTTAAATTTTTTTCTGTGTGCAATGAGACCATAAAGATTTTTTAAGTATAAAAGATTATATAGAAAATGACTGTGGAATTTATTGTCTTTCTCTTACATCATCCCAACTTCCTGGAATGTGTCTTCAAGTTCATTTATTCTTATATGTGTTTACTCAGCAAGCATTTGTCATATATATTCTTTCTGACAGGAGCATAGTCCTGGTGAAGTATGAAGGCTTATGTCTTTGTTTTGTTCTGTTTTTGTTTTCATGAAACTGTATACAGTCAAAACAAGGGTCTAACACGAAGGCTAGCTATAGTGTTATTTATCTCTCAGTAGATAAAAAATTACCATGGCTTTGTGCATACATTAAGTAGTCATATTGAACATTCAGAGCATGAATATGGTAGAAGAGACTTGAAGGTTAAATCAAGATCAGAAAGTATTATTTGGTGGGGATACACATTTCTGTGGATTTGTAAAAACTCATTTGTTGATATCTATGAAAAAGCCTTGTGGGAATTTGTTGGAGATTACATTGAATCTGTAGATCAATTTAAGGAGAATTGACATCTTAACAATATTGATCTACCAAACTATGGACCCAGATTTCTTTGCATTTATTTAGGTCTTCTGTAATTTCTTTCATCAGTGATTTGTAGTTATCCTGCAACCTTACTAAAATCACTTATTAGTTCCGTGAGTTTATGTTCATTTTCTTTCAGTGCTTTTACTTTTGATTATTCCTATTTAAAAAATATTCTTGACTTTCACATCATGATAACACATTTGTGATTCTGCTGTCTTAGTCAGTATGACCTTTTAAAAAACATTTTCATCAAAATGTTGTCTTGTACAGAAACTAAGAAAATGTTTTGCTTCTAAGTCTTTGTTTTACTTTACCTTATATTTATTACTTACCATTTTCTACCAGAATTAGGTTCTGAAAGGCTTTGTCAGTCTTCCTTTAAAAAGCAGTGCTATTTTAATATCTAGAATATTTGCCATCTGAAAACATATTTTAAGGGAACCATAAAGCTAGATATCAATACAGAAAAAATTTTGTAATTTGAAAAATAACATGCTTACTGTATCATTTTACAAATCTGACTTTGTTAATTGCTTTGGTGCTTTTATAGATTACTTCACAATAGGGGTAATAACTAGTGTTACTTTCTTTCATTGCGTATTGTTTCACTTGGGATTCTCTCAAGGCGGGGGTGGGGGTGGGTGGCTAGCAGATATCTTCCTGCCATGCCTTTCTTTGATCTCTCTTTACAGGCAGAAATTCATGTAATTGACTAAAGGCTCCATGCCTAATTAATGGAAGAGGTAAGAACAGGGGCCCAGATACATCAATATTTTATAGAGTAACCAAGGATTGAGTGGAATTAATGACAATTTAAGAAGGGGAATACTCTCATGAGACGATTGGTTTTGTAGCAGACAAAATCTTTCACATCTGGATACATATTTGGTGTCTACTTATAGTACCCACCTTTTATGAGTTCAACCTGAGTTTTGCAGAATGAGTCCCTCCAAGTGTTTGTGTCAGTTACATATCCTATCAATGCGTTGCCAAGTGGTATCTTTCTTTTTTTTTTTTTTCTTTTTTTCTCGGTATGTGGGATCTTCCCGGACCGGGGCACGAACCCGTGTCCCCTGCATCAGCAGGCGGGCTCTCAACCACTGCGCCACCAGGGAAGCCCAAGTACCTTTCCTCAGACTGTTATTCTCTTTGGAGATATCTCATCTTGTAAATAGTCTTAAAATAGTCAATATAAATTCTGATTACAGATACCTCCTCAAACTTCTGGATAGTGGAAATAGTTATACTGGTTGCTTAAAATCAGTCTACAAGTTTAATGTGGTTGTTAATGGAAGCGCTAAGAAGTCAGTGGCTTTATGGCATTATAGTTTGTCATTTTTGACATTCACATATAGAAGTCATTTTTGCAGTGAATGGTGACTTCACACCAGAAACTTTTTTTTTTTTCAGAGATAGCATAATATGACCTCTGGAATTTAGGTAGGTAGAAGGAAAAAATGTTTTGATCCAGCATAAACTAGTCTTGAAAAGTAAGGTTGTTATTCTTAGAAATTGTGGCTTTGTTTGATGTAGAAGCTTTCTACAATAATCCTAATTTTCTAAATAGGTGTGAGTCACACCTTGTACTACTTTGACATTACAGGAAGACCTGATAACATAGTCCCCTTAGATATTGAAAAATATAAAGCCAAACTACATTCCCAAGTCTGTAGCAGATGAGGAAATTAATTTACATTTACATCTAAAAGGCGGATACATGAAAAGAAATTAGAAGGCTTTGTGCAATATTTCAGTTCATAGACTATCCTTATCCAAGCTTGTTACTAAGAGAAACGTTTAAAATGTTCAGAAATGGTGCAGTTCATGCCTGGGATACAGGTTACTTACCTGCTAATGATGATGACTTCAGTATGTGCTTCTTTCTCAGAATTTCAGAATTAGCAATGAGAGAAATCTAGGCTGAAATCTTGGAGGAATGATGTTTCTTAAGGAAAGGTGCAAAGTTACAAGGCTTAAGAGCTTAAAGAGGATGGATTACTTTTACTTCTGTTCTTATTAACCTGAAGGTTACATCAAATGCTGAAAGAAGTCAGATTTGAGCACCTGTAGGCTTAGGTACTTTATGGCATTTAAATGTTCCATGAGATTATATATCTGGGCAACAAATTTCCTCAGCATTCTGTCATTTTTATCCCTCCTTTCTCTCCCCTTCCCTGTTCTCCCAGCCTTACCTCAGAATTTATTGAACAATTGATTGTCACAGAGATGAATATTAATACCTTTATTTAAATTAAAAAATAAATTCACATCTTTTCTCGTAGAAGTTAAATCCAGTTTAACTGATTTGACAAGTATTGGTGTTGTCAAATGAATTATATGGCACCCACTTTTTGTAAATTGAGCTAAATTTGTAGCTTGAAGATTTTGATTAAAATATATTCAGAGGCTGAGAGAATTTTTAAAATTTAATTTAAAAATATCATTTTCACTTATGCTTCCAGAAAAGTAGAATAGATATACTTTTCCTTATTCTCCCCGCCAACTACAGCTAAAGTCCCTGGACATTCTATATTCTTTTTCTTTTTTAAATAAGAAGATTCTTAGGGTGAAGGCAGACTGATAACGGAACTCTTAAAGGTACAGGGACTTGAGTAACATGGTAGTGAAATCTTGGGTTTTTTGTTGATTTATATATCCCAGACTGGGTGTTGTAGAAGTCAGCAACCCAGCAGTGCCAGTTGGCACAAATGGGGGGAAAAAAAGGGCTAGAAAAGCATGCTCTGTCTGGTAAAGGGAAAGGGGAGCCTACCAAGACAAGAACTTTTAGGTAATAACCATTCTATCCAAACACCACAGAAGAAAGACTGCAGCTGCACCTCTGCCCCAACTGCAGTGGTGTCCGAGAAGGCTGAGTGGAAATTCAATATTTTCATTTAAGTCAGGACTTTCATCCATGAGTGAAGAATCAGTCCCCTTCCGCCTCCTGTTGTCACAGAAGCCACATGGAGAGGCTTATCTTCTACCCTTACGTGGCAGTAAGGAGGCACCTTTCTTCTACACAGTAGTGATATCAGAGGAGGCCTATTGGAGAGTCAGGCCTTTTACCACCACCTACCACTAATGAGGCTACCACTCATGGTGTCAGTGAAGGCAACATAGATAGCAGCAATGAGGAAGCCCTGCCCTTTCCAATCAGAGTAGTATCAGTGCAGGCCTAGTGGAAAACCTGAACTTCTGCCTCTGCTCAGCAGTAACAAGGATCCCCTTCCCTGATGGCATCCACAGAGACTGAGTAGGGAAACTGGACTTCCACCCCCATCAGGCGATAATTTGGCAGTACCCTTCTTCCCCTGCCAGAGCACTATCAGAGGAGGCATGCTAAAATAGAAGATTTGACTAAGATCTGGAATTTTATACATAATATTTTAAATTACTAGGCTTCAAGTGAAAATTAATCATAATACTAAGAACCAGGAAAATCTTAACTTGAATGAGAAAAGACAGTTAACAGATACCAACACCAAAATGACACAGATGTTAAAATTATCTGACAATGATTTTTAAAGCAGCCATCATACAAATGCCTTTACAAATGTAAAACAATTACAAACACACTTGAAACAAATGAAAAAATAGATTGTTTCAGTAAAGAAATAAAAGATACAAAGAAAAACTAAATGGAAATTTTAGAACCAAAAAATACAATAACTGAAAATTTTAAAAAAGGGAGAAAACCCCTCAGTAGATGGACTCAACAGCAGCGTAGAAAGGACAGAGAAAAGAATCCATGAACATGACGATAGAGCAATAGAAATTTCCTAGTCTCAACAACTGAGAGAGAATAGAACAAAACAAACAAACAAATGAATAGAGCTTCAGGTACCTGTGGGAGTATATAAAAGATCTGGCATTCATATCATCAGAGTGCTGGAAGAAGAGAAGGAGGGTGGGACTATAAAACTATTCGAAGAAATAATAGCAGGAAAAAATCCCATTTGGCAAAAGTTTATACAAACTTACAGATTTAAGAAGCTGAGTGGATTCCAAATAGGATAAAGCCGAAGAAATCTATGCCAAGGCACATCATGGTCAAATTTCTGAAAACCAAAGACAGTCTTGAAAGCAGCAAGAGAGAAATGACACCTAAGCTATAGGGGATATATATATTTTTTATTTAACATCTTTATTGGAGTATAATTGCTCTACAATGGTGTGTTAGTTTCTGCTTTATAACAAAGTGAATCAGCCATACAGGGGATATTTTTTTGAGTGACAGCAGATTTCTCATCAGAAGCTATGGAGGCCATAGAAAGTGCTGTAGCATTTTTCAGGTGATTTGAGGAAAGAACTATGAACCCAGAATTCTGTATGCTTCAGGAATGAGGGAGAAATCAACACATTCTCAGATGAAGAAATACTAAGCGTTTGTGTCGTATCATACAAAAATGTATTTGGTCTTTGTTCCCAGTTCCTGCACAGAACTCTTAAAAGCCTCGAATTTCTGAGTGATAAGGAGTGTCTTTTATTATCCACAGAGAGTCTCTTCCTATCACACCTGGGTTTATGCTACTGAGATAGCTTAGGGTTAGGACTCTCGACAGCCTCAGGAAGGCGCTGGTCCCCAGAAAGACCAATAATGGTCTTTCTGGCACTTTCCGCCCCACACACTGACCTCCAAAAAGGTGAAGGGGGTCTGAAAATAGAGCTCTATAAAAACTCTTGAACAGTGAGATTCAGAGAGCTTCCAGGTTAGTGAACACATCAACTTGCTGGGAGGGTGGCACACCTGCAGAGGGCATGGAAGCACCATGCCACTCTCCTTTGTATACCTTACTCCATGCATCTCTTCCATTTGACTGTTTCTGAGTTGCGTCTTTTATAATAAACCGATAAATGTAAGGACAGTGTTTTCCTGAGTTTTCATATGTATCAAACAACAGAGTTTCAAAAATGTGAAGCAAAACTGATAGAACTGAAAGGAGAAGCAAACAAATTTCCATTTATAGTTAATAGACTTCAACACCCTTCTCTCAACAGTTGATAGAACAACTAGACAGATAATCAGCAAGGATATACTGTCAGCCAACAGGATCTAGTCAACATTTATAGAACATTTATGTCCTGTAAGTCTATAATTTTTTCAGGTTAAAAATTTTATAACCTGAAAAAATTTTAAAGAATTGAAATCATACAGAGTATGTTCTCTGACCACAGTGGAATCAAACTAGAAGTCAAACCACATGACAGATGTCCTACAAATAAGTGAATGGTTAAACAAACTGTGGTACATATGTACCATGACATACTCAGCAATAAAAAGTAACAAACTGTTGATACACTCGACAGTGTGGATGAATCTTAAGGGCATTATGCTGAGTGAAAAAAGTCAATCTCACAAAGGCACATAGTATATGATTCCATTTATATAGCATTCTCAAAATAACAAAGTTACAGAGGTCAAATTAGGAACAAATTAGTGGTTGCAAGGGGATTGAGGTGGGGGAGGGAGTTGGGTGGAACTATAAAGGTGTAGCATGAGTGACATATTTATGGTGATGAAATAGTTTTATTTCTTGTTTTGGATGGTGATTACACAAATATATACAAGCGATAGAATGACACAGAACTATACACATTGTACTAATGTCAGTTTTCTGGTTTTGATATTGTACTATAGTTGTGTAAGTAGTAACCATTGGGGGAAAATGGGTGAAGAGTACAAGAAGCCTCTCTGTACTCTTTTCAAGTTGCTTAGATTCTATAATTATTTCAAAATAAAAAGTTAAAGTATTGTTTTACCAGAGGTATATTTAATAAAATTTTAAAAATTTCCCATCCCTTTATAGTATATTTGATTAAAGAAGTTGTCTCTAGGTGAAAGAATAACACATATAATTAATCTTCATAAGATTACTTTTTGGAAAGCCATTTTGTATACTTCTCAGAAAATGAGAAACTAAATCATCCTCACGTCTGGCTACAAATATTTTTGCAAGTTGGATGATTTCCAATTAATTGCTTTCAATTAAAGTAAAGGAGGACCTGATCATTTCACAATATATACAAATATCGAATCACTACGTTGTACAACTGAAACTAATGTAATGTCATGTGTCAATTATATCTCAATTAAAAAAAGCAATTGTGACAAATCTTAATAATTTTTAAGCCTAGGTGATGGGAATATACATGTTCATCAAATTCTTGTTTTTGATATTTGAAAATTTTAATAATACAGTTTTTAAGCTTAATGAAAAAAATATTGAAATGCTGGTGTAGGGTTTAGAAATCTCACATACTAGCCTATAACTAAACAAGAGTGAAAGCAAGAGATCAGTTAGTTTGTTAGCTAGTTAGTTATTTACTTATTACAACAGCTGTATTAAAGAGTATAGTGGTTTGAACCAAGCAATGGAAATGGATGTGGAGAGAAGTGGTTGGATGTGCAATATATTTTACAGATCAGACCCATGATTGTTGAAGGTTTTTAGGCGAGTGAAGGTAAAGTGAGCATCAAGGAAAATAAAAATAGACTACATTTTAAAAAAATTACAGAGGATCATAATTTATTAGTTTCCTCAGTGCTTAAGCACAGTGCATGGCTATATGTTTAATAAATAGCTGTTGATTGCTTTGGGGAGAGGAGAGAAATTGTATGCAAGTAACAACAAAACCATTTTTCTCAAAGCTTCTTAGAACCAAGGAAATAATAGCAAAGGAGCAAGAAATAGTATTCTGTGGCAGACATGACTCTTAGAGCCTGGGGTCATTGTTTGGATATTATCTGCGTTGGTCCAGGTGGAGAGAAATTCCTGTTTTGAGAGCTGAATTACACTAGATAAGAAAACAAGTAGAAAAATAAACATTTATTCATATAAGAATGATTAGAAAATACAGTTCAAAAGAAAACACAGCTATTTCCCCTACCTGTTTTAAAGTGATGAAAAGTTCACAACTCTGTAAATTCACTACCTTTTATTTTGTTGAGCATTTTCCCCCAGAAATTGAGTTTATATATTAATAAAACTGACAAAATGTATTATTTCTCACTTGCAGCCCAAACAATAGGTTTTTTAGTTTTTTAATATTTTTTTAGGACTTTGAAGTTCAGTACTGTCATTTCATCTAATTCCACAGTCATCAAAGTCTTTAACTAGTGTGTGATGTCCCACTACAGATTCTTTAACTGGCATGTATTCTTGGTATTAGAACATGTTGTAAGATAGGTGAGGACTAAGATAGATTGATGCTCTCTGGTGATCCTTGCAAAAAGATAACCTTTGCTTTTAGTTTTCAGGAAGACAGAATCAATATTTTTGAAGGGAAGAGTGTTTATTGTTAATGATGTAATAAGTATCATGTAAACTCTTTGGACTTTGTAAAATATTAGTTATTTCATTAATTCAGCAGTTATTTGAATGCCAAATTTGTGCAAAGGTACAAGAAGGTAAAGAAGGAACCACGATGAAATGGGTAGGAGGGGCAGAGATGCAATATAGTCAAGACCCACACTCCCAACTAGGCGACCTACAAATGGGAGGATAATCAAAATCGCAAAGGTTCTCCCCAAGGAGTGAAGGGTCCAAGCCCCACATTGGGCTCCTCAACCCAGGGGTCCTGTACTGGGAAGATGAGCCCCCAGCACGTTGGACTTTGAAGGCCAGTGGGGCTTGTACTGGGAAAACCTGGAGGGCTGTAGGAAATGGACTTCAACTGAAGGACAGGTACAAAATCTCACATGTTTCAAGACCCAGCACAGAGGCTATAATTTGAAATGAACCTGGGTCAGACCTACTTTCTGATCTTAGAGAGCCTTCCAGAGAGGCAGGAGGCAACTGGGGCTCTCCCTGGGGACATAGACACTAGTGGCAGTCATTTTTGGGAACTCAGTCTACCACAAGGACACTGGTGCTAACAGCACCATTTTGGAATCTTCCCTCTAGCCTCTTAGTGCCAGGGGCTTAGCTGCCCACCAGCCAGTCTGCGCCAGTGCTGGGACCCCTCCAGGCCAAGCAGCCAGCCATATGGGGACCCAGGCATGCCCACCAGATAGCCCAGGACCTGGCCCTGCCCACCAGTGGGCTGACATCAGCCCCAGGATCCCCCAGGCACTAGCCCCAATCAACCACAGGTCAACACTGTCCTCGAGACCACCGCCACCTGCAGCCAGCTGCCTTGGGATCTGGCCCTCCCCACCAGCAGTTTGGCACCAGCCCCAGGCCCTGCAGCCAGCCATGCCAGGACCCAGCCCCACCCACCAGCAGCTGGCAGCCTCCACATGAGGCAGGGTCTGCAGCCAACTGCCCAGGAGCCAGCCCCACCCACCAGCACACCCACAGTAGTTGGCCCCACCACAACAGAAGGGCCCACTCAGCCTACATATGGGGCACTCCTAGGTCACATACCTTTGTTGACCAGAGGGGAGTGTGTTGCTGAGCCCCATAAAATGTTTCCTGCATAAGACCACTTCTTGAAGATCAGGAAATATAACAACCTACTTAATATGTGCAAATAAGCACAGAGAATTAGGCAAAATGAGGTGACAGAGGATTATGTGACAAATGAAGGAACTAGATAAAACCCCAGAAGTAAAACTAAACAAAGTGGAGATAGGCAATCTACTTGATAAAGAGTTCTAGATAATGATCATAAAGATGCTCAACAAACTGGGGAGAATGGATGAACACAGTGAGAGTTTTAACAAAAAGTTAAAAAATATAAAGATAAATCTGAGCTGAAGAATACAATAACTGAAATTAAAAATACACTAGAAGGAATCAACAGTAGATTAGATTAGATCAAAAATAAAGATCAGCAGAAATAAATGGAATAGAGACTAAAAGACAATAGAAATGAGAAATGAAACTAAGAGCTGGTTCTTTGAAAAGGTACACAAAATTGATAAACTTTTAGCCAGACTTATCTGGAAAAAGATAGAGAGGGCCCAAATAAATAAAATCAGTAATGAAAAAGAAGTTACAACCAGCACCACAGAAATACAAAGGATCATTAGAGATTACTACAGACAATTATATGCCAATAAAATGGACAACCTAGAAGAAATGGATAAATTCCTAGACACACAATCTCCCAAGATTGAATCAGGAAGAACTATGAAATATGAATAGACTGATTACTAGTAATGAAATTGAATCAGTAATCAATAACTGCCAACAGGCAAAGGTCCAGGACCAGATAGCTTCACAGGTGAATTCTACCAAACATTTAAAGAGTTAACACTTACTATTCTCAAACTGTTCCACAAAAATTGAAGAGGAAGGAATGCTTTCGAACTTATTCTATGAGACCAGCATCACCCTGATACCAAAACTAGAAAAAGACACCACAAAAAAGAAAATTATGGGCCAATGTCCCTGATGAACAGAGATGCAAAAATCCTCAACAGAATATTAGCAAACTGAATTCTTCAATACCTTAAAAGGATCATATACCATGATCAATTAGGATCTGTCCCAGAGATGCGAGAATGGTTCCACATCCGCATATCATACAGTTTGATACACCACATTAACATATCACAGAATAAAAATCATAGGATCATCTCAGTTGATACAGAAAAGGCTTTTGACAAAATTCAACATAAATTTATGGTAAAAACTCTCAACAAAGTGGGTATGGAGGGAATGTACCTCAACATAATAAAGGCCATGTCTGAGAAGCCTATAGGCAGCATCATACTCAACAGTGAAAAGCTGAAAGCATTTCCTTTAAAATCAAGAAGACAAGGATGTCCACTCTTGCCACTTTTATGCAATATAATATTGGAAGTCCTAATTATAGTATTCAGACAAGAAAAAGAAATAAAAGGCATCCAAATTGGAAAGGAAGGAGTAAAACTGTCACTGTTTGCAGTTGACATGATACTATATATAGAAAATCCTCAAGATGCCACCAAAATCTATTAGAACTAATAAATGAATTCAGTAAAGTTGCAGGATACAAAATTAGTATAAGGAAATCTGTTGTGTTTGTATACACTAACTGAATTATCAGAAAGAGAAATTAAGAAAACAATGCCATTTATACTCACATCAAATATAATAAAATAACTAGGTATAAATCTAAGGAGGTAAAAGACCTGTACTTGGAAAACTGTAAGACATTGATGAAAGAAATTGAAGATGAGACAAAGAAATGAAAAGATATATTATGCTTGTGGATTGGAAGAATTAACATTGTTATGATGACCATACTGCCAAAGGCAGTCTACAGATTTAATGCAGTCTCTATCAGAATACCAATGGGATTTTCACAGAAGCAGAACAAATAATTCTAAAATTTGTTTGGAAATACAAAGACCCTGAATAACCAAAGCAATCTTGAGAAAGAAGAACAGAGCTGGAGGTATCATGCTCCATGATTTCAAGCTATACTACAAAGCTACAGTAACCAAAACAGTATAATACTTGCACAAAAACAGACACATAGATCAATGGAACAGAATAGAGAACCCAGAAGTGAGCCCATACTTATATGGTCAATTAATCTATGACAGAGGAGTCAGGAATATACAATGAGGAAAATACAGCCTCTTTAATAAATGGTGCTGGTATAACTGCACAACTACATGCAAAAGAATCAAACTAGAGTACTTTCCCACACCATATACAAAAATAAACTCAAAATGGATTAAAGACTTGTATGTAAGACCTGTAAGACAATAAAATTTCTAGAAGAAATTTTATGTAGCATACTATGTAGTACGCTCTATGTAGTATGCTCTTTGACTTTGGTCTTAGTAGTATGTTTTAGATCTGTCTCCTCAGGCAAGGGAAACAAAAGCAAAAATAAACAAATGGAACTATATGACGCTAAAAAGCTTTTGCACAGCAACGGAAGCTGTCAACAAAGTGAAAAGGCTGCCTACTGAGTGGGAGAAGATCTTTGCAAATGATATATCTGAAAAGGGGTTAATATCCAAAATATACAAAGAACTCATACAGCTCAACATCAAAAAAAAAAATCTTATTTTAAAAAGGGCAGAAGGTCTGAATAAACATTTTCCGAAAATTCAGATGGCAGACATATGAAAGGATGCTGAACATTAGTAATGATCAGGGTAATGTAAATCAAAACCACAATGAGCCATCACCTCACACCTGTCAAGATGGCTCTTGTCAAAAAGACAATAAATAACAAATGTTGGTGAGGATGTGGAGAAAAGGGAACTCTTTGTGCACTGTGGAAAACAGTATGAAGGTTCCTCAAAAAATAAAAAATAGGACTACTGTTTGATCTAGCAATCCCACTGCTGGGTATTTTTCCAAAGAAAACAGAAATGCTAATCCAAAATGATATATGCACCCCTGTGTTCATTGCAGCATTACAATAGTCAAGATATGGAAGCAACCTAAGCATTCGTCGATAGATGAATGGATAAAGAAGATGTGATTAATATATATTACTCAACCATAAGAAAAATGAAATCTTGCCACTCATTACAACATGAATGGACCTAGAGGGTATTATGCTAAGTGAAATAAATCAGATAAAGACAAATACTGTATGATTTCACTTATATGTGGAATCTAAAAAACAAAACAAATGAGCAAACATAAAACATAAATAGTGTCGTAGATACAGAGAACAAACAGGTGGTTGCTAGCAGGGAGGGTGGTAAAGGGATGAGTAAAAATAGGTGAGGGAGATTAAGAGGTACATACTTCCAGTTACAGAATAAATTAGTCATATGAATGAAATGTACAACATGGAGATTATAGTAAGTAATTATCTAATATCTTTGTATGGTGGCAGATGGTAAGTGATTGTGGTGATCATTTTGTAATATATAAGAATATTGAATCACTATGTTGCGCACCAGAAAATAACATAGTGTTGTAGGTCATTTATACTTCAAAAAACAAACAACAAGAAAGAGATCAGATTTGTGGTTACCACAGGTGGGGTCTAGGGGTGGGGAAGGGGGAATTGGACGAAAGTGGTCAAAAGGTACAGACTTCTAGTTATGAGATAAATAAGTACTAGGGATATAATGTACAACATGAATAATAAACACTGCTGTATGTTATGTATGTATGTTGTTAAGTGAGTAAATACTATGAGTTCTTATCACAAGGAAAAAATTTCTTTCCTTTTATTTTGTATCTATATGAGATAAAAGATGTTCACTAACTTTTTGTGGTTATCATTTCATGATAGATATAAGTCAAATCATTATGCTGTATACCTTAAACTTATATAATGTAATATATCAATTATGTCTCAATAAACTGGAAAATAAAAGGAATGTATTTAATACCACTGACTGATACTTTTAAATTGGTTAAGATGTTAAATTTTATGTTTTTAAATTTACTGCCATAAAAAATTGGAAAAAATACATAACATGAAATTTAGTGTCTTAACCATGTTTAAATGTACTGTTCAGTGGCATTAAGTGTGATCACATTGTGGTGAAAGTCACCACTATCCATTTCCAAAACTTTTTTATTCATCCCATACTGAAACCCTGTACTCATTAATAACAACTCTCTGTTCCCTTTTCCCTTCAGTCTCTGGTAACCTCTATTCTCCTTTCTGTCTTTGTGAATTTGCCTATATTAGGCATCTCATATCTGGGGAACCATATAATATTTGTTTATGTTTTGCTTATTTTACTTAGCATAATCACTTCAAGATTTATCCACAATATAGCAAGTATCAGAGTTTAGTTCCTTTCTAAGGATAAATAATACCCCCATTTTATGTGTATACTACATTTTGTTTAGCCATTCATCCATCGGTGGACACTTGGATTGTTTTCACTTTTTGGCTATTGTGAATAATGCTGCAATGAGCATGTGTGTGCAAATACCTCTAAGTTCTTGCTTTTCAATTCTATGGAAGTATATCCAGAGATGGGATTTCTGGATCATATGGAAATTTTATGTTTAAGTTTTTGAGGAGATCTATTTATTGAATATAATATTTTACTTGAACCTGTTTAATATTGCTTACATCTATTCTTACTTTCTCATCCTGCATGTTTTATGTACTATAGCTAGGTCAGATTACATGCTCCATTTTTTTTCCAATCCTCTGTTTCTTTGGTTGTCTGCTTTGTTCAGTTTGCCTTCCAATCACTTTTCTTTTTTTTTTTTTTGCGGTATGCGGGCCTCTCACTGTTGTGGCCTCTCCCGTTGCGGAGCACAGGCTCCGGACGCGCAGGCTCCAGCGGCCATGGCTCACGGGCCCAGCCGCTCCGTGGCATGTGGGGTCTTCCCGGACCGGGGCACGAACCCGTGTCCCCTGCATCGGCAGGCGGACTCTCAACAACTGCGCCACCAGGGAAGCCCCACTTTTTTAAAAAATTTATTTTTTATTGAAGTATAGTTGATTTACAGTGTTGTGTTAGTTTATGGTGTACAGCAAAGTGATTCAGTTGTTCATATTCTTTCCCATTATGTTTTATTACAGGATATTGAATATAGTTCCCTGTGCTATACAGTAGTACCTTGTTGTTTATCCATTCTCTATATAATAGTTTGCATCTGCTAACCCCAAACTCCCAATCCATCCCTCCTCCACTCCTTCTCCCACTTTGCAACAAGTCTGTACTCTATGTTTGTGTGTTTCTGTTTCATAAATAAGTTCATTTATGTCATATTTTAGATTCCACATATAAGTCCCATCACTTTTTAATCTGTCAATGCCCTGGCTGTCTGTCAAGATCTAAATACTGCTTCTTTGATAAATAATGGAGTTAAAAGGTGATAGTAAATTAGAAAACCAAAAATATAATTGATAATAAAACTCAAAACAAAAGGTGTGCAAAATAGTCCAATCTAAAAAAAATCTAAGAAAAGAAGAAAGAAAACAGTAATATACTGCCTCAGGATTGAGATAGGCAATATATCTGCAGATTTAGAGGATATTAATAATAAAGAATAAAATATTTTGTGCAGTTTAAACATATACAGTTTTAAAAATCTCAATGAGGCAGATTATTTTTTTAAACAAAATGTAAATTATCAGAATGAAACTCAAGAAGTAGTAGAAAACCTGAACAGATTGATAACAATGGATGAATAGAAAAAAACTGGTACTATCCAGGTCATCAGTGTTGACATCAGCAGTCATAAGTCATGTTGATAGAGTGTACCACTTGATAGTAATGCAATGAGAAAGGCCTTTACTTCTGTGACATTCTTCCTCAAACCCATAACAGCAGTATGGACATGAGAACACATCAGACAATCCCAAGTTGCAGGACATTCTACCATATTTCCAACCAGCACTTTTAAAAACTGTCAAGTTATAGGAAGAAAAAGAAGAAAGGAAGAAAAGCAAAGTTTAACTGTCATGGATCATAGGAGACTAAGGACTCATGACACTAAAAGCATTTTGGTATCCTGAAATAGAAAAAGGACATTGGTGGACAAATAAGAATCTGGATAGAGTCTGTAGCTTAGTTAATAGTATTTTACTGATAATTTCTTAATTTGGACAAATGTACCATGGCTGTATAAGATGTTTAGAGGAAAGTGATAAAGAGTATACAGGACTTCTATTATATTTATAGCTTTTTTGTAAGTCTAAAATTATTCTAAGGTAAAAAACTTATTTAAATAGTTAAAAAAGAGTTGTTAAAAATTTGTCATAAGAAGGGGCAGCATGCCCATATGGTTTTATTGGCCTACTGCCCTTTCAAGTGTAGCTCATTAACAAGCAACTGATAATTCTTAAATTGTTAGAACAATTCTAGAACGTTGAAAATAAAGAAAGCATCGCAGTGAATTATATGAAAGCAGCATCAGTTTGAGCAGTAGTACAGAAAACCTAATGAAGACAGGAAAAAAGAACAAATAATAGGTGCAAAAAGCCTAAGCGAAGTATTGGGTCATGGTAGCGTTTTACAAAACTACCCAGATAATAGGGATAAATCTTCAGTTTTTTCTACTGATATTAAAGAGGAAGAAAGTAGAACAAATATTAATAGTATGTTATCCCCAAAGTATCTGTCATAAATAAACGATTAAGAAGAAGAATGAATATTTTTACTCAGTAAATTGTGTTTGTGAGGTAGGCCTCATGTCTCATTTCTTACTCCCATTTCTTTTCCTCAGTAATCTTCCTTTCTGCCTTTCTCTTTCAAAGCTGAACATTCTTAGATTCAGTTTTGTAGTATCTTGTGATACTCTAATCCTGAAGCATCCTTTGCTTTCAGTAGGGACAATGGAGGGAGGGTTTCCTTCAGTTGAGTCAGGTGGTTGGAATGGTGAAACTAGGCAGGGAGAGGTAAAGCCAAAGTAATGAGCTACTTAAGTGGTGATTCATGAAAGAGGCAAAATTGGGTAGCTGCTGGAAGAAAGCAGGAGAAAGGTGTAGATAAGGTGTGTGTATGTGTGTGCTGCAGCTGCACAGGTATGTGCCTTGTAAGCTATGCACTTTTCTAAGTTCTCATACTAATGTAACTTAATCTTTGCTTGATGAGTAAAGCTACTCAGTAAGAGTATCAGTTCTCATAATATACTGTAATAAGCGATATTTCAGGTAATATGCAGGGTGTAGGTAGAAGGGCCAACCTAGACGATTGTGCTGTTCATACTTCCATGTCTTCATCTTCAACCCTAGAATATTTACATTTGTTATATATTAGAAAATCATTTCATTAAATTTGCTAAAATTGTGTGTAAACTGATAGTTTCTGATAACTCAAGTGAGAGCCAAAGGATTCTCCTATGAGGAAATCAAAGACCTTTGTTTTAAAATTGTTTTTAGATTTTTTTTTTTTTAATGTGGACCATTTTTTTTTAAGAGTCTTTCATTGAAATTGTTACAGTAGTGCTCCTGTTTTATGTTTTGGTTTTTTGACCGCGAGGCATGTGTGATCTTAGCTCCCTGACTAGGGATCGAACCCGCACCCCCTGCACTGGAAGGCGAAGTCTTACCCACTGGACCACCAGGGAAGTCCCTCAAGTGCCTTTTAACAAAGAATTTTTTGATATCTAACTTTTATTCCCTGTTTGCTTATTTGGCCTATTTTTAGGGTCTTGGTTGTATTCTGCATAATTGAGGGTAATGAACAAGTGACGATGTTGGAAATTTCTCATGATTCAAGTAAGAAGCAGATTTTGAGGACCTGCTTTGAGTTCTAGCTCTAAACTCTAAAATATATAAGAGATATACAGTTTATTCTACAGGTCTCCAAGTAAATGCTTGGTGGGTACCAAAGAATATTCTTATATCAATGTTAGTTGTTTTGTTTCTAAAATAGTCAGCCTTAGGTGAAATAAGTGGCCAACTATGAGCCAGTCATCTTGAAAATTGTCTGTGACGGTACCAGCTCTTGAGTACCTTTGCCTTGTAGTTGCTTAAAGTTTCTCCTTCTTACCAAGTGAAAAAAAATTGTTTCTTATCTAAAGGATGTTAAGGCTTTTTATGTAAATGTCCTGGGGAGAAATCATAAACATTCCTAAATTCATATTAAATCCTTTCTTAAGAACAGAATTGAATTGAAAGAGAATACTGTATAGAAAATGGAAAAGGGCTTCCCTGGTGGTGCAGTGGTTAGGAGTCTGTCTGCCAATGCAGGGGACACAGGTTCAAGCCCTGGTCCGGGAAGATCCCACATGCCGCGGAGCAGCTGAGCCCATGCGCCACAACTACTGAGCCTGCGCTCTAGAGCCTGCAAGCCTCAACTACTGAGCCCACGAGCCACAACTGCTGAAGCCCGTGTGCCTAGAGCCCGTGCTTCACAGCAAGAGAAGCCGTCGCAATGAGAAGCCTGCGCACCACAACGAAGAGTAGCCCCCACTCACCACAATTGGAGAAAGCCCGCACGCAGCAACAAAGACCCAACGCCGCCATAAATGAATAAATAAGTGAATGAATGAATGAATAAGTGAATGAATGAAAATGGAGAGACTGGGGAGGTTCAAGGAAGGAAGAAGGCTGAGCAGGATGGAAGAAGCAAACCAGTTTTGCCTGAAGGTTTTGACTATTTTTTAAGTGTATTTCAACCATTACCTCTCTGTGCTTGATTATTTTCTCTTCTGAATGTCAATTCCATGTTCACAGCAGCATTAGTCACAATAGCTAAAATGTGTAAGCTACCCAAGTGTCCACTGACTGATGAATAAAGAAAACGTGGTATATACATACAGTGGAATATTGGCCTTAATAAAAGGAAGTTCTGTCACATGGTACAACATGAATGAACCTTGAGGTTCATTGTATGCTTGTACTTATATGAGGTCTCCAAAGTAGTCAAAACTCTTAGAAACAGAAAGGAAAATGGTGTTTGCCAGGACACCATTGGGGGTTCGACGGGGGGAAGGGAAATAGTGAGATGTTCAATAGAGTTTCAGTCATGGATAGTTCTAGAGATCTGTTGCGTAACAATGTGAATATAGTTAACACTATTGAATTGTACTCTTAAAAATAGCTAAGATGGCAAATTGTATGTTATGTGTTTTTACCACGATTAAAACATTTTAAAAATAATTTATACTGAGGCCTGCCTGCCAAGATAATTCTGATTTATATGATTTTGGTTGGGGTCCTGGCATTGAAAAATTTAAAAAGCCTCCCAGGTGATTCCACAGCATAGTCAGGTTTGGAAACCATTGAAACAAACAAAAAAACATGTTTAAAAAAAGGAATTGTAGGATAAACTGCAAAGTAGATGATATCAGGTGATCTTGTAAATAATTTCTTTCTTGGAAATTAAATATTCTTTGGTTTACCTACCGTTAAATTCTAACTTACTAAACAATCATTTATTAATTCAGCCATAAGGAGTTGAAATCAGAGAACCCTTTTAATAGTAAATTGAAGAAATTTGTAAAAACAAAAGTATCAAGTTCTCCTATGAATGATTTTCGCCAATGCCTTCATGCTAAGAATTTTTTAAAAATATATTTGTTTATTTATTTATTTGGCTGTGCCAGGTCTTAGTTGCGGCATGTGGGACCTTCGTTGTCGCATGCGGGATCTTTAGCTGCGGCATGCGAACTCTTGTGGCACGTGGGATCTCATTCCCAGACCAGGGATCAAACCCAGGCCCCCTGCATTGGGAGTGTGGAGTCTTAGCCACTGGACCACCAGGGAAGTCTCAGAATTTTTAAATCTACTTTTAACTTTGTAGTGGTATACATATAGTTAAATAACATTTATTTAACCTAAACTTTTCCTTATTTGAAAGATTAAATGCTGTTCAACTAGAATTATGCTTGCTGTTGTTTTATACTTCCAACATTTTTATCTGTACATATTTCCATATTGTCACTTTCTGGAGTTTTCAAAATAAAATTTGTTTCTAGTTTGTTATTGATACTAGTATTTACCCATGAGAATCATAAATGGTGAATATATTTGATGCAAAGGCAAGGGGTAAGGGAGTACTGAGACAATTTTCATCATTATAAGGTTTTAGAAAGTATGGTGCAAATCAGTCTCAGTTGAAGGTGGCAGACTTCTTCCCTGAAATATATTAATGATACAAATATTTTAATTTTCTGAGTCTGGGATTTCTGTCTTAAATAAATGCTAATATAAAACTGTTTATTTGAAAACAGTTTTCGTCCTGAGCGTTGCAGAATATCTACTGGCAGGATATTAACTTGAAATAGCAGACTGTTCTTTTTTTAGTAGCCTTTTTCCTGTAGATGTGATTTTAACAGAGGAAGGTGTTTTTTTTTTTTTTTGTTGTTGTTGTTGTTTTTCTTTTGTGCTCCCAGCAGGTAATCGGCAGTAGAAGTAAAGACAACTGTCATTTGTTAAATGAACTCTGTTCAGTTTAGATATAGAATGTGTACAGCTGTTTAAATGTGATTTCTAGTGTTCTTAATAAGTTGTTTGTTTTTTGAAACTCCTCTAGGTAAATTTTAGAGATAAATTTTGAGTACCTCAATCATATCACCTCTGATTTTTGGTAGGGGGGGGAGAGCAAATATATTTAGTTTCTGTTCTAAAATGGGAGATGAAAATTTGATGGTAACATTTCCTATATCCAGTTATCACATGACATTAGAAAAACAGGATGTATGCTACAATCAAATATTATTTATTACAGAATCTTAAAAATGCTTTGTAAATACTTTCCCCTTACGTTATAGTGTACACTTTCTGATCACATTTTGAATTTGATATTAAGGCAGTATTAAGTTGCTTTATGCTAAATTAAGTATTCAAAAGTTTATTTAAATTTTTTATTAAAGATTAATATCTCATTGAATAGGAATTTGACCCAGGCTTACTTACATATGTGTGTATGCTTCTAACTCTTATCCTGACACTTGACTTTTTGCATTTTTCCTTTGTTGTACTACAGTCCCTGTCGTAATCTGGAATGCAAAAAGAACTTCCGGGAAGGACATAGTAGTACTTTAAAAATGTGCAAATAGGAATAGAGTCGTCAGTCAGTGACTAAGGATAGCTGAATTCAATTTTGCTGATGTTTAAATTGTCTAATGTCCTGTCTTTCAGTGAGACCGACATTTGGCATTCAATATCTGGGATTGTGGGTGAGGTGAAAGGAAAGCTGAATTCTAATAATGAATCAGGGCAGGAACTGAAGGAGGCTTTGTTTGTTTCTTTAACTTGTTTTATAATAAGATCAGTTGTTCCAGTGAATAACCAGGTTGTAGTGACATGAGGAATTGCACGTTGCTTGTGGGATGCAGAACGACATAGGAACGGCCAAAATTCTTTTCATTTATCATGAATTCCAGAAAGAGAACTTTTGACCAGAAGTATCACATTCCTTTTTTTTTTTTTTTAACTAAACACTGTTCGTTCCTTAGGGAATACAGCATTCCAACTTTACTCGAAATCCCAAATGGAATCATATTGCATGATTGTAATCAAAAAAAAAAAATGTGTAAATAGCACCCAAGAGAGACTCTTAAGACTGCTTTACCAAGGTTAAATACAACTTTGTGACTCTAAGCAAGTCCATAACTAATTCTCTCTGTCTCCTTCCCTCCCAGTAACCGCATCTAATTTGTATTGGAACTTTAATTCAAAATTCATAAACTTTCAGTCTAATTGGGAAAGACGAATATCAGTGGGTTAACACGCAAGGAACAGAAGTATATAATGGCCCTGTTTGTGATTTTATTTTTTATATTAAGCTAAAAAGCAAAATAGGACCAGGGTTTGAAACATACCTTCTGTTTTGCTCCGTACCTCATGTGCCAATACTATGTTGAAGGTAAAGATCACTAAAATGGGCTTTTGTCTAGGTTGAACTGTTTATATTTAGCTCTTTGATCTGGGCATTTCATTTAATTTCTCTGAGATTTAGTTTTCTATCTTTTAAGTCCTCCTTTTTTTTCTAATAGAATTTTCCTCATCTAGTGTATAAGAGAAAGGCCTGATGATAGTTTTCATATTTCCAAGGCTTTTTAAGATCTAAGTTAGGACAAAGCAATAGTTAAGAAACAAATAGGTAAGTATTATTGATAATTTATATAATAGTGTCTCTAGCTACAGCAGGAACTGAAAATTAAGTAGGTTAAGACTTTAATTGCTTTGGAGGGTAAGGTAGGATTTTATTCGTTAGGAAGAAGGTGATGGGAGGAAGTGAACAGATAAAGGTAGGATTGTAGGAAAGATGGGGACTTCCTTTAACAGAATGACCTGACTGAAGCAGAGACACAGGGAGGTAGAAGTGGGGAAAAATGGAAATTAAAATTGCATAAATTTATGAAGCCAGATAATGGATGGCCTTGAAAGTGGTGTAAAGTGTGTATTTGAATTAGGTGGTAATAAGAAGCTATTACAGATTCTTGAACAGGAGAATAACATGACAGAAGAAGTGTTTTAGAAAATTAATCTATCAGTGCTTCATTGGAATGTTTGGAAGAGAACATCTGAGTTTTCCCTGATGTATAAATTCTGTCCTGGCATTGGAAATCAGCAATTCTTAAAGAGTTCACATTTTTCCACTGTATTTAATTATCTTACCTGGTATGTGACAGTCAACTTTATTTATGTATTCTTACTTTCTGTTTCAGAGCAGCATCACGGTATAATCTTTTTTAAAAAATTTAGCAGACACTTAGGGATTCAATTTGAATTAAAATTCAATCACATTTGATGCTACAAATGCAGATACTTCAACCAAGGTAAAACTCAGATGAACATATATTTTATGAGCACAGCTGTGTTTGTAGTGGTTTCATAACTTGCTTCTCTGCATAATCACCAGCAGGTTTCTTTTGATGTTAGTTGGGAGATCCATCCTGATTGTAGAAACATTGAAGTGTGAAAGGTATGTCTTAGAATGGAGATAACATGATGTTTTTATAATGCTTATAGCAATATTATATGTCTGGTAGATTTGGAGTCTCAGTATTTTATACTAATAATTGAAGTAATAAAATAGGTGGGGAGTGTTATAGGATTTGATATCTGGAATTAACAGGAAAGAAAAAGAATACTTACCAGAAACAGAAAATCAGATATGTATACTACTAATGAATAGTAAGTGAGACTGTAGTGTATTTCTGTGTGTGCACACGAGCCAACAGCTTTGGACCTCAGATCTTTATGTCTAAAATGAGGGTAGTATTTCTGGCCCTGCCATCTTCCCAGGGTGGTTGTGAGGAACAAAGGAAAGATGCTGTATTTTAAATTTACTTAAGGGATTATATAAACTCTTAACATATTACCCAAATGTATTTATTATCATTATTATTACAATTACTTCTGAAAATATACAGCAATATATTGTAGTTCTTTATTAAAAAGATGATTTATAGAATAGATTAGAATTGCCAGTACTTGGGATAGGAGTATACATTTCTGGGATTAATTGAATGTATTATTATTTAAGAGAAAACATCTGAAAGAGTGTCACATTTATTTGCTCACTGCAGCCAGGAATTCCAATAACAATGGTGAAGTAATCCATATCATAATTAAAATAATAATATAAAATAAACAAAAAGGTTCATACAAACTCTGTACAGACGAACTTATTTCCTTAGTCAGGGACCAGTGATATTCCTTGGCGCCTGGCAAAAGCAAATGAACATGTATGTCCTTTAGGGCATACATAGATCCCATAGAGTAAAGCATCCTCTGCTGAAGGTTGTACACATTGTAAACCGTAGGAGGAAACTACCATGTGGAGAATGAGTAGACACAATAGGCAAGAGAATAAATACAGCAAGAGCTGGAGATAATAGAAAAACCTTAAAGAGACTGTAAAACAAGTTTGAGACTCACAGATATAAAAACCAAGCTAGTAGTTACCAAAGGTGAGAGGAAAAGGGGGAGGGGCAAATTGGGAGTATGGGATTAAGAGATACAAACTACTATGTATAAAATAGATAAGCAACAAGGATATATTGTATAGCACAGGGAATTATAGCCATTATTTTGTAGTAACTTTTAATAGAGCATAATCTGTAAAAATACTGAATCATTATGCTATACACCTGAAACCAATATAATATTGTAAGTCAACTATACTTCAGTCTAAAAACTTTTTTAAAACCAAGTTTGTTTAAAATGATTGGAAATTTAAAGAAGGAATAGGAACCATACTGGAAAACTTGTGTAATATGAAGAACAGGGAGATTTGAAAGAGACCAGACAATGCTTAGAAATGCAAAAATACAGTAATTGAAATTAAAATGTCAGTGATTTTCATTCACCAAATTTTTGCATTCTTTCTATGTGCCACAATATTTCTTACTATAGTATTGTATAATCATTTGAAGAGAGAATTAGTTAATTTGAAGAGGGATTTTGAGGATACAACCCAGAAAACAGCACAGATAAAGAGAAAAAATATATATATAAAATTTTAAGAACATGGAAGGCAGAATTACAGGGTCCAACTTATGTCTAATAGAAGCTTCAGAACCAGAAAATAGAATGAATAAGAGACAATATCTGAAAGGAGGATAAAGGCTGTAATTTTTCAAAGATTAAGGAAAATCATGAGATTTTAGATTGAAGAAACATACTGTGTTCCAAACAAGATGCATAAAAATAAATCCACACTTAATAATAATATGTACTATTTATTGAGCACTTATTATTTGCCAAGCATGTTCTAAGTGCTTTACATGTATTATTTAATTGCTTCAATAATCTTTGGGAAAAGTACTATTCTTACTCCTATTTAAAAACTGAGGAAAGCCCAGAGAAGTTAAAAGCTCACTCAAGTCCACACAACTTATAAATGATGGAGCCAGTATTTTAACTTGGGCAAATTCCCCTGATAACATTGGTCAAGAAATGGTAGAAGTAGTACACACAAACAGTATTAGAAATATAAAGGGCTCATGTTGAGATTTTTAAAAAATTATGATAGCAACTTTGAACAGGCTTATTGTAAAAATGAAAATTTTGAATAAGATTTAGAATTTCTAGTTTTCTAGAAAAAAATATACATTACCAAAGTTGACTAAAGGAAATAGAAAATCTAAGAGAACTCTAACTGTTAAAGAAATAGATTCAGTTTTTAAAAACTGTGTGTAAGGGCTTCCCTGGTGGCACAGTGGTTGAGAATCTGCCTGCTAATGCAGGGGAAACGTGTTCGAGTCCTGGTCTGGGAGGATCCCACATGCCGCAGAGCAACTAGGCCCGTGAGCCACAACTACTGAGCCTGCGTGTCTGGAGCCTGTGCTCCGCAACAAGAGAGGCCGCGATAGTCGGAGGGCCGCGCACCGCGATGAAGAGTGGCCCCCGCTTGCCACAACTAGAGAAAGCCCTCGCACAGAAACGAAGACCCAACACAGCAAAAATAAATAAATAAATTACTAAACTCCTACCCCCAACATCTTCTTTAAAAAAACAAACTGTATGTAAGAAGCATTATTCTCAGTTATTTTACTTGTGAATTTTACCAAAATTTCTATTAGTAAGTTACCTCTGTCTTACATGAAATGTTCCAGAAAGTGAAAAATTGAGTGATTTTCCCGTTTAGCACTTATCTCTAACTTATGTTTTACTGCCCTACTGGAAAATAATCCTTATGAGGGCAAGGGTCATGCCTTACTTATTTGCCAACTGCATCTTTAGCATTTAGTGGAATACTTGTCATATGGTAGGCTCTCAGTAAATATTATTTGACTGAAAAATATAGCAATATTTTAATTAATGTTTTAAACATAGAAATATTTAATAGTCATATTCTTTTTCCTCATTTGACCTATCATAATTCTTACAGAGAAATATTAGATGAAACAAGTTTGTGTATATTTTGATATTTTATGTTTTATTGTGTGCAAATATTTATTTTTTGAGGCTTTAATAAAATACATAAGATTTTAAAAGTATACCATTTTATTTTTAATTTTTTTATTTTTAAATTTTATTATTTATTTTTGGCTGTGTTGGGTCTTCATTGCTGTGCGCGGGCTTTCTCTAGTTGCGACGAGCGGGGGCTACTCTTCGTTGCAGTGTGCAGACTTCTCACTGCAATGGCTTCTCTTGTTGCAGAGCACGGGCTCTAGGTGTGCGGGCTTCAGTAGTTATGGCACGCAGGCTCAGTAGTTGTGGCGCACAGGCTTACTTGCTCCATGGCATGTGGGATCTTCTTGGACCAGGGCTCGAACCCATGTCCCCTGCATTGGCAGGCAGATTCTTAACCACTGCTACACCAGGGAAGCCCAAAGTATGCCATTTTAGATGTGTTAATTAACTCAATGCGTGGGGGAATCCTTTCATGATATATACGTGTATCAAATCATCAGGTTGTACACTTCAAGTATCTTATAATTCCGTGTGTTAACTATACCTCAGTAAAGCTGAGGGAGGGGGGGAAATGCCACCCAAAAAAGCATATTATTTTAAGCATGTATATTATTATTAGAGAATGATCTCTCTCAGATACGACAGTTCTTTGATGCTTTAAAAAGATAAAGAAAACTCCTTTTCTCTTCTCCATCATAAATACACAGTTTTAATGCATTTTTTCCTATTTATACTTCATCCTGTTTTCAATATACTAAGTTTTTGTCTTAATAGGAACATTCTCTCATATTCTTTTTCTTTTATTTACTTTATTGTTTAAAGACCTATGTCAGATTTAAATGATTTTGCTTTCCCTCATCTTACCTTTTCTGTTTCTTCTTTTTGCCTATGTGTTCTGTTTCTTGCATCCTACAAATTTTACTTTCTCTGAAAATGTGTTTGCTAATCAACTCATCAAGATAGCAGTTATCATCTGATTATAAGTGTCAGATTTATTATCAGGTTTTTTGTTTTCCTTTCATGAGTTTAAATAAAGGAAAAGTCAGCTATATTTTAGAAACCAAGCGTTCAATTTTATCATGTATGGAATGTGACATTTTAGCTCATGGCTAGTGTCATTCATATTTTATTCCTTGAAATCAGAGATTTTTCATCTTTCTGCAATTCAGAGGAACTTTTATGTTCAAATTCAAGTATGAAGTTTAAATAAAACATAACAGGTTTCTTCTTAAATGAAGAGGAGTTTTTGTGCTTGATAGGTTTTTTTTTTAATAATGAAAACATGTTTTCTTAAGAGCACTTAAGTTAAATTTTTGTTCTTAATTTATTTGTATTTAAAATCCAACCACAATTACTTACTTCCAGAGAGGAATTGTTAGTGAAACTAAGAGTTATTGGCACAACATCAAAATTGTACATTAAATAAATATGTGTGGGTGTAAAATGATGTTTCTGGTGCTTTAGAGAATTAGAAAAGAAACATTGGTCCTCTGATTTGAGTTATTGCGCAGTTTTACTGAAGCTCATAAAATGTGTTCTTGTCTACTACTTCACACTTATTTCTGATACATGTAGGAAATCAACCCCATCCCTCAGGTAAAAAAATTATTTATATAGTATTTCCTACCTGGAAAAGTTTCTTCTTTTAGTTTAGAATTTAAATTCTTGGAATATTCATAAAGTGTTTCTATGAACACATCTAAAATTATATTATTATTAAAATTAGTTGCTAAATATAAAATATTCATTTTATGTAGGATATCATAATTTTAACATTTTATTAAATCACTGAAAACATAAGGACAAAAATTGTCAGTTTAATGTGCTTGTGTGTATGTTTAGATTTTTGTGATGTGCACTGATGCTTGATCAGCTGTTATTTCTTAGTGCATTAGGCAGTTTTCATATAAAATATTTATTTAAGTCACACCCACTTACAACTGTCATAACTAATTAGCATGTGTGTACATCCTTTTTCCTGGGTAAAATTAAACATTTCAACAAGATCACCCATTTTCCTGATTAAACTTTGTCTTCTTTTTAAAATTTACATAGGAACTGTTAAGTATTTAGAGGATCTCTGGTGGAGGGCAAAGGAAATGTATGTGCCAGAGGAACCATTTTTGTTTGTTTCTAGTTGGTTGAGATCTTAATACGATGGTGGTTGGTTTTTGTGATATTATATTTCTTGATTTTTGAACTTGTGTCATTTGGTATTATAAAATGACTTAAAACTTTGAGGCCATGCAATTAGATTCAGGTGTATGACTAATTTTATTAAGTCTTGCTGTGATTCATTTATTTCTGTGTAGAATTTTTTCTCAGATGTTGAAGTCATGACATTTTAATAAAATTGTAGGTGTATTTTTCTCTTTATTTTCCAATAATATCTAATATTTAATAATATCAAAAGAAAGTTGTTTAAAACAATTTATGTTATAATTAGTATGGCTACTGAACACTGAGAAAAATGGTGGATTATAAATGTTAAATTGATTCTCAGTTACCATTTACTTTAATGTTCGTTGATAATGTAGCAACTGTATATATAGTTTGGTTAATTTAGTAATAATTCAATAAATGACTGCTTTAGAGTAGAAGACTCAAAAAAGATTTGTAGGATTTCCCTTTTGCTGCCTCTGATTTTAGTGTAATTTTAAGTGGCCTCAAATAAAGGCAGTGAAGAAATGTTTTATTTTTCAAACGTATAAAATACATCTGGAAGAATAAATTCACATCTGGTTCATGGATTTCCTCCATGGAGATGATCCAAATTCAGTGTCAAGATTAGAGTTTGTACTCATGGGTTTGCAGAATCTTGTACGGAATTTGAAATATTTTGTTTGGAAGTAGTTGGGGAAACAATTGATTCAGATGTTTGTGTTAAGTTCTAATTTTAGATCTATTTCTCCCTCATTAAAAATAAAAATGGTTTGTGCTTCATAATATAATCAAGGTACTTGTAAACACTTTATATTTAAGATATTTTGTGTCACCATTCTCAAGCATTATTTTATGAAAGAACAATTAAAATTTTAAACTTATCAGGTCATGATCATTGGTGACCCTTACCATTAGCGGAAATGTACTTCTTGTACATAATGTTGTATAGTCTCAACTATACTGTCACACTTCATTGACTCCATTTAGAAGCAATAACAGTTATTATTTTTAAAAATTGTTGTATTCTAAATTCTGCCTAAATGGGCTGTATATGTTTAGAATATAATGGTATATGTACTCAGTTCCTCCCTCAGCCTCACAATGGCTAAAAAAATGTATTTGTGTCTGAATGGAGTCCCTAGAGTAGCATAAAGTAGAAGCATTTATGGGCTCAATCCAAGAAGCATGTGAACTAAAAATAATATTGTCAAACTTTTATGAATTATTTGGCTTATGCAGTGAGATTGCCAAACCAAGCTGCTAGTCATGTGAATTAAGCATGATATACTAGAACAAATGGGTGTTGCTCATTAAAGAGGATGTTTGTTATTTTTCAAGGATTACTTTTTCATCCTTTAACATATGATATATTTTTCACATAGTAACATAGTAAAGTTTATTTGTAGATAAATCTATGGCTACTTGTTTTTCTATATATTTTTTTAACTTTGAATTTTCTGTGGAATAGAAAAATGCATTTTGCATATGTGTCTAATTTAGTGGTTTCTGAACAATATGGCAAGAATTTTTGTGTTTCAGCAGATTTTCCAGTGCATCACCAAACTGTAGGTATTATAACAGTCTAGGAAGGGGCCAGTCACTGAGAATTCCTTCTTTACTCCTTTACTCCCTATTTTAACCCTTCCTCCCACTTTAGTCATTGGCATATAAAGTTTTGTTCTTGGCCAATGAGAATGAAGATGGAAACATTCATTTTTTTTAGTCATATTTATACTTAGTGTTACTGTTAGAAACTCTGGTTTCCTGTACTGGTGCAAACAGCCACCTTAAAAAGTTATCTATTCTCATTTGCTTTTGCAACCTTCTTTGAAGTTTTGTGCTCCCCACTTTTTGTTCCATGGTTACCACAGGGAACTCTGAATGAACACTTCATTGATACATTGATTCTTTTCATGTATTACTAATTCACTGTTACCTTGACTCTTTTTCTATATATATGTATATATTTAGCCTTTAAAAGTATTTCTTGAGGGTCTACATAGCAGGCAATGTTCAGAGTACTGATTTTAAGCTGCCTGATTTACCTTTCTTCCCTTTCAGGTAGTGGAACTCCTTTAGCCTCTGTCATTCATAATTTACAGCTCAGTTTGTTCTGCTATTCTTTTTGAATTCCATATCCTTTCCTAACCCTTTTCCCTTTATCTTACTTCAAATTTGTTATTGTTTACTTTGTTCAGTACCATATGATGTTTGTATTTTGAGATTCAGATGTCAGTAATGAAGGTGTTCTTATTGCAGAAGGTACACTTTAATAGCTTTTAACATATGCATATATCCATGAAGCCACTACCACAAGCAAGATAATGGACATATCCATTACCTCAGAAGTTTTTTTCATGCCTCTTTGTAATCTTTTCTCATTGCTCCCCATCCGCAGACAGCCACTGATTTGCTTTCTGTCGCTGTACATTAGTGGGTTGAATGGTGGGCTCCCAAAAGATATGTCCACATGGAACCTGTGAATGTGACCTTATTTGGAAAATGTAATTAGGTTAAGGATCTGGAAATGAGCTCATCCTAGCTTAGGTTGGGCCCTAAATCCAATGACAAGTGTCCTTATGAGAAAAAGAGAGGACATAGAAAGGAGAAGGTGATGTAATGGAGTTAGAAATTGGAGTGATTCATCTACAATGTGCCAGGGACTGTCGAATACTGCTGGCAGCCACCAGAAGCTAGGCAAGAGGAATAGAACAGCTGCTTCCTCGGAGCTTATAGAAGGAACCAACCCTACCAACACCTTGATTTTGGATTTCTGGCCTTCAGAACTGTTACAGAATAAACTTTTGTTGTTTTAAGCTACCAAGTTTGTGGTAATTTGTCATAGCAGCCCAATGAAGTAGATACAAGATTAGTTTTCATTTTCTAGAATTTTATGTAAATGGAGTCATACAGAATGTACTCTTTTTTATATAGATTCTTTCACTCAGCATACTTATTTTGAGATTCATCTTTGTTACATGTATTAATAATTCACTTTTTATTGCTGAATAGTCATATATATGTATATACACCACATATATATGTATATAGATATATATATATGTATATATCAACCATGATTTTTTGATCCATTCACTTTTTGATGAACATTTGGTTATTTCCAAATTTTTGCTATTATAAATAAAGTTGCTGTGAACATTTGTGTCATCTTTGTGTGGACATATGATTTTATTTCTCTTGGATAAATTTCTAGAAGTTGAATGGCTGGGTATATTTGACTATGTATATGTACATATTTAGCTTTTTTTTTTTTTTTTTTTGTGGTACGCGGGCCTCTCACTGTCGTGGCCTCTCCCGTTGCGGAGCACAGGCTCCGGACGTGCAGGCTCAGCGGCCATGGCTCACAGGCCCAGCCGCTCCGTGGCATGTGGAATCTTCCCGGACCGGGGCATGAACCCGTGTCCCCTGCATCGGCAGGTGGACTCTCAACCACTGCGCCACCAGGGAAGCCCACATATTTAGCTTTTTAAAGAAACTGCCAAAGTGTTTTTTGAAAACATTGTGCCATTTTACATTCCCTCAAGTAGTATATGAGAATTCCAGTGTTGCCACATCTTGGCTAGTTCTTGGTAGGGTCAATCTTTTAATCTGTAGCCATTGTACTGTGTGTAGTTCACATCTCATTATGGTTTTAATTTTCATTTCCCTAATGACTCATACTATTGAGCAATTTTTCATGTGCTCATTTTCCATCTGTATATCTTATTTGGTGAAATATGTGTTCAAATCTTTGGCTCATTTTTTAAAAAAAATTTTATTTATTTATTTTTGGCTGTGTTGGGTCTTCAGTTCTGTGCGTGGGCTTTCTCTAGTTGCGGCGAGGGGGGCCACTCTTCATCGTGGTGCGCAGGCCTCTCACTGTCGCGGCCTCACTTATTGCGGAGCACAAGCTCCAGACGCGCAGGCTCAGTAGTTGTGGCTCACAGGCCTAGTTGCTCCGCGGCATGTGGTATCTTCCCAGACCAGGGCTCGAACCCGTGTCCCCTGCATTGGCAGGGAGATTTTCAACCACTGTGCCACCAGGGAAGCCCCTGGCTCAGTTTTAAATTTGGGTTTTTGTTTTCTTATTATTGAGCTTAGAGATTTATTTGTTTTAAAAATTCTATCTGGATACAAGTCCTTCACCAGGTATAAGATTTGTAAATATTTTTCTCTCAATCTGTATAATGTCTTTTCATTCCTTTATAAGTACCTTTCAAAGAGCAGAAATCTTTAATTTTAATGAAGTCTAATTTTATCAATATTTTAATTAGCTCTGTGTGTGCGTGTGTGTGTGTGTGTGTGTGTTGTACCTCAGAGATGGTTGCCTTTCTGTGTTTTCCTTAATTTTTTATTTCAATGGGTTTATTAAGGTATAATTCACATGTAATAAACTACACATATTAAAAACTACACATATTTGAAAAGTTTTGACATATACCCATGAAACCACCACAGTGAAGATAATGAACGTATTCATCACCCACAATAATTTCCTATTGCCCCTTTATAATCCCTCCCTCCCACTCTTCATCCACCTCCTTCTCCAGACATTCATTTATCTGCTTTCTTGTCACTATGGATTAAATTGCAGTTCCTAGAGTTTTATATAAATTGGAATCGTATACTATGTTCTTTCTTTTGAGAGGACAGCATAAATACATTTCAGTCAGCATAAATATTTTTAGATTCATCTATGTTTTATCATTTATCAGTAGTCCATTCCTATTTTTTTTTCTTTTGAGTCATATTACATTGTACAGATATACTACAATTTATCCATTTACCTGTTGGTGGATCTTTGGGTTGTTTCCAGTTTTTGGCTATTATAAATAAGCTGCTGTGAACATTTATGTATATTTTGGACATATGTGTTCTTTTCCCTTGGGTAAAAATCCAGTAGTGGAATGGCTGGATCAAAAGAAATGTGTAAACCTTTTTTCCAAAGTGGATATACCATTTTACATTTTTACTATCAGTGTACGTGAACTCTTATCACATCCTCATCAGCAGTTAGTATGGTCGGTCTTTTACTTTTAGCCATCCTAATAGATATGTCATAGTATCTCATGATTCGAATATGAACTTCCTTAATGGCTAATGATGTTGAACATATTTTCATGTTGTTATTTGCCACCTGGGTATTTTCTTTGGTGAAGTGTCTATTGAAATCTTTGGCAACTTTCGAATTGGGTTGTTTTCCTCTTTCAGAGTTTTGAGTTGTCTTTTATATTATGGATACAAGTTATTTATCAGATATATGTTTTGTAAATTTTTTCTCAAAGCCGTGACTTGATCTTTATTTTTATAACACTAGGTGTTTTTTTTTTTTGAAGAGTAGAAGCTTTAAATTTTTTAAATTAATTTTTTTATTGGAGTAGTTGCCTTACAATGTTGTGTTAGTTTCTACTGTACAGCAAAGTGAGCTTTAAATTTTTTATTTTTATTTTTTGACTGCGTTGTGTCTTCGTTGCTGTACACGGGCTTTCTCTAGTTGCAGCGAGTGGGGGCTACTCTATGTTGCGGCGCACAGGCTTCTCATTGCGGTGGCTTCTCTTGTTGCAGAGTGTGGGCTCTAGAGCACAGGCTCAGTAGTTGTGGCGCATGGGCTTAATTGCTCCCTGGCATGTGGGATCTTCCCGGACCAGGGCTCGAATCTGTGTGCCCTGCACTGGCAGGCGGATTCTTAACCACTGCGCCACCAGGGAAGTCCTGAAAAGGATTATACATTTAAATGTTAGAGCTAAAGATATAAAACTTCTAGAGGAAGGCTTAGGATAAATTCTTTCAGACCTTGGTTTAGGCAAAGGTGTCTTAGTGTACCAAAAGCAGAAACTGTAAAAGTTGATAAATTATACTTCATTACAATTAAATACTTCTGTTCTTCAAAAGACTATAAATAATATGAAACCATAAGGTACAATTTAGCAGAAAGTATTTTCGAAATACCTACGTGATAAAGAACTTTTATCCAGAATATAAAGAATTCTTACAACTTAGAAATGTCAACCAGACTAGAAAATGGGCAAATGATTTGTACCAACACTTTAGGAAATAAGGTATACAAATGGCCAGTGTTCAATGTCCTTTGGTCATTAGGGATTACATATTAAAACCTATATACCCAATAAAATGTCTAAAATGGAAAATACTCATAATGTCAAATGTTACTGAGGATGTGGAGTAACTGGAACTCTCATACATTCCTGTTGGTAGAGTGAAATGGTACAACCATTTTGGATAACAGCTAGTTTCTTAAACATGTACTTTTATCAACAGGTTAATGGATAAAAAAATACGGGGCATTTATATAACAGAGTTCTACTCAGCAATAACATGAAATATTGATACATGTTGGAATAATGATGAATCTTGAAAACCTTACGCTAAGTGAAAGAAGTCAGACAAATGCCAAAGACTATATGATTCTGTCTACGTGGAAGTCTTTAAAAGGTAAAATCATAGGGACAGAAATCTTATCAGTGGTTACTTAGAGCTAGGGACAAGAGAGATGGTCGACTGCAAAGGGGTAAAAGGAAACCTTTTAGAGTAATGGTTACATGACTCCTCAGTTACCAACATTCATCTAACTATATACCTGAAATGAGTGTGCATTATATATATGTAAATTACACCTAAATAAAGCTATTTTTATTTATTTTCATTTTTATTTTATTTTTTGGGTGGAGTGTAATATCTCTTTAATATCTTAATTTTAGTTCTTTTGTTAAATAGCCAAATGTGAGATTGCTGGGTCATATGGTATTTCTATTTTTACTTTTTTGGTCAACCTCTCTTCTATTTTCCATAGAAGCTACACCATTTTGTATTCACGCCAACAGTATGAATACAAGGGTTTCAATTTCTTTGTATCCTTGCCAACACTTGTTTTCTTTCTTTCTTATGATATCCAGCCTAACGGGTGTGAGGAGCTATTTCATTGTGGTTTTGATTCATATTGCTCTGATGATTAGTGATGCTGAGCACCTTTTCATATACTTGTTAGCCATTATTATGTTTTTCTTTAGAGATATGGCTCTCTCCTTTACCCATTTTTAAATGTGGTTAATAGTTTTTTTAATATATATATTGAGTTGTAAGAGTTCCTATATATTTTGGAGATAAACCCCTTAACAAAGCATTTTTAAAAGGGACATATAACTGTTACCCACAACAACATGATGAATCTCAAGGTCATTATTCAGAGCGATGGTAATAATACATAAAGGACTACAGTCTATACGATTCCATTTATATAAAATTCTTGATTAAACAAAAACTGTAGTGACACTAAGCAGATCAGTGGTTGTCAGGGATCTGGGATGGGTAGAAGGAATGAACTTCATCAAGGCAGGAGGGAGTTTTTTGAAGTGATGGAAATGTCCCATGTTTTAATTGTCATAATGTCATGGGTCTATATAGTTTTCAAAATGCATCATGTATACTTCAAAGGGGTATATTTTATTTATGGAAATTACATCTCATTAAAACTGATATTTAAAAAAATTTGGGATGCAGCGAAAGCAGTGCTTAGAGGAAATTTTTTTTGTACCTTTAAAAGATTATATACTAAGATGAAAGATTTACAATTAATGATTTATGTTTCCACCTTAAGATATAAAATGATGATCACATTAAGTCCAAGGTATACAGAAGGAAGTAAAAGATAACGATAAAAGTAGAAATCAATAAAATAGAAAACCAACAAAGAGAAATAGCCATCCAAATTGAAGTCGTTGTCAAGTCTAATAAAACACACACTTGCATACACAAAAATTATTGATATTAGCAATGAAAGAGCTTATATTACCATATATTCTACTGATATTCAGAAGAAAATAAAGGATTGTTATGAACAACTTTATGCCCATAAATTTGATGAGTTAGATGTAATAGACAAATTTCTTGAAAAAAATATAACTTACTGAAACATAAATTGAAAGAGAAATCTGATTAGCCCAGTATCTAGTATAGAAATTGAATTCATTGTCAGAACCCTTTCTACAGGGAAATCTTCAGTGATGAATTCTTTCATACATATAGGAAGAAAGAATACTGATTTTATACAAACTCAGATAATAGGGGAGACAGAGGAGGGAAGAATTCCAAACTGATTCTTTTGAGGTCAGCGTAAGGCCTCACACCTAAACTCAATAAGGATGTTAAAAGAAAATTGTGGACAGCTATCCCTTGTGAAAGCAGATGTGCAAATCCTTACCTAAATATTTGCACATCAAATCTCTAGCAATATTTAAAAAGCATAACATATCATGCTTCATCATAATCAAGTGGAGATTTACCCATGAATGCAAGGCTCATTTAATATTTCAAAACCAATCTGTGTAATTTATCATATAAACAATAAAAGACAAAGCGACCATATATATGGTTGTTTCAATAGAAGCAGGAAAAACATTAAAAGAATTGAATATCCATTCATAACGAAACAGTTTTCCCCTTATATAAGGACTGTAAGTAAACTTCTCTAATCTGATAAAGGTCATCTTCAAAAAACTTAGAGCTAACATCCTACTTAATGGAATAATATTGAAACAAGTTCCCCCTAAGATTGGGAACTTAACAAAGATGTTCTCTCACCATTTATATTCAACATTGCTCTGTTGTTCAATAAGGTGAAATAAAGGAAAGGCATAACTATTCGAAAGGGAAAAGTAAAAACGTCTTTATTTGCAAATGATGTGTGTGTTTGGAAAATTGTACTCTACAAAACAATTACTAGAACTAACTAAATGAATTTAGTAAGGTCTCAGGATACAAAGCCAGTATGATAAATGTGAATTTTCTTTCTGTAGTCTAGTGGCCTTAAGTGGAAAAGGCACTAAGTAAATTCTAATTTTAACAGTTTCTAAACACATGAAATACTTTGGATTAATTTAAGAAAACACACAAGACCTCTAACTGAAAACTCTGAAACATTGTTGAGATAAATTTAAGAAGATAAAGCAATAGATTGGATTAGATTTCATAGAATTGTCAACATTCTTCTTGTTTTAATATATTGTTTTAGTATAGCCCCAAACATAGCAATCCCCATGGAAGTTTTTGGTAAAAGTAACAAGATGATTCTAAAATTTATATAGAAATTCCAAGGACCTAGAACAGCCAAAAAGTTTTGAAGGACAAAATAGCTGAAAGATTATATTCTGTAATTTCAAGATTTACTATAAAGTTGTAGAACTCAAGTCAACATTGTATTAGAATAAAATATACAAATACTGTGGGTCCGTGGAACAGAATAGAGAATCTAGAAAAAGACCCACACTTGAAAAATCAGTTGATTTTGCCCAAAGTGACAAAGCAATTCAGATAGCGAAAGGAATACTTCTCAACTAGTGAGGCTAGAATGCCAGAAACAACAATCAGTTCTAGATAGACTATAGATCTAAATTAAAGTTAGAATTATAAAGCTTTAAATGAGATGCTTAGGAGAGTATCTTTGCCACTTTGGGGTAGACAGATACTCCATACGGGGCAAACAATAATCATAAAAGAGCAGACTGATAAGTTAGACTTCTTCAAAGTTAAAGGATTTTCCTCATCAGCCACTGTTAAGAAAATGAAAAGACAAGTGACAGATTAGGCCAGAATACTTACGAAACATACATCTGACAAAGGATGTGTATATAAAATGTCTAAACAATAGTCTACAACTCTGTTATAGAAAGAATGTTACTTGTGAGATTAGGTTTTGAAAGGACTACAGCTTCCGTCTTGGGTGTGCTCTCTCACCTTATCTGTCTCTTGAATAACTGCCTTTGGGGAAGCCATAGGCTGTATCTTGAGGACCCTCAGCCAGCCTATGGAGAAGCCCATGTAGGGAGGAACTGAGGCCTGCCTACAGCCATGGGAGTGACCCTGGAAGGAGATCTGCAACCCAGGCATGACAGACTGACTGCAGTCTCGGAAGATACCGTGAGCCAGAGCCACCCAGCAACTAAACTCCTAGAGTCTGACCCAAAGAAACTGAGAAAATAAATGTTTGTTGTTTTAAGCTGCAGTTTTGGGGTAAAAAGTCTCCTTAACATGTATGTGCCTAAAGACAGAGTGTCAAAATATGAGGAAAAAACTAATTAGAACTACAAAGAGAAATACATGAACCTACTGTTAAATTGCAGACTTCAGCACCCTCTGTATCAGAAATGTTCAGATCCAATAAGCAGAAAAGTAGTAAAGACATAATTGAACTCAACATCATCAATCAACTGGATTATAATGGACATCTATAAAATACTTCATCCAGCAACTGCAGAATACACATTCTTCTCAAGCTCACCAATTGGAACATTCACCAAGATAGACCACATTTGGAGCCACAAAACACACCTTAACAAATTTAAAAGACTGGAAATCATACAGTGTCTGTTCTCAGACCACAGTGGAATTAAACTAGAAATCAGTAATAGAAAGATAGTTGGAAAATCCCAATATACTTGGGAATGAAAAATGCATTTCTAAATAACACATGGGTCAAAGAAGAAATCTCAAGAGAAATTTTTAAATATTTTGAACCATTTCAAGTGGATTAAGGGATGGTAGGTTGAAATAAGCTTTACATTTATTTGTTCAGATATGTGCTTCTCATTCTAGCAGGTACTTTTTTTTCTTGTCTCAGACTCCATATAGCTCCATTATAAAATATTACAAGTTAGCATTTATTAGTGCTCACAAGTATTTGGGATAATTTTTTCTGTTTAGAAAAACAAATTGCTTAAAAATAATTATTTTTCAAACAGTAAATAATTACAATTTTTTGTAAAAAAATAAGCATGGCCTTATTTATTTATCTATTTTGGCTGCACTAGGGCTTCGTTGCGGCACGCGGGATCTTTTATTTGTGGCATGCAGGATCTTTAGTTGCAGCGTGTGGGATCTAGTTCCCTGACTAGGGATCGAACCTGGCCCCCTGCATTGGGGCACAGAGTCTTAACCACTGGACCACCAGGGAAGTCCCTAAACAATTATAATTTAATACCAGAATAGAAATTACATGTTCATTATTTATTGGCTTTAAAAATAACAATAGAAGAGTATTTAGCTTATGTTTATTATATGTAGCAGTATGTGATAATCAGTTTCTAAAGTTACACATAAAGCAAAATTTTTGTATTGCCAAGGTAATCTTATGCAATTTGATAAATCTGTATGGTACAGAGATAATATAAAACTAAAGTTCCTTGACATCAGTCTTAGCAATGATTTTTTTTTTGAAACTGATACTAAAAGCAAAAACAAATTCAAACAAGTGGGACTACATCAAACTAAAAAGCTTCTGCATCACAAAGGAAACCATCAACAAATTGAAAAGGCAGCCTACAGAATGGGAGAAAGTATTTATAAATCATATATCTGATAAAGGGTTAATATCCAAAATACATAACAGCAAACTTGAAGTTTTGGGTTGATGCTCTTTTTTATGTTGGGAAGTTTCCTTCTATTCCTAGTTTGCTGAGAGTTTTAAATCGTAAGTGGATGTCATATTTTTGTCAAGTATGTTTTTTCTATCTATTGAGCTGATTGTATGGTATTTTTCTTCAGTCTCTCTCTGTCTCTCTTTTGACTTGACAACAGTGTGTTTATTTATTTATGTATTATTTATTTATAATTTTTAAATTGAAATATAGTTGTACAGTGTTGTGTTTCCGTTGTACAGCAAAGTGATTCAGTTATATACATATATATATTCTTTTTTATTTTCTTTTCCATTATGGTTTATTACAGGATATTGAATATATTTCCCTGTGCTATACAGTAGAACCTTGTTGTTTATCTATTTTATATGTAGTAGTTTGTGTCTGCTAATCCCAAACTCCTAATTTATTCCTTCCCCACTCCCTTTTCCCTTTGGTAACCATAAATTTGTTTTCTATGTCTGTGAGTCAGTTTCTGTTTTGTAAATAAGTTCATTTGTGTCATATTTTAGATTCCACATATAAGTGATATCATATGGTATTTGTCTTTCTTTCTCTGACTTACTTGACTTAGTATGATAATCTCTAGGTCCATCCATGTTGCTACAAATGGCATTATTTCATTCTTTTCTTTTGGCTGAATAGTATTCCCTTGTGTATATATACCACTTCTTCCTTATCCATTCATTTATTGATGGACATTTAGGTTGCTTCCATGTCTTGGCTATTGTAAATAATGCTGCTATGAACATTGGGGCGCTGTATCTTTTTGAATTTGAGTTTTCTCTGGATATATGCCCAGGAGTGGATTCAGTCTCTTGACTTGAGGAATTACACTGATCAATTTTCAATTATTGAATTAGCCTTTAATTCCAAGGATAAACTCTACTTAGTAGGATGTATTATTCTTTTTACATATTACTGGGAATAGTTTGCTAATACTTTGTTGGGAATTTTTCATCAATATTCACGAGAGATTGGTCTGTAGTTTTCTCATTACGTCTTTGTCTGGTTTTGGTCTCAAGGTTATACTCAACTCAAAAAATAGGTTTGGAAATATTACTTTTCTATTTTTAAGAAGTTTTTATGTAGAATTAATATTACACCCTCATGAATAGATTAATTGAATTTGCTTATGAAGCTGTAAGGCCTAAGACTTTTTTTTGTGGTAAGGTTTTAAACTAGAAATTTAAGAGATACAGGACTATTCAGACAGAATATCTGTTTCTTCTTGAGTGTCTTTCAAATTTTGTGTTAAAAGATTTGTCCATTTCATCTGAGTTGTTGAGTTATGGGTATGAAGTTATTATAAATACTCTCTTATTATAGTGTTAATGTTCTTTTGATTTGTGGTACTTTAAAGAAATTCCTGATATAGATAATTTGTGTCTTCTTTTTCTTTGTCCATCTGGCTAGAGGTTTATAAATTTTACTGAACTTTTCAGAGAACTAGCTTTGGTTTCATTGTTTATTTTTTTTCTAATCGTTTTTCTGTTTTCTATCTGATCTTTTTTATTATTTTTTTTTTTGCTTCTGTTCCATACACTGTTGGATACTTGAAGGGAACCCTCTGCAAATCTCTGGAGTTTTCTCTCTTAAGCATTTTTGTCTTCTGTGGTACCATGCTTTGCAAATTCTAGCTCCCTTGGTCTTTCTGGATATCTGTTCTGTCTTCTCAACTCAGAGAGTCTGTTGGACTTTATCCCTCTCTGTTCTGCAACCTGGAAACTCAATGTGGGAAGCTGAGGAAATCCTAAGGGTCACCTCATTTTTCATGGATCATTGCCCTTTATTACCTGATGCCCAGTGTCTTGAAAACTGTTACTTTACACATTTTGTCCAGTTTTTGGTTTTAAAAAAATTTTTTTTTGGCAGGAGATTAAATTTAGTCCCTCATTACTCCATCTTGGCCCATCATTTACTTTTCAACTGTTTTCTTATCTAAATGGTTTTGAAGGGAAGATAGCTTTTGTACCCCTTATAATATGTAGTACAGGGCCTTGTACTCAGTCATTGCTTATTGTGAATTTTTCTTATTTCTGGAGTTTACTTGAACTGAATGGAAGAGGAAAATAAAACAGAAGAGTAAAGCCATCATCTGACTGCATTTCCCCTGCTTGTCAAATGAATGCTCTCTGAAGCCTGGTAAAAGAATTTCTATATTCCCTCCCATCTGACAGCTCTAGCCCTTACAGCTGGATTACTGGAACTACCTCCTTAACCCCAACCAGATATTATGTGACCCAACTGGTCCATTTAGCTTTAGTTTTTATAAGAATGTGTAATTTGTCAGCTTTGTAGGATGTTGTGAGGGGCAGAAATATATGGGAAAATCACAGATTAAGAAACAATCTCAAAAGAATTTCTCTTGATGATGACTCCAAATTGTCCAGTTTCATTATTAATCTGAAGATTTAGTTTTCTTTTCTCAAAAATTTTCAGCAGTTGTTGTTTCTTCACCATTTATTTTAGTACTTTTTTCTTAAACTCCCATTACATGAATATTGGAGCCTCTCAATATATACCTTACATGTCTTTTAGCTGTGGTTTCAATTAAAATTTTTTTCTGATTCTCTGTGCTGAGTTCTTGGTCAATGTATCAGGACTTTTTTCTAATTCAAGAATTCTGTCTTCATTTTATCGGGAGAAGAGTTCATTTCATCTGTTTTTTTTTTTTAATTTCAATGACTGTTTTTCATTTTCAGAGTTTCTAATTGGGTTCTCTTCATACCTAGATTTCTTCTCCTGCTTTTGTTTTCATTATTTCTTCTTCATTTTCAGTTGAAATTTTGCTTTCATTTATCTCCTTGAACATTCTATATGAACTTAGTTTTAAAGATTTTTTTTATTTCTACAAAATTATTTTCATATTGAGTAAATTCATGTTTGATTATTGATTTTTCTGGCTGTAATTTTTAGCAGTAGATTTCTCTGTATGATTTTGAGTATTGGTTTGCTGCTCATTTTTCTGCCATTGTCCTTCCTCCCTCTCTGTTCATACCTATCTGTCTCTAGGTATTCAGTTAATTTTCACTTTAACTCTCCTTGTCCCCAATCTAGAACCAAGTCTTGTTCCAGAATTTCAGTGATTCTATCACCAGTTATGGTGGAGACATGACAGAAACATTCAGTACTTTGATTCCATTTCTGGTACTAGGTTAATAGGTTATGTCAGCCCACCTCCCCCCACCCCTGCCCCAAGGCAGGAATTTTTCTAAAAGCCCTAGGTGAAGGTTGACTGCTGTGTGTGTGTGTGTGTAAGGGCTGGTGTGGTGCTGATCTCTGTCACTCCTGTTTAAGTAATCTATAACCAGGAGGCCTGAGCTTTTAACCAAATTTACTTTTTTTTTTTAACCATTTCTGTTTCATTACTGTCCATTGGAGTTTTTTATCTTGTTTTGGAACTTGGCTATGTCTTTTTTGTTATCTTTTCATATATTGTATATGTCCTGACCATGTTTTTGGTGCACAAACCAAAAGGTTCACTATTGAAGGTTCACTATTGAAGGTTCACTATTACACCATCCTGATTTTAAGTCACATTCCTAGGTGAGTAGCTTTCAGAATAAATATACAGGATTTAACTTCTCTTGATTGGATAAGGAAAGGATAAGGAAAGGCAAAGAAAACTCAGGATTACAAATCAAATGTTATTCTTTTACTGGGGCTCTGCAATAGATAATATATAAATGGTTTCTTTATACAGTAATGCTAACTTGTGATTGCTTAGTTTCATTCTAAATTCTGTGAGTTATTTCTCCATGAATTTCTGCTACCTAAGTCTTCTAAACTGTCGTACAAAGGGACACTGTTATCCTAGAAGTCAGAGTTCCTTGAGCCTACCTGGGTGAATCTGGGCACATTATTTAACCTTTCTGTATTTCATTTTCCTCCTTTATAAAACAGGTGTATCTGCTTTCACTATCTCATGGGATAGTTATGAGCACTGTGGAAGATAATAGAATCAAATTCAAGAGTTTTACTTAGCACCTGTTTGGAGAGAGACATAGTGCTAATATTATGTTCTAGGGAAATAATTGAATAAAAACACAGCCCTATGGTTATTAATAATATAGTGAGACATACAGCCTGTTTTATAATCAGTTGTAATACAAGGTAGTCTGGATAAATGTTCAAATACAGATATTAAACAAAGAATTAAGAAGACCCCGATAAAGGAGGAATTTAGACTTGAAGAAATGAGCGAACACTTCACTGAGGCACTGATTCTTTGATCTCAAGCCCTAGTGCTTTGAAAAATGCAAGGTGCTATGTAAACATAAGATGTGCTATTATTTTTTATTTAAAAAAAATTTTTTTTTGCAGTGTGTGGGCCTCTCACTGTTGTGGCCTCTCCCGTTGCTGAGCGCAGGCTCAGCGGCCATGGCTCACGGGCCCAGCCGCTCCACGGCATGTGGGATCTTCCCGGACCGGGGCGTGAACCCATGTCCCCTGCATCGGCAGGCGGACTCTCAACCACTGCGCCACCAACGAAGCCCTATTATTTTATTTTATGTTTCAAACAATTTTCCATGAGCTAATCTGATTGGAGACCACTTAGCCATTTCTTCTTAACCTTTTTGTTTGCTGTGTAGGTCTGACCTTTCTATTAAACCTTCATTCTTTTTGGTTCTGATGCTTGGGTCTAGGCACACTCTGGTGGTGTGACACTCAGTCTTTCTCTCTTCTGTGAATGACTGATTTAGTTGTTGCTTTTTCAAGGGAAGAGTTTTCTCTGTATATTTTATTGTTTGATAATTTATAATTGAAAGGAAGATATCCCCCTCCAGGCTGCTTTTCAGAGATTGTTACCTCTGAAGTTCCAAGGAGACACTCATTTTGCTATTATCCAGATACGTTTAGACTGAGCCTTGGCAGTAGAACATTTTGTTCTATTTGCTGTAATTTTTTTTCAAGGGACAAAGATAAACAGCTTAAACAGATAACCATCTCTGGTTGCTGTTTCTAACAATAATATTTAGCAGCCAGTGAATATTCTGCAAGTGCCTTTCTCAGAAAGGCTGCATTAAGTAAACAAGTAGTAAATATTCTGGGAGACTGATAGATGATAGAATTTAAAGCCAGCCAGCTGCCCATATCAGGCTAACACGTTGTTTTTCTGTTTTGGTAAATATTAATACTCATCTTGTTTAGACAGTTCTTATCAAAAACAGTGTTAGCATTTCATACCAAACATATTTCTATAAAGCTTGTGAGAGCTAAAACTAACAAATTTTGAACTGCTTGAAACATTAGTTTCCTTAGATGTATATTTTGACTTATTTCCAAATCACAAGTTATACTGTATTCTGTGTTTTGGAAACTGATAGCTTTTGTGCAGCGTTCTAGTCAGTTACCATTTACAGTAAAACTTGGGTTGTTTTAGCCATTGAAATCTTAGCCATGGATTGAATTGATACTTGGAATTGATACTGTCATTTGATCTTTGGCTGACAAAGGGTTTTATTACAGGTGTTTTGTGAGGTTTATGTACTTAATATTTGGTGGTATCTATACCAGGTATCATTGAGATTTGAAGTATCATTCTTTTGCAGACTTATAATACCAGTCTAAGAGATGTAGCCATTTCTAGTACCCTTGCCTGGGTCCACAAAAAAGACAGCTACTGTATATATATTTCAGGTTCAGATGTTTTCCTGAATTACATTATATTCAAGTAACAACTGTGTGTCATTGGAATCACCAGAAACACTAGAACATAAACTGCCACAGGGCAGGGACTTTATTTTTCTTATTCTGTTTTAGTGCTTGGCACAGGGTAGTTGTTCAATAAGCTAATTGAATTAATTACCATCAGTCTCAGGGTCACCATCACTGCTCCCATTGCTTATAGAAATACTGACACATGGATCCTGTCCTTCAGTAATGCCATCTTTCTGGTCCCTCTGTTGTCTCACCTTTTATGTCTCAGGTGAGATGTTTCCTCTGTTCCATTCATCAGTTACTTACTAGAACCCTTATGTATAATAGCAGTAGCAATAGTAATGAAGGTGATATTGATTGCTAGTATATCTGAGTACCAGCTGTGTGACAGGCCAAAGGTTCTATAATAGTGTTTATTAATCATCTACTATGTCCCAGGTACTGTGCTAAACAACTTACATGCATTATATCATTTAATCTTATCCACAAAATATGAGGTATTTTATGTTCAAGGGAAACTGAGGTTCAGAGAAATTAGGAAACTTCACCAAAATCATAACCTCAGTTAAGACCAGAATCAGGACTCAGTTCTTTTCTGTCTGGTGCCAAACACCATGAAATTATCAAGTTCAGCCTTCTTTATGAACCTGTTTTTCAGTATATCTGATAAATCTAGCTTCTGGTTTAATATGTCAGTAAGGGGTTCTAATTCTTTAGGAGATAGTTAATTCTCTTTGACAGCTGTAATTATTAAAAGGTTTTTCATAATATTAAGGAAGTATTGATATATTTTTCTGTAACTTTTAAACTATATGTCTTAATATAAATTGTCCCAGGGATAGCCAAGATAGAATGCATCCATCCTTACTAACATTGGCTATACTTAGCAAATTGAATTTAATATAAATATATTATATGTCTAAACAACATTTGCCTGGCTATAAGCAAGATATTTCTTTTAGATGGATTTAAAATTGTGTGTGTGTGATGTTAAAAAAGAGAAAAAGACTCTAGAGAGCTTAATGGATATATTTTAAAATTTCTATATCCTTTATCTAGTCTATACCTGTATCCATATCTAGTAAACAGAGATAGGTAATGGAATTCAGAGCAAATGTTTTTTAATCAGCCTAAATGAAATCACATACAATACTGATTAAAAGTAAGTGAAAGGGATTGTGGTGTGAGGAATATATAGCTATTATAAACTTTAAGAGGTAGTAAAATCCACACAATTAAATCACATGTGAAAATTTTATAAAATTTTAAAAAACATTTTGTTTCTAATTTTTGTTTTTCTATTTTATCTTCTTTTGCTAGTCTAACTAGTTTGTTTTGGTTTTACTACCCTTCTCGGTTGTTGATGACATGGTTAGCTGTATTTTTGTTGGCCCACCATTTCCTATAGATAATCCTTTCTAAGAAGAATATTGGTTTAGATATCATTTCAACATTTGTGTTTTTGTTATTTACTGTGTGTCATATGGAGTGCTAATAAGCATTGGGCAAGGCATAGTTACAGGTGGGGTTCTCGCCTCAGTTTTCTATTCATTAAATACATAGAAAAATGAAAACATCAAAATAGAGAGAAATGAACTCCCATGTACTCATCATCCAGCTACAACTGGCATTAACTTTGGGTCATTCTTTTTTTCATCTATAAGCCCTATCCACTCACCAGCCTCACACCCACCCCGTTGGATTATTTTGAAACAGACCATAGATATTAATTGGACCATATGAAATTGTCTATATCCATCCTTTTTCTATCTACAAAATGATAATTCCATATGGTTCAACTTAATATTTCATTCATAAATATTTCAGTATGTATGTCTAAAAGATAAAACCTCTTTTGGTTTGTTAGCACAACCACAATGTCATTATCATATCTAAAACTTACCAGTAATTTCTTAATATCACCAATATCCAACAGTCTTCATATTTCCTCATTTGTGTATTTATCCTTCACTATTTTGACGCTTGAATCAACATATAAACAAGGTCCACATATTGCTTTTAGTTGATAGGTTTCGTAAATCTTTCTTAATTGACAGTTTTCTTCTTTCCTTGATTTTCCTTGCAAGTCATTTGTTAAAGAAATTGCTCTCTCAATTTCAGTTTAATAAGGAATTTAATAATTTTAATAATTAAATCAAAATAACAATTTTAGTAATTTTATTTCAATTTCAGGAAGAGTATAGGAAACATATAAGTGTAACTCAGTATATGTAAAAGCCTACTTTATTTTTTTTGAGAAGTAGTTGATTTACAATATTATATTAGTTTCAGATATACAAGATAGTGATTCGATATTTTTACAGATTATACTCCGTTTAAAGTTATCACAAAATATTGGCTATATTCCCTGTACTGTGCTACATATCTTTAGAGCTTATTTCTTATTTATTTGATAGATAGCTCTATCTCTTAATCCCATACCTCTATTTAGCCCCTCCCCCTTCCCTTGGCCCACTGGTAACCACTAGTTCTCTATATCTGTCTGTTTCTGTTTTGTTATATTCATTCTTTTTATTTAGATTCCACATGTAAGTGATAACATTTGTCTTTCTGTGTCTGACATGTTTCATTAAGCATAAAACTGTTGGTGGAAATGTAAATTGTTGTAGCCACCATGGAGAACAGTATGGAATTTACTCAAGAAAAAACTAAAAATAGAGCTGTTATATGATCCAGAAATACCACTCATGGATATATATCCAAAGGAAACGAAAACATTAATTCGAAAAGATACTTGCACCCCAATGTTCATAGCAGCATTATTTACAATAGGCAAGATATGGAAGCAACCTGAGTGTCCATCAGCAGCTGAATGGATAAAGATGTGGTGTGTGTGTATGTCCATCTTTCCTCAGTGCCCTGCCTATAAGCAGCACCTTCCATTTCTATGCATGTTGTCCTGATGTCTGACTGCCAGTACGTATGATTTTTAGCTTGGGGGCTTTCTTTGTCCCCTGGAGCCTGCTCTGCCCCTGCACATTGGCAGGCCAGAACTTCTAGGGAATTCATGCCCCATAGGAGCAGCCAACTGATGACTGACAGAAATTGAGGGGAAAACCTCTAGCTCCCTTGCCCCTTGAGTGGGATAACTGTAATGTAAGCCCTACACTGACTCCCAGTGAGACAACTGAACTCCAATTGCCCACAGATGTAGCCTGCTCATTAATGTACACAATGGCTGCCTTCTCTTTCCTACTTCCCTACTACAGTTTCCTGGGACTTTTTTCTCAAACAAACTACTTGCACTAAAATCCTTACTTCAGGGTTTGCTTCTAGGGAAACCATAACATAAGTTGTGGCACACTTAAACCTGCCTTTGTCCCCCCCGCTAAGTAATCAGAGACATCTGGGAAAAAATTCCGTATATTTGGCCTTAAACATTCAATTTGGCCATGTTTATTTTTTTAATTCTCATAGGCAGCTGCTGGGAATAATAGAATTTTGTCTATCATTCTTAAAACTTTTTTATTGTTTAAATTATTATGCAATAAAATTAACCTTTTTATTTGTTTGGGATACAGATATATGTATTTTAAGACATGTATAAGCACCACTACCATCGGGATACAAGACGGTTGCATCATTCCAGCAAACTCCCTCATGCTATCCCTTTATTGTCACACCTCCCACCACTTGTAATCCCTGACAACCAGCGATATGTTCTCTGTTACTGTAGTTTTATATTTTCGACAGTGCCGTATAAATGGAATCATACAGTGTGTAACCTTTAGGTCCTGGTTCCTTTCAATTAGCACCATGTATTTGAGATTCATCTAAGTTGTTGCATGTATCAGTAGCTTGTTCCCTTTTATTACTCAGTTTTCCATTATGTGGGTGTACCATATTTTTGTTATCCATTCACCTATTGAAAGACATTTAAGTTGCTTCCAGTTTTTGGCTGTAACGAATAACGTACTGTGAACACTCACGCACAAGTTTTTGTGTAGACCCATTAGCTTCCATTTCTCTTGGGTATATACCTAGGAGTAGAACTACTGATTCATGTGGTAGCTGTACGTTTGACCTTTTGCTGAACTGCCAGACTGTTTTTCAAAAGAGGCTGCACTGTTTGACACTTCCACCAGCAGTTTCTCTACATTCTTGCCAATACTTTCATCAGCCTTTTTGATTATACCCATCCTAATGGGAGTGAAGTACTATCTCATTGTGTATTTTATTTGCACTCCCCTAATGACTAATGTTGTTGAGCATCTTTTCATGTGTTTTTGGCTGTTTGCATATATCTTCTTTGGATAAATACCTATTCAAATATTTGCCTATTTTCTGATGGGATTGTTTGGTTTTTTTACTGTTGAGTTTTGAGAGTTCTTTATATATTCTGGAGACTTGGCTTTTAATTTTCTTAACAGTGTCTTTCTTACAGAAAAAAAAATGTTTTTAGTGAGCGCTCTTTTTTAAAATTTTTATATATTATTATTATTTTTTGGCTGCATTGGGTCTTCACTGCTGCATGTGGGCTTTCTCTAGTTGCAGCGAGTGGGGGCTACTCTTCGTTGCAGTACGTGGGCTTCTCATTGTGGTTCCTTCTCTTGATGCAGAGCACAAGCTCCAGGCACGTGGGCTTCAGTAGTTGTGGCACATGGGCTCAGTAGTTGTGGCTCATAGGGTCTAGAGTGCAGGCTCAGTAGTTGTGGCGCACTGGCTTAGTTGCCCCGCGGCATGTGGGATCTTGCCGGACCAGGTATCGAATCCGTGTCCCCTGCATTGGCAGGCAGATTCTTAACCACTGTGCCACCAGGGAAGTCCCCAGGCAAAAATTTTAAGTTCGGTGAAGTTTGAGTTAATTTTTTTTTAATGGATCTTGCTTTTGGTGTTATTTCTAAGAAATTTTCACTTAAACCCCAGGTCGTGAAGATTTTCTCTTGTGTTTTCTTCTAAAAGTTCTATGGTTCTGTGTTTTATATTTAGATCTGTGGTCCGTTTGGAGTTAATCTTTGTATAAGATATGAGGTTTAGATTGAGATTAATTTTTCTTTTTGTATGCATATAAATGATCTGTTGTCCCAGCACCATTTGTTGAAAAAAGACTATTCTTTCTCAGCTGAACTACTTGTGCTCTTTTGTCAAAGATCAGATGGCCATACTTATATGGGTCTATTTCTGGACTTCTATCCCATTGACTTACGTATGTCTTCACCAATACCACACTCTCTCTTTTTCTTTTTCTTTTAACATCTTTATTGGAGTATAATTGCTTTACAATGGTGTGTTAGTTTCTGCTTTATAACAAAGTGAATCAGTTAAACATATACATATGTTCCCATATCTCTTCCCTCTTGCGTCTCACTCCCTCCCACCCTCCCTATCCCACCCCTCTAGGTGGTCACAGACCACGTAGCTGATCTCCCTGTGCTATGCGGCTGCTTCCCACTAGCTATCTACTTTACGTTTGGTAGTGTATATATGTCCGTGCCACTCTCTCACTTTGTCACAGCTTACCCTTCCCCCTCCCCATATCCTCAAGTCCATGCTCTAGTAGGTCTGTATCTTTATTCCCGTCTCATGACTTTTTTCCTTAGATTCCATATATGTGTTAGCATACAGTATTTGTTTTTCTCTTTCTGACTTACTTCACTCTGGATGACAGACTCTAGGTCCATCCACCTCACTACAAATAACTCAATTTCGTTTCTTTTTATGGCTGAGTAATATTCCATTGTATATATGTGCCACATCTTCTTTATCCATTCATCTGTTGATGGACACTTAGGTTGCTTCCATGTCCTGGCTATTGTAAATAGAGCTGCAGTGAACATTGTGGTACATGACTCTTTTTGAATTATGGTTTTCTCAGGGTATATACCCAGTAGTGGGATTGCTGGGTCATATGGTAGTTCTATTTGTAGTTTTTTAAGGAACCTCCATACTGTTCTCCATAGTGTCTGTATCAATTTACATTCCCACCAACAGTGCAAGAGGGTTCCCTTTTCTCCACACCCTCTCCAGCATTTACTGTTTCTAGATTTTTTTGATGATGGCCATTCTGACCGGTGTGAGATGATATCTCATTGTAGTTTTGATTTTCATTTCTCTAATGATTAATGATGTTGAGCATTCTTTCATGTGTTTGTTGGCAATCTGTATATCTTCTTTGGAGAAATGTCTATTTAGGTCTTCTGCCCATTTTTGGATTGGGTTGTTTGTTTTTTTGTTATTAAGCTGCATGTGCTGCTTGTAAGTTTTGGAGATTAATCCTTTGTCAGTTGCTTCATTTGCAAATATTTTCTCCCATTCTGAAGGTGTCTTTTCATCTTGTTTATGGTTTCCCTTGCTGTGCAAAAGCTTTGAAGTTTCATTAGGTCCCATTTGTTTATTTTTGTTTTTATTTGCATTTCTCTAGGAGGTGGGTCAAAAAGGATCTTGCTGTGATTTATGTCATAGAGTGCTCTGCCTATGTTTTCCTCTAAGAGTTTGATAGTGTCTGGCCTTATATTTAGGTCTTTAATCCATTTTGAGTTTATTTTTGTGTATGGTGTTAGAGAGTGTTCTAATTTCATACTTTTACATGTACCTGTCCAGTTTTCCCAGCACCACTTATTGAAGAGGCTGTCTTTTCTCCACTGTATATTCTTGCCTCCTTTATCAAAGATAAGGTGACCATATATGCGTGGGTTTACCTCTGGGCTTCCTATCCAGTTTTGGCCATGCTGTGCGGCTTGTGGGATCTTAGTTCCCCTACCAGGGATTGAACCCAGGCCTCCCGGCAGTGGAATCATGGAGTTCTAACCACTGTACCGCCAGAGAATTCCCCACACTCTCTTGATTACTGTTGCTTTATAATAAGTCATAAAATTTAATAGTGTGATTCCTCCAACTTAATTTTCTTTTGCAACATTCTTTTAGCTATTGTAGTACTTTTGTCCTACCATATAATGTTTAAGAATGAGCTATCTATAACTACAAAAAAAGCCCTTATTGGATTTTGATTTTGACATAGATCATTTTGGTGAAAATTGATATCTTTCATATGGTGAGTCTTCTTTTTTTTTGGCTGTGTCAGGTCTAGTTGCAGCGTGCGGGGTCTTCGTTGAGGTGTGTGAGATCTTTCATTGCGGCATGTGCTCTTTGTTGTGGCGCACGGGCTTCTCTGTATTTGTGGTGCGCAGGGTCCAGGGTGTGTGGGCTCTGTAGTTTGTGGCACATGGGCTCTCTCATTGAGGCGTGTGAGCCCAGTAGTTGTGGCGTGCGGGCTTAGTTGCCCCGCGGCATGTGGGATCTTTGTTCCCTGACCAGGGATCGAACCCGCATCCTCTGCATTGGAAGGTGGATTCTTTACCAGTGGACAACCAGGGAAGTCCCTATGTTGAGTCTTCTGATATTGTACGTCTGCCCGTTTTTTAGGTCTTCTTTGATTTCTTTCATAAGTGCCATGATTTATTAGATTTATACCTAAGTATTTCCAATAGTAGTGTGTCTGTGCATCTGTATGTATGTGGTAGAGGGACTGTGATAGATGTGAGACTTCTCCCTGTTGTCATACAGTATTCCCTTGAAGCTGTCAGGGGATTCCCAGCCCAAGGAATATCCCTATGTCAATCTTGTCATTCATGTTTGACAGCAGGAGTGGTGGGATGGGTAGGAAAGAGAGTAAGGCTTGGGTGGGTATGGGTTCTGAAAAGGGGTTCCAGGTAGTCCTCAACTCTCGTCCCAGGAGTTTTGAAAGAAGTAGGAGAGCAAACATGGGTCTCCAGCACTGGCTTCTTAGGGAATATGGCCCAGCTGGGCCTACCCTTTCAAGTGCAGCAAGAACCAACAGGATCTATTATTCCATTCTGAATAAAGCTCCATGAGCTGGGTTAGCAGGTGGGGAAGCTTTTATAAATGTTACTGGGTTTTTTTTGTTGTTGTTGTTGTTTTTTAATTTTGGTTTCATGTTGTTTATTGCTAGTGTATAGAAATTTAAGTGATTTTTGTGTTTTGACTTTGTATCCTGTAGTTTTGTTCGTAATAGTTCTAGAACTGTTTTTAAAGAATCCCTGGGGTTTTCTACATAGACATTCTTGTCATCTTGCAAATTGGGATAGTTTTATTCCTTCCTTTCTGTTCTATATGTGTTTTATTGCCAGAATGGTGAATGTAGATATCCTTGCATTTTTCCTCTTCATAAGTGGAAAGTATTTCATCTTTTACCATTTACTTTGATGTTCACTGTAGGTCTATTGCACATGTCCTTTATTTGGTTGAAAAGTTCCCCTTTGTTCTTAGCTTGATGAAAATTTTTATCCTGATGGCTGTTGAAGTTTTGTTAAATGATATTATGATGTGATTTTTCTTTTTTAGATTAATATGATGGGTTATATTGATTTGTTTTTGAACATTGAGCTAACCTTAAGTTGCTCAAATAAACCCCATTTGTTTGTGTTTATTATTTTGTTGTTGTTGAATTTTATTTTTTTATACAGGAGGTTCTTATTAGTCATCAGTTTTATACACATCATTGTATACATGTCAATCCCAATTGCTCAGTTCATCACACCCCACCCCCACCCCCCCACCGCTTTCCCGCCTTGGTGTCCATACGTTTGTTCTCTACATCTGTGTCTCAATTTCTGCTCTGCAAACCGGTTCATCTGTACCATTTCTAGGTTCCACATATATGTGTTAATATACGATATTTGTTTTTCACTTTCTGACTTACTTCACTCTGTATGACAATCTCTAGATACATCCACGTCTCAACAAATGACCCAATTTCATTCCTTTTTATGGCTGAGTAATATTCCATTGTATATATGTACCATATCTTTTTTTACATTCATCTGTCGGTAGGCATTTAGATTGCTTCCATGTCCTGGCTATTGTAAGTAGTGCTGCAGTAGACATTGGGGTGCATGTATCTTTTTGAATTATGGTTTTCTCTGGGTATATGCCCAGTAGTGGGATTGCTAGGTCATATGGTAATTCTATTTTTAGTTTTTTAAGGAACCTCCATACTGTTCTCCATAGTGGCTGTATCAATTTACATTCCCACCAACAGTGCAAGAGCATTCCCTTTTCTCTACACCCTCTCCAGCATTTGTTGTTTGTAGATTTTCTGATGATGCCCATTCTAACTGGTGTGAGGTGATACCTCATTGTAATTTTGATTTGCATTTCTCTAATAATTAGTGATGTTGAGCAGCTTTTCATGTGCTTCTTGGCCATCTGTATGTCTTCTTTGGAGAAATGTCTGTTTAGGTCTTCTGCCCATTTTTGGATTGGGTTGTTTGTTTTTTTTAAATATTGAGCTGCATGAGCTGTTTATATATTTTGGAGATTAATCCTTTGTCTGTTGATTCGTTTACAAATATTTTCTCCCATTCTGAGGGTTGTCCTTTCGTCTTGTTTATGGTTTCCTTTGCTGAACAAAAGCTTTTAGTTTCATTAGGTCCCATTTGTTTATTCTTGTTTTTATTTCCATTACTCTAGGAGGTGGATCAAGAAAGATCTTGCTGTGACTTATGTCAAAGAGTGTTCTTCCTTTGTTTTCCTCTAAGAGTTTTATAGTGTCCAGTCTTACATTGAGGTCTCTAATCCATTTTGAGTTTATTTTTGTGTATGGTGTTAGGGAGTGTTCTGATTTCATTCTTTTACATGTAGCTGTCCAGTTTTCCCAACACCACTTATTGAAGGGACTGTCTTTTCTCCATGGTATATCCTTGCCTCCTTTGTCATAGATTAGTTGACCATAGGTGTGTGGGTTTATCTCTGGGCTTTCTATCTTGTTCCACTGATCTATATTTTTGGTTTTGTGCCAGTACCATATTGTCTTGATTACTGTAGCTTTGTAGTATAGTCTGAAGTCAGGGAGTCTGATTCCTCCAGCTCCGTTTTTCTTTCTCAAGACTGCTTTGGCTATTCGGGGTCTTTTGTGTCTCCATACAAATTTTAAGGTTTTTTTGTTCTGGTTCTGTAAAAATGCCATTGGTAATTTGATAGAGATTGCATTGAATCCGTAGATTGCTTTGGGTACTATAGTCATTTTCACAATGTTGATTCTTCCAATCCAGGAACATGGTATATTTCTGCATTTGTTGGTATCATCTTTAATTTTTCATCACTGTTTTATAGTTTTCTGCGTATAGGTCTTTTGTCTCCCTAGATAGGTTTATTCCTAGGTATTTTATTCTTTTTGTTGCAGTGGTAATGGGACTGTTTCCTTAATTTCTGTTTCAGATTTTTCATCATTAGTGTATAGGAATGCAAGAGATTTCTGTGCATTAATTTTGTATCCTGCAGCTTTACCAAATTCACTGATTAGCTGTAGTTGTTTTCTGGTGGCATCTTTAGGATTCTCTATGTATAGTATCATGTCATCTGCAAACAGTGACAGTTTTACTTCTTCTTTTCCAATTTGTATTCCTTTTATTTTTCTTCTCTGACTGCTGTGGCTAGGACTTCCAAAACTATGTTGAATAATAGTGGTGAGAGTGGACATCCTTATCTTGTTCCTGATCTTAGAGGAAATGGTTTCAGTTTTCATCATTGAGAATGATGTTTGCTGTGGGTTTGTCATATATGGCTGTTATTATGTTGAGGTAGGTTCCCTCTATGCCCACTTTCTATAGAGTTTTTATCATAAATGGGTGTTGAATTTTGTCACAAGCTTTTTCTGCATCTATTGAGATGATCATATGGTTTTTATTTTTCAGTTTGTTAATATGGTGTATCACATTGATTGATTTGCGTATATTGAAGAATCCTTGCATCCCTGGGATAAATCCTCCTTGATCATGGTGTATGATCCTTTTAATGTGTTGTTGGATTCTGTTTGCTAGTATTTTGTTGAGGAATTTTGCATCTATGTTCATCAGTGATAGTGGTCTGTAATTTTCTTTTGTTGTAGTATCTCTGTCTGGCTTTGGTATCAGGGTGATGGTGGTCCTGTAGAATGAGTTTGGGAGTGTTCCTTCCTCCGCAATTTTTTGGAAGAGTTTGAGAAGGATGGGTGTTAGCTCTACTCTCAATGTTTGATAGAATTCACCTGTGAAGCCATCTGGTCCTGGGCTTTTGTTTGTTGGAAGATTTTTAATCACAGTTTCGATTTCATTACTTGTGATTGGTCTGTTCATATTTTCCATTTCTTCCTGGTTCATTCTTGGAAGGTCATACCTTTCTAAAAGTTTGTCCATTTCTTCCAGGTTGTCCACTTTATTGGCATAGAGTTGCTTGTAGTAGTCTCTTAGGATGCTTTGTATATCTGCGGTGTCTGTTGTAACTTCTCCTTTTTCGTTTCTAATTTTACTGATTTGAGTCCTCTCCCTCTTTTTCTTGATGTCAGGCTAATGGTTTATCAATTTTGTTTATCTTGTCAAAGAACCAGCTTTTAGTTTATTGATCTTTGCTGTTGTTTTCTTTGTTTCTATTTCATTTATTTCTGCTCAGAACTTGATGATTTCTTTCCTTCTGCTAACTTTGGGTTTTGTTTTTTCTTCTTTCTCTAGTTCCTTTAGGTGTAAGCTTAGATTGTTTACTTGAGATTTTTCTTGTTTCTTGAGGTAAGCTTGTATAGCTATAAACTTCCCTCTTAGAACTGCTTTTGCTGCATCTCATAGGTTTTGGGTCGTCATGTTTGCATTGTCATTTGTTTCTAGGTATTTTTTCATTTCCTCTTTGATTTCTTCAGTGATCTCTTGGTTATTTAGTAATGTATTTTTAGCCTCCATGTGTTTGTATTTTTTACGTTTTTCTCCCTGTAAGTCATTTCTAGTCTCATACTGTTGTGGTCAGAAGAGATGCTTGATATGATTTCAATTTTCATAAATTTACTGAGGCTTTATTTGTGACCCAAGATGTGATCTCTCCTGGAGAATGTTCCGTGCACACTTGAGAAGAAAGTGTAATCTGTTTTTGGATGGAATGTCCTATAAATATCAATTAAATGTATCTGGTCCATTGTGTCATTTAAAGCTTGTGTTTCCTTATTTATTTTCACTTTGGATCATCTGTCCATTGGTGTAAGTGTGGTGTTAAAGTCCCCCACTAACATTGTGTTACTGTCGATTTCCTCTTTTATAGCTGTTAACAGTTGCCTTATGTGTTGAAGTGCTCCTGTTTTGGGTGCATATATATTTATAATTGTTACATCTTCTTCTTGGATTGATCCCTGGATCATTATGTAGTGTCCTTCCTTGTCTCTTGTAACATTCTTTATTTTAAAGTCTATTTATCTGATATGAGTATTGCTACTCCAGCTTTCTTTTGATTTCCATTTGCATGGAATATCTTTTTCCGTCCCCTCACTTTCAGTGTGTATGTGTCCCTAGGTCTGAAGTGGGTCTCTTGTAGACAGCATACATATGGGTCTTGTTTTTGTATCCATTCAAGAAGCCTGTGTCTTTTGGTTGGAGCATTTAATCCATTCACATTTAAGGTAATTATCGACATGTATGTTCCTATGACCATTTTTTAAATTGTTTTGGGTTTGTTTCTGTAGGTACTTTTCTTCTCTTGTGTTTCTCACTTAGAGAAGTTCCTTTAGCATTTGTTGTAGAGCTGGTTTGGTGGTGCTCAATTCTCTTAGCTTTTGCTTGTCTGTAAAGCTTTTGATTTCTCCATCAAATGTGAATGAGATCCTTGCCGGGTAGAGTAATCTTGGTTGTAGGTTCTTCCCTTTCATCACTTTAATATATCATGCCACTCCCTTCTGGCTTGTAGAGTTTCTTCTGAGAAATCAGCTGTTAACCTTATGGGAGTTGCCTTGTATGTTATTTGTCATTTATCCCTTGCTTCTTTTAATAATTTTTCTTTGTCTTTAATTTTTGCCAGTTTGATTACTGTGTGTCTCAGCGTGTTTCTCCTGGGTTTATCCTGTATGGGATTCTCTGTTCTTCCTGGACTTGGGTGGCTATTTCCTTTCCCATGTTAGGGAAGTTTTCGAGTATAATCTCTTCAAATATTTTCTCGGGTCCTTTCTCTCTCTCTCCTCCTTCTGGAACCCCTATAATGCGAATATTGTTTCGTTTAATGTTGTCCCATAGGTCTCCTAAGGCTGTCTTCATTTCTTTTCATTCTTTTTTCTTTATTCTGTTCTGCAGCAGTGAATTCCACCATTCTGTCTTCCAGGTCACTTATCCGTTCTTCTGCCTCAGGTATTCTGCTATTGATTGCTTCTAGTGTAGTTTTCATTTCAGTTATTGTATTGTTCATCTCTGTTTGTTCTTTAATTCTTCTAGCTCTTTGTTAAACATTTCTTGCATATTCTCGATCTTTGCCTCCATTCTTTTTCCGAGGTCCTAGATCATCTTTGCTGTCATTATTCTGAATTCTCTTTCTGGAATGTTGCCTATCTCCACTTCATTTAGTTGTTTTTCTGGGGTTGTATCTTGTTCCTTCATCTGGTACATATCCCTCTGCCTTTTCATCTTGTCTGTCTTTCTGTGAATATGGTTTTTGTTCCACAGGCTGTGGGATATCTTTTTTGGTGAGTTCCAGTGTCTTCCTGTCAATGACTGTTCAGCAGTTAGTTGTGATTCTGGTGTTCTCGCAATAGGGAGTGAGAGCACGTCCTTCTACTCCACCATCTTGGTTCAGGTCCTCTATTAATGTTTTTATATACTACAAGATTTGATTGGCCAATGTAGTTCTTCTTGCTTCCGCTGTCTGCCCTCTGGTGGATGAGTCTATCCAAAGGCTTGTGCAAGTTTCCTGATGGGAGGGACTGGTGGTGGGTAGAGCTGGGTGTTGCTCTGGTGGGCAGAGTTTTGTAAAACTTTAATCCGCTTGACTGCTTATGGGTGGGGCTGGGTTCCCGCCCTGTTGGTTGTTTGACCTGAGGCAACCCAGCACTGGAGCCTACCTGGGGTTTTTGGTGGGGCTAATGGCTGACTCTGGGAGGGCTCACGCCAAGGAGTACTTCCCAGAACTTCTGCTGCCAGTGTCCTTGTCCTCACGGTGATCCACAGCCACCCCCCCCACCTCTGGAGGAGACCCTCCAACACTAGCAGGTACGTCTGGTGCAGTCTCTCCTGGGGTCACTGCTCTTTCCGTTGGATCCCGATGCACACATTACTTTGTGTGTGCCCTCCAAGAGCAGAGTCTCTGTTTCCCCCAGTCCTGTCGAAGTTCTGCAGTCAAATCCCACTAGCCTTCAAAGTCTGATTCTCTGGGAATTCCTCCTCCTGTTGCTGGACCTTCAGGTTGGGAAGCCTGATGTGGGCTTCAGAAACTTCCCTCCAGTGGGTGGACTTCTGTGGTATAAGTGTTCTCCAGTCTGTGAGTCACCCACCCAGCAGTTATGGGATTTGATTTTATTGTGATTGCACCCCTCCTACCGTCTCATTGTGGCTTCTCCTTTGTCTTTGGATGTGGGGTATCTTTTTTGGTGAGTTCCAGTGTCTTCCTGTCAATGACTGTTCAGCAGTTAGTTGTGATTCTGGTGTTCTCGCAAGAGGGAGCGAGAGCACGTCCTTCTACTCAGCCATCTTGGTTCAGGGCCTCTATTATTGTTTTTATATACTGCAAGATTTGATTGGCCAATATTTTGTTGAGCCTTTTTTGCATGTACCTTATTCTGAAGCCAGTTTTTTAAGTATACTGAGCTTAGTATACAGTATGTAATTTTATTTTATAAAAGGTTTCACCTTGGGCAACTTTTCCCTCTTCAGATCTGCTAATGAGTCATTTTTTCCCTGCGTAGGTTGTATCTGTTTTTTCCTTTTGTTTTGTAAATGTTTCCCTTAAAAATTATACCTCTAGTATATTACATTCATTTTTTGCTTTTTAGATGAGGTTGTGTTAGTAGGATCCTCGACTTTTATTTTCTTTAAGTAGAAGACCTAAGACCTAATCTTTTTTTAAGATTAATTCTCAAGTTTACCTTCTTCCTTGCTATTATGAAACACTTTAAAGGACAAGAATGCAGGACTTCCCAGGTGGCACAGTGGTTGAGAGTCCGCCTGCCGATGCAGGGGACATGGGTTTGTGCCCCGGTCCGGGAGGATCTTGCATGCCGCGGAGCGGCTGGGCCCATGGGCCATGGCCGCTGAGCCTGCGCATCCGGAGCCTGTGCTCCGCAATGGGAGAGGCCGCAACAGTGGGGGGCCCACGTACCGAAAAAAAAAAAAAGGACAAGAATGCAAATGAATGTTTCATTCATGACGTAATTTCTCAAGTTTAATTTTAATGTAATATGAGCCACGTTATGTATAGGCTTCTTGAAGGAGTTGTTTGAAATCAAGATTTCACTGGGTTGTTTGTTTTTAGATATCATGGTCATGGAACTGTAAGTGGAAAAGCCCCGAATGATAGCATTCCTTCCATTTGTCATCCAGGAAATTAGTAAAATTCCAGTGTTTATAAACTGGAAAGTGGAATTGTAATGGAACTCACCTTATTTCCTCTATTAAAGCACTAAATTTTGAATTCATTCTAAAACACCCCCAAGGAATTCTTATGACTGTTTGTTAATTTCCATTTTTAATTAAAAATATATGTATAACTGTCCCTGAAATATGTATTTCTGACTCTTACAGGGCAGTGAGCTTCAGGAAGTGAGTACATATGTTGGGCCTGAAAGATTTTGAAATGCCGGCTCTCTGTACTAACTAGAATCTTAATTTTCCCATAAAATTACAAAGTCTTTATGATAAAATTAATCTTTTCTTAGAGCTGTTTATAAAATTTCAACTTCAGTAACTATAATCTTTTTAATTAAATTATTTTTGGCCGCGTTGGGTCTTCGTTGCTGCACGTGGGCTTTCTCTAGTTGCGGCGAGGGGAGGCTATTCTTCAACGCGGTGCATGGGCTTCTCATTGCGGGGGCTTCTCTTTGTTGCAGAGCACAGGCTGTAGGTGCGTGGGCTTCAGTAGTTGTGGCTTGCAGGCTCTAGAGCACAGGCTCAGTAGTTGTGTTGCACGGGCTTAGTTGCTCCATGTCATGTAGGATCTTCCCGGACCAGGGCTCGAACCTGTGTCCCCTGCATTGGCAGGCGGATTCTTAACTACATAGCCACCAGGGAAGTCCCAGTAACTATAATCTTAGTAAATTCTATCTTAGAGGCTAAACAAAATACATGAAATGCCTATATTAAAAAAGCAAAACTAAATATTTGTAAGTGGTGAAATGGTTACAGTGAATCTAGATAAGGAAAGATGGGTTTCATTGCACTGTTTGAATTAAACCTTAATACTTATATGCACACATACATGTGTATATAGAAGGTGCAAAAATATTTGGAAGGAAACACGTAAAACTATTAATAATAACTTATATGGCTGGAGGTGAAGGGTAGAGTGTCCATGTCACTGGGTTGGGCAGCATAATATGAACGTTTTCTTTACAAACATTGATATTTCTTGGATTTTAAACAACAAAAACAAATTCATTAAGTATTTGTTTTAAAATTTTTAAATAATATGAATAGTTGTCCATTGGCCCCTTGAAGGCAACAACACTGAATTGCTTAGAGCTTAAAGGTAGAGAAGAATTTGAAATTAATTTTTTGAAATTAATTTGTAGGAAGTAACTGGGTGTAGGTAGGTTGAAATTAATTTGACATTAATTTGTAGCAAGTTGAAATTGAAGTTGAAACTAATTTGTAGGAAGTAACTGGGTGCAGGTAGGTAATAATAATAGTGATAAAGATAATAGCAATAGCTACTATTTATTGAATCTTTACTGTTGGCTGGGTACAGGTTTTAACATTTTAGGTGCATAGTTGTAAAAAAGACCACAGAAGAGTTGAATACGGTTCTGTTTTATTCAAGAATCCTGTCTTAACCACAGTTATGGAGCCTTAGTAATAAAAATGGAGAAGAAATAGGAAAACAGTATTATAAAGACATAGCCCTGGAACTGCATGAAATTTTCAGTTCAGTGGTGTATAGGACCACAGGACAGAGGGCTTGACCTTGGATTCAAACAGAAAAGGACAGTCTTCTTCTGAGACCAAAATGAGGCTTTAGGAAATAGCATTGAATGGAAGAGTTTAAATAAGATGAGCTACCTGAAAGTTCTGTAACTCCAGTAGTTCGTTCCCTAAGACAGGTGTCCAAGGATTAGAAAGGGTGGATTATAAGCAGATAACTCAGCTGCGTATGATTTATCCTTTAAGTCACTTAAGGAAGCACTTAATCTTATACGTATAAATAAATATATGCAAAGTAAAATTTACCTGTGTGGGTATTATTATGCTGAGGTGACAATTGGAGGTGACTTGCAAGCAGCAATAGATCAGGGAACCCTATGTGCAGGGAGAATCTTTTCTGCTTAGGGACCTTCTCCATTAACATGGTGCTTCATTTCATTATCCTTTACTTTTAGAACACATAACAGTTAATCTTTCCTCGAGCAAGTGTAGGAGGAGATCAGTTCTCCTTATACGTGTGGGTTTATTTCTGGACTGTCTGTTTTTGTTCCATTGATCTATTTGCCTATGTTTACTCTAATACCACACTGCTTTTTATTACTCTGGCTTTATCACAATTCTTGAAATCAGGTAGTGTTAGTTCTCCGATTTTGTCTTTTTCAAAGTTTGAGCTATTCTACATCCTTTACATTTCAATTGGAATTTTAAATTCAGTTTTATAATTTCTACCAAAAACAAAACCCTGCTGGCATTGGGATTGGAATTGCATTGAATCTATAGATTTATTCAACTATGTGTTAATTTGGAAGGTTGACAGCTTAATAATATTGAGTTGGCCAACCCTTGACCAAAGTATATCTCCCTATTTATTTAGGTCTTTAGATTTTCAGCAGTATTTTGTGGTTCAATATATAGGTCTTTCATATTTTTTGATATATTATCCCTATTTCGTATTCTTGATGCTATTGTAAATAATATTTTCTGATTGTTCACTCCTAGTATGTAGAATACAATTGATTTTTGTGTATTGATCCTACAACCTTACTAAGCATCACATATAACTTCTAGACACTTTTTGTAGATTTTCTACATTGACAGTTATATTGTCTGTGAATAAGGAGTTTTATTTCTTCTTTTCCAAAGTGTATACCTTCCATTCCTTCCTCCCTCCCTCCCGTCTCCTAATTGCTCCAGCTGGAACCTGTAGCCCAAAGTAGAGTAGATGTAGTAATAGTGGGCATGCCTATCTTGTTCCTGATCTTAGCAGGAAAGCATTCAGTTTTTAAATATTCAGTATGATGTTAGCTGTAGGTTTTCCATAGATGTCTTTTATCAGGTTAAGGAAATTCACTTTTACTTCTAATGTGTTCAGAGTTTTTAACAGAAATGATGCTGAATTTTTTCAGCTGTTTTTTCTGCTTCTGTCAAAATGATCATATTGCTTTTCTTCTTTAGTTTGTTATATTTTCTTATGTAAACATGTTAAAATGATGAATTACATTGTTTTTCAAGTGTAAACCAACCCTTTATTCTTGGGACAAATCCTACTTGTTCATGATGTATTAGCCTTTTGCTATATTCTTAGATTCCATTTTCTAAAAAGTAGTTTTGAAAGAATTTCTGTGACTGTGTTCATGAGAGCTGTTGGTAGTTTTCTTATAATGTTTTTTGTCAGGTTTTGGTATCAGGGTAATACTGGTCTCATAGAATGAGTTGGGGATTATCCTATCCTTTTCAGATTTTTAGAAGAGTTTGTGTAGAATTGCTATTATTATTGATTCCTTAAATGTTTGGTAGAATTCACCAATAAAACCATCTGTGACTGTAGTTTTCATTGTGGGAAGATTTTAAACTACAATTTCAATTTCTTTGATAAATACAGTTATTTAGATTATCCATTTCTTCATGAGAGAGCTTGGTAGTTTGTGTTTTTTAGTGAATTTGTTTATTTTTTCTAATTGTCAACTTTATTTGCAAAAAGTTATCCATAATGTTCCCTTATGATCCTTTTAATATCTGTAGACTCTCTAGTGATATCATCTCTCTCACTTCTGATACTGGCAATTTGTATCTTCTCTTTTTTTGTTATCAGTCTGGCTAGAAGTTTATCAAGTTTTTTGATCTTCTCAAAGAACCAACTGTTACTTTCATTACTTTTTTTTCTATTGTGTCTGTTCTGTTTCATTTATTTCTGTTTTCATCCCTGTTATTTTCTTTTTTCTGTTTACTTTGAATTTAGTTTTCTTTATCTAGTTCTTAAGATAGAAGCTGAGTTCATTGACTAAGACCTTTCTTCTTTTCTATTTTAGTTGCTTTAACTTTCCCCTTAAGTCCTACTTTAGTAGCATTTCACAAATTCTGATAGGTCATCTTTTCATTTTCATTTAGTTCAAAATACTTTGTAATTTCCCTTTTGATTTCTTCTTTGACCCATGTGTTATTTAGAAATGTATTATTTAGTTTCCAGTATTGTAGATTTTCCAGAGATTTGTTTTTGATTTCTAATTTAATTCCCTTGTGGTATGAAAACATACTTTTTATGATTCATTTTAAATTTACTGCAATATATATATATATATATATATATATATATACATTTTTTTTTTTTTTGCGATACGCGGGCCTCTCACTGTTGTGCCCTCCCCCGTTGCGGAGCACAGGCTCCGGACACGCAGGCTCAGCGGCCATGGCTCACGGGCCTAGCTGCTCCGCGGCATGTGGGATCTTCCCAGACCGGGGCACGAACCCGTGTCCCCTGCATTGGCAGGCGGACTCTCAACCACTGCACCACCAGGGAAGCCCATACTGCAATATATTTTATGGCCCAGAATATACTCTGTCTTGGTAAATGTCTGAAGTATGCTAGGAAAGAATGTGTATTCTGCTGCTGTTTGAGTGGAGTGTTTTATAAACATCAATTAGGTCAAGTCTGCTTGATAGTGTTTTTCAAATCTTCTACATTCTTAGTATTTTTTTTTGTCTACTTGTTTTATCAGTTATTAAGAGAGAGATTTTGAAGTCTTTGACTAAAATAGAGGAAATTTGTGTCTTTTTACTCATAATTCCATCTGATTTATTTCATGTATTTTGACGCTCTTTATTAGGGGCATAAATATTTAGAAATTTATGTCCCCTTGATGAATTGGCCCATATATCATTATAAAATGCCTTTTTAGTTCCTGTTAACATTCTTTGCTCTGAAATCTGTATTAATATTAGCCAGCTTTCTTTTGGTTAATGTCAGCATATGATATCTGTTTCCCATCCTCTTCCTTTTAACTTCTTTGCATCTTTGTATTTAAAGTTTCTTGTAGGAAGCATATAGTTGGGTCTTGTTTTTATCCAAAGTCATCATCTCAGCCATTTAATGTGATTATTAATAGAGTTAGGCTGGAATCTTATTTTACTGTTTCTTATTCATCTCATTGGCCTTTTCTTCCCCTTTATTTTCTGCTTTGTTTTAGATTGAGTATTTTTCTTGATTATTCCATTTTACTTCTTTTGTTGTCTTATTAGTTTTAACTCTTTGTTTTGTCACTTTTCAGGCTTATACATCTTTAACTTATGGTGTATTTAACTTAACATTCTACATTTAAGTGATACTATACAACCTTTCCTATAGTATATGAACCATACAGTACTACTCTACTCTGCCATTTTCCTCTCCTGACTTTTGTACAGTTGTTGACATACATTTTACACTTATATATACTCTAAACCCCATGCCACAATGTTATTTTTGTTTATATAGTCAATCATCTTTAAAAGAGACTTAAATAATAAGAAAAAGTCTTATTTATTTACCCATGTAGTTACACTTCTGGTGCTCTTCATTGTTTTGTATGGATCCATTTTTCATCTGCTGTTATATATGGCCATTATTCATTCAAATGTTTTTTTCTGTTCCTCTTCCTCCTCATTTCCTTGATTCTTATTACTCATGTGTTAGGCTGACTGAAGTCCTAGAGCTCACTGATGCTCATTTCGTTTTGGAGGGTTCTTTTTTCTCTATTTTATTTTAGATAATTTTTATTGGTGTGAATTCAAATTTACTAATCTTTTCTTCTGCAATATTTAATATGCTATGTATCCCATCCATTTTTAAAATCTCATACATTGTAGTTTTCCTCTTTAGAAGTTGATTTGAGTGTTTTATATTTTCCACGTCTCTATTTAAATTTTCAACATATGGGAATCAGTAATAGTAACTCTTTGTGTCTTCTTTTTGCTCATTCTGATATCTCTGTCAGTTCTAGGTCAGTTTTGATTGATTATTCTCCTCATTATGGGTTCCATTTCCCTATCTCTTTGCATGCCTGTTAATCTTTACTAGGATGCCTGACATCCTGAATTTTATTTTGTTGGGTGATGGACATTTCGTATTCCTATAAATCTTCTTGAGCTTCTGAGATTCAGTTAAAGTTATTTTAAACAGTTTGATCTTTTTGGGTCTTGCTTTTATGATTTGTTATGTACCAACAATAGAGCAGATCCAATCTAGGGCTAATTATTCCCACTACTGAGACGACCTTTCTGTGTACTCTGTCCAGTGTCCCATGAATTATGAATTTTTACATTCTGGATGGTGGGAATAGGCACTCTGCCCAGCCATGCTTAAACGATGGGCGCTATTTTCTCTAATCTTTTCAGATGGCTCTTTAACCAGCCTGGGTGGTTTCCTCATGTATCAATACATGTACTGATCAGTACCCTACTGAATTCTCAGAGGAACCCTCTGCAGATATCCCATGTTCCTTCTCTGTGCAGCTCCCTCCTCTCTGGGTTCTGTCCTAAGAACTCTAGCTGCCCTGCTCTCCAGAAGTCTCTCCTCTATTTCCCTGTCTAGGGAGTCCTCTAAGCTCCACCTCTGTTCCCCCTCCCTGCACCATGGCCTATAAACTCTCTCAAGGCACAAAGTGGCGCCAGTAGTAGAGCTCACATTGCTTGTTTCCTGCCTTTCAGAGATCTTTGTCCTTAAGTTGCCTGACACTTTAGTGTCTTGCAAGCCATTTTTTCATATATTTTGTCCAGCTTTTTAAGGTGTTTCAGTTTGCAGGGTAAATCTTGGCCCCAAATAAGAGTCTTCTGTATTTATTAATTTAAAATTTTATTACCTTATTGTATTCTCTTATTGTTCATAGTAGTTCTTTTAGTTGATCCACTTTAGTTTTCCATGTTATACAGTTATATAATGGGGAAACAATAATAATTTTATCTTCCAGTTTTTGTATCTGTAGTTTCTTTCTTCTGTGTAATTGGTTCTGCTAATATATCCAATAAACAATATCAGCAATAATGGAACTCATTTTTAATTTAAGAATGGGTGTTATATTGAATTATGTCCTATTTTAAAAATTATAGAGTTGATTTTATTACTCTTATATTTATTAATGTAATTAATTATGTTAATAGATTTCTGTTCCTATTTTGATTTTTGATCTATTGTAAAATATCTAGTTTTTCTTTTTAATTTTTTTCTCCTTAGGACCTTTTTTTTTTTTCATTTCTTTGAACTTTCATGATGATGTGCTAAAACTAATGGGTTTTTAAAAACATTAATTAAAAACATTAATTCAGTATGCTAGACATATGAAATTTAATCCTGTCCTAAGGTTCTGGGCTTTGTGAGGGGTGGGAGGGCTGTGTCGTTACTTCTTTCATAAATTTTTCCTTTTTGTTTACTGTTTCTGAATTTCCTGTTACCTCAGAATTAGAACTCCCACAATTATCTAATTTCCTTACTTGTATCTCTCCGATTTTCCATTTGTATGTCCCTTTTGGGAGCCTACTGAGACAGTGTTCCAGTTTCTTCATTTTTAATTTTCATTATCTCTCTTGTTCTGTAAATGTTCTCTGATATACAGACTCTTCTTCGTGATTTTGATCACTTCATTCTCGTGTGTTTGAAATTTTCTGCTTCTCCTTGTATTGTCTTATGGTCACTGATTCCTTCTTCTTTGTTTGTCTTGGTCTTCCCTTCATATTCGTGACATTCATATATACCTAGTGCCACCCATTCATTACCTTTTCCAGGAATTTGTAGGGTAAACCAGTTTTCTGGCTTCCAAAATCTTTTTGTTTTAAATTTTTTTACATCTTTATTGGAGTATAATTGCTTTACAATGGTGTGTCAGTTTTTCCTTTATAACAAACTGAATCAGCTATACATACACATATATCCCCATATCTCCTCCCTCTTGCGTCTCCCTCCCCCCCCATCCCACCCCTCTAGGTGGTCACAAAGCACTGAGCTGATCTCCCTGTGCTATGTGGTTGCTGCCCACTAGCTATCTATTTTACATTTGGTAGTATATATAACTCCATGCCACTCTCTCACTTCGTCCCAGCTTACCCTTCCCCCTCCCCGTGTCCTCAAATCCATTCTCTACGTCTGCGTCTTTATTCCTGTCCTGCCCCTAAGTTCTTCATAACCTTTTTTTAAAATTTAGATTCCATATGTACATGTTAGCATACGGTATTTGTTTTTCTCTTTCTGACTTAATTCACTCTGTATGACAGACTCTAGGTCCATCCACCTCACTACAAATAACTCAATTTCATTTCCTTTTATGGCTGAGTAATATTCCATTGTATATATGTGCCACATCGTCTTTATCCATTCATCTGATGATGCACATTTAGGTTGTTTCCATGTCCTGGCTATGGTAAATAGAGCTGCAGTGGACATTGTGGTACATGACTCTTTTTGAATTATGGTTTTCTCAGGGTATATACCCAGTAGTGGAATTGTTAGGTCGTATGGTAGTTCTATTTTTAGTTTTTTAAGGGACCTCCATACTGTTCTCCATAGTGGCTGTATCAATTTACATTCCCACCAGCAGTGCAAGAGGGGTTCCTTTTATCCACACCCTCTCCAGCATTTATTGTTTGTAGATTTTTTTGATGATGGCCATTCTGACCAGTGTGAGGTGATACCTCACTGCAGTTTTGATTTGCATTTCTCTAAAGATCAGTGATGTTGAGCATCCTTTCATGTATTTGTTGGCCAATTGTATGTCTTTTTTGGAGAAATGTCTATTTAGGTCTTCTGCCCATTTTTGGATTGGGTTGTTTGTTTTTTTGATATGGAGCTGCATGAGCTGCTTGTATATTTTAGAGATTAATCCTTTGTCAGTTGCTTCATTTGCAAATATTTTCTCCCATTCTGAGGGTTGTCTTTTCATCTTGTTTATGGTTTCCTTTGCTGGACAAAAGCTTTTAAATTTCATTAGGTCCTATTTGTTTATTTTTGGTTTCATTTCCATTTCTCTAGGATGTGGGTCAAAAAGAATCTTGCTGTGATTTATGTCATAGAGTGTTCTGCCTGTGTTTTCACTAAGAGTTTTATAGTATCTGGCCTTTATTTAGGTCTTTGATCCATTTTGAGTTTATTTTTGCATATGGTGGTAGGAAGTGTTCTGATTTCTTTCTTTTACATGTAGTTGTCCAGTTTTCCCAGTACCACCTACTGAAGAGGATGTCTTTTCTCCATTTTATATTCTTGCCTCCTTTATCAAAGATAAGGTGACCATATGTGCGTGGGTTTATCTCTGGCCTTTCTGTCCTGTTCCATTGATTTATACTTCTGTTTTTATGCCAGTACCATACTATCTTGATTACTGTAGCTTCATAGTATAGTCTGAAGTCAGCAAGCCTGATTCCTCCAGTTCCGTTTTTCTTTCTCAAGATTGCTTGGCTATTCGGGGTCTTTTGTGTTTACATACAAATTATGGAATTTTTTGTTCTAGTTCTGTGGAAAATGCCATTGGTAGTTTGATAGGGATTGCACTGAATCTATAGATTGCTTTGGGTAGTATAGTCATTTTCACAATGTTGATTCTTCCAATCCAAGAACATGGTATATGTCTCCATCTGTTTCTATCATCTTTAATTTCTTTCATCAGTGTCTTATAGTTTTCTGCATACAGGTCTTTTGTCTCCCTAGGTAGGTTTATTCCTAGGTATTTTATTCTTTTTGTTGCAGTGGTAAATGGGAGTGTTTCCTTAATTTCTCTTTCAGATTTTTCATCATTAGTATATAGGAATGCAAGAGATTTCTGTACATTAATTTTGTATCCTGCTACTCTACCAGATTCAATGATTAGCTCTAGTAGTTTTCTGGTAGCATCTTTGGGATTCTCTATGTATAGTATCATGTCATCTGCAAATAGTGACAGCTTTACTTCTCCTTTTCCGATTTGGATTCCTTTTATTTCCTTTTCTTCTCTGATTGCTGTGGGTAAAACTTCCAAAACTATGTTGACTAATAGTGGTGAGAGTGGGCAACCTTGTCTTGTTCCTGATCTTAGAGGAAATGTTTTCAGTTTTTCACCATTGAGACCGATGTTGGGTGTGGGTTTGTCATATATGGCCTTTATTATGTTGAGGTAGGTTCCCTCTATGCCTACTTTCTGGAGGGTTTTTATTATAAATGGGTGTTGAGTTTTGTTAAAAGCTTTTTCAACATCTACTGAGATGATCATACGGTTTTTATCCTTCAGTTTGTTAATATGGTGTATGATATTGATTGATTTGTGTATACTGAAGAATCCTTGCGTTCCTGGGGTAAACCGCACTTGATCATGTTGTGTGATCCTTTTAGTGTACTGTTGGATTCTGTTTGCTAGTATTTTGTTGAGGAGTTTTGCATCTGTGTTCATCACAGATACTGGCTGTAGTTTTCTTTTTTTGTGACATCTTTGTGTGGTTTTCGTATCAGGGTGATGGTGGCCTCGTAGAATTAGTTTGGGAGTGTTCCTCCCTCTGCTATATTGTGGAAGAGTTTGAGAAGGGTAGGTGTTAGCTTTTCTCTAAATGTTTGATAGAATTCACCTGTGAAGCCATCTGGTCCTGGGCTTCTGTTTGGTGGAAGATTTTTTGTTTGTTTGTTTTTGCGGTACACTGGCCTTGTCACCACTGCGGCCCCTCCCGCTGCAGAGCACAGGCTCCGGACACGCAAGCCCAGTGGCCATGGCTCACGGGCCCAGCCGCTCTGTGGCACGTGGGACCCTCCTGGACCGGGGCATGAACCCACGTCCCCTGCATCGTCAGGCGAACTCCCAACCACTGCGCCACCAGGGAAACCCCGATGGAAGATTTTTAATCACAGTTTCAATTTCAGTGCCTGTGATTGGTCTGTTTATATTTTCTGTTTCTTCCTGGTTCAGTCTCAGAAGGTTGTGCTTTTCTAAGAATTTGTCCATTTCTTCCAGATTGTCCATTTTATGGCATATAGTTGCTTGTAGTAATCTCTCATGATCCTTTGTATTTCTGCAGTGTCAGTTGTGACGTTTCCTTTTTCATTTCTAATTCTGTTGATTTGAGTCTTCTGCCTTTTTTTCTTGGTGAGTCTGGCTAATGGTTCATCAATTTTGTTTATCTTCTCAAAGAACCAGCTTTTAGTTTTATTGATCTTTGCTATTGTTTACTTTATTTGTTTTTCATTTATTTCTGATCTGATCTTTATGATTTTTTCCCTTCTGCTAACCTTGGGGGTTTTTGGTTCTTCTTTCTCTAATTGCTTTAGTTGTAAGGTTAGGTTGTTTATTTGAGATTTTTGTTTCATGAGGTAGGATTGTATTGCTATAAACTTCCCTCGTAGAACTTCTTTTGCTGCATCCCATAGGTTTTGAATCATCATGTTTTCATTGTCATTTGTTTCTAGGTATTTTTTGATTTCCTCTTTGATTTCTTCAGTGATCACTTGGTTATTTAATAGCATATTGTGTAGCCTCCATGTGTTTGTATTCTTTAGAGTTTTTTTCCTCTAATTGATATCTACTCTCATAGCCTTGTGGTCGGAAAAGATACTTGATACGATTTCAGTTTTCTTAAATTTACCAAGGCTTGATTTGTGACCCAAGATATGATCTATCCTGCAGAATGTTCCGTGAGCACGTGAGAAGAAAGTGTATTCTGTTGTTTTTGGATGGAATGTCCTATAAATATCATTTAAGTCCATTTTGTTTAATGTGTGATTTAAAGCTTGTGTTTCCTTATTTATTTTCATTTTGGATGATCTGTCCTTTGGTGAAAGTGGGATGTTAAAGTCCCCTACTATGATCGTGTTACTGTCGATTTCCCATTTTATGGCTGTTAGCATTTGTCTTATGTATTGAGGTGCTCCTATTTTGGGTGCATAAATATTTACAATTGTTACATCTTCTTCTTGGATTGATCCCTTGATCATTATGTAGTGTCCATCCTTGTCTCTTGTAATAGTCTTTATTTAAAATTCTATTTTGTCTGATATGAGAATTGCCATTCCAGCTTTTTTTGGTTTCCATTTGCATGGAATATCTTTTTCCATCCTCTCACTTTCAGTCTGTATGTGTCCCTAGGTCTGAAGTGTGTCTCTTGTAGACAGCATATGTACAGGTCTTGTTTTTGTATCCATTCAGCCAGTCTGTGTCTTTTGGTTGTAGCGTTTTAATCCATTTACATTTAAGGTAATTATCGATATGTATGTTCCTACTACCATTTTCTTAATTGTTTTGGGTTTATTTTTGTAGGTCTTTTCCTTCTGTTGTGTTTCCTGCCTAGAGAGTTCCTTTAGCATTTGTTGTAAAGCAGGTTTGGTGGTGCTGAATTCTCTTAGCTTTTGCTTGTCTGTGAAGTTTTTTTTTTTTAATATATGTATTTATTTATTTATTTTATTTTTGGCTGCATTGGGTCTTCATTGCTGCACGCGGGCTTTCTGTAGTTGGGGTGAACAGGGGCTACTCTTCATTGCGGTGCGAGGGCTTCTCATTGCGGTGGCTTCTCTTGCTGCGGAGCATGGGCTCTAGGTGTGTGGGCTTCGGTACTTGTGGCACGCAGGCTCAGTAGTTGTGGCGCATGGGCTTAGTTGCCCCGTGGCATGTGGGATCTCCCTGGACCAGGGCTCGAACCCTTGTCCCCTGCATTGGCCGGTGGATTCTTAACCACTGCGCCACCAGGGAAGTCCCTCTGTGAAGGTTTTAATTTCTCCATCGAATCTGAATGTGATCCTTGCTGGGTAGAATAATCCTTGTTGTAGGTTTTTCCCTTTCATCACTTTTAATATGTCCTGCCACTCCCTTCTGGCTTGCTAAGTTTCTGCTGAAAAATCAGCTGTTAACCTTATGGAGATTCCCTTGTGTGTTATTTGTTGCTTCTAATAATTTTTTCTTTGTATTTAATTTTTGTTAGTTTGATTAATATGTGCTTCATTGTGTTCCTCTGGATTTATCCTCTACGGTACTCTCTGCGCTTCCTGGACTTGATTTACTATTTCCTTTTCCATGTTAGGGAAGTTTTCAACTATAATCTCTTCAAATATTTTCTGAGACCCTTTCTTTTTCTCTTCTTCTTCTGGGACCCCTATAATTTGAATGTTGGTGTGTTTAATGTTGTCCACAGGTCTCTGAGACTGTCCTCAATTCTTTTCAGTCTTTTTTCTTTATTCTGCTCCTTGGCAGTTATTTCCACCATTTTATATTCCAGTTCACTTATCCATTCTTCTGCCTCAGTTATTCTTTTATTGATTCCTCCTAGAGTATTTTTTAATTTCAGTAATTGTGTTGTTCATCACTGTTTGTTTGCTCTTTAGTTCTTCTAGATCCTTGTTAAATGTTTCTTGTATTTTCTCCATTCTGTTTCCAAGATTTTGGATCATCTTTGCTATCATTACTCTGAATTCTTTTTCAGGTAGGTTGCCTATTTCGTCTTCATTTATTTGGTTTTGTAGGTTTTTACCTTGCTCCTTCATCTGTAACATTTTTTTGTCTTTTCTTTTTTTTTTTTTTTTAATGGATGGGTGGTGTTGTAATCTTGTCTTAGTGGTTGTTTGGCCTGAGATATCCAGCACTGAAGTTTGCAGGCAGTTAGATAGAGCTGGGTCTTGGTGCTGAGATGAGGACCTCCGGGAGGTCTCAGTCCAGTTGATATTCCCTGGGGCCTGAGGTTCTCTGTTAGTCCAGCAGTTTGGACTTGTAGCTCCCACCATAGGAGCTCAGGCCCGACCTCTGACCTGGGAACCAAGATCCCGCAAGCTTGTGGTGCTGTATGAGAAAAAAAAGGAAGAAAGAAAGAAGAAAGGAACAGTACAATATCAAAGAATAAAAACAAAATAAAATTAGAAAGATAAAAAATATATTAGGAAAAATAAAACTATAATTGAAACACCTACAGCAAGGTAAAATTAAACCACATCAGAAAAAAGAATAAAAAAGGCAGGTGGAGCAACAAGCCAAAAGGAGAGATCACTAACAAATTGTAAAGAATAAAATAAAATTAGAAAAATAAAAGATTTATTAGGAAAAATAAAAATATAAAAGCATCAATAGCAATGAATCAACAAGGTAAAACAGAACCCCAATCTAAAAGAGGAAAAAGGAAAAGGAAAAAAAAAAAAAAGCTTTGGCTGTGGGGGGGTTCTTTTGGTGGGGGGGGGGTGGAGGGGGGGGGGGGGGGGGGGGGGGGGGGGGGCGGGACCTAGGCAGGGGGCGTGTGGGGGTGGGGTGGTGTTTGAGCATGGGACGGGGCTTAGGTGAGGCGACTTTCAAGTATGAGGTGGGATCTCTGCTTAATACCTGTGCAGAAGGGGAGAGGCAGCACGTGGAAAGGAGGGCCTCTGGTGTGTGGAGTTCCAGAGTTTGAAGGTGGGCCCCTGAGTGAGGGTGTGTGGGTGGGATTTGGGCCCAGCGCATTGGAAGGCGTCTCCAAATGTAGAGGTAGGGCCCTGGATCGGGGTGTAAGGGCAGGGCTTTGGCTCTGCGTGGCAGGAGGGAGGCTCCGAGGGCAGAGGATTAGACCTGGAGCCCAACTAGCTCCCTGGTGCCTAAGTGGACAGGGAAAGCATTGGCCCTGTTCCCTTCCATTCCTCTGCCCCCCCTTTCCCCTTTGTCTCCCCCAGGGTCTACCCCGTCACCACTGGACCCCTAACCATGGGTGGGTCCTGCTGGGTGTAGGAACTCCTCCCCTCTCCCAGCCACCCCTCAGGGGTGTGGATCCCAGAGGTCCGGCGTTTACTTTTGCCCCCCTCATCCCTCCCTCCCACTCCCTCAGGACCTGAGTGGCTGGAGATGGCCTAGGTGGGCAGAGGATCTGGCCCGGGATCTCAGCAGGTTGCTGGGGGTCCAAGTGGGCAGGGGAAGGCTGGCCACACTCCCTTTTGATCCTCTGCTGTCCCAGTGGTTCCCCAATTTACCCGTTCGGGTGTGGGAGCCCTTCCCCTCCCCCAGCCGCCCCTCGGGGCGCCAGTCCCTTCCTGCCTCCACTTCTCCCCCCACTTCACACCCCCCATGCCCCACATCCTACCCGGTTTCTGGGGGTTCCTCCCATCCCCTTAGGTGTCTGTGGTCCCCCACCGGTGCTTGGTAGGTGCCCTAGTTGTAAGAAGACTCGAATTCCGCATGTCCTGGTAGTATACCATCTTGACTCCTCCCCCCACCCCACCCCCAGCAGGCGGATTCTTAACCACTTCACCACCAGGGAAGTCCCTCTTATTGTCATTTTAAACCTGTTATCTTCTTTCATTTTACTTTGCTGTTTGTATTCTTTTTAACTGCAATTTTAGAGGGATTTCAGGAGCTCTTGGAGGTAAACTCATTGTTTCATCTGCCATGCTTAACTAGAAGTCATTAATAACTTTTCTTTTGCTCTTGGAATTGTTTTAAATTTGTAAATCATGTACAGTTGTATTTTTTCAGAACTTGGATGTTAGAAGCTATTCTAAACGTTCATTTTTCTCTTTGGAGTTTGCTTCTTGAAATTTTTATATTTAGAGGCTTATGTGTAGGGCTCTTCATGAGACTGATATGCCAAAATGTTCAAAACTTGAGAGATTAGGTTAGCTCATCCTGTAACTTTGAGGACATATTAAAGTTATGAATAAGATCTTTTTAGAAATTACTTGTTGCTGATCTCAAGGAGAGCTGTTGATTTTTATATGTTCTTATATCTGGCTACATGACTAAACTCTTACTTACTCAAACAATATTTAGTCAGTTTGCTTGGATTCTCTAGGCAGACAAATCATATTATCTTATACATAAAGCTTTATTATACTGATGAGGACAGTGTAATGTTGTGTAGTAGTAATAAAATATCTGAATAAAATATCTACTGAAAGCATTATAGGTGACCCATTTAAATTGTTTCATTTAAAGCAGATTGTTTTGGATAGTCTTTTAAAATTATACTTCATCAAAAGCTGTCCACTAAAATTAGGCACATGTGTGTGATACCCATTATTCTGTGGATAACAAAATATTTGAAAGTTTCCCAACTCTTAGATTGGCTTCTCTTCCAAAGTCTTAGAACCACTGTGTTTTCTCTGAACTTTTGAAAAATATCTGTCTAAAGTAAAGAGCACACACCTGACATTGCCATGGCCTGGCTTGACAATGGAGTTCAGTTTCTTCAGGCTTCTCTTACGTTATTTCACAAGTCAGTTCTTTGGTCAGAATGTAGTTCATAATAACAGTTCTTTGTTACCACTTCTTTTTTGTCCTTTTTAGAATTCTGTCAGCAAAACAAAATAATTTTGGGGTTGCCTAACCTTTAAAAAGGAATTCAAGGGCAATTAAACATTTTTTGTGCTCATTTTGGTTGTGCTCTACAAAACCAGTTCTTCCCCCAAAGCATAATGAGACATGCCTGGGAAGATTTATATAATACCATGCTTGTCCCAGAATTATTAAGAAAAAAAACTGTGAACAACATAAACAACCCACAATAGGGAATTAGTTATGTTGTGGTGCTTACCTATATGCTGGTGTAATATTCAGTCATTAAAAATAATTTTCTTAAAACTATGTAGGTACATGGGAAAACGCACATGTTACAGAAGGTGGAGAAAAGCAGGACTTATAACTATATGTATAATATATCCCATTTTATATAAAAAGTACATCCAGAGATAAATGGTTGCAAGGGAAGGTTGTATGTTAAAGAACTTAGTTCATTTTCATTTTTTCTTTTCTGATTTTTCTACAGTAAATTCATATTAATATAAAATAATATCCACAAGGTGATATACAAAGATAATTCAGCAGTGAGAAGACACAGTTTGTAGAGATACAGAGGCTTGAATTCTAGTCCTGCTTTTATCACACACTAGCTGTATCACCTTAACGTCTCATAGCCTTGGTTTCATCATTTGTAAAATAAACCTTGTGGGATACAATTATATATAAAGTGTTTCACAAATATGAGGGATTATTGGCACTTATCTTTTATTTGCAGATGGGTGGCCTGTTTGCACATGATCTACTTCATACATTTGGGCAATTAAAGAAACAAGTAAACAAAGTTGGTATTTGTAATGCATTAAATGTGGAGCCTAAAAATGTCTGTCATTTCTAACCTTGCACCCTTGAGGTATCATTTGTTTCCAGGTTATGCCAAGGTCTTGAAGAAAACTGGAACTGAATAAAGACAGATAACATCCTGAAAAGGAATCCCCATATTGGCTGTTCCCAGATATGCTGTAAAATTTTTATGAGCATGATCTGTGGGAAATGATGAGAGTCAAGTGGAAGGGAATAGTCAAAAACATACATTGTTGCATATTTATGAAACAGACATATATATGGTATGTCCATTGATAGTATCACTCCCAATAGATGTGTTTCCTCAGTGACTTGGAAAAGGAGAGCAAAATGTAGGCCAGTCAGTTATGATAGTCAGTTCTAAACAGTTTAGGTTTTGCACCTGTGATAGCATTTTTTCCCCCTGTTTGCCAGTAAAGACACTGGGGAGAGCAAAATCCTGATTTTTATCCTGTTTGTTTAATGCTTATCATTCTGCTTACTGTCTTTTAGTGACTACTCTGTTTCCAGCTGTCTAAACATTCTCTCACATTCCTGTCAGAAATGTGACTCGAGCTCAGGTTCAAGAAATGCAGTGTCCACTCCCTCATTGTTTTTTGGGTTTTTTTTTTTTTTTTTTTTTGGCCACACTGTGAGGGGAATCTTAGTTCCCTGACCAGGGATCTAACCCAGGCCCTCAGCAGTGAGAGCACGGAGTCCTAACCACTGGACCGCCATGAAATTCCCCTCTCATTGTTTATTACTTTCTCAGCACGCTTTTAGTTAAGGTTTGAAATGATTAAACCAGTTAGCATTATTATATTTCAAATCCAAATCGTATGAGGAGTACTTCTCATTAATAGTGGGATCATCTCCTGATACACCAAATTCGATTATTACTTAATCTTATGATACAATGAATTTGAAAAGTAGACATTTAACTGGAGGTTAAGGCCTTTCTTTTCATCCACTGAAAAAAACATTTCTGTAAACTCAGTTATGTGAGCTATTGTTTATTTATTGTGTATTAATATATTTCATTTGAGAATGCAACATCAAAATTTCTTATGAAGTATGATTCTAATAATATTACTGCGTAGTATAAAATAATTATGTAGCTGTATTCTTATGTATGAAATAAAGGGTCTTATGTGTAACCAATGTAACCAGCTATCTTGGCAGCTTCTTTGTGAAAAATTTAAGTAAAAAATATCTGACCAGGCCTAGCATGAATTACCATTACTATCTTAGTTGTGGTCACATTAAGCTTAGTTTTGAAGAAGTACTTATTGAATCCAAAAAGAGGATCCTTGGAATTTCCCAGAAGTTTTACTGTTAATACTTTTAAAATCAGAATTCCTGTTATAATGTTAACTTGGGGAAATGAGGCCATTTAAATAACTAAGGAGGTCTTCCTACCTAAACTCTCATATTCTCCTTCTGGATGTTATGTGTTTATTTTTTTCTATGAGAAGGAATTTTCTTACAGGCTTCTTTTTTTTTAAAGGGACACCTTTAATTTTTTTAATTAGAGGTTGAACAGTAAAATGTAGTTTAGTGAGCTGTAAATTTATAGATGTGTATATGAAGGTCTTGGAAAATGTTGAGTGACTGTTATCCCAAGAACCTTCTACAACATTTCACCTTTGAGAGATCATTAAAATTAGTCACAGTAATGCTATGGACATCTTTTATTATTCTGTAATATTTTTATTATATTCACTGTATGTGTAAAGCATTTGAGAAAAGTAAGCATGAGTTGATTTTTCTAGTTTTAGCAGCAAAATATCTGATTGCTTATTTAAGTAATATATCTGTTCGCTTACAAAAGTTAATTTGTTATTTGTGAACACTTCTCTGTGATGGGTACCTTTGATTTGAGAAATCAGTAAAGTTGGTTGAGTTGGAACTAACATAAAGAGATTTAGTTTAATCCTTACTGAAAACCTATAGTTTCACTTAAATTATGTGAAAATATATAGTTGTTATTCTATGGTGTATAGCTTTTAGTACCGTTTGCCAAGCCTGATGAGCAGCTGTGATAATGAATGACAGACCTCTAAGAGAATGCGATTATTTGCTATTAATTCACAGAACTGATTCACTTTATATCTGAAGACTTGTTTGTCGAATGAGTAGACCTGATGACACAGGCTCTGTATCATTATATTATTTCATACCCAAGCTCAGACACGAGTATTTTGAAAGACACTTCTGGGTTTTGTTAAACCCAGAAGTTTAACCTGTTAAAACTCCCTGGTTCTGCCAAAGATTATACCTTTCTGCTACCTAAGTAGCTTAAGCCAAGGCTAGTTACACATTAACACTCATTCTTACTAGAATAGCAAATCTCATACTTTGGGGGTCTCACACTTTATACTCTCACAGATGACTGAGAATCTGCAAAGAGTTTTGTTTATGTAGTTTTATCAATTTTAGTGTTAGAACTGACAACTAGAAAAATTTAAGCTATTTATTTATTTTAAAAAGGACAGGAAACCATTGCATATTAAATAGCATATTTTTTGAAAAAATAATTGTACTTTCCATAACAAAAAAGATAGGGAAAAGAATGGTATTGTTTTATATTTTTGTAAATATCATTGATATTGGCTTAATAAAAGACAGCTGGATTCTCATACCTGCTTCTACATTCGTGCTTTTACAGTACATTGTTTTGGTTGAAGTATATGAAGAAAATCAGGTCTCACGAATATGTAGTTGGAAAGAGGAGTATTTTTATAGACTTTTCAGATACTTATGGAAACTCTTGTTTGAATACTACACCAACACTCAACAAATAATAATATCTTAAAGGCTAGTTGCAATGTGAGATATATAAATGCATCAATGAACTTTTTTTTACTCTGCTACGATAAAATATATTGGTTGGCTTTGCACTTTGAAAGATCTTTTATCCATGCATGATTTTATAACATCATGCATTAGTCACTTGGCAAATAGGGATCAATGAGTTATGCAGATATTCCAAATGTTGACACATATAGTATTTAAAATATTACATTAGTTAATAATACTGTCATATTAATCAGGAATGCAAAGCTGTCAGGCTCATGATGGTGCTTGAAAGTTCATTTTATCATTGGTAACAAACAGTCTCAGATCTGTATCTTGAAGTGACAGGCCCATTTCATTCATTTGAGACAATGTCTACCAAATACATAAGACTATATAAACATGTTTGTCAGTTATTCTTTCAAGTAAAAAATGGTGTTCTTGGGGGAGAAAAGAGAACAGTTCAGCTCACAACTTAAACATCTACACAAGTAGTTTTTCACTAAACAACTGTAATACTTCTGTATGCAGCAAAAGTGCTTTATGTGTATTTACTCTTTGAAACAGAATACTGTATACTCAAGGGTCAAGTTACAATGAAATTACAATGTTTATTGCTTCATCAAAGAAATTATTAACAGAAACTTTTTTTTTTTTAAACTGCAAACGTGTAGCTTTGAAGAATACAGTGACTACAAGTATAGTTTGGTGCTGCTGCATTGATTACTAAGTTACCAGCAACTTTACCCACCATTACTTTTCCACCATTAATGTAAATGTCAACAAAGTGAAAGAAACAACCAGTTCTTAGTACTAATATGGTAATAGTTTTGACCACCGGGACTCCTGTGATTCTGTGTACCACACTTGGAGGGCTACTTTTCTAGAATGAAAAAGGCTTATGGTGGCCACAGAAAAGCCAAAGATGTAAAGTCATGGAACTTAGATAAATGAATTGTTGAGGGTGAAATATACATGTAAACAAATTGACAAGTCAACTTTTCTGTACCATGTTAGTAAAATATATAAGTTTAGTGCTATATATAGGAAGAAAAGGTTATTATAATTATTTACTATAATAAGAATGTATAAAATTGTTTGGAACACATGAGTGGAACTGCTTGATTCTTTGGTTTGGAGGGGGCTAGAGAAACTGGGGAGCTTCAGAGAAGACTTCACAGAATAAGTGATACTGAAGTGCTCAATAAATATTTGTTCAATGAATTACTCTTTCAAAACACAAATGTAGTAGAGAAAAATAGTTTCACTTAACTAATTAATGTGTCCTTAAGGTTTTCATGCTATTTCTTTATGTATTCCTTATGATGTCTGCTCAAGGAAATGAGTCTGGTAGAATTTTTCATTTGGTAGAGAAGCTATGAACTTGATCAATGTGTCTCTCTAAATGTAGGAAGTCATCCAAATATTACTTTTTTGATGTCTCTTTAGACTGAGTCAAGGAGTCAATGAGGCAATGAAAGGAGAGGCAGGAAAAAACTAGTAAAGAAGGGGAAAGGAAGTGTTATAGCTGTGATGATAGAAACTAAGGTTAGGTCAAAGGGGGTAATAATCATAATAACTAACACTTACCACGGAATTATATGGCAAAGGCTATTCTGAGTACTTTTCATGTGTTACCTTGTATGAGCATCCCAAGAGTACTAGTAGATAGGTTCTAATATTCTGCCTTTTACAGATGAGGAAACTAAGGCACTGAGAGGTTAAGTAAAGTGCTCCAAATTACACAGTTATTAAGCAGGGTAACAGAAGGCAATCTGGCACAGAGAGCTGCTGTATTGGTGAGCTCCTTTCTATTTCTATTCCATCTCTTCAACAATATTGTTATCCAGATATTTTTTTCTTCATGTTTTTAGAGATAGACTTTACTTTTTAGAATACTTTTAGATTCACAGCAAAATTGAGCAGGAAGTACGAAGAATTCACATATATTCTCTGTTCCCCAAACGCACAACTTTCCACAATATCAGTATGCCCCACCACAGTGGTACATTTGTTACAGTCAATGAATGAACTTACATTGGTCACATCATTATCAACCAAAGTCTGTAATTCACCTTAGGTTTCACTCTTAGTGTACATTCTAAAGGTTTTGAAAAATGCATAATAAAATGTATCCACAGTTACGGTATTATACAGAATAGTTTCACTGCTCTAAAAAGCCTCTAAGTTCTGCCTATTTATGTCTCCCCAACCCCAGGCAACTACTAATCTTCTAGCTCTCCATAGCTGTGCATTTTCCAGAATGTTAAGTAGTTGGAATTATACCACGTGTAGCCATTTCGGACTGGTGTGTTTCACTTATGTGCATTTACGTTTCCTCCATGTTTTTTCATGGCTTGATAGCTCATTTCTTTTTAGCACAATAAAGTATTCTGTCACCTGGATGTGCCTTCACCTACTGAAGGACATCTTGGTTACTTCCAAGTTTTGGCAATTATGAATAAAGCTGCTATAAACATCCATGTGCAGGTTTTTGTGTGAACATATGTTTTCAACCCCTTCGGGTAAATAGCTGAATTGTATGGTAAGAGTATGTTTACTTTTGTAAGAAACTGGTGCGCTGTGTTCCAAAGTGGCTGTACCATTTTGCATTCCTACCAGCGATAAATAAGAATTCCTGTTGCTCTACATTCTTGCCAGCATTTGGCATTGTCATTGTTTTGTATTTTGGCCATTCTAATAGATATGTAATGGTATCTTGTTGTTTTAATTTGCTTCCTTTATGAAATATGATATTGAACATCTTTTCATTTGCTTATTTGCCACCTTTATATCTTTTTTGGAGAGGTATCTATTCAGATCTTTTGCCCCCTTTTTAATTGGGTTGTTCACTTTCTTATTGTTGAGTTTTAAAAACTCTTTGTATGTTTTAGATGACAGTACATTATCAGATATGTGTTTTGCAAATATTTTCTCCCAGTCCTTAGCTTGTCTTCTCATTTTCTTGACAGTGTCTTTCACAGAGCAGAAGTTTTAAATTTTAATGAAGTCTAGCTTATCAGTTATTCCTTTCCTGGTTCATGATTTTGGTGTTGTATCGAAAAAGTCATTGCCAAAACAGAGATCACCTAGGTTTTCTCCTTTGTCATCTTCTAGAAGTTTTATAGTTTTGTGTTTTACATTTAGGTGTATGGTCCACTTTGAGTTAATGTTTGTGAAGAGTGTAAGGTCTGTGTCTAGATTCATTTTCTTGTATATGAATATCTAGTTGGTCTAGCACCATTTGTTGAAAAGACTATTTTTTCTCCATTGTATTGCTTTTGCTCTGTTGTCAAAGTTCAGTTGATTATATTTGTGTGGTCTGTTTCTGGACTCACCATTCTGCTTAATTGATCTATTTGTCTTTTCGTTGACTGGTACCACACTGTCTTGATTACTGTAGCTTTATAATAAGTCTTGAAGTCAGATAGTGTCACTCTTACAACTTTGTTTTCCTTCAATATTGAGTTGGCTGTTCGGGGTCTTTTGCCTCTCCATATAAACTTTAACATTAGTTTATCAACATCCATAAAATAACTTGCTGGAATTTTGTTTGGGATTGCATTGAATCTGTAGATCACACTGGGAAGAATTGAAACTTGACAATATTGAGTCTTCCTATTGATGAACATTGGAATTGCTCTCTCTTTCTCTCTACTTAGTTCTTTGATTTCTCATCAGAGTTTTGTGATTTTTCTTATATAGATCTTGTACATAATTTATTAGGTTTATACCTAAGTATTTCATTTTTGGGGGTGCTAATGTATGAAGATGGTATTGTGTTTTTAATTTCAAGTAACAGTTGATTGTTGGTGTATATAGGAAAGCAGTTGGCTTTTGTATATTAACCTTGTATCCTGGAAACTTGCTGGAATTGCTTATTACTTTCAGGTTTTCTACATAGACAGTCATGTCATTTGGGAACAAAGACAGTTACACATCTTCCTTCCTAATCTGTAAACCTTTCATTTCCTTGTTTTGGCTAATTGAATTAACTAGGACTTTCAGTGCAATTTAGAAAAGCTGTGGTAATAGGTGACATCCTTGCCTTGTTCCTAATCTTAGCTAGAAAGCTTCTAGTTTCTTATGATTAAGTATGATGTTATCTGTAGGTTTTTGGTGAATGTTCTCTGTCATGTCAAGGAACTTCCCCTCTATGCTTAGTTTGCTGAGAGTTTTTATCATGAATGGGTGTTAGATTTTCTCAAATGCCTTTTCTGTATCTATTGATATGATCATGTACTTTTTCTTGTTTAGCTTCTTGATGTGATTAATTGACTTTCAATGTTGAACCAGCCCTGCATACCCAAAATGAATCTTATTTGGTCATGGTTTGTAATTCTTTTCATACATTGCTACATTCAATTTGCAAATATTTTGTTGAGGATTTTTGCATCTGCATTCATGAGAGATATTGATGTATAGTTTTATTGTAATTTCTTTTTCTGGTTTTGGCATTGGGGTAATGCTTGCTTTATGGAATAAGTCAGGAAGTATTTCTTTGGCTTCAGTCTTCTGGAAGAGATTGTAGAGAATGTTTTAGTTTCATCCTTCAGTGTTTGGTAGAATTCACCATGAACCCATTGTGGCATGATACTTTCTATTTTGGAAGATTATTAATTATTGATTCATTTTCTTTAATAGATATAGGCCTATTCAGATTGTCTACTTCTTCTTGTGTGTCTTATCAGATTATATCTTTCAAGAAATTGGTTCATTTCATCTAGATTATCAAATTTGTGGGCACAGAGTTATGCATAGTATTCCTTTATTATCTTTTTAATGACCACAGGATCTATAGTGATGTCCTGTCTTTCATTTCTGATATTAGTAATTTGTATCTTCTTTTTTGTTTTTATTTTGTCTGGCTAGAGACTTGTTGATTTTAATGTTTTTTTCAGAACTAGCTTTAGGTTTTGTTGCTTTTCTCTATTGATTTCCTGTAATAGATTTCACTGATTTGTGCTCTAACTTTATTATTTCTTTCCTTCTGTTTACTTTGGATTTAGTTTGCTCTTCTTTTTCTAGTTTCCTAAGATAGAACTTAGATGACTGATTTTAGATTTTTCTTCTTCTCTGTGAATTCAGCGCTATAAAATTCCCTCTAAGCACTGCTTTTGATGAATCCCACAAATGTTAAGCTGTATTTTCATTTTCATTTAATTAAAAATATTTGAAAATTTCTTTTGAGATTTTTGTCTTTGATCCATGTATTACTTAGAAGTGTGTTGTTTAATCTCTGAGTATTTGGGGATTTTCCAGCTATCTTTCTGTAATTGATTTTTAGTTTAACTTTATTGTGGTCTGGGACATGCATTATATGATTTCTATTCTTTTAAATACATTAAAGTGTATTTTATAGCCCAGAATGTGGTCTGTCTTGATGAACAAGATGTCTTTTTTATTGTACTGAATTGAAGAGTCTTAGATTAATGACGATATTTTAAAATAATTCTGTTTTCTGTCCATGGTAGGTACTGAGCGCTTTATCTTCAACTTATTTCATGATTTGTTCTAATGGTGAAAAGTCTTCATCTTAGTGCTCTGTTCCTACATGTGCCAACCCTGGTCTCAGAATGAGTGGCATCTGTGGAAAATCTAGGCTGTCTTCATAAAATGCATATGCACATTAGTGAAAGTATTCTACATCATGAATCTGCAAGTGATTTTTGAAAAATATTGGCTGAAGTAACATATCACATCTGGAATTTTTTTAAATGGGGAGACATTTCTCAGGGATTTATAACTAATAAATTTACCTTATACTTTTAAGATGTGACAATTTTTTTTTTTTCTATCTCATTTAGTTTTGTCAGCCTGGAGGGTGGCAGCTGTCCAGAGAGAGGAAGCAGCCAACGTTTTTTGTGGTGGTCCTGACAGATATTGACTCAGATCGACATTACTGCTCATGCCTAACCTTTTATGAGGCAGAGATCAATCTTCAGGTACAGCAACTTTTCTAGCCAAATTACAGCCAAAGAGACACCATTTAGGAATCTTTTTATTATGCCATATTTGTTTTTGTTAGAATAGCAAGTTTGAGTTCTATGAGCTACTTTAAAATGACTGAGGTACTATATTGTTGAAGAAGAGAGCAAGAAGGTAAAGTTATTGTCCAAGTTTAATTGTTCTTCTTTAAAATACTGTTCATAATCTGCATACTTCTAAGAATAGCATCTCTGCAAATTGGTTTATTAAGAAGATTTGTATCCTCTCATGATGAACCTGTGGTTTTTCCCTTCCAGTCTTTCTCCTGAGGTGTCTTTCGCAGAATATAGAGCATTTAATCAGAATGTTTATAAATCACTTATCACAATGCTTGATATTATTTTTTAAGTGCTGAAGTAACTGTTAACTCATTATTATTAGTGGTGGTAGTATCAAAATGATGGGACTATTAATATAGGCTAGAACTATAGAAATTAACAATACTGGGTCTTTCAGAGAATTAGCTGGGGTTCTCTCAGTTTCAAACAACTGGATCTACTGTCTCTAATTTATTCAGAAAAGGATTTATGAGAAAGTATGGCATAGTTTATGTAATTTCATGGGTAAGGGGTGAGCAGGGAACCAGTTCTGTTTACTAGGAACTGCCTAGCTTGGGGCTGTTCATACTTTTTCAACCTTTTATTACTATGATGTTGGGTACCAGACAGTACAGCCTTCACAATAATCACACTAAAAAAAATCCATTCTCCCATGTGTAGCCACTGTCACACATTGGTGACTTCTGCTTTAAGTGTCATATGGGTTGTTTCCTTGTGTCAGATTGCATGCAGATCCCCCCACCAAAGGAATCAGAAAAACTTTGTTGTTGTTGTTATTTGTTTGTTTGTTTTGCTTTCAAGGCCCTATAGTATGAGAAGGAAAATATAAAACAGTTTGCAGGATGTTGAGTGAGCCAATTGCATTGTCATCTGCTGTGCTTTCTGCTGCGTACAGATGAATGAGTATCACCACCAGGGAAAAGGATTGGCTTGCTTTCTGAAATGACCTCACAAAGGAGCAGTTGTTATTTTTGTTATTTTAATTAAATGCCAAGATCTGAATTTTCTGGATGCAGAAATTTCATTTTTCAGTACAAGAGGAGACAAACCACCTCTCATGGTACAGACTCACATTATCCAAGTTCGTTAGACTGATGTATTAAAACCAGCATGCTAGCTTTTAAATTTACAGTGATAAGTTAAAAGGTTATATAGAACAAAATATACATTATCTATATTATCAGCACATTTTCTCCTTGTTGTCAGATCTTTGTGGGAAGCCATATCAAAATCAGAAGCATTTTGATTGTGGAATCAAACTAAGGAATATTTGATGTCAAATATTTAACACCTGCCAGATTAACACAGCCCATTGTTTATACAGTTGACCCTTGAACAACATGGGCTTGAACTGCACGGGTCCACTTATACGCAGATCTTTTTCAGTAACTATATACTACAGTACTGCATGATCCATAGTTGGTTGAATATGTGGATGCAGAGGGCCAACCGTAAAGTTAATATGTGGATTTTCGACTGCACAGTGGGGTCGGCGCCCCTAAACCCTGCATTGTTCGGGGCCAACTGTTTTTGAAATTAGGACTTATGTTGTCAATTCAGACAGAGAACTTAGATGTCTATGATTCTAGTCATTTCTGTCCTGATTAGTGTTCGGGTGGATGTTGCCAACAAATAGCCAATCCAATTCCCATTTTGGTCAATTCAGTCTAAATAAGAATGTTCTCTTGTTGAGAGCCTTGCTATCTTTTTCAGGTGACCTTTCATTTCTCTGTTGATCTTTTGAACATAAGTCAGTGCTGAGAAGGCAGTATTTTCTTTTATTTCCATATTCTTGAGGGTACCTCTTTACAACTCCCTAGAATTATCTAATGAAACTAACTGTGATTATTTGGGTTCTTTTTCTTCTCTCCATCATTACCAACCCCTTACCCCCCAAATAAACTCACAGAAAAGTAATACGTTAAGACAATGTAGGGGGTTCCAGTCCAAGATGGTGACATAGGAAGCTTCTGAACTCACGCCTATGGACACACTGAATCCACAGCTACACATGGAGCAATTTCTCCTGAAAGAAATCCAATTCCTATATAGCAGGCAAACGAGAACATACCCACACTGAAGTGAGTAGAAAAGGCTGAGATGCAGTCTCACCATAAATGTCCCCTGGCAGAGAGACGTGCAATTGAGAAGCAACTTACAGCTTCCAGCTCCTCCCCTGAGGTGCGAAGGGTTTGGACCCAGCATCTAGCCCCCATCTTTTTAGACTTCCACTTGAGGTAAGGACCCAAAAGCACCTAGCTCTGAAAAACAATGGGGCTTTTATTCATGAGACCCACCAGACTATAACAAGCAAAGAGTTCTTAATGGGTTTTCAAGGATTTGCTGTGGCTCAGCCTGGAGGAAGCAGGGAGAAACACCCATCTCTCAGTCTTTGCCTGAAAAAATCCTGTTTGCATACTTTTTCTTGGTTTTTTTTTACGGTACGCGGGCCTCTCAGTGTTGTGGCCTCTCCCGTTGTGGAGCACAGGCTCCGGATGCGCAGGCTCAGCAGCCATGGCTCACAGGCCCAGCCGCTCCGCGGCATGTGGGATCTTCCCGGATCGGGGCACGAACCCGTGTCCCCTGCATCGGCAGGCGGACTCTCAACCACTGCGCCACCGGGGAAGCCACGTGTTTGCATACTTTAAAAGCTACTGCCTGAGGGTCAGGTTTCTAACTTAGCACACATCTAGGAGCTAATTTTGATTCTCTTTGGAGACCAGGGATCTGGCAGGTGCCATCTCTGTTCCCTCTCTAGCCTGCTCCCGCTCACTGGTTTCTTCTTGGAAAGAGCTTGTGCACATGTCTGGCGCCCCAGATTTTGCAGCTGCTTCCCAAGGGACACACCCTTTTAAACCTTTGACTCTGTGGCCAACAGGACTTGAGTTCCCATGTCCCACAGGATTGTAGCAAACGAAGTTCTTAACTGGCTATCCCCCAAGGCTCAGCACAGAGGGAGCAGACAGTAACACCCACTGGGAAGTCTCCACTGAAAGATACATATTTGCATACATTAAAAGCTGCTACCTGAAGGTCTGGCTTCCAGTCCACCTGAATCTAGGTGCTGACTATGATCCTTCCCTTTGGAACACTATCAGGTATTGGTATACTCTCAACTATGGTGAGCACTAAGAATAAAGTAGGCTGCTTGGACCATCATAAAGATTTGAGAGACAACCAAGGGCTAGGGCAGGTTTGAATAATAAGGTTCATCTCCTACAAGAGGCCACTCCTTCAGGACTAGGAGAAGTAGATGTTTTAAATAATGCATAGAAACCAACACAGAGAGTCAAGGAAAATGAAGAAACAGGAATATGTTCTAAATGAAAGAACAAGGTAAAACCTCAGAGAAAGACCTTAATGAAGTGGAGATAAGTGATTTACCTGATAAAGAGTTTAAAATAATGGTCATAAAGATGCTGAGCTCAGGAGAAGAATGGATGAACAAAGTAAGAATTTCAGTAAAGAAATAGAAAGTGTAAGAAAGTACCAAATAGAAGTCACAGAGCTGAAGAGTATAATAAGTGAACTGAAGAATACAATAGAGGGGTTCAATAGCGCACTACATGACACAGGAGGGAGGATCAGTTTACATGAGGGCAGGACAGTGGAAGTCATCTAATTAAAACAGAAAAATGAAAAAAATGGAAAAGAATAAAGATAGCTTAAGGGACTTATGAGATAACATCAAGCAAACCAACATTCGCATGGTAGGGGTCCCAGGAGGAGAAGAGAAAGAGAAAGGGGCAGAAAACTTACAAGAAGAAATAATGGCTGAAAACTTTCCTAACCTGGGGAAAGAAACAGATATTCAGATCCAGGAAGCCCAGAGAGTTCCAAATAAGATGATCCCAAAGAGGCCAACACCAAGACACATTATAATTAGTGTCAAAAGTTAAAGACAAAGAGAGAATCTTAAAACAGCAAGAGAAAAATAACTTGTTCATAAAAGGGAACCCTGATAAGACGATGATCAGAATCTTCAGCAGAAGCTTTGCAGGCCAGAGAAGAGTGGCAAGATTTATTCAAAGTGCTGAGAGAAAAAAAACTGTCCATTAAGAATATTCCACCTGGCAAGTTGTCCTTCAGAGTCGAAGAAGAGAAGAAAGAGTTTTGCAGACAAGCAAAAGCTAAAGAAGCTAATCACCACTAGACTGGCCTTACAGGAAATGTTAAAGGGACTTCTTTAAGCTGAAATGAAAAGGTGCTAATTAGTAACAGGAAAACATATGAAAGTATAAATCTCACTTGTAATGGTAAATATATACTAAAATAAAGAATTTTGAAACAGCAAGGAAACAACAAATTGACAGTAGTAAATACATACTGATCAATAATTAATTTAAATGTAAAATGACTAAATTTTCCAATCCAAAGATGTAGAGTGTCTGAATAGATTAAAGAAAAACAAAAAGACCTAGAACAAAACTCACTTCAGCTTTAAGGACACACATTGACTGAAAATGAAGGGTAGAAAAAGATACTTCATGCAAATGGAAATCAAAAGAAAGCTAGGGTAGCTATACTTAATATAAGACAAAATGACTTTAAACTAAAAACTGTAATAAGAGACAAGGAAAGTCATTGTATAATGATAAAGTAGTCAACTTATCAAGAGAGTATAACACTTGTAAATATTTATGCATCTATTATCAGAGCACCTACACATATAAAGCAAATCTGAAGGTAAAAATTGATAGCAATACAATAATAGTAGAAGACTTAAGGACCCCACATTTAACAATGGATAGATCATCCGGACAGAAAATCAATACAGAAAACTGGATTTAAACAGTATGTGAGACCAGGTGGACCTAACAGACGTATATAGAATCTTCCATGCAACAGCAGCTGAATAAACATACTTCTCAAGCACATGTGGGACATTCTCCAGGATAGGTAATGTGTTAGGCCACAAAACAAGTCAATAAATTTAAGAAGATTGAAATCATATCAAGCTTCTTTTCCAGCCACAAAAGTATAGTACTAGAAATCAATTACAAGAAGAGAACTGGAAAATTTACAAATATGTGGAGGTTAAACAACATTCTATTGAATGGGTCAAAGAATAAAAGGAATAAAAAAAATACCTTAAGACAAATGAAAATGCAAATACAGCATACCAGAATTTATTGGCTAAAGCAAAAGCAAAAGCAGATATAAGGGGGAAATTTATAGCAGTTAACACCTACATTAAGAAAAGAGTAAAATCTCAAATAAGCAACTTAAGTTTATACCTGAAGGAGCTAGAAGAAGAAGAACAAACTAAGCCCAAAATTAATAGAATGAAGGAAATAACAAATATCAGAGTGGAAATAAATGAAACAGAGTAAAAAGACAATAGAAAAAAAACCAGTGAAACAAAGAGTTTTTTTTTTTTTTGAAAAGGTAAATCGACAAACCTTTAGCTATACTCAGCAGGATAAAAAGGGAAAGGACTCAAATAAAATTAGAAATGAAAGAGGAAATGTTAGATTTGATACCACAAAAATACAAAGACTCATAATACTACTATGAAAAAACACACACCAACAAATTGGACAACCTAGAAGAAATGAATAAATTCCTACTAAGATACAACCTACCAAGTCTGAATTATGAAGAAATATAAAATATGAACAGACCAATAGTAGTAAAGATATTAAATTGGTAATCAAAAACATCCTACCAAGGAAATATCGAGGACCAGATGGCTTTACTTGTCAATTCTGCTACACATTTAAAGAAGAATTAATAACAATCCTTCTCAAATTCTTCCCCCACCAAAAAAAGAGAAGAGGAGGAAGGACCTTCAAACTCATTTTACAAGGCCAGCATTACACTGATACCAAAGACAGACATGGGCACTACAAGAAAAGGAAACTACAGGCCCTGATGAACATAGATGCAAAAATTCTCAACAAAATAAAGGCAAACCAAATTCAGCAATACATTAAAAGGATCATACACCATGATCAAGTGGGATTTATTCCTGGATGCAGGGTTCAACATATGCAGATCAATGAATGTGATCCACCACATTAACAAAATAAAAGGATGAAATTCATATGATCTTCTTAATTGATGCAAAGAAATCTGTCAAAATTCAACATCCATTCATGATAAAACTCTCAACAAACTGCGTATAGAGTGAACATACTTAAGCATCATAAAAGCCCTTTATGACAAGTCCACAGCTAACATCATACTCAGTGGTGAAAAGCTGAAAGTTTTTCCTCTAAGATCCAATACTAGTCAAGAATGCCCACTCTTGCTACTGTTATTCAACATAGTATTGGATGTCCTAGCTAAAAGAATTTGTCAAGAAAAAGAAATATAAGCCATTCAAATCAGAAAGGAAGAAATAAAACTGTCTCTATTTGTTGATGACATGATATTACATATAAAAAATCCTAAAGGCTACAAAAAAACTGTTAGCACTAACAAAGGAATTCTGTAAAGTCACAGGATACAAAATTGATAAAAATCAATTGAGTTCCTATACACTAACAACAAATCATCAGGAAGAGAAATTAAGAATATAGTCCTATTTATAATTGCATGAAAAGAATAAATACCTGGGTATAACTTTACCAAGGAGGTAAAAGATCTGTATCCTGAAAACTGTAAGACATTAATGAAATAAATTGAAGAAGACACATATAAATGGAAAGATAGCCCACGCTAATGGATTGGAAGACATAATAATGTTGAAATGTCCATACAGCTCTAAGAAATTTACGGATATGATGCAGTCCCTATCGAAAGTTCAGTGGCATATTTCACAGAAATAAAGAATCCTAAAATTCATATGGAACCACAAAATACTCTGAATAGCCAAAGTATTCTTGGGAAAGAAGGTTAAAGGTGGAGTCACACTTCCTAATATCAAAGTGTATTACAAAATTTTATTAATCAAACCGTATGGTATTGGCATAACAACAGACATGTAGATCAGTAAAACAGAATACAGAGCCCAGAAATAAACCCATGTGTATATAGTCAATTAATTTGCAACAAAGGAACCAAGGATATACAGTGGCAAAAAGATAGTCAATTTGATAAATGGTGTTTGGAAAATTGGACAGCTATATGCAAAAACAAACAAACAAAAAACCAGGATCCCTATCTTATACCATACACAACAATAAATTCAAAATGGATTAAAGATTTGAATGTAAGGCCTGAAACTGAGTAAGTTCTAAAAGAAAACTTAAGGGGTGAGCTCCTTAACAAAGGTCTTGCCAATGACTTTCGGCAAAAATAAGTGGGACTGCATGAAACTAAAAGCCTTCTGCACAGCAAAGGAAACTATCAACAAAATCAAAAAGCAACCTGCTGAATGGGAGAAAATATTTGCAAACCACATATCTGTTAAGAGGTTAATATCCAAAATATATAAAGAACTCATGCAACTCAATAGCAAAAAACCAAACAATCCAATTTTTAAATGGGAAAGGACTTGAATAGACATTTTCCCAAAAAAGTCATACAACAGGTACATGAAAAGATGCTCAACATCACTAATCATCAGGGAAATGGAAATCAGCACCGTAATGAGATATCACCTCATACCTGTTAGAATGGCAGTTTTCAAAAAGATAAGAGGTAACAAGTGTAGTCAAGGCTGTAGGTAGAAGGGAACCCTTGTGAACTGTTGGTGGAAATGTGAATTGGTGCAACCACTATGGAAAATGGTATGGAGGTTCTTTAAAAAATTAAAAATAGAACTGCCTTATGATCCAGTAATCCCACTTCTGGGTATGTATCCAAAGGAAATGAAAACAGGGTATCGAAGAGTTATTTGCACTCCCATGTTCATTGCAGCATTATTCACAATAGCCAAGATATGGCAACAAGCTAAGTGTCCATCAACAGTTGAATGGATAAAGATGTTTTATATACATGCATAATACATATGCACAACAGATATATATTTCATACATACATACATACAATGGAACATTCAGTCATAAGAAAGAAGGAAATCCTACTGTTTATAACAACATGGATGGTTATGCTAAGTGAAATAAGTCAGAGGGTGACAAATACTGTATGGTATCATTTATATGTAGAATCTTAACAACAAAAAAAAGTTAAACTCAAGAGAAATAGAGAGTGGAATGGTGGTCACCAGGGGCTGAAGCTTTCAAGAAATAGGGAGAGGTTGGTAAAAGAATACAGACTTTCAGCCATAAGATTAATAAGGTCTGAGGATCTCTAGTAAAACATGATGACTACAGTTGATAGCACTGTATTGTATGATTGAAATTTACTAAGAGCGTAGATCTTAAATGTTTTCATCTCCCCCCCACACACAAAAAGTATCTAAGGTGATGGATGTATTAAATAACTGGATGGAGGATACCTTTAACAGTGTATCCATATGTCATATCACCACTCTAAATATCTGAAAATGTTGTCAGTTATACCTCTATAAACCTGATTAAAAAAAGACAGTTTAGCAGGTGTAAAGAGATTCTAGGAAGCCCAATTAAACTTACAGAAATCAATACAGGATGACATTATAGCAGGCATTTTTGGAGCGGTTCTAGGAATTCTTGGATATTTTTCAAACTTTTCATTTGGAAATAATTTCAAACTTACAGAAAAGTTACAAGAATATTGCAAACATCTATATACCCTTTACCTATGTTTGCCCATTTAAAATATTTTGTCCCATTTCTTTATTATCATAGATATTAATTCTCTTTAATAGACCCCTGTCCTTCCCTTACGCCCTCTTTCTCCTTACACACACACACACACACACATACACACAGAAAGTTTTTTCAGAACTATTTGAGACAAATTTGTGTGCATCATTTCCCTTTGCCCTAAAGTCTTCAGTGTATGTTTCATAGGAATAAGTATTTTCTTATGTAAACATAGTATGGTTATCAATATCAGAAAATCAATATCAATATTATACCTTTATCTCATCTACCATCCATTCAATTTTGTCATTTGATCTAATGCTCTTTATGCTCCGCCCCCCCCTTTTGGTCTTCCAGTACAGGATGTAATTTAAAATTCTGTATTGCATTTAATTATCTTTTGTCTTCATCTGGAATAGTTGCTCAGCCTTTGACATTTTCAAATAATGCAGGTCCCAATGCCCCTTTTAAATAGAATGCTTAATATTCTTTGTTTTTCTGATGTCTCTCACTTTAGGTTCAGGTTATACATCAGTAATTGGATTACTACCAACATTTGGAATACTAAGCGTATGTCCTACTAAGGGCACACATCTGGAAGTACACAATGTCTGTCTGCTACCCACCTGCCTTACTGATGCTGTTCTTTTTGAGTACCTAGTCTGGTGATTGTCAGATATCTCCATTGTATAGTTGCTATTTTTTTTTTCTTTGCTTGCAACTAATAAGCCATGACTGATAAGATACTTTAAGACTATGCAAATATTCTACTACTCATTAATTATCCCCCCTGCCAGATTCAGCATTTAGTGATGATTCTTGCCTGTGCCAATTTTTATTATGATGGTTGCAAAATGATTATTTTCCAACTATGCACACTCTCTACCTGTACCTTTACCAGTCAGCAGTTGACATTTTACGTTTTCTGTCTTGTCTATCTATGTGAGTTATAGATTCATGTATTCCAGTTTCTTTTTTCTTCAGTAGTATATAATTAATGGTTTTTACTGTTTTAATGCACAGATTGTCCAAGATTTGACCAGTGGGCAACCCTTCAGAGTGGTTCCTGTGTTCTCTTGCCAAGCCCCATCAGGGTTTTTTTTTAGCATTTTTAAACTTTCTTGCATAACAAGCTGATCCAGGATCATCTTTTTCCTTCCCTTCCTCAGCCTTGAAATCAGCCAATTCTCCAAGGAGCCCTGGCTCATTTGAGTATGGAATAATATTAAAAACCAAGATTAGGGGCTTCCCTGGTGGTGCAGTGGTTGAGAGTCCGCCTGCCAATGCAGGGGACACGGGTTCGTTCCCCGGTCCAGGAAGATCCCACATGCCACGGAGCGGCTAGGCCCGTGAGCCATGGCCGCTAAGCCTGCGCGTCTGGAGCCTATGCTCTACAACGGGAGAGGCCACAACAGTGAGAGGCCCGCGTACCGCAAAAAAACAAAACAATAAACAAGATTAGGGTTCTTGTATATTTGGAATCAATGTTTCAAAATTATTTTTCTTTGTAGCTCAGATATATTCCTATTTGCCATTTTAACTGGACCAAAACATTGTAATTTATTTAGTATTTACAATCACCTTACAGAAAGTTAGAGTCTGCCTCATATGAGTTTTTTAAGATTCTGAAAATGTAAATAAGTTATAAGAGTTCTGGCTCCTTATATAAGTTCACTTAGGTAGTAGATGCTAGCCAGAATTATGTAACAGCTTTTCTGTATGAAGAACAGAGAGATAATATCTTTTGGAATTGGTCCAAAAATTGGTAAAAATAATGAGGTAATATTTGAAAAAGATAATATTAAAGCCCAGATGATGTTCCTTTCTAGGTCATCATTAATGTTGTTCCCATTTTCGATGTGAACAGTTAATTATGTACTTTTAAAAAAATGTGTTTTTCCATGCCGCGGAGCAGCTGGGCCCGTGAGCCACAGCTACTGAGCCTGCACGTCTGGAGCCTGTGCTCCGCAACAAGAGAGGCCTTGATAGTGAGTGGCCCCCGCTTGCCACAACTAGAGAAAGCCCTCACACAGAAACGAAGACCCAACACAGACATAAATTAATTAATTTTTTTTTTTTTTTTTTTTTTTTGCGGTACGCGGGCCTCTCACTGTTGTGGCCTCTCCCATTGTGGAGCACAGGCTCCAGACGCGCAGGCTCAGCGGCCATGGCTCACGGGCTCAGCCGCTCCGCGGCATGGGGGATCCTCCCGGACCAGGGCACAAACCCGTGTCCCCTGCATCAGCAGGCGGACTCTCAACCACTGCGCCACCAGGGAAGCCCTAAAAATATTTTTTAAAAATGTGTTTTTCTCTTATTTTTGGATCATATCATCAATTCAAAAATAGATCTTTTAATTCTCATTTGGTGTGAATTACTTCATACCAAATATACTATGGCACATTATTTGGAAGCCTAAAGAAGAGGAACTTAGGGGTACAAACTATCCAAAGTATAATTGTGCAACTTTAAAAATGTTGGCTCTTATCTCTCTAAGATACAGTAACGCTGTCAAAAATCACAAGCATTAAACTTTTGATAACATATTCCCGGAATTATCCAACTAGGCAATGTGATTATAAAATTTTTTAAGTAATCAGTAAAATATGATAGATGTGACGTTGCTTTATATGACTTACCTTAAAAAATGATAGACCTGTCTAAATTTTTTATTTAGTTGTATCACTTTGGAGACTTTTAATGTGTTTGTAAACGTGTTTATGAACCAATAATGATGCAGTTCAGACTAAAGACATTTTGGTATGTTAGCAAATGAAATGTGATCAAAGAAAACGGGTGAAATGAATGAATGTACTTCGGAATAACATTGACATATAGTAGGTGCACAATGAAGGTTTTATTTTCATTTTTTTATTATGGAAATTCTGAAACAAATAGAAAATTTAAGTGAGTAGTATAATAAATCCCATTACACTTGACCCAGCTTTAAAAATTATCAGCATTTTGTCAATCTTTTAAAATCTAAATCCTTGATTTTTTTTTTTTTTTTTTTTTTAGGGAGAGACATTTAAAAGCAAACCCCAGATACCATATTTCACCTGCAAATATTTTAGTATGTATCTCTAACTGGTAAAATCTTCTTTAGATTACCAATCTGCCATTATAATTTTTAACAAAATTAATTACAATTTTGAATAACCCCTTAATATTATCTAATATCCAACTTACATATTTTTAAATTAAAAAAATTGTCTCAAAAATGTCTTGGTTTATTCAAACAAGTTCCACACATTGTATTTGGTTGATATTTCTTAACTTCTTTCTGTCTGTAACAGTCCCTCTTCTGGGGGTGGTAGAAGAACTGGGTCATTTGTCCTATGGAATGCTCTATATTCTGGATTTGGCTGATTAATTCTCCATGTTATTTTTTAACTTGTACCTCTACTCTCTATAGTTTCCATAAAGTAATATTTAGATCTAGAGGCTTAATTGGATTCACGTTCAATTTTTAAAGCAAAAATTGTACTGTACTTCCTATTGTGTTACATCAAGATGAACTTATTTTCTGGTTGTTCTACTTTTAGTAATTTATGATTGATTTGTGGGTTTGGGGTAGTGCCAGCCTTTGACTTAATAGTTTGGGATCTATTGATGATCATTGCCTAAATACATTATTTCAGTAGGAATTGCAAAAGATAATTTCCTCATACTATTATTCCTGCTGCATTTATTGACTGAAATTCAACTATTAAAAAGAACTTTCATTGACCACAGTTTGATAGAGAAGACAGTTGTTTCCCCTTATTTTTAAAAATTTTCAAAATAGTAGATTGGTACCCTAGCAATCTTCAGTAGTGACCAATTAAAAAATTATCATATGAACTCATAGATTTTTGTGTATTTGTTGAGTTTCATTCAGCTGCGATTTTTATTTATTTTGATTCTGTTAGTCTTTGACAGATTCTTTACTTTTTGACTAAGATGAATAGTCTTATTTTGTACATTTTTCTGGCCCAAATATAGAATGTCATTTCTCCAGGGAGTCCTGGTTTCCTTTACTAGAAAATAGTATTTAATAAGTTCTTGATTGTATAAATGAATTATGAACACTGCTATGATGCTTAGTACAGTGTCTGGCATGTAGAATATATGTTACAGTTATTGTTTTCTTTTATATTCTCATATTAATTAGCCTAGAACTGTGGTTCTTAAAGTGCGGTCCCTGGATCAGCAGTATCAGTATCACTGGGGAATTTCTTAGAAGTGTAAATTCTCAGACCTGAATCAGAAATTTTACGGGTGAGACCCAAAAATCTATTTTAGCAAGCCCTCAGTGATTTTGTTGCACAGTGAAGTGTGAGAACCCCTGGTCCAAAGTAGAAGTTCCTAACTCATCTGGTGCAAATGGGCCACAGGCATGCTGAATATTTTCTTAGGGCAGCTGTAAAGCACCCTAGCTCCCAGCAGTCTTGTCCATTTTCTAATCTTTTCAAATCTTATTTTACTTTATGAAATGTGAGAATTAATGAAACAGATGTTAAGTATAATAATATATTTATGAAATAAACATTGTATTAACCTAGCCTCCTAAGGATATAGAACACAGGAATATATACATATTTCAGTTTTGTACATTTTCTGTCCCAAAATAGCTTGTGACAGCCTTTCTCAGCATGTGTTCCATAGGGCACTAGGTCCTCTTGATGCTCTGTAATAAAGAGGGTTTCAGTGGTCCAGTAAGTTGGAGAAATAATTTATATTATATCTCCTTTGCTTGGCATTGTAGAAATAATATTTGCATATCAAAGTCTGAAAAATCCTGCAGTAAAGAAACCTTTTTAACTTGGCTTTAACTTACTGTTTCCAAAATGTTTTGATTAGATCTTTTTGGCTAAGCAGTATCTGTTAGCTTCCAGCAGAAAACACTTTGGAAAATGCTGCCTTATGAGTATATTTTTTAAAAAAAATTACAGACTATGCACCACTTAAAATTACGGAGCTTTCTGGGTGAATGTATAGTAACCCTACAAATGAATTTGTCCTACCTTTGGAATACTGTAGCACACAGGAGCTGCTGAAGGGGGAAATATCAGGATATTCTCTTTGCTAGAGGTAAACTGGATTCTGAACTGAAGACTAGTGGCCTGATTTGTCTGAAGCCTTGTTATCCTAAAATTTGTATGTTTCATGTAGTCATTATTTTCCAGACCAATGCAAGGATAAACTAGGTTTTGTCATATAGACGTGTCAACATGATTAAGGGATTATTTGGCAAGAAATGAAGAAGTTTGCTGGGGGAACTGTAGACCTTACAGAATTTTGCAACTACTTAAAACTTATTTCCAATTTTGGAAAATCTTAAATTCCTTAAATTGCTTAACTGAGGCAAATCTATATAATGGTACACTGTAATAAATTACTTACTTTTCAAAAAGGAAATGCAGAACTGGAAGTTTTTTACTTGCATAATTCCTTTCATCCTCCTTTTAAAATGAGTGTTTAACAAAATTTTGTAGGGAGAGTTAGTATGAAACAGTGTTGTTGAAAATGAACTTAGCACAATAGGTAGAAAAAATATCAATAAATGGGCAAGTTGTGGCATGTGCTTATGATACGTATAAGAGATAAGGTCACATTACAAGTCAGTGTGAGGCAGTTCAGTAAACAGTATTTAAGGTAAATTTGTATCTTTAATGGGACCTACTAAAACCAAGGAATAATCTTAGCTTAGAAGAAGGCTTGTAAATATTGTTCAATGAGATAATATACGTGAAAATGTTTTATACTATAAAATGTTAAATTTCCAATCATTATTACAATATCTATTACATTTGTGTCCTGTGTTTTTGATTTCCTGCTTATTGTTAAGTTTCTCACATCTTTTCGACATGTGAAAATCTGTCATTGTAAAATGCAAAACAAAGTTAGTATCACTACATAGTTATTACACAAAAGGTATTCTAGCAGCTATAAAGAAGAGGCACTATTCCCTTACATGATATATTACTTATAGAAAAATTTAACCAAAACTACGTCATTACTATCTCCTGGAATAAGCCTTATTATAAACAAGAATTTTTATATTTTTTAATCACAGCAGTACATTTTGGTTTGAAAAAAGGAATATGAACTTTCTCTAAACTTGGGACATTGTATTCTTACAGGAGAGCTATTGGAATTAAGAATAACAGCATCTTATGATTTATAGCACATTTACAAAGTAAAGGTCAAAATCTATAATAAAAAGTGATGTAAAGACTATGGCTGAGTCCCTTTGCTGTGCACCTGAAGCTATCACACCATTGTTAATTAGCTATACTCCAATATAAAATAAAAAGTTAAAAAGAGATGTAAAGAAAAATGGAATTGGGCTTCCCTGATGGTGCAATAAGAATCCGCCTGCCAGTGCAGGGGACACAGGTTGAAGCCCTGGTCTGGGAAGATCCCACATGCCACGGAGCAACTAAGCCCGTGCGCCGCAACTACTGATCCTACACTCTAGAGCCTGCGAGCCACTACTGAGCCCGCCTGCCACAACTACTGAAGCCTGCGCACCTAGACCCCGTGCTCTGCAACAAGGGAAGCCACCACAATGAGAAGTCTGCACACTGCAATGAAGAGTAGCCCCTGCTCGCGGCAACTAGAGAAAGCCCTCACTCAGCAATGAAGACCCGAAGCAGCCAAAAATAAAATAAAGAAAAAAAGAAAAAAAAATTTTTTTAATTAAAAAAAAAAAGAAAAATGGAATTGTTTTTATTTAATATTGATTAACATTATATCGGACCTTTTTTCTTTCTTGTTAATAATTATTCCAGTTAGTGAATATTTAATAAAAGGATAGCTTTAAGAAATGACCAATGCATTCTATTTTATGTTTAGGTTAATGCAGGTTAATGGTCATTTATATGAAATGGTTATGCACTTACTCAAGCTGACTTCTCACGGTACTCTAGGGCATGTATCACAATCTCATAAAATTGTGGATAGCTTTATCTCTTTCAGGAATTTCAGTCATTCTTTTGTCCTGAAAGGACAAAATTTGTTAGTAATCCGTAAAGAATATGATTCATTAAGTGTGGAAATCTTTGGTAAATTCATATTCATCACATTTTTATTATTTCTAAGAATTCCAGGAACCACCCAACCTAATTTTAGCTTTTGCTTTGTAACAAATGAAAATCTTTCAAGAGCATATGGATCTTATCACACATAATAAAAAGTAAACAGATATTTCCCTTTGGAAATGTGCATTCCATAGACATCTAATACTTGGTTATATTTCACTGTATAGAAACTATACAGGCTCCAAAGGAGACAGAAATACAGTTCTTGGCCTCCACAAGTAGGGGGAAAAAGCTTCCCTTGGTAAAATACCCAGAAAACTATTCTAAGAAAATTCATTCCTGCATGAATGCAGTGAACAAATATTAAGTAAGTATCAACTATGTGGCCAGCTCTTGGTTTAGTAACTGGGAAATTACCAGTGAACAAAACAGAAATCCTGGTCTTTGTGGAGCACATTCTAGTGGAGGAGATAAACCAGAAAACAAAGATAAGTGAAATAGATAATATGTTGTCATGCCGTGGAGAAAAAGAAAATATATTTTATTTTTATTAAGGAAGGGGATATAGGGAGTGTTAGGGCATTGCAGTTTCAAGTAGGGTGCCAACAAAGGCTTAAACAGAGCAGAAGTTTACTTGAATGAAGACCCAAGGGAGATGAGGGAATTATTTATTGTATCTGTTCCAGTCAAAGGAATAACAGTTCTTGAGACCCTTATGTGGGAGCATGCCCAGCATGTTTGAGGAGCAGCAAGGAAGCAAAGTGGGGCTAAAGAGGAACAGAGGAGACTAAAGGAAGCTGTTAAAATAACCCAGACAAGTGATGATAGTGACTCACAGTACTGTGGTACCAGTGGAGGTGGTGAGAAATCAGGACTGCTGACAGTTTGGATACGGGTTATGAAAGAGAGGGGAATCAGGATTTTTGATTTTCTAAATGGGAGGATAGAATTTCCATTAACTGAGATAGGGAATACTGCAGGAGGAGTAGAGTTTGGGAAGAAAGATTGGAGCTGTATTTTGGACATGTTTGAGATACCTGTTAGTCATCTAAGTGGAGAGGTCAAGCAGGCAGTTGGATATGGCATTTTGTGGCATTTGGGAGAGAGGTTTGGCAGGAGAGATAAGTTGAGCAAATGTGTGATATGTTGATGAACTGTGCTAAGAATTAATAGTAGGAGAAAAATCAGTAAAGGAAAGGCTTCAGGAAGGAAGATAATTCCTAAGCTGGACCTTTGATTAATGGAAAAGAAAGTGAAGAGGATTCTAGTAAGGGAAAATGTCCTAGCATCTTAGAATATTATATAGAAATAAATCTGAATACTACCTTGTTTTTTTTTTCTTTTCACTTGGAACTTTTATAGTGCGTCATATAGTATTATGGAACAATAGGTGCACAGGAAATATTTGTTGACTAATGAGAATAATATCTTTCAAAGTTTATTTTATTAACTAGTATTTAATCACTGAACATTTAGGGTTTTAAAAAAATTCTAGATATTTTTATTGTGCTAAAATATGCATAACATAAGCTTTACCATTTCAACCAGTTTTAAGTGTACAGTTCAGTGGCACTAGGGACATTCTGAAACTCAGTTTTGTGTATAAAAATATCCTGTTTTAAAAAAATCAACATTGTTGCTTCTGAGCAAAAAGAATTTAGAGCTGATTGGGCTTTACTTTTAAGAGCAATGAGTATTCTGCAACATAATCCTAAATGATTATCGCTTTTGTTTGAAAGATTGGGAGAAGTCCAAAAAGCAAAAATGAAAAGTAGTGCCTTACTTCTAAAACAGATTTTTTCTTTCCTTGAAAGCTGAATTTCCATTAAGTGAGTGTCATTTGTATTTGTATGGGTCACTAATGAATGTGTCTTATTTACCTTTGATTACTGGTACCTCACACAGAAACCAAATGCTCAAATAAAATTGTGGTATATATCTGGAGCTCAAGGAGTTTTCAAAAATGAAATAAGTATGCCCTGTTTCATAATTTCTTTGCCTACTTCTCAGATTCCTCTCAAAGTATGTTTATTTTTAGTTTGAGTTTTGTAAATTATATTTTGTAATTAATTTTGGATTTTGTAAATTACATGAAAGTGTGTGATATGTCTATATTTTGTGAGTTATAAACCTAGGAAATTGTTCGTCTGTTGATTACAGTGTCTCTTTCTTTAGGGAACAAAGAAAGATGAGATTGAAGGTGAAGTGGAAGTGCCTGGTTTAATTCAGCCTGCAGAAGTGTTTGCTCCCAAAAGCCTGGTGTTGGTATCCAGATTAGATTATCCAGAAATTTTTAGGGTAAAGAACTCATAGTTGTCATTATTGATTTGTATTATTGTATAAATCTATTTTGAGTGAGCCACAAATTCTTTGTATCTAAAGTATCATGAAATTGATTAGGAATTCATCAATAAAATTACTGTGAACAGAAGAAATGTATTTCATGTTGGTTAAAATAAGTACCTGAGTAAGTTAATATGACTATTTAAACTTCTAAGGATGTAGTGTTTGTTTTAAAATAGGTCCCATCTTTACTGACTCCAAAATTTATGAATCCTAAAGAAATCATTTGATTACCTGTATCAAATTTAAAATGCATTAGTAATATAACAACTTAGTGTATTTTTGTTGATCTTCTTTTTAGGAGTCCAGGTTCAAGGAAATAGGATAAGTATTTGTGATTTCAAATAGTTGTGATCATACTGCTATCCATATAGCTTTAAAATATTGTTTACTTCCAGATATTTTATTTTTTTAGATAGTTAGAATTTGCAAATGTGGAAAAAATTTAGTTATAAATACATTTAAGCTTTGCAAGAAGAGGGCTTATTTTTCTTATTTCAGTTGCAATCTTTAATAATAGTAATGTTGACCATTGTCCAGAGTCACAGATCTTCTTTGGAAGGTATAAACTATACGTTAAAATTTCTCAAGGATTTGGGAAATTGATACATAATTTCTGGAAAACTTTTTCATATTGTTGAGATTATATATATTCTTAGTGTCAAGATTTCAATGACAGTGGCTAACTCCTAACAGATGCTAATTTTTTAGTTATGTTTTAATAAACTGAGAGATTCATATGATTACATTTTATCTTCCATTTTACCACCTACCTTCTGAGCTTAAAGTGTTAATCATATCTTGTCTCTATTTTGCTATTCTTTGTAATAATTCACATAAGTTAAGTTTTTCTGTAGAATAAATGTTCTGAATTTATAAGAATCACAAAACAAGATAAAGTTTCTAAGTTTTTATCTTGAAATTTGGAGTTCTGCAAAATAAGTTGAGACAGAAACAGTTTTAAGCCCCACAAATTTGCTAGAGTGATTATCTAAGCACAAACACCTGTTTTACGAATTATGGATTTCTGCTTTTTATAAACTCATCTCAAAAGCTCATTTAGAGCTTCTGGTTCTAGAGGAAAATTTAATAAACTTAATAACATTTGCTGCTTAAAATTTATTCCATGGTCACTGTAGAATCTACTAGGTTCAAAGAGAAATTTTCCTGGAAGCAGATGTCACAACAATTTATTTTTAGTGCTTGCTTTTTCCATGAAATAACTACATGCATCTTTTCTTTTCAGGCTTGCCTGGGTTTGATCTATACTGTATATGTGGACACTCTGAATGTCTCCTTGGAAAGTCTCATTGCAAACCTGTGTGCGTGTCTTGTCCCAGCGGCTGGAGGGTCCCAGGTAAATAGAATAAAAAGGGAGATGAAGAGGGCCTGCTTCTCTTCTCCTCTCCTACAGTAAATTTAATTTATGAAGAAAAGGAAAGAAAGAATTCTTTAAATATTTTCATTTTAAAGAGGATCTTAGTTTAATTAAGCATTGTCCCTATGGTCTGCCTTCTAGAGACTCAAGATTCCATTCTTAGGTCATAGGGTTAATTTTAACACAGGGTTCACCTTTCACATAGCATAGTTAGAAGTCATATTCTGTGTAACTTGAACTCTACCTTACGCTTTCTTGGAAATACACTTTTTTAAGTTGAACTTCAGATGTGTTCTTTGTACCTTTCTTATTATTCCTCTCTATGATTACGCCTCATTTTATTAACTTAAAAATTTTTTCAGGGATAAAAATTAGGAGGTAACATTAAGAAAACTTTTAATATAATTCTTTGTAACATTATAACTACTTCTGGATAGATTAATTCATTTCTTCATTTCCCTGGTTAAAAGCAATTATATGTGGTCCTAAAACCATTTTGTATGTTGTGTGTAATCTTTAATAGAATAGCTTGCATTTAAGCTTCAAAAGAGGAGGGCTTATTTTTCTCATTTCAGTTTGCTACCTTTAGTAATGATAATGTTAACCATTGTCCAAAATCACAGATCTTCTTTGGAAAATATAATCTATACCTTAAAATTTCCCAAGGATTTTGTCATAGATTGAGCCCATGAGGACATTAAACTCTTCTACTGAAATAAAACTTTCTCAAAGTGGCATGTTCTTCATCTTCTGTATGTCCTGAAATTTTTATATTCGTCTCTGAAGTAGAAAAATGAGAACTTCAGTTGCTATGACTTAATATTTCTAGAGAACTTTTTTTTTAAAGGCTCCTTTCCTTAAGTCCTAAAATTGATTAGCTGATCACTTATTTTGCTTATTCTTATGTAATATTGAGGAAAAGGACAGCCCTCTAAAAATTACAGTTTTTTATCCTCAGTCCGATAGAGATGTTACTCATAGTAAAAATGGCATCTTTTTCCCGTGCCCTTTGCCTTTTTAGCTGTCTCCTGTCTTTCCTAGCGCCTTTTGGTTACTCTTAAGGTTTTTTTCCTCCTGCACTCTCCTCCCTCATTCTCCTATTTCTGCTACAAGGGCATAATATGAAATGTGAGTTTGGTCATGATTGGACCTAAACTTTAAAGCAGCCGAGTTGTTTTATGAGCCTTTATTATGATGGGAATTTTGTTGACATGATTTTATTTTATTTATTTTTTAATTTTAAAAACGTTTTTATTGTAGCTGCTAGAAATTTTAAAATTACATGCATGGTTCATATTACTGTATTTCTTTTGTTTTTCCACTTTTATTGACATATAACTGTCATATAAATGTTAGCTTTAACATTTTACTATTTTTTAGTTAAGTATTATTATCAATGATTTGTGTATCTCATGATTACTAAATTTTCACCTTTCAACTACTGAATTTTCTTGTACTGTATTCATTTGGACACAAGGTAACTTGAGTGTTTCGGGCTGCATTATTGCCCTTCACATCTGTTAATTGGATCTTACATGGTCATCATCTGCTTTAAATTTGAACTTCAAAGGGGTTTTTTTATCTTAAGAAAATATCTGAAAAGAAATCATTTGTGGTGTGTGTGTGTGTTTTCCGCCCGTTCTGCAGAAGCTGTTTTCCTTGGGTGCAGGAGATAGACAGCTGATCCAGACTCCCTTGCATGATAGTCTTCCTGTCACAGGCACTAGTGCGGCTCTCCTGTTCCAGCAATTGGGTATGTCTCCTCCCATTTTCAGTGTTCTTATAAAAGCCTATGAAAAAAAGATTTATTTTAAGCCTACATCACCTGACATAAATCAGGAAAATAAAAAGCAAACCATTAGATAACTGATATATAAACTATATAATTATATGGGTTCTAATCTTAACTAGTATTCATTCTTTTTTAAAATTAACCCAGGCCCCTTTTGCTCTTAAGTCAATTAAGCTTTTAGAAAGTAAACATATCTTCTGTGCTTTAAAAGACGAATAGATAGTATATTTTGTTTTTCCTTAGATGAATTGCTTTTATAGAAACCTTGTCAGATAGAACTAAAAGTCCCATCCTTTTCATCCTACCATCTGTATCAGACTCTAATTTTCTAGCAATGGCTAGGATGACGTGTTAGGGGGAGGACACTAGAAAGTGCCCTCTGTACATTGGACAGCTCATACTTCATTAAAGGAGTACTATAACTTAAAAATGTGTATGTTTTAGACCAATGCTGCCAGAGATTCCCACTTACTTTACCTCGTACTTATCCTTTATATGTACCTGTGTAAGAGTGATCCACTCTCTTTGATTCAGTCTTTCTCATTGTTCTCCATCTGTGTTTGTCTTTTTCTAGTTGAATTGAAACCTTCCCTTTCCTGGGGCTCATAGTCTAGTAGTTCTCCATGGAATTCTTAATTCCTTGCACAAAAATTCTACCTTCTTATTTCCCTCCTATCTCATGTTGAATTTTACTCCCTGCTTAACTCTGAAATTTATCTCTCCTTTTTCTTTACTGGCCCCATCCTGATTCTTCTGCTGTGCCTTCAGTCAGTGAAATTTAGAAAGCCTTAGAAGAGATTAATGTAAATACAAGTAGAGTTTCTAGTATCCTAATAAAGATGAAAGGTGACATCAACCCCAAAGTAGTAGTTCTCTATTACATCTGCCCCCACCTTAGGGGTTTAAACTCTCAAAAATTACATATTCCTTCTCTTCCTCCCTGAAAGTTTCTGCTCATTGAGTCATCTCAACCAAGTTCTAATTTAATTAAAGCTATTTTCCTTAACGTGTGAAATAGGTACTGTCTCCCTGGTGGTACTTACTTCTCTAAAGAATATCTTGTTGACTAAAACCTCCCTCCACGAACTTTTAGATATAATCTTAGGGGTTCATGGACTACCTACAGCCTGTCCATGGTCCCTCCTAATCACTGACTTAATTGACTTTATCTAACCACTATTCACCTGACCTTTTTCAGTTAAGAGGGCCTGTATACCTCTAAAGGGTCAATCAAAGCAAAGGTCTACCATGAAGAGGAATAGAAGGATATGACACAAAATTTCACATTCCCAAATGCTACCATTGATCTTATACTTAATGAGTGCCTTATTAACCTCTCATGCTTTTGCATTTTTACAGTGATTTGAAGGGGAGGGGAGGGATTGTTACTGGCATTCATGCCTAGGACCCAGGGATATTAAACATTCTTCATGCATAATATATGTGCACGAGAAGATTTTTTACCTCAAATACTAGTAGCACTCCTGATGAGAAAAACTGCTATAGATAAAGTATAAATTTATAAAACCTGGACCTCTCTTTCAGTAATGATGGCCTTTGTAATTCAGACTAACCCTCTTAACAATGAATACTAGGAAAGCTATATAAGTATAAACAACTTGTACTTGAAAGCGTCAGAAGCAGTAAATAATGACCAAACTATGGTCCAAGAGAAGAAAAAAACCTAGAGAAGTGAACCAAATATTTGGGACCACTTTTTCTCAAGCATCTCTTGATTTTGAAAGAAGTTACTGAAAAACTGATCTCTGTACTATTGATATCCAACGGCGAAGGGGAGAATCGGAGTTCACATTTTACCAAGGGAAATTCCTTTACAAAGCTCTCTTGCTTTGAGTTGGGACCATAAAGGACCATATCCTGGGAGAGGGTAAATCACAAGTAGACAGTCCCCCTGAGGGCCTGAAGTACAGCTTGAAATCATTTCAGTTCCTAGAAACAGATTAAAATGATCCTTAATGCTACTATCTTTAGCCTTATAGTAGGAGTAAAAGTAAATCCTTTCTGGAGCAAGATAACTGCATTCTAGGCCTCCAATATATCTACAGATTTTTACATGTATGCCCAGTACTCTCCAAAGAAGACATACAGATGGCCAAGAGCACATGAAAAGATGTTCGACATCACTAGTTATTAGAGAAATACAAATCAAAACTACAATGAAGTATTACCTCGCACCTGTTAGAGTGGCAATCATCAAAAAATCTGTAAACAGTAAATGCTGGAGAGGGTGTGGAGAAAAGGGAATCCTCCTACACTGTTGGTGGGAATGTAAATTGATACAGCCACTATTGGAGAACAGTATGGAGATCCCTTAAAAAACTAAAAGTAGAGCTACTATATGATCCAACAATCCCACTCCAGGGCATATATCCAGAGAAAACCATAATTTGAAAGGATACAGACACCCCAGCGTTCATTGAAGCACTATTTACAATAGCCAGGACATGGAAGCAACCTAAATGTCCATCGACGGTGGAATGGATAAAGCAGATGTGGTACATATATACCATATATATACCATATATACCAATATATGTGGTACACATATACCAATATTACTCAGCCATGAAAAAGAACGAAATAATGCCATCTGCAGCAACATGGATAGACCTAGAGATTGTCATACTGAGTGAAATAAGTCAGACAGAAAAAGACAAATATATGATAACATGTGGAATCTAAAAAATGGTACAAATGAACGTATTTACAAAACAGAAATAGGTCACAGATGTAGAAAACAAACTTATGGCTACTAAGGGGGAAAGGGGGAGAGATAAATTGGGAGATTGGGATTAACATATACACACTACTGTATATAAAAGATAATAAGAACCTACTGTATAGCACAGGGAACTCTATTCAGTGCTCTGTAACAACCTATATGGGAATGGAGTCTAGAAGAGAGTGGATATATGTATATGTATGGCTGATTCACCTTACTGTACAGCAGAAACTAACACAACATTGTAAATCAACTATACTCCAATGAAAAAATTAATTAAAAAAAAATAAAGCAGACCATCAAGTTAAAAAAAATAACCAGAAACATGAGGACTAAAGCTATCTGAAAGAAATATAAAAGAAACCATAGACAATATAAAAGGCCCCCAGGGGCACCAGAAGGTAGTTATCAGATATTAAAATAACTATGCTTAAATAGTGAAGGAGATGGACAGTCAAGAGTGAGAATTTAGGGAGTGACATCAGCAAGATGGCACAATAGGAAGTCCCAGTCCTCGTTCTCCCACAGAAACATCAATTTAACAGTTATATACAGACCAAAAAACCTTTGTGAGAATTCCAGAAGCTACTTAAGAAGGTGTGGTACCCCAGTTGATCACAGAGCTGAGAACAGCTACATTGAAACAGGTAAGAAGAGCAAGTTCACTTTACCTGGTCAGCCTCACCCCCAAGCCAGCACAGCCAGCACTGGAAGAGAACGCCCAGCTTGCAGCTTCTCCTTGGGGGAAAGGGAAGGAGAAAAGTGGAGTGTCCGTCCAATGTTCCAGATTTACAAAGTGCTGGGCCAAGGAAATGGTTTCTGTCTTGCCATATTCGGAGCACTGACAAAATTAGCATATTTGGGATGCCTGAGGGCCACTGGGAACAAAGAAGAATGAGGTGTGGCTTGCTGCGTTGGGAGAAGGAGCACAATCCCTTGAGAAGGAGGGAGAGGAATATTAGCATTCCAGCTTTTCAGAGGGCTGCCTGAAGTGGAGGAATGGGAACTTTAGTTTACTGCTAATGGGATTGTGAATGGGGCAGCTACCTTGGAATGCAGTTTGACTTTTTTAAAAAGTTAAATAAACCAAATAATCCAGCCATTTCACTCCTAGGCGTTTACTTAAGTAAAATGATAGCATTGTCCATAAAAAATACTTGTAAATGAATGGTCATATCCATATTTTTATAATAGTGAAAATCTGGAAACAAGCTTAGTGTCCATAAATGTAATGAATAATGGTTATGGATAAATAATCTGTGGCATATCCATACAATGGAATACTACTGGGCAATATAAAGAAATGAATTGTTGATACATATTACTGTAAGGAACGGCACCAATAACGGAGGAGAGTTTAAACATGCTTTATTTGGGAACGCTCCCGGGCGAGGTTCACTGGTCCGAGAGAAAGGGGCCAGAGAAGTCTCGCCCAGGTGCGGGCGCGAACAAAATTTATAGGGGTGGACGCAGGGGAGGTGCTTGCTGTGTGAAGCAGCCCTTTTTTGGTAATCTCTCGGGTGTTGTGGCAATGTCAGGTGTCGGTTGCATCAGCCTCAGAGCCGTTGGTTCCGCCCCTCGGGGAGCGGGAAGACCGGGGCCGAGTGGTGTGGCAATGTCAGGTGTCGGTTGCATCAGCCACTTTGGCGGGGGTTCCGTCTGGCTCCCTGGGCCCTTCCTCGGACCTGCTGGCCTTACAATTACCATATGGATTAATTTGAAAATAATTATATTCAATGAAAAAAAACAGGGCTTCCCTGGTGGCGCAGTGGTTGAGAGTCCCCCTGCCGATGCAGGGGACACGGGTTCGTGCCCCGGTTCGGGAGGATCCCACATGCCGCGGAGCGGCTGGGCCCGTGAGCCATGGCCGCTGAGCCTGCGCGTCCGGAGCCTGTGCTCCGCAGCAGGAGAGGCCACAGCAGGGAGAGGCCCGCGTACCGCAAAAAGAAAAAGACAAGAAAGAATGCATCCTGTATAATTCAGCTTCTCTAAAGTTCTAGAAAAGCTTCAAAAATAAATGAAAAAGAAATTATCGAAATAGAACATCATTTTACAACCCTCGCAGAAGAAAAACAGGCAGGTATTATGTTCCTAACCTTGCCAAGCACTACCTGTGTTCTGCCAGAGAACTTAAATCTGATTCTGATCATAGGAAATACAGAAGATGGGGAACACGTTGGCCCAAGAGACTACAGTTGTCAAAATCCAGGCTCTAGGAAACTGTTGGTCAAATGTCCCAGGTTCTTCTTTTTTTTTTTTGCGGTACGCGGGTCTCTCACTGCTGTGGCCTCTCCCGTTGCGGAGCACAGGCTCTGGACGCGCAGGCTCAGTGGCCATGGCTCATGGGCCCAGCCGCTCCGCGGCATGTGGGATCCTCCAGGACCGGGACACGAACCCGTGTCCCCTGCATCGGCAGGTGGACTCTTAACCACTGCGCCACCAGGGAAGCCCGTCCCAGGTTCTTTAACAAATAAATTACAAGGAATGAAGGAGGAACCTCTAGATTGAAAGGGATTTGAGGGACTCCCCTGCCGGTCCAGTCGTCGTGCTTCCACTGCAGGGGGTGTGGGTTCGATCCCTGGTCAGGGAACTAAGTAAGATCCTGCGTGCCACGCGGTGTGGCCAAAATTTTGTTTAAAAAAAGATTTGAAACACATCCCATTTTTAATAGAGTGAGATTGAACTATAGTGTCTAGGGATGCACATTTGGGTGATAAGAATGTCTATAGGAGAAGTCAGGAAAATGGTTAATAAAGTCAGGATATTGGTTACTTATGGCAGTAGAGAGGTGGTTGTGATTAGAGGCACATAGAAGGGGCTTCTAGGGCTGCTAGCAAAGTTCCTTCTTGACCTAGGTAGTGTTTGTAAGATAATTCATTAAGCTGTACATTTGATTTGTATGCTTTTCTACATTTGTCCTTTATCTTACAATACAAATATTTAGAAAACTTGTACAACTATTTAACTCTTCATATGTACACCTTTTATTTTTTAAAAAAGTACAATGCTTGAATAAATTAGAGATTTTATCCTCAGACAACAAAAAGTCTAGAGATAGGCAGTACAGGACTGATATATTGATTCCTAAATGTCTTCAAGGGAGAGTATGGAAGTTCTACTCTGCTTTTTCCTTATTTATTAATAGGGAGTTTTCCCTGACTTGACTGGGAGCTTCAAGAACTGCCTTGTCTTATTATTCTTTGCATTCTGTGTATCTGCATAGTGCCTTGGGCACAGAAGGCATCGGTTTTTCTTGAATAAATTAATACACTAGCCATGAAGAAAATGGCAGTCATATCTCCTAGGAGAGTTCTGTGTATGGATGAAGTGCGCCATAACACAATGATTAGCCATTTGAATATCAAATGTCATTATTTTACTCTCTAGTATTTTGAGCTTAGTTATCTTTCGCTTACATATTCAAAATTTACTTTTCCAGGGAAAGAATAAGGAAAAGATAAGAAAGGAAAGGAGAAAGAAAGATGCTTCTAAAACAGCACTGTATGCAGAGTTGTAGTTCTCAGAGCATGTGGTACTGATAATTCTGCTAAAGGCATGCTCTTATCACCAGTCATTTTGGTTGGACTGTTGTTGAAGGTCAGTATTAGACCATTATCAGAGTTCACTACCTGGGTTGGGGGTGGGGTAGTGGTGGTAGATTTTACAAAGCACAGACAGGAAGCAGATAAGACTCTAAGATTCTTTTGTGGCCTTGACTAGTTTTCCTGTAAAAAGTCTAAATGTAATGATAGCATTTCCTTGGTTCTTCTCTCCAAGGATTGTTATGATAATGAATTTGTTTTTCACAGTTTCAGAGGTCTCTGTGTTTGCCTGAAGTAATTATGTGGACTGCTGCCATTACCCACCTCATTCCTTAAAATTTTCTGTTAACCATCTTCATCTCCAACTTAACACCTATTTTATTTATTTGTTTGTATCTTTTTGTAGTCTATGTGAATTGTTTTTGTTTACCTGAAGACTTGTGTTTTGTGTGGAAAATTGTAATTTTTTTACGTTAATAAGATTATATTCACAAGAACTGGTTGCTGTAGCCCCTCTGATTTTTTAATCTAATCCATAGCTCAGGTATCCTTCCTTGACCCAAATAATCTTGTGAAATTCTCATGACTTCTTTTGTCATATATATTCACCTATAATTTGGTTTTTAACTACAAATACACTAGTTTTAGAATACTTATTCCCTAATTTTTATAGTATACTACTTATTAGACATTTTTAAAGTCACAGACTAAAATGATCTTGGGCCTTTAGCTATTGTCACTTTGTTTCCATAGTAAAACAACATTAGGCATGTAACATCTGTGTTTATTGATATTTTATTGACATATAACATATATAAGTTTAAGGTTTACAATGTGGTGATTTGATGCTTGTATATACTGAAAAATAATTACCACAATAAGATTAGTTAACGCCTCCATCCCCTCACATAACTATCATTTGTGTGTGTGCTGTTAACATTTAGCATCTACTCTTTTCACTGTTTTCAAGTATGTAATACAGTATTGTTAATTATAGTCACCATGCTGTACATTAGATTCTCAGAATTTATTCATCTTATACCTGGAATTTTTACGCTTTGACCAGTATCTTCCCACTTCCCCCACCCCTTAGCCCCTGGCAACCACCATTCTACTCTTTATTTCTATGAATTCAGTTTTTTTAGATTCCATATATAAATGAGAATATATAGAGTATTTGTCTTTCTCTGTCTGACATTGCACTTAGCATAGTGCCTTCAGGGTCTATCCATGTTGTCATGAAAGACAGGGTTTCCTTCCTTTTTATGGTTGAATAATATTCCAGTGTAGTATATATATATTTTCTTTTTCCATTCATCCGTTGATGGACACTTAGGTTGTTTCCATGTCCTGGCTATTGTGAATAATGCTACAATGAACACATGAGTATAGATACCTCTTTGAGATAGTGATTTCATTTCCTTTGGATATATACCCAGAAGTGGAATAGCTGGATCATATGGTAGTTCTATTTTTCATTTCTTGAGGAAGCTTCATACTGTTTAACATAGTAGCTGGACCAATTTACATTCCCACCAACAGTGTAGAAGAATTCCCTCTTCTCTTTTGATAATAATCATTCTAGGGGCTTCCCTGGTGGCGCAGTGGTTGGGAGTCTGTCTGCTAATGCGGGGGACACGGTTTGAGCCCTGGTCTGGGAGGATCCCATATGCCGTGGAGCGACTGGGTCCATGAGCCACAGCTGCTGAGCCTGCGCCTCTGGAGCCTGTGCTCCGCGACGGGAGAGGCCGCGATAGTCAGAGGCCCGCGCACCACGATGAAGAGTGGTCCCTGCTTGCCACAACTAGAGAAAGCCCTCACACAGAAACGAAGACCCAACACAGCAAAAATAAATAAATAAATTACTAAATTCCTACCCCCAACATCTTAAAAAAAAAAAAAATCATTCTAACTGTTGTAAGATGGTATCTCATTGTGGTTTTGATTTACATTTCCTTGATGATTAGCGAAGTTGAGCATCTTTTCATGTGCCTGTTGGCATTTGTATATCTTCTTTGGAAAAACATCTATTCAAGTCCTTTGCCCATTTTTTAATCTTTTTTTTTCTTTTTGGTATTGAGTTGTATGAGTTCCTGATATATTTTATATATTAATATCTTATCAAATAGATGGTTTGCATGTAATTTCTCCTATTCTGTAGACTGCCTTTTCGTTTTGCTGATAGTTTCTTTTGCTGTTCAGAAACTTTTTAGTTGGTGTAGTCCCACTTGTTTATTTTTGCTTTTGCTGCTTGAGCTTTGGGTGTCACATCCAAAAAAATCATTGCCAAGACCAATATCAAGAAGATTTTTCCCTGTTTCCTTTAGTAGTTTTATAGTTTTGGTTCTTTTATTATTTAATACACTTCATGTTATTTTTTGTGAATGGTGTGAGTTAGGGGTCCAATTTCATTCTTTTGTGCACGAATATCCAATTTTTCCAGCATCACTTGTTGAAGAGACTGTCCTTTCCTCATTGAATATTTTTGGCTTCTTTGTCAAATATTAGTTGACTGCATAAGTGTGAGCTTCTTTCTACACTTTCAATTCTATTCCATTGATCTATGTGTCTGTTTTTATGCCAGTACTATACTTTTTGATTATTGTAGCCTTGTAATATAGTTTAAAATCAAGAATTGTGAAACCTCTAGCTCTGTTCTTCTTTCTCAGGATCCCTTTGGCTATCTAGGGACTTATATGAATTTTAGGATTGATTTTTTTTTCTATGTCTATGAAAAATATAATTATTTTGATTGCTTTGAATCCATAGGTGGTTTGAGGTACTATGGATATTTCAACAATGTTAATTCTTCTGATTTATGAATATGGGATATATTTCAATTTATTTGTGTCTTCAGTTTCTTTCATCAAAGTGTCATAGTTTTCAATGTACAGATCTTTTACCTCCTTGGTTAAATTTATTCCTAAGTATTTTATTCATTTTGATGCTACTGTAAATGGGATTATTGTAGTTCTTTTTCAGATAGTTCATTGTTAGTATATAGAAATGCAACTGGTTTTTGTATGTTGATTTTATGTCCTGTAACTTTACTGAATTTGTTTATTCTAACAACTCTTTGGTGGAGTCTTTAGGATTTTCTATATATAAGATCATATCATCTGCAAATGGAGACAGTTTTACTTCTTCCATTCGGATTTGGATGCTTTCTATTTCGTTTTCTTCCCTAATTGCTCTGGCTAGGACTTCTGGTACTGTGTTGAAGAGTGGGCAGCTTGTCCTGTTCCTGATCTTAGCAGGAAAGCTTTCATGCTTTCACTGTTAAATATTCAATAAGATGTTAGCTGTGGGCTTGTCATATGTGGCATTTATTATGTTGGGGTATGTTTTTTCCATACCCAATTTGTTGAGAGTTTTTATCATGAAAGAATGTTCAATCAGATGTTTTTTCTGCGTCTGTTGAGATAATCATAGGATTTTTTTAATCTTTAATTTCATTAGTGTGGTATGTCACATTGATGGATTTGTATATGTTGAACTCTCCTTACATTCTGGGAGTAAATTCCACTTGACCATTGTATATGATCCTTTTAATGTGCTGAATTTATTTTGCTGGTGTTTTATTGAGAATTTTCATGTCTATGTTAATCAGTAATATTGGCCTGCAGTTTTCTTTTCTTATGGAGTCCTTACATGGCTTTGTTATTAGGGTAATTCTGGCCTTAGGGAGTGTTCCTTCCTCTTCAGTTTTTTGGAAGAGTTTGAGAAGAATTGGTATTAATTCTTCTCTAAGTGTTTGGTAGAATTCACCAGTGAAACCATCTGGTCCAGAACTTTTCATTGTTGGGAGGTTTTGATTACCGTTTCAATCTCCTTATTCATTATTGCTCTGATCAAGATTTTTATTTCCTCATGATTCCATCTTGGTATAAACTTTTTTTTTTTTTTTTTTGCGGTACGCGGGCCTGTCACTGTTGTGGCCTCTCCCGTTGCGGAGCACAGGCTCCGGACGCGCAGGCTCAGTGGCCGTGGCTCACAGGCCCAGCCGCTCCGCGGCATGTGGAATCCTCCCGGACCGGGGCACGAACCCGTGTCCCCTGCATCGGCAGGTGGACTCTCAACCACTGCGCCACCAGGGAAGCTCGGTATAAACTTTTTTATATGCATACTGTCTTTTTGCTCACCCATATTTAGTCAGTTTTTCATTAGCAATTATTGAGTCAATATTTCTGTGTATTATATCTAATACTAAATATAGATTTTTAAAAATTATTAAAATAGCTAGAGTTTTTCTTCAGTTTATCTTATAAACATAATTTTTCCTTTTTACATAAATATCCTTAAAATGTTGATTGTAACCATAACTTGCTATTTAGAAAGTTATTTCTGCTTTTAAATATTTTAATGGAAAACTTCTGGCATTCTCTCTTTTGTCTTCCTCTGGAAAAGCTTCTGTTTGTAATGCTATATAATTATTCTTAAAGTGACATTAACTTTTATAAGAGTATCAAAAATAATTTATGTTCCTGAAATAGAAGAAAGATGTCAGAGGAAAGAATGAAGGCTTAGGTTGTGGAAAATGGTTCTCTTTAAAGGTAACACCTTTAAGAAGAATATGTTGATTGGTAAATTTATGAACCACATGATTAGTGCATCAGTTGTAGAATGATTTTTGTTCTTTTTCCTTAAATGATCAAAATCTAGTGTCTTGGATCATATTACTATTTTCATTAGTTTTCCTAGATTATTCATATAGCATTATTAGTTGTTTTAGTCTTATTCTCAGTTATAATGGAAAAAACTGAAGTAGCCGTTTTCTTTCTCAATACATGTAGTTTAAAAGGTAGTTGGAGGGACTTCCCTGATGGCGCAGTGGTTAAGAATCCACCTGCCACTGCAGGGGACACGGGTTCGAGCCCTGGTCTGGGAAGATCCCACATGCTGCGCAGCAACTAAGCCTGTGCGTCACAACTACTGAGCCTGCACTCTGGAACCCGTGAGCCACAGCTACTGAAGCCTGCGCACCTAGAGCCCATGCTCTGCAACAAGAGAAGCCACTGCAATGAGAAGCCTGTGCACCACAATGAAGGGTAGCCCCCGCTCGCACACAGCAACGAAGAGAGAGAAAGCCCGCACGCAGCAACGAAGACCCAATGTGACCAAAAATTAATTACTTAATTTTTAAAATTAAAAAAAAAGAAAAAATGGTAGTTGGAGAATTTGCGGGCACAAGAGTTTAGACCATTACTATAAATGGCATATTGTGCTCTAGGTAGGAAAGAAGGAAATAGGAAATTTAGTGTTTTACTGTAACTATATTTATGATTAATCACTTTTTGACCGTTTATAAATTTATTTATTTATTTAGGGCTGTGCTGGGTCTTTGTTGCTGCGCGCGGCCTTTCTCTAGTTGCGGCGAGTGGGGCTACTCTTCGTTATGGTGCACGGGCTTCTTGTTGCGGTGCACGGGCTCAGTAATTGTGGCATTTGTGCTCAGTAGTTGTGGCTCGCGGGCTCCAGAGCGCAGGCTCAGCAGTTGTGGTACCCTGGCTTAGTTGCTCCGCGGCATGTGGGATCTTCCTAGACCAGGGATCAAACCTACGTCACCTGCGTTGGCAAGCAGATTCTTAACCATTGTACCACCAGGGAAATCCATCATTTTTTGGCAGTTTAGATGTCAACTGTTTGTCTTGGGGATTTGAAACAAATCTTCTCACTAGTCTGTTCTGGAGCACTTTTCTGAAGAAACTTCTTACCATGTCTGCTTTATTACAGAGTCCTAAAATTTCTAGGGAAGACTGTTCAATTTATGTTTTGGTAATAAATAGCACAAAGAATAAACTTTCTATAATGCCTATCTGCAGGAGTATATTTTTCTCATCGGATGTTTACAAAACCATTACCATGTGCCAGGTCCTGTGCTAGTCACTAAGGATATAAAGATGAAACAACCTCAGCCCTTATCCCAGATAATACTTTTAGCCTAGTGGAGAAACAGATACATTTTTAAAATTACAGTACAGTATAATTAGTGCAATAATAGAGATACTAAGAGCTAACTTTTACTAGCTAGAAAAGTGGAAGAAGGACATTCTAGGCAGAAAGAAGAACATAAGCAACAGTATAGAGCCATGACAGGCCTTCATGAAATGGTAAGATGTTTGATGAAGCTTGAGCATTCAGAAGTAGTCAGAATGTTATCAGGAAATTGATTGCTTTCTTTTCAAAATTAAACATTAAATATTTATGCTAGTTTTATAAAGGAAACCATTTTAAAAATACCAAAGACTGACAGTCATTGACCAATGGAGTGCTTGTTGACTAATGTACTACGCTTGCTAGAATTACACATAAAGTATGTGCTTGCTACATGATATCATTTGAGGACAGTTCATAAGAATCCTGATTCAAAACGATCTTCTCCATTTTCCTTTTATGGCGTTTAAATGCTATCACTAAATAGTTACCTCTGTCTTTGAATTGAGTTATCCTTTAATGAACGCAGATGTCTGAGGCAAGATAACTATTAACTGTTATCCACCATTGTCACAAAGTTCTCTTGTGTAAAGTATCATTTTGCTCTGTTTTTGGCCCTGCGCTGCACGACATGTGGGATCTTAGTTCCCCAACCAGGGATCAAATGCGTGGGCCCACTGCAGTGGAAGCAGTGAGTCTTAACCATGGACTACCAGGGAAGTTCCTCTTTGAGCACTTTAGAGATTAATATTCTTATAAAATATTGTTATTCCAACAATTAAGTATGCAACTTACAAATGGTGGCAGGATAAATTATCCTCTTTTCTGTGCTCTGTAGCATTTTTTACAGGTCGCTATTCTGTTGTGTGTTAATTGTTTTTTTACCAACCTGCCATCTTCACTGAGCTGTGAGCTCCTACAAACCTGCCTCAGTTTTTTTTATATCTATCCCTAGAGTTTAGCAGTTTCTTACATATCTCAGCAGCTAGGTAAAGGTTTAACAGTAGAGGCAGGGAAGAAAGGGGAGAAGAAAGTTTTAATTAAAAGAGTTCGTTCTGCCAAGGCACTTGCTTCCTGTTTGTTCCTTGCTTTAATTCTCCAGTTATTCACTCTATATTATCCTTTCCCTTTGTTTGCTATTCCACTCCTAAAGCCTCTTTTGTTTCCTGCTTCTTAAATTTAAACATTAAAGTAGATTTAAAAACCTGGTGATTCAGAACAGGCACAGACTAGGAATCTGGACCATTTGGGGTTGATGTGATTACCCTTGACCCAGAGAACCAATTGTGTTGTTCAACAAGGAAGGAAATGTGCTATACCTTTTTACAAAGTTTTGCTTGAGTTGGTCTTCTGTGGATTGTTACTTGGGCTATAGATATACAGTTTTAGATTTGAATTCTTTGTGGTCATAAGTATTTGTTAAATGACTTCTTGTATTTAAAGATTACCAGATTGCTAAACTCTACTTATAAGTATGTAAAGTGTGTTTAATTCATGTCACGTTCAAGGGAATAAGCCCATGTTCATAACCACTAAAATATACCCATGCATACTTGCCCAGTTCAGTTACATTTCTTAGTTATTTTTTACTTAGAAGATTTCCATTTGTAGTATATTTGGAAATAATATACCGAATTTGTAACAAATATTAAACATTGCTTCTCAATGGTAGTTACAAAACTAAACTATATAAAGCTTTAGGTAATCTGGGAGGGTAGGGATTTTGTTTTTCTTCATTATTGTATTCCTGATACCTTGTGCATAGTAGCTACTCAACAAATAACAACCGAATGAATGAGAAATCTCCTTTTTCATGACTTGTATTAAGCCATAACCATTGTTAAGTTTTCTCCATTGTGGATTGACAGAATTATAGTAAATTGTTTAAGGTTTTTGGAAATATAGCCTGTCTTGAAAACCATGGCCTTCAGTTCCTCAATTTGCCCATTTGAAAGCTGAGGCGTAGTGTTCTATTTGTGTAACATATCGTTATTATTCAGAGAAGGGGAGGATTCTGGAGAAAAGTTTTGGGTGTTGTTTTTTCAAAACGGGAAACAAATACATTCATTAATGTTTGATGCTATGAATTTTAGAACTTTAACCCCTAAAGAAAAGTTAAGATCAGGAAGTAATTTTTCAGAATGTTTTACTATTTAAATAATCAACAGGATGTGTATGTACCATTATAGTGAAATCAGCAGTAATTATCACTGGAATGTTTGTTTTTCATGTTGTTTTCTCCACTGTTATTGTGTAGCTTTGGATGGACGTTGGCTACCAAAGACTAGGAAACAATTCAAGGTTATTTAGAAAGCTGATTATGACTAGTAGTTCAAAGAAAATGAATTTCTAAATAACTCTGTGAACACAGCAACAAGTGTTGCTAGTTAGGAATAAAAACATTGATGTAATTTCTTAAAATATTTGAGATTGTTAATTATCTAAAGCTGAAGAAAGCATGTTATATTTAAAAATACAAAGTTTAAGCAATCCTTCAGTTAGTCACAGGTAAATTTTATTCTATATTACATTAAATAATTTTCTGGATAATGAGAAACTTACCCTTTAAGCACTAGAATATTATCCCAACTCATTTCTAATACATGAGACATAAATCCTCTATTAGTAAATATAGTCCAATATTTCACTCCTTGATATCACAAATTGATTGTTTTTACTGATATAAGTAGGTTAGAGTCCCTTAAAAGTGCATGCCTTCCTTCTTCACAATTTATCTACTACTACATGATGCCAGCTATGACTTTTATTTTCTGATGGATTATCTTTTGTGTGAGGGATTACAGAGGGTTCACATGGGAGTGGAAAGGGAAAAGTTCTTCCCTAGAGTCTTCAGGAAAAAAGCTTGGACTCCTTACTATGGTATACAAATTCTTCATGAACCTACCCTTGGCAAAACTACTTGTAGGTCTCTCTGAGTGCCTTTTCCTTCCTCAGTCCTCTGTTTCTTTGCATATGGTCTTCTGTCAACTTTGAAAGCCTTGATGCTCTTGTCTCCCTAACTCTAACTTCCGCTTATCCTTCAAAATACAACTCGAGTGTCAGCTCCTTTAGGTGGGCCCAGTGTGATCATAAAGGTCCTTAAAAGATGGAAGAGGGAAGCAAAAGAGTCAGTGTCAGAGTGGTGTGCTCTGACATCACACAAGGGACAAAGACTCAACCGGCCTTACCAGCTTTGACGATAGAAGGGAGCCACGAGCTCAGGAATGTGGGCAGGTGCTGGAAGCTGGAAAAGCCAAGAGTAGGGCTTCTGACCTCCTGAACTTTAAGATAATATATTCATGTTGTTTTAAGCCATTAAGTTTGTAGTAATTTATTATAATAGCCATTGGAAATTAATACAACTGCAGACTTTTTTAATATAAATTTTTATTTTTAAATGCTTTGACTCACGAGAAGTTGCTAAAATGGTACAGAGAATTCTCAAGAATACATCACCTACCTTCCCCCAACAATAATGTCTTATGTAATAATCATAGTACATTATAACAACCAGGGAATTGATATTGGCACAATACTATTAATTCAGGGAAGGAGTGACACTTCTCTGAGTAGACCTTCTTATGTAGTTTTGACTTCTCAAAACTTATTTAGGTCTCACGTCTTCAGAAAATAATATTAGATCAATCATGATGGGAAGAAATAAAAAAAATTAAAACTGAAAGCATACAGAAACAAACTACACTCTCTTTCAAATGAATAACATAACCATACTGAAGAGGAAAAGCTAATCAAAGTAACTTATAAACACAGTTTTTGACTATATAACCTCAGTTTTGGAGAGAATTGCAAATAAATTATTAACTCCTTTTTAGTTGGTGTAATTTTTTTGAGTTAGAATGGCTGAAAAAATCATGCAGTTTATATATAGGATTTAGCAAATGAATAAATGTGTTTATGTTATTAGAATTCAGGGTTCTCAGTGGAAGAAGGGACATGCAAATATGTATTGGAGTCAGTGGGGAGACCCTATGAGAATAGATTGGAATTGAAAGTAACGATATGGACTCAGGATTTCTCAAATATATGTATATGTGTGTGTGTGTGTGTTTGTCTTTATGCATGTATATGTGTTCATGTATCTGCTGTATCTGCAGAAGTAGCCCAGAAACAAAGACACCCTAGAAGAAATGATCTAACATTTACCCTAAACCCCAGTATCCTTGATCTTTAATGCCATTCCTCACAAAAAGGAACCAGCCTCCTTGGAGAAGTGGCTGACTTCAGAGCAGGGACAGAGTAGGTAAAATATGAGCCTGGATTATTTTGTCAAGCCAGAAAGTAAGAAGAAAAAAAATTGAGTTCATGTCACAGGGACACAGGAACTAGGTTTAAAGGGGTGCCCACTGTCTAAATCTAGGACTTAATTGGCACAAAAATAATTAAGGGCAGTAATGACTTATAGAATGTTGGAATAAAAAAATAGAAATCCAAAAAAAAAAAAAGAAATCCATGAGTCCATACTGATAATGGATATATAAATAAGCAGGTTAGTGGGGGAATAAATGAGGGTTCTGCTTATTGCAGAATGTTGAGTGCTGACTGGTGAATGTGGAGGAAGTGCTGGATTTGGAAAGGCATTTTATGATCATCATAGTAAAGACTGAGTCAGATAGTAATTATCAATAGATGCTAAATCTAGGCAGAAATTTTGGTGAGGAACAAGATATTTGCATGGTCTCAAGTGTCTGAACACAGATTGCTTATTAGTTACAAGGAAAAATACGAAGTATAAGAGAAGTTAGATAGCAATAAGCAAAAGTTTAGGTGAACAAAATTGACATCACCAAGGATAATGATTCTGGTTATGGCAGTATGAAGAGTTAATCCTCTCCCTAAAGAATCAGTGTGAAACTAGACAGAAATTGTTGTACAGTTATTGTACAACTATTTCAGTGCTCTGGAAATTGACCAAAAGCAAACAACAAACTCAGAAGCATTTATTCATGCTAGACCTTTGGATAAGAATAGTAGGAACCTGCAGCATTCTTACCTGGGGTGGCTCCCATCTTTCCCACATGTCAGTACTATCAGTGAAAATGATAGTTTTGCCAGGGCAGGGCTGGTCATAAAACCAGCAGCTTTGCTGCCAAAAGGGGGGAAAGCTTAAGCCCACAACATCATTATCAGGAAAAATAATATTGAATCCAGAAGGAAATGAAAGGGAAAAAACTCTAACTCTGCTTGTCTAAGTTATAATCCTATTTGGGGCTAGTGGCAGACCTGCCAGAAATTTAACAGGAATATCCTGGTAATGAGAGAGTCATAGGAGGGCTAGATGAGACTCAGGACCAAGATGGCAACATAGGAGGCTCCTGAGTTTCACTCTTTCACAGAGAGCTACACATGGAGCAATTCCCTGTGAGAGAAATCCAGAAACTAGTTAAGTTACTCCTGTACCTTGGGCTCCTAAGAAAATACCCACATTGAAATGGGTAGGAATGATGGAGATACAGTCCTGCCATAAACCCCACTCCTTGCACAGCACCAAATAATGGAGAGGGAACCCCCAACGCCCAGCTTCTCCCTGAAGAGCAAAGGGTTGGGGCCACACATCTTGAACATCAACTTTTAAGGCTCCCACCTGAGGAATGGTTCCCTCAAACTCCTAGCTCTGAAAGCCAACAGAGTTTGTGTTCACAAGTCCCATAAGACTATAGAACACAAAGAAGCAGTTCTTAATGGGTGTGTGAGCACTTACTGTGGTTATCCCTCCAGGCTCAGTGCGGAGGGAGCAGGCAAAAATACCCTTCTCCCAGTGTTTCCCTAAAAGGTGTTTGACTGCATACTTTACAGGGTACAGCTTCTAATTAACACAGAGCTAGGTGCTGACTGCTGTCCTCACCAGAGCCTAAAAGAAAAAAGACTCACTTCAGCTTTCATGATATATATATACTGAAGGTGAAGCTATATAAAAATATATCTCATGCAAATAAAAGCCAAAGAAAAGCACAGGTAGCTACATTGATATCAGACAGAATAGACTTTAAGCCAAAAACTGTAATAAGAGACAAAGTCATTATATAATGATAAAGTAGTTCATCAAGAGGTTATAACAACTGTAAATATTTATGCACCCAACATCAGAGTACTTAAATATATAAAGCAAATATTAACAGATCTGAAGGGAAAAGTTGACAGCAATACAATAATAGTAGAAGACTTCAGTACCCCACATTCAACAATGGATAAATCATCCAAACAGAAAATCAATAAGGCAAATAGTAAGGACTTAAACAACATGTGATAGCAGATGGACCTAACAGACATATACAAAACCTTCCATCCAACAGCAACAAAATATACATACACATTCTTCTCAAGCACATGTTGAACATTCTCCAGGATGAATTATATATTAGGCTACAAAACAAGTCTTAATAAATTTATGAAGATTAAAATCATATCAAGTGTGTTTTTCAACCAGGATGGTGTGAAACTAGAAATCAGTGTCAAGAAGAAAACTTGTAAATTCACAAATGTATAGAGATGAAACAACATGCTCCTGAACAACCAGTGGGTCAATGAAAACATCAAAAATATCATGAGACAAATGAAAATGGAAAAGCAAACACCAAAACTTACGGGATGCAGCAAACACAGATCTAAGAGGGAAGTTTACGGTGATAAATATCTACATTAAGAAAAAAGAAAGATCTCAAATATCCTAACTTTACATTCCAGGGAATTAGAAAAAGAACAAATGAAGCCTGACGTTAGTAGAAGGAAGGAAATAACAAAGATCAGAGCAAAAAATAAATGAAATAGAGAATAAAAAGACAGTAGAGGGCTTCCCTGGTGGCGCAGTGGTTGAGGGTCCGCCTGCCAATGCAGGGGACACGGGTTCGTGCCTCGGTCCGGGAAGATCCCACATGCCGCAGAGTGGCTGGGCCCGTGAGCCATGGCCACTGAGCCTGCGCGTCCGGAGCCTGTGCTCCGCAACGGGAGAGGCCACAGCAGTGAGAGGCCCACGTAGCACCAAAAAAAAAAAAAAAAAAAGTAGAAAAGATCAATGAAACTAACAGCTGTTTCTTAAAAAACATAAGTAGAATTGACAAACCTTTAGCTAGACTTAGAAAAAAAAGAGAAAATACTCAAATAAGTAAAATCAGGTATGAAAGAGGGGACATGACAACTGGTACCACAGAAACACTAGGGATCATAAGTGAGTACTGTGAAAATACGAACAGTTAGGTAAACTAGAAGAATGAATAAATTCCTAGAAACATACAACCTACCAAAACGAAATAATAAATAGAAAATCTGAACAGAACAATTACTAAGGAGATTGAATCAGTAATCAAAAACATTCCCAAAAGAAAAGTCCAGGACCACATGGCTTCACTGGTGAATCCAACCAAAAATTTAAAGAAGAATTAATACCTGTCCATTAAAAACTCTTCCAAAAAATGGAAGTGGGAACACTTCCAAACTCAAAAGGCCAGCATTACTACCCTGATACCAAAGCCAGACTTGGACACTACAAGAAAAGGAAACTAGAAGCCAACATCCCTGATGAACTTAGATGAAAAAATCCTCAACAAAATATTGGCAAACCAAATTCAACAACATGTTAAAGGATCATAGACCATGATTGAGTAGGATTTACTCCTAGGATGCAAGATAGTTTAGTGAGCAAATGAATAAATCGTTCTCTTTGAAATGGTTAATTTTATGTTATGTGAATTTTATCTCAGTAAAAGAAAAATTTAAGGTTGTGGAAATGCTCCATATTGAATGAGAATAAAGAAACATGACAGCTAAATGGAATATTGAGCTTAGAATGAATCCTGATGGTAGGGGAAAAGCTCCAAAGAATAATATTGAGTCAGTGGACAAAATTGGAATACAAATGTAAGATTAGACTTCAAGTATTGCAACATGTTTAATTTACTGAGGATGATAACCATACTGTGGTTAGGAAGACATTATCTTTATTCTTACAGAAAACACACTGAAGTATTTAGGGGTAAATGTTGTGATGTGTACATTCACATGGCTCAGAAAAATGTGTGTGTGTTTGTAGAAAGAGTCAGGGCGTGCTAGTACATAAGTACAAATGTTAAAGCAAATGGAACAAAATTTTAACATTAGGTGAGTCATTGTGAAGGGTAGATGGGTGCTCTGTGCACTATTCTTACAACTTTTCTGTAAGCTTTAAATTATTCCCCCCCCCGCAAAAAAAATGTTTAACGTATCTATGATCCAGTTTAACAACTGTAGCATCATAGATATAGTTGAAACTTCCTGCGTATGCCTTCTCATCCCAGAGTTATATACTATCCCAAATTTGGTATTTTTTAGTCCCAGATATATCTTTATATTTTGACTGTATGTTTGTATATACCTGAACAATATATAGTAGCATTTTGTATGGTTTTAAACAATATATAAATGCTGTCATTCTATAGCATCACTTTATACCTTACTTTCCTCACTCGATATTATATTTGGGAGAGTTATTCATGTTGATATATGTAGCACTAGCTCTCTTATTTTCACTGCTGTAAAGGTATCCCAAAAGTCTTAGTGATGTTTTAATCTATCTTAAATTCACAAGTATAAATGTTACAGACCTACCCCCAAAAGCCATATCACTTGAAAATTGTATTTAAATTTCTTTAATAATTATTTCATTTTATAAATTTGGTGGTTTTTTAAAAAAATCTTTATTGGAGTATAATTGCTTTTCATTTTATAAATTTTGAATAATAAAACTTTAGTTTTTTGTTTCAGTCAACATTTGCCATCTTCAATCAGAGGAAGTTTAATTTATAGTATGATTTTACTATAATTTATTCTTCATTCTTACATTTAGGATGTGCCCACTTTTTTCATTGTTTAAATACTTCTACAACGTACCTTTTTGTACCTTATCTTCTTGGGTACACGTGAGAGAGTTTCTGTGATAAATAACTAATAACGGAATTACTAAAATTACTGTAATAACTAGATGGTAGGGTATATGCATCTTAAGTTTCTTTATATTCCTCACAGCAGCATGTATGATAGTTCCTTTCCCTGCCATCCTCATAAAAACTTAGAATTGTCAGGCTTTGATTTTGGATATTGTAGTAGGTTTAATATCATACCTCATGAATTTATTAGGTTGAATTTTTCTGATTATTAGAAGTTTTGGAGCTTCTTTTCATGTTTATCATTTTGATTTCCTCTTTTGTAAATTGTAAATTCATATTATTCTCTTACGTTGCTTTTTTCTTGTTGATTTTAGTGGGGATTTTTAAAGTTGTCAGCAATGTGCTATTTCCAAGAAGTAGAGAAAGGTTGATGTAAAAAGGTGGAAAAAAGATATACCAGGAAAATTTCAATAACAAAACTGGTAGGGTTATGTTAACATCAGACAAATGGACTTTAAAAGGGAAAAACGTTATTAGAACAATGTGAAGGATCTAAAACAGAAATTTAAGTACAGACCTTGGAGATTAAGTTGAAAAGAAGGTAATAGTGTATTTCCAAACAACTAATATATTCAATGAGTGTTACACTGATTAGACAAACAAAACTGAAAGTTTGGGAAAGAAATACCCTTAGTCTCTATGAAATTTATAGTTTAACCAAATATTTTTCTTCAGAGATTTTTAAAATATTGGCTTTTTCATTCCATGTCATTCTAAGTCTTCGTTGGCAGCACATGTAAAATTAAATGCATTTGGTAATCATTTGCTCTTTGTGTTTTCAGGAATTCAGAATGTCCTCAGCCTCTTCTGTGCAGTCCTCACAGAAAATAAGGTTCTCTTCCATTCGGCAAGTTTCCAGAGACTTAGTGATGCTTGTAGAGCCCTGGAATCATTAATGTTTCCTCTTAAATATAGGTGAGAGTTTTTATTTGGTATCTTTATTTATTCCCAAATCATGCATTACTTATCGATGATCAGTCAAAACATCATGGCACGACAGTTTTGAATGACAAGGGCATATGTTACAAAGTTACATTGTTGTAGGAGTCATGATTCTGATAGGAATTAGCCTGGAATTTGGAACTTTTCCAAGTTGTCTATTATTGAGTGGTGATTTATTTCATGAAAACATAATTAATTTGAATAGTATTGTCAGCAACATTTAATTCCCTTTGAATATAGTAGGAGATAAAAATCTTAAGATAGTACTGTCTGACTATTTACTGTTAAGGAATTATTATTAATTTGAGGGGTTATAGTGTATTATGGTTTTATTTTTTAAAGAGCCCTTATCTTTTTCAGATATATACTAAAGTATGTATAAATGATATGTCTGGGATTTGCTCCAAATAATATGGTAGGGAAGAGAACAAAAATGGGTAGAAATATGTATGTGGCCATGCATTGGTGATTGTCAAAACTGAATTAGATACATGGGGCTTTATTTTCCTTTTTTCTCTATTTTCGGGGGGGAGAGGGAAGTTAATTTTTCATAATAAAAAGTAAAAAATAAAACAACCTAAACAAGTGATGACTTACAGTGCTGTAAGTAGAATATTTTATTTTAATACTCTTTTTTATCAATTTGATAACCACAATATCTAGGAAACTTAAGTTTATACAAACTAGAAAAAATTTAGACAGTCTACAGATTTTATTAAAAAATTCTTTTAACCTATGAGCTTTTCTTAACTCCTGGATAATAGAGCATTCTAAACCTTTGTTTTTGTACCTTGCCATTCTTATTAAATACAAAAATCAAGTATAGAAAATGGAATTTGAATGATTGTTTTATATAGACAAATAAACCATCACCAATATTGAGGGAGCGGACCGATCAGGGAGTCAGTATTACCACCTGATGTCAGATTGCTGTGTACGGAAAAATTATTTCAAGCAAGTTTGAACAACCTAAAGAGACTGCTTGCCTAGGGGTAAGGGATAAGGAAGCTGCCCTTGTTTACTTTATATCTTGTTATATTGGATCATATCTTTCACATGAAGATTTTTAAAAAAATTTTTTTTCCCCAAGAATTTAATATTAACAACCTGGCGAATATTATTGATAATTTCTAAACATAGGTAATCTAAAATTCACACAGCATAAAAATGAAAGAAAGATATGTTATGTTACCGAAGAACAAATATATCTTATGTATGTTTTTATTATTTCCAGTTATCCTTATATTCCTATTCTCCCGGCTCAGCTACTGGAAGTTCTGAGTTCCCCAACGCCTTTCATTATTGGAGTACATTCTGTCTTTAAAACTGATGTTCATGAGCTTGTAAGTATTCATCTTTATTTTTATTTTATTTTTTAACATCTTTATTGGAGTATAATTGCATTACAGTGATGTGTTAGTTTCTGCTTTATAGCAAAGTGAATCAGCTGTACATATACATATATCCTCATATCTCCTCCCTCTTGCGTCTCCCTCCCACCCTCCCTATCCCACCCCTCTAGGTTGTCAAAAAGCACCGAGGTGATCTCCCTGTGCTATGCAGCTGCTTCCAACTAGCTGTTTTACGTTTGGTAGTATATATATGCCCATGCCATTCTCTCACTTTGTCCCAGCTTACCCTTCCCCCTCCCCACGTCCTCACATCCATTCTCTACGTCTGCATCTTTATTTCTGTCCTGGCCCTAGGTTCTTCAGAACCATTATTTATTTATTTATTTTTTAGATTCCATATATATGTGTTAGCATATGGCATTTGTTTTTCTCTTTCTGACTTACTTCACTCTGTATGACAGACTCTAGATCCATTCACCTCACTACCAATAACTCAATTTCGTTTCTTTTTATGGCTGAGTAGTATTCCATTGTATATATGTGCCACATCTGCTTTATCCATTCATCTGTCATTGGACACTTAGGTTGCTTCCATGTCCTGGCTATTTTAAATAGAGCTGCAATGAACACTGTGGCACATGACTCTTTTTGAATTATGGTTTTCTCAGAGTATATGCCCAGGAGTGGGATTGCTGGGTCATATGGTAGTTCTGTTTTTAGTTTTGTAAGGAACCTCCATACTGTTCTCCATAGTGTATCAATTTACATTCCCACCAGCAGTGCAAGAGGGTTCCCTTTTCTTCACACCCTCTCCACAATATACTGTTTGTAGATATTTTGATGATGGCCATTCTGACTGGTGTGAGGTCATACCTCATTGTAGTTTTGATTTGCATTTCTCTAATGATTAGTGATGTTGAGCATTCTTTCATGTGTTTGTTGGCAATCTGTATATTTTCTTTGGGGAAATGTCTGTTTATGTCTTCTGCCCAGTTTTGGATTGGGTTGCTTGTTTTTTTGATATTGAGCTGCTTGTAAATTTTGGAGATTAATCCTTTATCAGTTGCTTCATTTGCAAATACTTTCTCCCATTCTGAGGGTTGTCTTTTCGTCTTGTTTATGGTTTCCTTTGCTGTGCAAAAGCTTTGAAGTTTCATTAGGTCCCATTTGTTTATTTTTGTTTTTATTTCCATTTCTCTAGGAGGTGGGTCAAAAAGGATCTTGCTGTGATTTATGTCATAGAGTGTTCTCCTTATAGTTTCCTCTAAGAGTTTGATAGTGTCTGGCCTTACGTTTAGGTCTTTAATCCATTTTGAGTTTATTTTTGTGTATGGTATTAGGGAGTGTTCTTATCTCATACTTTTACATGTACCTGTCCAGTTTTCCCAGTACCACTTATTGAAGAGGCTGTCTTTTCTGCATTGTATATCTTGCCTCCTTTATCAAAGATAAGGTGACCATATGTGCCTGGGTTTATCTCTGGGCTTTCTATCCTGTTCCATTGATCTATATTTCTGGTTTTGTGCCAGCACCATACTATCTTGATTACTGTAGCTTTGTAGTGTAGTCTGAAGTCAGGGAGTCTGATTCCTCCAGCTCTGTTTTTCTTCCTCAAGATGGCTTTGGCTATTTGGGGTCTTTTGTGTTTGTATACAAATTGTGAAATTTTTTATTCTAGTTCTGTGAAAAATGCCATTGGTCTTTAGACAGGGATTGCATTGAATCTGTAGATTGCTTTGGGTAGTATAGTCATTTTCACGATGTTGATGCTTCCAATCCAAGAACATGGTATATCTCTCCATCTGTTGCTATCATCTTAACTTCTTTCATCAGTGTCTTATAGTTTTCTGCATACAGGTCTTTTGTCTCCTTAGGTAGGTTTATTCCTAGGTATTTTATTCTTTTCGTTGCAATGGTAAATGGGAGTGTTTCCTTAATTTCGCTTTCAGATTTTTCATCATTAGTGTATAGGAATGCAAGAGATTTCTGTGCATTAATTTTGTATCCTGCTACTTTACCAAATTCATTGATTAGCTCTAGTAGTTTTCTGATGGCTTCTTTAGGATTCTCTATGTATAGTATCATGTCATCTGCAAACAGTGACAGCTTTACTTTTTCTTTTCCAATTTGGATTCCTTTTATTTCTTTTACTTCTCTGATTGCTGTGGCTAAAACTTCCAAAACTACGTTGAATACTAGTGGTGAGAGTGGACAACCTTGTTTTGTTCCTGATCTTAGAGGAAGTGGTTTCAGCTTTTCATCATTGAGAACGATGTTGGCTGTGGGTTTGTCATATATGGCCTTTATTTTGTTGAGGTAAGTTCCCTCTGTGCCTACTTTCTGGTGGGATTTTATCATAAATGAGTGTTGAATTTTGTCAAAAGCTTTTTCTGCATCTATTGAGATGATCATATGGTTTTTCTCCTTCAATTCGTTAATTTGGTTTATCACATTGATTGATTTGCATATATTGAAGAATCCTTGCATTCCTGGGATAAACCCCACTTGATGATGGTGTATGATCCTTTTAACGTGCTGTTGGATTCTGTTTGCTAAGTATTTTGTTGAGGATTTTTCCATCTATGTTCATCAGTGATATTGGCCTGTAGTTTTCTTTCTTTGTGACATCTTTGTCTGGTTGTGGTATCAGGGTGACGGTGGCCCTATAGAATGAGTTTGGGAGTGTTCCTCCCTCCACTATATTTTGGAAGAGTTTGAGAAGGATAGGTGTTAGCTCTTCTCTAAATGTTTGATAGAATTCGCCTGTGAAGCCATCTGGTTCTGGGATTCTGTTTGTTGGAAAATTTTTAATCACAGTCTCAATTTCAGTGCTTGTGATTGGTCTGTTTATGTTTTCTATTTCTTCCTGGTTGAGCTTTGAAAGATTGTGCATTTCTAAGAATTCGTCCATTTCTTCCAGATTGTCCATTTTATTGGCATATAATTGCTTATAATAATCTCTCATGATCCTCTGTATTTCTGCAGTGTCAGTTGTTACTTCTTTTTCATTTCTAGTTCTGTTGATTTGAGTCTTCTTTTTTTCTTGATGAGTCTGGCTAGTGGTTTATCAATTTTGTTTATCTTCTCAAAGAAACAGCTTTTAGTTATATTGATCTTTGCTCTTTTTTTCCTTCGTTTCTTTTTCATTTATTTCTGATCTGATCTGTATGATTTCTTTCCTTCTGGGTTTTGTTTGTTCTTCTTTCTCTAATTGCTTTAGGTGTAAGGTTAGGCTGTTTATTTGAAATTTTTCTTGTTTCTTGAGGTCGGATTGTATTGCTATAAACTCCCCTCTTAGATCTGCTTTTGCTTCATCACATAGGATTTCGGCCGTCGTGTTTTCATTGTCATTTGTTTCTAGATATTTTTTGATTTCCTCTTTGATTTCTTCAGTGATCTCTTGGTTATTTAGTAGTGTATTGTTTAGCCTCCATGTGTATGGTTTTTTTACAGTTTTTTTCCTGTAATTGATATCTCGTCTCATAGCGTTGTTGTCAGAAACGATATTTGATACGATTTCAGTTTTCTTAAATTTACCAAGGTTTGATTTGTGATCCAATATATGACCTATCCTGGAGAGTGTTCCGTGAGCACTTGAGAAGAAAGTGTATTCTGTTGTTTCTGGATGGAATGTCCTATAAATATCAGTTAAGTCCATCTTGTTTAATGTATCATTTAAAGCTTGTGTTTCCTTATTTATTTTCATTTTGGATGATCTGTCCTTTGGTGAAAGTGGGGTGTTAAAGTCCCTTACTATGATTGTGTTACTGTCAATTTCCCCTTTTATGGCTGCTAACATTTGCCTTATGTATTGAGGTGCTCCTATGTTGGGTGCATAAATATTTACAATTGTAGTATCTTCTTCTTGGATTGATCCCTTGATCATTATGTAGTGTCCTTCTCTGCCTCTTCTAATAGTCTTTATTTTAAAGTCTATTTTGTCTGATATGAGAATTGCTATTCCAGCTTTCTTTTGATTTCCATTTGCATGGAATATCTTTTTGCATCCCCTCACTTTCAGTCTGTATGTGTCCCTAGGTCTGAAATGGGTCTCTTGTAGACAGCATATATATGGGTCTTGTTTTTGTATCCATTCAGCCAATCTGTGTCTCTTGGTTGGAGCATTTAATCCATTCACATTTAAGGTAATTATCGGTATGTATGTTCCTATTACCATTTTCTTAATTGTTTTGGGTTTGTTATTGTAGGTCTTTTCCTTCTCTTGTGTTTCCTGCCTAGAGAAGTTCCTTTAGCATTTGGTGTAAAGCAGGTTTGGTGGTGCTGAATTCTCTTAGCTTTTGCTTGTCTGTAAAGGTTTGAATTTCTCCGTCAAATCTGAATGAGATCCTTGCTGGGTAGAGTAATCTTGGTTTTAGGTTTTTCCCTTTCATCACTTTAAGTATGTCCTGCCACTCCCTTCTGGCTTGCAGAGTTTCTCCTGAAAGATCAGCTGTTAAACCTTATGGGGATTCCCTTGTATGTTATTTGTTGTTTTTCCATTGCTGCTTTTAATATCTTTTCTTTACATTTAACTTTTGATAGTTTGATTAATATGTGTCTTGGCGTGTTTCTCCTTGGATTTATCCTGTATGGCATTCTCTATGCTTCCTGGACTTGATTCTTCTGGCACCCCTGTAATTCGAACGTTGGTGAGTTTAATGTTGTCCCAGAGGTCTCTGAGGCTGTCCTCAATTCTTTTTGTTCTTTTTTCTTTATTCTGCTCTATGGTAGTCATTTCCACTGTTTTGTCTTCCAGGTCACTTATCCATTCTTCTGCCTCAGTTATTCTGTTATTGATTCCTTCTAGAGAATTTTTGATTTCATTTATTGTGTTGTTCATCATTTTTGCTCTTTAGTTCCTTTAGGTCCTTGTTAAACGCTTCTTGTATTTTCTCTGTTCTATTTCCAAGATTTTGGATTATCTTTACTATCATTACTCTGAATTCTTTTTCAGGTAGACTGCCTATTTCCTCTTCATTTGTTTGGTCTGGTGGGTTTTTATCTTGCTTCTTCATCTGCTGTGTGTTTCTCTGTCTTCTCACTTTGCTTAACTTACTGTGTTTGGGGTCTCCTTTTCGCAGGCTGCAGGTTTGTGTTCCCGTTGTTTTTGGTGTCTGCCGGCAGTGGCTAAGGTTGGTTCAGTGGGTTGTGTAGGCTTCCTGGTGGAGGGGACTGGTGCCTGTGTTCTGGTGGATGAGGCCGGATCTTGTCTTTCTGGTGGGCAGGACCACATCCGCTGGTGTGTTTTGGGGTGTTTGTGACCTTATTATGATTTTAGGCAGCCTCTCTGCTAATGGGTGGGGTTGTGTTCCTGTCTTGCTAGTTGCTTGGCATAGGGGGTCCAGCACTGTAGCTTACTGGTTGTTGAGTGGAGCTGGGTCTTAGCATTGAGATGGAGATCTCTGGGAGAGCTTTCACCATTTATATTACGTGGAGCCGCGAGGTCTCTGGTGGACCAATGTCCTGAATTCGGCTCTCCCTCATCAGAGTCAGCGGCCTGACACCCGGCTGGAGCACCAAGACCCCGTCAGCCACATGGCTCAGAAGGAAAGGGAGAAAAAAAGAAAGAAAGAAAAATAATAATAAAATGAAATAAAATAAAGGTTATTAAAATAAAAAATTATTTAGAAACATTAATAAGTAATAAAAAGAAGAAAAAAAAAGAATGAAAGAAAGAAGAGAACAACCAAACCAAAAAACAAATCCACCAATGATAGCAAATGCTAAAAACTATGAAAAAAAAAAAAAAAAGAAAATACGGAGGGATAGAACCATAGGCCAAATGGTAAAAGCAAAGCTCTACAGACAAAATCTCACAAAGACTCATACACATACACACTCACAAAAAGAGAAAAAGGAAAAAATATATATATGTCTTTTGAGAAGTCTGAGGTCTTCTGCCAGCGTTTAGCAGTTGTTCTGTAGGAGCTGTTCCACATGTATTTCTGATGTATTTGTGGGGAGGAACATGATCTCCATATCTTTCTCCTCCACCACCTTGAGGGTCTCCAGTATTCATCTTTAAATTGCCGGTTATTGCGGTCAGAGGTTTATCATATTTTTTTGAGTCCTTTAACATTTCAACTAATTACTATTTTCGGATCTGTTGCATTACCAGTAGAAAAGATTGGCTGGAAGAAAAGCATCATTCAAAAATCTAAATACATTAATTTTTCCTTATAGCATGTACAGGAGACTTATAAAATGAATTCATTAATGTTTTAAAATTCCCCTCTTTTGGCATGTTAAGTTTATCTTTCTGTAATCTTCATCCTATATATGAGAAAGGAAGATAAAATTATCCATTAATTTATACTTTTGTTATGAGTGCTTTAATTTATTCGTATTTCGAAATGAGGCCTGTGTTAATGCTGATTGGCTGATAACTAAAATACAAAAAGCATTTGCAAAAGAGTGAAGGGTTTTAGTGGAATACAAGTTCAGTATGAGCTCCACCATATTATTCTGTTCTCAATGCCATATGAATAAAATACCAGAGAGAGAAAGTAATGCTCTGTATTCAGCCAGTTCTGAAATAACAAGTTTATTTCTCTGTACTGCACTTTAAGAGGGACTGTAACAAAATAATGGGCTTCAGAGAAGGACCTATAGGATGTCAAGAGTTTGGAAACTATTTTGTGAGGCCCTAAGGAAATTTTCTCAGGTAATAACCTAATGTTATTTGATAGCTAAAGATAAATATTTAAGTAGCTGTCATAGAAAAAAGGGTTAGAGACTGAAATAGAATCAGTGGGTATAGTGGATATGGAAACAAATTTCTCCTCAGTATAAGAGTTTTCAGCTAAATAGAGCTGCCCAATGATGAGAATGGGTTTCCTTATGTGAAGAGTGTACTCTCAGGTAGTGTAAGTAGAGTGCAAGGGACAGGTTGCATGACACTTTTCAGGGAGTTTAAGAAAAATGCTTCACTGAAAGGTTGGGCTATATGACATGTGTGATCCACAAATCCTGAAAAGTTGTAATTCTAATTTTGTTTTAGTTTTAAATGCCAGCAAAGAGGTAAGCTCTGTAGGTACTTTTACATAATTACAATTGTAATAAAATCATAGGTGTTATGTAAACTGACAAAACACCATTCTACATTGCAGTTATAAACGGGACCCTTATTCATATATTAATCATTCTTTCTAACCTTATATATTGATATCTAGTTCCTATTTAACTTTGATATCACCATATAAAAATCTGTGTAAATCAGTAATCATTAAGTAAAACCTCATTAGTACTAATTAGAAACACACTCATCTGGTTTGTAGGTAATTTTTTCCCACTGAATATAAACTGTCTCTGGAAGTTAGACAAACCAAGTGCTGACAAAAGTAAATTTCTTAATTTTTTATTTAATAAATTAGAATTAATTTTAATCCTATTATCAACATAATAACTTCAACAGTTTTGGCTAGTTTCTCTATTACATTTTTACATGTTATTTTATTTTATTTATCTTTTTGCCGTGCAAAATTATCCCCATTTATTGTGGTTCAACTGCAGACTCTACTGCCTCTGGTGAAGGCACACAGCACGTTCTTTTCATAAATAACACCCTTCAGGACGGCTCCTTCCTGTTTTACACAGAATTGTCTTAGAACTTGGGGCCAAAGTAATTAAAAAGCAAGCCAGTGAAAAACAGGGACTCCTGAGGCCAGTGGTACTAAAATCACAGGCCAGAAGGGGGGACCCTGTGACCTCTCCAGGAGTTGTCCATTCATAAGCTGACAAGATGTAACCTCTAAATACAAAATTCCATTTATCAAAAACAAATAGTAGTCAAGCTTTAGCTACAGTAGGTACTTCCTCTTGGAACAGAGAACTGTCTCACGTACCAGAAGGTAAAGGGTGACCCAAAATCCCATCTGCTGGTCAAGCCAAGTGCCTGTTCAAGAGGCTGGGGACAGGGCTGAAGTAAGAAGGCAGCCATTAGCGAAGACCCCACCAGCCAAGCAAGTGGTCCCCTCCGAGGGCACAGTCTCTTGTGATGCCAGGTGTCCCAACCTGGACCTCAGCACATGGGTTACCCACTGGGGTCACATAATCTTCCTAATGATGTGATTCTTCCAAAACCCAGATTTTTTTCTTGACCAGACTCTGATTTGGCAAACTAAGTCCTAGCTTGGTGCTTGCCCCTTCACAGGGACATGATTCAGATCCTTATGTAAACACCACAAGAACAGCTAATGGAATCAGAGTGCTGAGCTCTCATTTATGACACAAACTATTGAGATGATATTCTTGATTCATGTCACTTTCAGAGATTGTGGTCACTAAAAGAGCGCTTCAAAACACTTCATTCCTTCCTACTAAATGCAGAAATGTGCTGAGATAGGTATCACCAGCAACTTTTCTTGTTTTTAAATGCTTAAAAACAAAAGGGTTTTCCAACCATAAGCCAGTCCTCATGCATCCTGCATCCCCTAAGGGGGACTGAGGCATAACACAGACAACTACAAAATATGCCCTAGAAAAATGCAAGATCCTCATAAAACCAACATCTCCCCACCAAACATCCCACTAAGTCAGGACAGAAGCGGTGAAGGCTCATCAGAAAACACAAAATGAGTATTAGAGAAATAGAGCTTGAAACACTGAACATGATTTCCCCATGATCCTTCTCGCAGCCCTGCGTCCTCTCCTCCTTGCTGCTCCAAAAGGAGGGATGCCCTACTCCGGCAAGGGAAGAAGGAGCCCAGGAGACAGCGGCCATCCTTCCCTCTGGATCTGGGCACATGCCAACTCTGACTTATGGGTCAGAGAATTAGGTTCTAAGAATTCAATGCTAATTGCAGTAATTTTGCACTGGGGAACGTTTACCAGAATTGCACACAGCCATGGGGCTGACCAGAAAGCTGAGTCCATCTTTGTGGCTGGAGATGTTTTCAATAACCCTCGCACTCCTCTGCTCCACTCCTGCACCAGTCCTGTGCCTACCTGAGCAGTGGAATTAAAGCAGTGGAACCAATCCCCCCCTCAGCTGGGTTATACTTTCACTGGTTGTCAGAAGTTTCTGGTACTGCTGGGGGGTGGAGAGGAGGATTGGCAGAACATCCTGCCCTGCTTGCTAGACTCTGCATGTCATAATGGTACAACGTATATGACTTTGGGTAGCTCTGCTGGCTGTACTAGAAGTGATCTGTCAAGATGTTGTTGCGGCTGTACTGATAGTCCCCGTGCTGGGGGAAGAGGATGCTGTTGTGGGGCTTCTCTAGGGTGCTCCGATGATGCTCCTTACTGCTCAGGTCCCCCGTCGTGACAGGGAGGGCTTCCGGGCTTGCTGATTCGTATCTTACTTAGTCTTATTGCACAGAAAGACCCCCAGGATGGCCGTCATCATGCCCAGGACGTTGGTGCTGGTGACCGGGTTTCGCAGCATGATCAGGGGCACCGTGATGACCATGATTCTCTTGGTGGCATTGGCAACCGAGTAGCTCAGAGGGCTGATAGAGTTGAGGATGCTGAAGGCAAAGTTACAGAAGCTGCTGAAAGCCAGGAGCAGAAGCATCCAAGGCCACTGGGACACATAGGTCAGGTCGCTGCTGACCAGGAAAGCTCAGAGGTCCACCAAGGACCCACGTGGGGATCATGTAAAAGACAGCATGGCAGCCCAAGCTGTTCAGCAGCTGGAGATGGTGGATCCTTGACTCTCGTAATACCTTTTTGGAGAACATATTCTGAAGCGAGAAGCACAGTGTGGCAGCAAGGGCGCTGACAAGCCCCCACATGTCGAAGGACAACTTGGTGACCGTGGCCAGCAGGACGCCACTGATGATGGGGATGAGTGACAGGTACACCTTGGTGCTCTGTTTCTCCATGATGATCCAGGACAGGAGGACCACCGAGATGGGCATGGTGGCCTTGACTGTGTACGCGCAGGACACGGGCACCTTCCAGATGCTGACGTGCGCGGACACTGACACGAAGTACTTGCCGAAGGCAAGTGGCAGCATGTAACGCCGTTAGAAGCGCGGCGGCCGCAGGCGGCTGGGCTGCTGATGCGGTTGGGGCCCAGGGTACAAGAAAAGCGGCGCCAGGGGCACACGCCAGGCATGGAGCAGAGGCTGGAGACCCGTGCACAGCGCCAGGATGTGGCACAGCGACAGGGTTACGGGGAATGGGAAGGCGCTCTGTGTCACCTTGTTGACCACGCTGTCGCCCGCACTCAGCGCTTAACGCAGCAGGCCGAGCGCCGCCACCGGCGCCCTCACGCACCCCGCCACCCCGACCCCGCGGCTCCCAGGCACCCTGCGCCCCCTACCTGTTATTTTAAAACAGACTTTGTAAAATGCTAAAAATCAGCTTCTTTCTTTACCTAAACAGTACCATTTTGATGTATACTAATTGCTTTGCTTGTTAACTCTTATAATGATTACTGTGTTATTTAGGATATGGCTTAACTCCTGTAATAAAGCATGCAAAATACAATGACTAAAACAAAATGGAATTTTATTTAGCGCTTATGCAGCAGCTTGTAGATAGAAGTGTTCCATTATGTCAGACCAGTTTGCTCCATGAACTCATTCAAGGTCCAAACTTCTTTGCTTCTTGTTCCTCCACTAGAATCCACTCAGGCATTGTCATCCTCTGAATGTTCAGGGTTGGGTTACTGCCAGTTCATAGTTTCAGCTATGGGAAGGGGAAAGAGACCATAGGAGGGCCTTACATCCCCTCTGTTTTGAGTACCTGGGAGTGTGCACATCACTTTTCATGTTCCATTGGCAGAAACTTAGTCACACACCATACCTAATTTCAGAGGAAGCTGGGAGATATACAGTAGCTGGGAAGCCAATCTAGACATACGTTTTATTAATTACAGATTAATTTTTTTTGTCTTCTTCAGTTAGATGTAATCATAGCTGATTTGGATGGAGGCACTATTAAAATTCCTGAATGTATTCACCTCTCTTCCCTTCCGGAACCACTTCTACATCAGACTCAAGCAGCTCTTTCTTTGGTATGATATATTTTTTATAGTAATTTTCTCTTGATTTAAATCTAAACTAAGATAATTGGATATCATTTATTGACAGTGTAATTACTTAAAAAAGATATCTTCTTAAAACATGAATATATTCTCATATAGTAGTTAGAATAATATTATTTATTAGATATTATCTAAAGAATATACTTTGAATCCTAACTGAATATTTGTTCTACATTCAGTTTTTCACTCAGCATACTTATTTAGTAGTTACTATATACTGAATACTGTGCTAGGTATTGGAAACACACCTGTGAAAACAAGACCAGACTATGCCTCGAAATCCCTGAATCTCCTAACATCCCTCATTAGAAGCTAGCACCTGTTCCTTTTCCTTCGCCTTCTTTATTGACATCTCATTTCTCTTTGGTAGGTGTGCTTCTTGTAAAACAATGTGATAGCAACTGGTCATTGTTTCCAAGTTACTACAAAAAAGATGTAACCTAGTGATAGATTAAATGTCCAGCATTCTGTGCAGTGAAGTTTTAAGAAATATTGTGACTTGGGTGTTTCTCATTGAAACAAATTTAATTCTTTTGTCAACCTTTGTTTATTTTTAAAAGTACAGTATTTTATTTTACTGACAACATTTTAGGTGCCCATTTATCCATCATCAGAAATTTGAAACTTAGAAATTTTGCATTCCCTTTCAAGCCGTTACTAGAACGAAGACCTTCATATTCTTCTTGAATAGTATTCCAGTCTGAGCTGTTTAAAATCTTTTTTTTTTTTTCCCCTTAAACAGGAACTTAGGAATTCAGAAGTCTAGGATTACCAGGAGGGATTTATTCTCAGAAATTTCCAAATTTGTGTTAGTTCTTATGTTGTTATAGTGGATTCTGTGGAATGGGAACATTTAGAGAAGACTGACTTTTCCTACTATAATTTGTAATCTGGGATACAAGGTGTGATAGAGTAAAAAGCAACTAGTTTAGGACTTAGGAGAACTAAATTCCAGTCTACATCCTGCCACTTGATATTTTGAGCAAATCACATTACATCTCTAGGCCTCTGTTTCCTAGTCTTTATCAATTGGATGAATGTTTTATACAAAGGATGACAAATGACTGTTTCCCAGAGTGAAGTATCGAGATGATTTGGGGTGGTATGTGGCAACTTTTTTTATTTTAATAATTATGTATTATAATGTTTATCAAAAATAGCATACAAAACCTGTGACTTCACAGATGGTATCATCTAAGAAAATACTAGATTTAAAGAGATAAGATAATTTAAAGACATTTTAAAGAAAAATATTAGCTAAATAATTGCATCAGTCATATATGGATATAGCAAAAGCTGAGAAGGTAGTATTTGAGTGATTGAAAAAAGTTTTATGTTTCTAGAAAATTAAATAAGTTTTAAAATCTTATGTATGATTACTTAATGATATTTTTAATTATGCAGGAATTAGGTACCAAAATTAACAGAGACTAAGATTTTAGTTCTTAAATCAGTGGCTCTTGGTAGAGGTTCTGCTGCACACTGGTAAACCTTAACCTACAACACCTGTGCCACCAAGTTTAATCAATGAGTAAAATTCATTTCTGATAAAACTGAGTATGCCTACTTATGTAGTTTTCAAGCACTGTGGTGGATTATGTACTACAGTGTACATGAGAGCATAGTATACTGGCAAAATAGGACCAAAAAGAAATCACATTTGATGGACTGTGTGGGAGATTTGACACACAAGTATATGAGCTTCATTTGGTCAGTAAATAATTGTAATCAAATGGTTACACAGTACTCCAACTGTATAATAATCATGGATAATTTTATAGACATGAAGATGTTATTATACTGTAGTAATGATTTGGTGATTGGATTGTAAATATTATCGATATTTTGGTGTCGTGTATAAGTGTTATTTTGAGTCTTTTGGTCTATTGTAAGTATGTTACGAAACGCTGAGTATTTGAAAATGATTCTGCAAAGACAAAAATTTGCTACATAATGATACAAAGTTATTTTTTTCTTTTAAGTCCTGCATGGACCTTTCTTTCCCACCTGCTCCCCAACCTGCTTTCCTTCAAAGCCTAACACAAATGTTAGTTACCTTCTTTTTTAACTTTCCCTAGGTTGAATTAATTATACTTTATATTCATATATTACTATTTTATATATTTGTAATACTTGTCACATTGTGTTATACTGTTACCCCTCTGGACTTTGAGGTTCATAAATTTATTTCCTTTCTCCTCAGTATTTTAATTAATTTTTAATTACACTAAGAAACATAAAAACAAATGCTTAAGATTTTCAACTGTATAGACAAATAACTCTGCCCTAGACCATTCTGTTTCCAGAAGTGACTACTGTTTTACAGTTTAGTGTGTATTTCAGAACTTTACATTTATATATATATATATATATCAGTGCATGTACGTATATAGATTTAGGATTTATTTTGTTTTATATTCAAATAAATGAAATCACACTATGTGTGTTTTTCTAGAACGTGGGTTTTAAAAAATTATTTATTTATTTTTGGCTGCGTTGGGTCTTCGTTGCTGCCTGCTTGCTTTCTCTAGTTGCAGCAAGCGGGGGTACTCTTTGTTGCGGTGCGCGGGCTTCTCATTGCAGTGGCTTCTCTTGTTGTGGAGTGCAGGCTCTAGGCGCGCAGCCTTCAGTAGTTGTGGCGCGCAGGCTCAGTAGTTGTGGCTCACAGGCTCTAGAGTACAGGCTCAGTAGTTGTGGCACATGGGCTTAGTTGCTCCGCAGCATGTGGGATCTTCCCAGACCAGGGCTCAAACCTGTGTCCCCTGCATTTACATGCGGATTCTTAAGCACTGGACCACCAGGGAAGTCCCTAGAACATGTTTTTTAATTAAATATTTTTTCTTGCTTTTCACATAGTACATACAGAGCTGCCTCAGCTAACTCATTGTATTTCATGGAGGGAATATATTGTAATTCATGTACTGACACTTTTTCATCTTAATGCCCCAGGTAGATCAAATAATAGATTTTATTGATATTACAATCTTTTATGTAACAAAGCTTCTTTGCTTTAGATTCTACACCCAGATTTGGAAGTAGCAGATCATGCTTTTCCCCCTCCACGAACAGCTTTATCCCACTCAAAAATGCTGGTAAGAAGTTTAATATTTAAATTTGATGTTTTTAAAAAGAGTTGCTTTTCTTTGTATGTTTTTCAAAGAAGCTGAGTATAGTGAGAGTTAGATGGACAGCCTAGTAAAGGTGTGCCAAATTAGAAATTAGGAGAATTGTCACTGACTGACCTTGTGACCTGCTCAAGGAGAAGCCTCAGGCAGTACACTGACTGGGAGGGGGAGTAAGCTAAGACTGTTGCTCTGAGGAGGCATGAGTAAGTATGGGACAAAAAATCAGAACATAGATTAGAGCCTGAAAAACTGTGTCAAGCATCAAATCAAAAGGGTCAGGCAAGGATAAAAAAGGGAAGCTTACGAAAAATGGAAACAGAGATTGTTGGTTACAGGAGAGAATTAAGTTTAAGGAGTGAGTGGATGAATGTAGCTCCAAATGGAAGCCATAAAAGAGTGAATATATAACAGAGACCCTTTTTTAATTTTGATCATTGCATTTCTTAGAGATGAGCTTTGTGGTCAGTAAGGAACATTATAGAGCTGCACACCTTTGACAAATTATGAAGCATTTTTAACTGTTTCTTCGTCAATTAAATAAGAGGTTGACTAAATAAATCTGTAAGTTTCCTTAGAGTTCTAAAACTATGATTTTTTAAAAATCTGAATTATCAAAACAGATTTTTGTCATACCTTATTAATATAAGAATAGATTTTTATAAGTTGGATAAACTTTGGAACAGTTTCATAAGCCTTTAAGATACAGTCTTGAAAAAAAAAAAAAGATACAGTCTTGAGTGTTTTCTTTTGTATTTGTGACTGTAATTCATTTGATGGATATAAAAATCAAATGACTTGGGAAATATGCCCTTCTCTAACATGGTGAAAGGGGAGACCCTGTGATTTATGTTTTTTTCTGAGAGGAAAATTGGATGTACTAGAGGCAAGTTTTGTTTGGTTCAGCTTTTAAAAGAACTATTTAATGGCCTCTACTCTCCAACAGTGGGACAGACTAGATGTCCATCACTTAATGCTGCCACAAATGAGACTTCTGTGTAGGAAACACAGACAGATTTATTAAATAATCTCTCAGGTTCTTTCCAACTTTTTGACTTTGTGATTTTTCGTTTGTTTTTTTAAGCAATTTAATTATCTAATGTATTTCTTCTTATATTTTCAGGATAAAGAAGTGCGTGCAGTTTTTCTTAGATTATTTGCACAGCTTTTCCAAGGATATAGATCATGCTTACAACTCATAAGAATTCATGCAGAACCAGTAATACATTTTCACAAGGTAAGATATAATACCATATTGTATGTATCCAAAATGTAGACTCTAATTTAGTAAAACAACTTGGTTGTCTTTTTCTAGCCATGTATTTTGACCTTAATTTATCAAATGTGATTATTTAAAATCTCTACTTTTTGTGGTTAGGTGATAATATTTTTCTTCTTTTCTATATTTTTATTGGAACGTAGTTGATTTACAGTGTTGTGTTAGTGTCAGGTGTACGATAATCTTTAATAGTACTGTGGAGCTGACATATTTTCCTTTATAGTATGGTAACTGTAAGTTGATTTTTCTTTTAAAATTGAGGTTATTTCTGATTCCCCCTCATGCTTTACAGACAGATTCATTTTTATTCTTTTCAATACATGTAGTATTTCAGGTATCAAAACCCTTTTAGAGAGAAATGTATTTTTTAACAACACATTTATGCATGAAGACATTTATTCTGGCTTTGATCTTTCTATTATATTTATGTTTTGATCATTCATCCATTACTAAGTGATAACTTATTCATTTCACATTTTCTTTCTTTACAGACAGCTTTCTTGGGACAGCGTGGTTTAATTGAGAATGATTTCCTCACAAAAGTTCTCAATGGAATGGCATTTGCAGGTTTTGTTTCAGAAAGAGGTCCTCCCTATAGATCCTGTGATCTTTTTGATGAGGTATAGTTCTTATCAAATGAATGCATTATTTACACACAAAATTAGACTAGTAGATAAAAGTAGAGAAGTAGTGTTTTAAACATTTAATCAAGATCAAAAATATTTATTATTATGCATATCAGATCTTGATGTTTATAATGTGGATTAGAAAAATTAGAAAAAAATATAATTATTGGATGTCTCAGAAATACATAAAAATCTTGAACAACTGAATTTTTTTTTTTTTTTTTTTGGCCCCGCTGTGCAGCTTGCGGGATCTTAATTCTCTGACCAGGGATGGAACCTGTATCCCCGGCAGTGGAAGCGTGGAGTCCTAACCACTGGACCACAAGGGAATTCCCTTGAACAACTGAATTTTAAATATTTGATTAAAATCTTTTTGAAAAATTGACAGTGATTGTATAGATAGAACTTACCAGTTTTATAGAGAGAAAGATCTAAGTTCAATGTATAAATAGTTTATTTCAGACTGCAGTTACATTTAATCTATCAGTGTCTTAGAGCCATAGTTTAGCTAAGCCATTTTTTTTTTTAACTGTTATCTTTATTTTAATCAAAGCTTGGAAAATAAAGTAGGGAAGACACAATTTCAGTTCCTCGGTAAAAGATAGAACCACAAATAAGGGTATTTTCTTAAGTACTAATCCTTGGAAAATATAGCAGATTTCAAGTAAGAATTAGCACCTTCTTTGCATTTAGCTAAGCCATTCTTACTAATCAATAATCAGCACTTGTCTAGCTCCCTTAGGAGATACTAAGTATATTTAAGACAGATTTAGTCTCTATCTTCAAGGAATTGGCCATATAAAGGAAAAGTTAGGGCAGATGCAACTCAAAATAAGGATCCTATTTTTTGCTAGTTGTGATTTTTCTTATTGTAATGCCTCTTTCCATTTATCATTTAACTATGTTCATAGCAGCCCATTCTGGTGGATAGAACAATGACTCTTACTCCCATTTCAATTTCTGGAAGAACATTATATTGGAACCAATAAATGTAAAAGTTCTTAGAAGTCTATAAAAGAAAAACACTCCTGGCACCCAAGGTAGTGAAGAATAGTAATAGTGATCATATTATGCTTCTGATGGTCTTATTTTATATAGAGAAGTTAGGAATCAAGGTTTTAAAGATGCTTGGTTCAGAGAAGGGTCTTTTATTCTCTGTAAAGATAGTTAAGTAAGGTAAGAATGAAAGAAAAGGCATATGTTTTAGTTCTGAGTATGGAGATCTGCATCAAATGCTTTACTTAATAATAACACAAAGCATGTGAAGATCTAGGAGAGATTGCCCTGAGGTGGACAATTTTTTCTGATCACTGTTGATCTCTGATTCTCTAATATGATTGATCATTGATTATCTAATACTAACATATACCAGCCTTTAGATCTTGAACTAAGTAATTGATACATAATGTTTTATGTGGATGAATTAGGTGCTCCCCAGGGTCCTTTCTAGCGCCTATGCTTTATTAGTCTCTGAAGCATTCTAAATAGTAACATTGGTTTATGTACCCTTTGCTTTCTATCCAAATTCCTTTAGTAGCTCTCTCTAGCATCTTCATCACAACTAATAACCCAGATCGATTACTTCCAGAAAACTTGCTTGCCGGCTTGCCACAGCCTCTGACTGTATTTGTAACTGCTTCCCTTGTCTGAAGTGCTCTCTTTCTCCTTTTCAGTCCATTTTCGATACTCTGCTCATATCTCACCACCTCCTCCAGACTTTCCCAGAGTAGAGGACTCTGAGAGCCACTAGTCTGCATTAGCCTTTATTTTATGTCTCTAACTTTATATGGCAACTTGTCTTTTATCATGTTCATTTATATACTTAAGGGATAGACAGACAGATAGGTAGGTAGGTAGGTAGATAGATAGATAGATGGATGGATGGATAGATTGATTCTTCAGTTTGGAAACAATGATAAGGCAAGGACTCTGTGTGAGATTCCTGTTGGGTCTCCCCTTAGTGTTCATCCAGTTCTGTGTTCTGTCTACAGTGATGATTTTTGATGTCTTATTGATGATGTTACTTGAAAACCAGTTATTTGTATGTTTACTTCAGTCAAGGGCTTAAAAAAAAATGGGACACCAGACCTAAGTAATTTCTTCTTCTACCCTCTTTGGCCATTTAACTGGTTTGCAGGGGAATGTGCTTTTAGGAAAATTGCACTTGCTCTTGGGAAAGGGATCCTTGTTTTCATTTAGCCAAGGGCAGCCTACCACACACAAGGCTTATGGAGCTTGGAGTGACAGATTGCACTGTGTGTTGTCTTGTCCCCACACTCCCATCAAATAGACCTGCCAAAAGGAAAGAAACGTTTGACTTTCTTTGGCAATCCTTCTGAATCCTGGCCTAGAAGAGGTGGAGTCATAGTTTTATATGTCTGCGCCAGTGAATCTATTAGTTCCTTGCATGAGAATTCCTACATTATACCCTCAAAAAAAATCCATCTGTTTACCTCCTCCCTATACCTCATTTTTTCCTGTCAGTACTCTTTGCTCTACTTCAAGTGTACACACTAGCACAGTTCTCCCAGTAAGTTAGTTGGTTAGGAAATGGATCAGAGTTTATATAATTTGAGAAACAGAAGGAACCTAAAGGTCATCTTGTTCTTCCATCTTATTTTAGAGATGAAGAAACTGAAGCTCAGGAGTTTTAGTGACTTGTTTCAAATCATGCTGTTAGCATGCTAGGACTAGAGTGACCCAACTTGAACATTTGGTTCATATTTTGTGAGTTAGGGAAATGTTTGAAGACTTTCTGACCATCTGAAATTCTCTGAGAGAATTCTCTGAGTGAGGCCTGGAGAATGAGAGAAGAATCTGAGTTCCAGAAATGACTTTTTCCAGGAAGAAACAGGACCCTGAATCAGCAGAGAGAGACCACCAGAACATGCAAGGGCTTGACTGACTCTGTAACTGTAGAATAGAGGCAAAACACAGTAAAAATCTAAAATAATTTGTTTTAATAATAGTATACATTTTGGATGCTTTTTGGTTTGGAAATTGTGTGAAATTTTCACATGGTTTTCTATATTCAGCATATTTGGGAGTTGATGTTTTACCATTTGATTCTTTTTCCAAGTTGGTAGCTTTTGAAGTAGAGCGAATTAAAGTTGAAGAAAATAACCCAGTGAAGATGATAAAGCATGTCAGAGAACTTGCTGAGCAACTATTCAAAAATGTAAGTAAGTGTATTTATTTAGACAGCCATTAATTTTAAAAGTATTAATAAAGTATTTTGTTTGAAAAATTAAAAAGCTTTGTATTCCTAGTGATTATCTCTTTTGTTCTGATTTAAAACCTTTGGGACTATGAGTTACAAGATATTACAGTTGGTACTGGGCATCAAAATAGACCTCACTTTTCAAAGTGATTTTCCTGTCAATTGCTCTATTACAAAAGCATATTAGTCACAATTTTCCAGTTTGTCATTTGCCTTCATTGTGATTTTCATTTAGGTCTCTGTCTTCTTAAGAGCGTATTGAACATTTTTGAGATGTAAAGATTAGACTCATTGGAAACCAGAACTGCGTCAGACAGAATTGACCAATTTACTCTGCTCTAGCTTTGTACAGTGATTGTCCACTGTATCAGGAAAAACTTTGAGTTGTATTGTTTTGAACATATAGGGAGTGAAAAGCGAAAGAAAGAAAGAAAGAAAGAAAGAAAACTGTCAGGTGACTACAGAAACTCAAGGGTGAAAATATTCCCTGAGAGAAGAAATACAATAAGTTAAAAAGACTGGAATGTGGTAAAATGTGCATTTGGATACCAGGAAAGAAGAAAACCTAAGATGCACGCAGAAAAGTGGATTGTGGCTAATGATTTCTCCTGCGTGTGAAGCTTTTCAGAGTTGAATCTTTTTACTAAGTAAAGGGAAGTAAGTGGGAAGTATGGTTTTCCAGGGGAAAGTTGAGGGAAGATGCATTTTAAAGGAAATACAGTTAAGAAAGATTTGGGGTCAGTATCCTGGTATTGTATAACTTCATTATTTGAATAGGTGGACCTTTTTGGATGTTGGATCATTAGTCAGTGCTTTGTCACATCCATTCGAAATCTGAGAACCAATTGGATAAAAGCATGAATACTAAACTGTGTTTCTTTGTTTCATATTATTCAGTTATTTATGAATTTTATTCCTGAAGTTATTTTAAAATTTATCCCTTGGACTGATATCCTAAATTCCACATTTATAACTGTGTCCAGTATAATAAATCTGTTTCTTGATTAGTATGCTGAAACTTAAAAAGAATTCTGTCAGAAGGAAAGCTTGTGTTCTGTGCTGGCCTTTGCCATTTATTGTCAGTATGATGGCTGTATAGAACTGATGTGTAGCGCGATCACAGGAGAAAATTCTGCTCAAGTATTGTAATCATAATAAATATTGAGTGTTTAGCACAACGTGCCAGGCATGGAATTAAGCACTTTACATAAATCATCTCTAATCCTTATAACGATGTAAAATAGGTGTCATTATCCCCATTTTACTGGGAATAATTGGCTCAGGATCATATGGTTATTAAGTGATTGAATCCAGATTTTAAATTCAGGAATTTTCCTCTATCCAGTTCCTAAGACTATCTTCTTTCACTCCATTAGGCTGGCTCATCTCCAATTGGAAAAATAGTGGTACTTCTAAAGGCTGACTTTATACTTTTTTCTTTATAAAGCTCTTCAATGTATTTTCTCATTTGACTTGAAAATGGCCCTGTGAGGTAGATAGGGCAGGTGTTGATATGTGAGGAAACTGAAGATTAGAAAGGTTTTTTTCCTGGCCTACTAGGAGTGATTTATTTATGGATTTCAAAGAATAGCAAAACATCAAATGGGAATCAGTGTTTGAGACTCTGGGACTGATCCCTTTAATAACTGAATATCTATTTCTTGCGTTTTTACAAGACTATTCCAGAACTGCAAAATTGTATTGCCAGTAAGTGACCAGAGCTGGGGTTGTGACCCAGGTTTGTCTCTATCACAGGACAGAATATGCAGTGTATGTAAGGGAGTGTGCCAAGCCATTGTGATGCAAAAACAAAGTAACTGAAATATAATGATAGCTTAAATGTAATCTGTAACTTAAATTTAATGATACGTAGCTTACACTAGGCCAAAACAAAACTGAAAACTGCAATAAAATAAATATCTAGTAATTATACGTTCTTAAGGGTGATTGTAAAACACAAACAGCCCCCATCCTATAGAATAGCACTTTTAAAGTGATCGTGAGGGATGTATTACTAGGTAAGATATGGAAATCGCCCTTCAAATGTACTCTGCATTTCTTGAGCCCTTGCTGGGCTTTTTCCCTTCCACAGTCTAATTCTGTTCCATTTAATTTAATCAAATTTGTTCATTCAGTATGTATATTAGGTACCTACTAGTTCCAGGCATTTTCTAGGTACATGATTCCACTAATATCCTTGAGAAGGGGATACGCATACATGATGAATGAGTATTTGAGAATATTCCAATGGATTATCATCAGACTTTATGAGATTCCTTCCAGTTCTGTGATTCTAAATCCATGATGGTCCTAAAGTAAATACAAAGTTTTTTCTGAAGTAAATACAAAGTTTTATCTGAAGTAGATACAAAGTTAAAAACAGACATGATGGTAAAGTTACTTTCTTGGGTTGTGCAGGAAGTTGAGGGGAGGGAGGAAGGATGGTCTCAATGCAAGGAAAATAATCCAGATGGTTCTATTTTTAACTAGTCTTTTTTTTTTTTATCACATTTCTAAAATTCCCTTTTGGTAAGCAAAAGCCAACCATATAATTTGACTGTTTCCTTATTATTGGGTTAGAATTGAGACCTGGTGATTCCATTCAGATGTTTGTAAATACTTTATTGCACTGAAGTCTGGTATGTGTATCTAGCCTCTCTCTTTGACTTCCCTTTGAAGTACCTCAAAAACAAACGTTAACTGTCCGGTTTCTTATCATCATTCCCTTATAGTGCTTTTCAGTGAGTAGGGATGAATTGTAGGAATGTGAGTAGACATGAGTAGGATGAATTGCAACGGGGTTTAGCTGCTCTTTTAACTTTCTGAAGCTTCCTAAATAATTAAGAAAAGTGTTTGGTGAGTTTGGTGGAGAAGGGAAAGGGAAGGTGGAATGAAGACGAAGGAAAGGAATAAATCCATTAGAGACAAATGTGTATGTGTTGGCAAAGTTATACCATGAAGATTTTTATTGGCCATACATTGGTACAGCTTTTCTTTCCATGCCGGGTTGATAATACTGTGTCTGCCTACTTTGGCTATCAGAATTCTTGATGTCTACATGACAGCACATGTAGCTACTCACCTGCTCTTTCTCTGTGATTCTTGGTATACACTTATAAAAGACAACTAGCTGAATGCAAAATGAGAATATTAAGATAGGTCAGATCAAGAGCTTTATAAACATCTGTTCCAAGGCAGCAAGAAATCAATTGGACATGTGTTTTACTGTTTTACATAGTGCAGTTTTTCTAATTTGTTTTTCATCTGTGGTAGTACATAAACATTTGCTAGACTGTGTAATTTGTTTTCTTAAAAATTAAAGGAAAAATGAGAGGATTTGGACTTTCTTATAAAATAATATGAGATTTCTATTTGTGCCTAATAAGTATTTCATTGCCCAGTGTTGAAACAAATAAGTCTGAAAACTAATGAGAGAACAAAGCCCAAATGCAGGAGTAGCCATTCTAAATCACATAAGATCTGTTCCCTTTACATTTCTGCAGAAAGTTAATTTCACTCCCAGGCACATTCAGTCTACACTGATGATATTTGTACTCTTTGCCAACTGTGAATAAAGGGGTTTATTGTTGTTGTTATAGGAAGGAAGTAAAATATTACAGTCATCTTTCATCTTAAAAAGTCAAAACATAAACAACTTACTTAGATTGTTAGGATGAAATGAGGCCCCCACCCCAAAGCGTAAAAATCAGATTCCTTCCTCCACCCTGTCTGGTTTGCTTGTCTATTTTCAGTCGGGTTTACCATGGTGTAATCTACAGGTAGTAAGATTTACCCTTCTTAACGTGCGGTTTGATGGGTTTTGGCAAATGAATGAGTTTTGCGGCCACCGCCACCACACTAAGGGCGTAGAGCATTTCTGTCGCCCCAAATTTCTTCTTAATGCTCCCTTAGAGTCACATCGCCCTGCCACTTCAGACTCTTGGCAACTGATCTGTTTTCTGTCTCTGTAGTTTTTGCTTTTTCCATAATGTCATGACATAGTTTTTTGAGTCTGGTTTCTTTCTCTTAGAATAATGCATTTCAGACTCATCCATGCCACTGCGTGTATGTCATTCCTGTTTATTGTTGAGCAGTACTCCATTGTATGGTTATACCAGAGTTTTATTTATCTGTTGAGCAAATGAAGGACAGTATTGGCAATTATGAGTAAAACCACCCTAAACATTTGCACAGGTTTTTGTGTGAACTTGAATATTTATTTCTCCTGAGTTAATATTTAGGAGTAGGATGCTGGAAAAATGGTAACAAAATGTTATCTCTGTAAGAAACTGCCAGACTGTTTTCTTAAGTCTATACCATTTTTGCATTCCCGCCAGCAATATTTGAGTGTTCTGTTTGCTTTGTGTCTTCACCAACACTTGGTATCCTCAGTTGTTTTTTTGTTTTGCTTTGTTTTTAGCCATTTTAATAGGTGTGTGGTTTTATCCTTTTATGGCTTTAATTTGCATGCCAGCGGGTGAGTGAGAGTATTAGGTCTCCTAGCTAGTCACTTTGTGCTTTCTTGGTACTTGTAAAAAGACTTATCTTAGACCATGAAGCCTCCGTCTAGAGTCATGAATTAGAGCAGTTGTTCTAACAGGGGCAAACTCTGTACCCCCAGAAATTTGTCAGCGTCTGGAGACATTTTTTGGCTGTCTCAACTAGAAAGGGTATACTAGTAACATCTAGTAAGTAGAGGCCAGGGATGCTTCTAAACATCTTACAGTATACAAGACACCCACTTTTCCCTGCCCCCCACCACCAAACAAAGAATTATCTAGCCCAAAATGTCAATAGTGTCAAGGTTAAGAAACCCTGAATTAGGGCAACCAGCACATTACATATTGAAGTCATACACCAAATTTATTTGTATTAAGGATGAGACATTAATTCTATTAGGTGATCATTGAAAGGCCTGTGAGGATGGAAAATTGAGAGTGTTTCATTCCATCAAATGTGTTCACAGCCAGGCAACTCTAAAAAGTCCAGTTACATTTTTTCAGTGTTTAACGATTTAGTCCAATTGATAGTATTGGTTTCGGCTGTATTTAAAAGGATTTTTAAGAATTTGTGTAACACAGGTCTAGGTATGATTGGTGCACATTAAATAATTATTAAATACCTAAATTAATATGGGAAACTTGGTAAACCCTGACAAGGTCACATTGATTTGTCATTCATTGCTGAGACCAATGTGTTGGAAGAAATTTTTTTTCCCAGTGTGCCTACTTTGAATTTCCAGTAGGGTTTGGGGCTTTTTGTTTTGTTTTGTCTTGCTTTGCTTTGCTTTTATTTGAAGTGCTTTCTCAGCCTTGTTTTTTGTAAGCCCTAAGCATATTCTCATTTAGCTTGCCAAAAAAAAAGAGAGAGAGAGAGAGAGAGAGAAAAGAAAAATCCATGTTTCCAGACCAGATGGTGTGTGTGTCATTTTTTCAAGTCTGAGAAAATCATTATACCTCCCATTGCTATAGTATACTCTAAAAGCAGGATTACAGAGCCCACTTCTTGAAAATCATTATCCAACTTTAAAATTCCCTCTAAATGATAGTGCATTTTGCCAGCTTTCTTGTTGCTTTGGACAGAATTATGTTCACCATAAGTATATAGTTGTCTAAATCCTTGGTTATTACTTTATATTTGCACTTCTCTAAAATCAAAGATGAATATTTGGCTGCTTTTTTGTTCTGTTGGAAAATAACGCATTTCCTTATTTCAACACGGAGATTCAACAATGAAATTGGGCTGCGGTTTTTAATGAGCTCAGTAATCTTCAAGGGACTGATCTAAACGCATTTGGAGTTACAAATTATAGCATGTTTCCAAGAACATGCAGAGTTCAACGAGCCTTAAAATGTCTCTCATTTCTGCTATCTTCTCAGAAGTCATTGTGTGACTAAGGTGGGGGTGTGAGGTGGTGAGTGTGGTCCTTTATATTTACCATACTGTCCGCTAGAGGGCAGCAGCGTACAAATACGGCCGCCAGAAAACCAAATAGTACTAGATCTTGGAGCATGAGCCTTTTTTGAATTTTCTAAACACAGCTGAATATATTATCATTTTGTAACTTTAGCCCATAATCTGAATTTTTATGAAGACTATCTGTACAGCTAAAGGATAGCCTCAGCTTTGAACTTTGTTTTAAAATCATTTTTTAGAATGCTTATTATTCTGAATTGTATATGGATTTGGTTCACAATATTTCAAATTGCTTATGAGAAAAAAAATACTGTTAGTGACAAATAGCTATATCTTTTCTTTAATAAGTGATTTTTATTTAAACCCTCATTGAGTACTATTATTGTTGTCATTGTTGTTAAAATATAAGTAGCTGGTGATGTGATGGGAACCCTGGGAGAAAGAGGTGGTTTTAGTTTCAGAGGCATGGTGTCATGCCATAGAATATGCAGTGACTAAACATTTTTCAAATGAATGTACTCTAAACTTTTGGAAAAGAGCTTTCAGATTTATTCTGGGGAAGTGTGTGTGTGTGTGTGTGTGTGTGTGTGTGTGTGTGTGTGTGTGTTGTAAAGCTTTCCTATAACAACTTGTTCCACCCTCACAAGAACCTTGTGAAGTAGGTACTATATTATTATCTTCCTTACAGATGAGGAAACTAAAACCCAAGTGGTAAGAGAATTGATACTGCACCGGGTCACGCTACTAGTGAGTGGCTAAGCTAGGATTTGACCCAGGCAGTCTGATATCAGAGACCATGAGCTAAAAATACTTTGTTGTATTACCTTCTCTCATTGAATTGTCTGACTTTTCCTTCTGAATTATAGTGCTTCCTGTCTCTATCACATTTTCACATATAGTCCTGCTTCTGGGCTTCTCTATTCCATTAGCTCTTTAACCCTTCAGTGATACCAGTTACTATACTGTATTAATTATTAAAGGTTTGCATAAATTTTGATATCTGGAAAGTTTGACTTCTCTATTTACTCTTCTTCAGAATTGCCTTGACTATTTTTGGATCTTTGATCTTCCTTATAAAGTTTAGGATGAATCCATAACATTACCGAATTTTGATTAGAAGCAATCAATATGTGTATATTTATTTTTCTAAACCACCTTAAGTCATTTTTGGAGCAAGAGAGAAGAATACATAGTAAGAGAGAAAATATACTAGAAAAGATACTGGCATCACTAAGAAGATTTCTACTTTTATTTTTCCATTTTTTAAAATTTGTTTTAATGAATATTATTTATATCATAGGAAGTATATTTAAAGTTTTTATTTTATTATAAAGAAAATAAGTATAGATAGAAATGGAAGTAGTGAAGAATGTACTTTAAATGATTCAAACTCAAAATCCACATGAATTACCTCCCCCTCCTGAAAGAAATATCTGCCCAATGGGTATTAGAAAGTTGATATTTATAACTTTTGAGAAGACGAGGTATCTTAGATATCGTGCCTAAAGAACAGAGAAAAAACATGCTGCTTTTGGAAAAGGGCAGTTTCAGAAACTCTGGACTAGTGATATTGGTGTTAATCCAGGGGTAATTTTAGAACAGTTTTTTCAACATATAGTTTAGAAAGTGGTGATTGTGAAGATTTGGCATAGGAATTTACTTATTTTTTCCTGTCTTTGCTGACGATATAAGGGGAAAATACAAAGTGTGTATGAGGGCTACTTTGGCAAGAACAAGTTTTCAATCTGATTTCACCTTCTCAGGAACCTTTTAAGAAAAGTGTAAGTACAGACATACCTCAGAGACATTGTGGGTTCAGTTCCAGACCACTGCAGTAAAGCAAATATCACAATAAAGTGACTCACACGAATTTTTTGGTTTCTCAGTGCATATAAAAGTTGTGTTTACACTGTACTGTAGTCTGTTAATTGTGTAATAATAGTATTTGTGTCTAAATAAACAATGTACATGCCTTAATTTAAAAATACTTTTTTGCTAAAAAATGCTAACCATCATCTGAGCCTTCAGCAAGTCATAATCTTTTTGTAATAATAACATCAAAGATCCCTGACCACATATCACCATAACAAATATAATAATGATGAAAAAGTTTGAAATATTGTTAGAATTACCAAAACATGACATAGAGACACAAAGTTAGCAAATACTGTTGGAAAAAATGGTGCCAGTACTCTTGTTCGACACAGGACTGCCACAGACCTTCAATTTGTAAAAAACCTAGTATCTACGAAGCACAGTAAAGTGAAGTGCAATAAAACAAGGTATGCCTGTATATACTTAGGCAAAGTTATTTATCCAGCATCACATAATGAGCAGAGCAAAAACTAGAACCCAGGCTTTTGACACTTAAAGGAGTATTATTTCCACTGTATTGCTGAGATATGCTCCCCATATCGTCTGCTGTGGTCCAGCCTTTCCTTTTCTGGGTCTGGGTCAAATAACCAGAAAGAATTGTGGGGAGCAGCTCTGGTAGATGATGAGAGTTGGCCATTTTAACTGTCCAGACAATGTATAGGGCAGTATTGAGCCTAATGTACAACGTGAACAACACAGGTTCAGGAGGAAAAAGAAATTTTCTGGTTGCAAAGAATAATAAATGCAAGAATTGGTCTAAGAATGATTGTATAGCAGCCTTCTTTTTTTTTTTTTTTTTTTTTTATGGTATGCGGGCTTCTCACTGTTGTGGCCTCTCCCATTACGGAGCACAGGCTCCGCGGCATGTGGGATCCTCCCGGACCGGGGCACGAACCCGTGTCCCCTGCATCAGCAGGCAGACTCTCAACCACTGCGCCACCATGGAAGCCCCTATAGCAGCATTCTTTAGAGAACTTTGTAAAAAAGATGGATTCCACTCTGCCCGTAGTATTTGAAATATAATTCTACTTAAGTAGTAGCTGGATAAAAGTCCATGCCAGCCCTAAGGGTCTATGAAAATATTAGCTGACACAATTAATTTAATTACTGCAATTCTAATATGTGTTCAACATTGTGTCCCACTCATTAGCATACAGTAGGAAGTAGTTTAGGGTGCCTGCTATGTGCCAGGCAGTTTCTAGATGCAATATGTGTACAGCAGAGGATAAAAAAATAGTTTATAATTGATCAAAATGTCTGTCCTCTTGAGTTTCATTTTAATGAGAAAAGGACAGACAATAAACAAGTTAAATAGAATTTGTAGTATGTGAGAAGGTGACAAGGAAAATATAGTAAGGGGGATAGGGACTGTGTTGGGGGGTGTCATTTTAGATAGGGTGGCCACGAAAGGTGGCATTTGAGCAAAGACATGCAGGAAAAGAGAGAGGGTGCTGTACAAATTGGTGGGAGACAGGCATTCCAGGCAGAGGGAACAGATAAGTGTAAAGACTTTGAGGCAGGAATTAGAAGCCCTGTGTAGCAGGAGCAGAATGAATGAAGGAAACAGTAGTAGGGCACAGTCATAGAGAGAAGCCAGATCTTGTAAATTATTGTAAGAACTTTTGGTTTTACTCTGAATGAGATGAAGAGCTATTTGAATGAACAGAGTAGTTAGGTGATGATTTGACATTTTAACTAGTTCACTCTGTCTGCGGTGTTAAAAATAGAGTGAGGGTAGGAGCAAAGGGTGGAGCAGGGAGACTGGTTAAGAGAATGTTCTGTAGCAACATGAGAGATACTGGCTTGAACCAAGGTGTACTGAAAAGTGGTCAGGTTATAAACGTATTTTAAAGGCAAAGTGTAAAAGGTTTGCAGAGGAATGGATAATTCGGTATTAGAGAAAGGCATTAATGATTAAGCTTTTCACCGGAGTGATTGGAAAAAATAAATGTGCCATTTACTGAAGTGGGGAAGACTGTAGAAAGCAGATCTGGAGGAGGTGAATATTGAGTGCTCCATTTTGGACATATATTTACAATGTTATTTTAAATCCAAATGGAAACACTATGTGCAGGTGGTTGAATATACAAGTATGGAGTTCAGGAGGAAGCTCATTTGGAGATAAAAATTTGTGAATCATTGGTGATTTATGGTTTAAAGATAAGAGACTGGAAGTTATCACCAAGAAAGTAAGTGTAAATAGAAAAGTGGCCCATGATCTGAGCCCTGGGGTATTCACATAGTTAAGAGATTAGGGAGATGAAAAATAAACAAAGATGTAACAAGAAGACCTAGAAACCAAGTGAAGAAAGTGTTCCTTGAAGAGGAAAAAGAGTGATCAGCTGTATCAGATGCTGCTGGTAAATCATGTAAGAAGTAAGATTGCAATACTCTATATTTTATGGCATATATTTGAATGTATGTACAGTGTCTCATCTCTCTGATTTCAGTTTCTGGCTGACAATCTGCCATTGTTCTTTTAACTTTGGAATCATTTTACGTATGTTTCATATCGTAGGAAAATCCAAACCCTCATATGGCGTTTCAGAAAGTTCCACGTCCAACAGAAGGATCCCACTTGCGAGTTCATATTCTTCCTTTCCCAAAGATTAATGAAACTCGGGTACAGGAATTAATACAGGAAAATCTTGCCAAGAACCAGAATGCACCTCCTGCTTCAAGAGTGGAAAAGAAATGTGTTGTGCCCGCAGGTCCACCTGTTGGTATGTATTTGTCCATTTATTTGTTTTAAAACTAAACCTTTTGAGGACTTCCCTGGTGGTCCAGTGGTAAAGAATCCACCTTCCAATGCAGAGGACGTGGGTTCGATCCCTGGTCGCAGAACTGGGATCCCACATGTCACGGGGCAGCTAAGCCCGTGCGCCACAACTACTGAGCTCACGTGCCTCAATGAGAGCCCAAGTGCCGCAAACTACAGAGCCCACGCGCTCTGGAACCCCTGTGCCACAACTACAGAGCCCACGCACCCTGGAGCCTGTGTGCCACAACTAGAGAGAGAAAACCTGAATGCCACAACTAGAGAGAAGCCCGTGCACTGCAACGAAGAGCCTGCGCGCCGCATTGAAAGATCCCGCATGCCTCAACGAAGATCCCATGTGCTGCCACTGAGACCCGACGCAACCAAAAATAAATAAAAATAAACAATAAATAAATCTTAAAAGGAAAAAAGTAAACCTTTTATCAAGATATAAGACACAAAAACAGAAGTGCACGGCTTGATGAGTTTTCACAAAGTGAACAAATTCGTGCAACCAGAATCAGCACTATCAATACCTAGAAACACTTTTCCATTCAGTACCCCTCACAGGGTAACGATTAGCCTAACGGCTCCCACTGTGGAATCTTCTCTTTTTAAAAAATAGCTATATTGAGATGTAATTCACATACCATAAAATTCACCCATTTAAAGTGTGCAATTCAGGATTTCCCTGGTGGAGCAGTGGTTAAGAATCCGCCTACCAATGCAGGGGACATGGGTTTGAGCCCTGGTCCGGGAAGATCCCACATGCCGTGGAGCAGCTAAGCCTGTGCGCCACAGCTACTGAGCCTGCACTCTAGAGCCCGTGAGCCACAACTACTGAAGCCCACATGCCTAGAGCCTGTGCTCAGCAACAAGAGAAGCCACCGCAATGAGAAGCCTGCACACCACAACTAGAGAAAGCACGTGCGCAGCAGCAAAGACCCAACGCAGCCAAGAAAAAAAAAAGTGTGCAATTCAGTGGTTTTTAGTATCTTCACAGAGTGCACTTTCACTGTCTAATTTCAAACATTTTCATTCCTCCAAATAGAAACGCCCATACCCATTAGCAGTTACTCCCCACCCCACCCCCAAAACTACTCCTTCCCCAGCTTTAGGTGGTAATCTACTTCCTGTCTTTATAGATTTGCCTATTTTGGTTATTTTATATAAATGGAATTGTACAATATGTGATCTTTTGTGATTGGCTTCTTTCATGTAGCATAATATTTTCAAGGTTCATCCATGTAGCATATATAGTACTTCATTGCTTTTTGTGGCTGAATAATATTCCATTGTATGGGTGTGCATCACATTTTGTTATCCATATATCAGTTGATGGACATTTGGGTTGTTTCTACTTTTTGGCTACTAATAATAGTGCTGCTGTGAGCGTTCATGTGTAAGTTTTTGTGTGGATATATGTTTTCAGTTCTCTCAGGTATATATCTAGGAGTGGAATTGTCAGGTTATATGATAAGCCTGTGTTTAATGTTTTGAGGAGCTGCCAGGCTATCTTCCAAAACAACCACACTATTTTACATTCCTACCAGCAATGTATGGCATTCTGGTTTCTCCACATCTACTAATGTAGAGTATCTTCTCATGTGCTTATTGGCCATTTTTATATCTTTTCTGGAAAAGAAGTGTCTCTGTTCAGATCCTTTGCCCATTTTTTTTTTTTTTTTGTGGTACGCGGGCCTCTCACTGTTGTGGCCTCTCCCGTTGCGGAGCACAGGCTCCGGACGCGCAGGCTCAGCGACCATGGCTCACGGGCCCAGACACTCCGCGGCATGTGGGATCCTCCCGGACAGGAGCACAAACCCGTGTCCCCTGCATCGGCAGGCGGACTCTCAACCACTGCGCCACCAGGGAAGCCCCCCTTTGCCCATTTTTAAATTGAGCTATTTGTCTTTTTGTTTAAGAAGTCTCTGTATGTTCTGTATACAAGTCCCTTATGAAACATGTTAATTTGCAAATATTTTTTCCCATTCTGTGCATTGTCTTTTTTTTTTTACTGATTTTTATCTCTTCTTTTTCTTCAGCTATTGCGGGAGGTGTGTTAAAGTCTCCCATGATAAGTAATAGAATTGCCTAGTTCTCATTTTAGTTCTGTCCATTTTTTCTTTATGTATTTTGAAATTGATTTATTATATGCAAATATATTTACAAATATTATAGCATCCTGGTGATTGATCCCTTTATCATTATGGGATGTCCTTCTTTGTCTCTAGTAACACTTCTTGGCATAAAGTGTACTTTGAGTTTTATACGGCTAGACCAGCCTTCCTTTGGTTAGTGTTTGTATGGTTTATCGTTTTTTATTTTTTTATTTTCAAATTCTGGGTCCTTATAATTAAGATATGCCTCTTTTAAGCAGCATGTGGGGTTTTTTTTTTCACCAGTTTGACTATTGTAGTATATTACTTGTATTTAGCTCATTTATATAAATATAATTACTCATACAGTAATGGCTTTAATATAATTTACTGGGTTGTTTTTTCTATTTGATCCTCTTGTTTTACATTTTCCCCTGCTTTCTTTCATTCTTTTCGATTAATAAATTATTTTTTATTCCATAATTCATATCTGTTAACTTGTTATTTATATACGTTTACTGTTCTTTTAGAGGTTTACATCAGTACTATAGCATACATCCACTTTTGTCTGTTCAGCTCTCACCAGAAACTTTGCTGGTCAACCTGGCCATCTGCCAGAATCAAGCCCAGATTCTCAGCTTCCTGTCTGTACTCAATATTGGCAAATCTCTTAGGGAAAAAGTGGATGTACTTGTTAACTTACCTCTTTGGTCTTTTCCTTTCTCTGGAATTTTAGGTCCTCTAATCCATGTGTTTCTGTAGCACTCTGATATATTTAAATAGATGGCTTTTGCATTTTATCTTACTTTTATAATTGTTCCTGGTGGGAGTTTTAGTTTGTTACAAACTGTTCCATCATACTTGGAAGTGAGTGTAATTTTATTATTAAAATTCCGGGATAATAATGTATTAATTATGTTGTTTAATTATTTATGTTGTTTATGTTGTAATGTTAATAATGTATGTATCTTAACATTTATGTTATATAGTAATGTTAATATTACTTATTATTTATTATTTACTTAATAATGTTAATTTGTTATTATTTCCCTAAGTAGTAACAGCTTTTACTTAAGTGTTGATTGTACTTTCACATAGAGAAGAGAATGGATGAGAAGTAGACATGTTAGTGTAGTTATTTTTTGAAGGGTTTGGTCATTTTACTTTAATATCCATGAGCTAGTTGAATGCTTTCTTTAAATACCCACATGAACAGATTAGAAGTTGGTTTAAATTTTAATTTGCTTGAATTGTAGCCTTGTCTCAATATTGTTTTTGTATAATCTCTTTACTTTCATTTTCAATCAGCATCAAATTCTTTTTTTAGATGCATATGGAATGTCTCATTGTAGTCAGTGAGAGAGTTACACATGACTCAGTATTTGTCCCTGCATGCACTTCCTGTAAAACCAGAATGAATGAATGAATGAACAAATGAACAAATGATGAATGAATGAGTGAAAGACGAATACAGGGACCTCTCTCCAAGTTTCTGGTTCATTTGAGTTGATCAGAATTAGGATTTCCCTTGTATTAAAATTAAAAGGTATGAATGTTTCATTTTACATGATACCCATTTAATCTGAATGTAGAATTGCTCTGTCACTTTAAGAGCCATTCACATTTTGAGAGGTTAATTAGTTTCCAGCTATTCCTCAGAGGGACCAGAGTGTTGATGAATACTATTCAAATGCTATTTCAAATGCTAGAAATAGCATTTGAAAGCCAAAGCCTTGGGAAGGAAGCCCTGGGGAGGTCAAATACCCATAAACCAGAGTTGTTATCAAATGTTAGAAAGCTAGTATTAGAATGCCACAACTGGGGATTTGGCCAATGCCTGATACATCAGTAACTCTAAGTGAAGAACTTTCTTCTGGGAATGAACTAAGTCATAGTCTCCAAAGGAAAATAATAATTCCCAGATGGTAAACAGATTCATTATAAGAAAATGTGGGGTTTTTAATGGTTCATCCTAAAGAAAATTTAAAATGCTGCTAAAAAGATTTTAGAATTAAAATTTTATAAACATAGGTTAAAGATGTTACTCTCTCAATAAAGCATGTGGTCTTATTTGGAGACTAAGAAGTTTTCTACTCTAAATATAGATCAATTTCAGTTTCAGTCTATGCCACTGACCTACACATGTGGGAAGCACCAGAGTGCAAAATTAAGAATGCACATTTCAGACAGAAAAGTCATATGAAATGATCTATTTTACAGTCATGGTCATTAATGTTAATCTTACATGATTTTAAGTGATTTCAAGAAAACTGCAGTAAAAACCAAGTAAGATTGATTTCCTGATTCTGATAAAGCACTATAGTTATGTAAGATATCACCAAGGGGGAAGGTGATTAAGTGCATGGATCTTCTCTGTACTAATTTGCAACTTTTTGTAAGCTTATAATTATTTCAAGATTTTTAAAAGTTTAAAAAATTATTTGAAGGATATAAAATTTCGTATTGATGAAATGAAAGGAATGCTAAGAGTAAGATATGGTGGTCTTTCTTGTTAGGTAAGAGCAGCCATAAAATATAAGGCTTAAGAATTATTGATACTGCCTCATTTGTACAAATTATATAGTGTAGTTCTTTGTGAAATTATGCTTTTTATTTGACAAATACTGCTTTAATTTATATCTTTCTAATATTCTTTTAATAAGTTAAATTTATTTTAAGTAATTTAAGGCTATGTAGTGCACTAGAATTATCCAACCTTGTAAAGTTGACAGGTACTAAGTTCACAGAACTGAGAAGTGACTCTCCCAAATGTTTATAGTGATTCTTTGGCCATGATCATTTCTCTTTGTGTGCAGTGCTTCTTCAGGTCACCTGTACTCAGATTTGTAGAACCTAATTTTTTGTGGTATGTGGTTTTTCTTTGGTAATATGTTAGAAGTATCAACTTCTTTGTCTGTTAGTAGTCAGTCCTCTTACATATGAGTGTTTGCTATTTTTGTCATGATCTTGTACCCAAAATATTTTTTATCTGTTTGTTTACAATTAAAGGAAAAATTATTACCTTTGCTTAAAAAAAATTTACTGAGCAATGTAAATATGAATTAATTTGCCTAAGAGTTAAGTACAGTGTGAAATTATCCTAAATAACCCATTGACTAGCCTGCCACTTCACAACCTAAAAATGTAATCAAAGTGAGGAAATGAAATACTTTCAGTGTCATGTAACAAGGGAAAAAAACGCTTAAGTGTTGGTCATGTAAACAGAGTCATAAACTGTAAACAGTAATATTCCCCTTTTGTAATTGCTGAAGGAGTTTAATTTGTGTTTTCCTTATACTCCTTTACTAGTTTCAATAATGGATAAGGTGACAACAGTTTTCAACAGTGCACAGAGATTGGAAGTTGTTAGAAACTGCATCTCATTCATATTTGAAAATAAAACGTTGGAGACTGAAAAGGTAATAAAATGCCATCTTTCCCAAGTAAGCATTCATCACATCCCTTTCAGATTTCTATGTTTAGCTTGCCTACTGACCGCTTCTCTGATTCAATCCCTTTTCCTTATAAAGTATCCTTTCATTGTTTTGATCATTTTAAATGAACAGTGTCTAAGATTTAAATTCTTAGCCAAGCCTAATTATATGGCAACCAGAGAAGTATTGATAGTCATTTTCCCCCCCTGGAACTTTTAAACATTGTTCATTAATTCTGTTTTGGCATATTACTTAGAAACTTAACATCTAAAATATAATTTTATTTATTACAAAGAATCTAGTTAGAACAAGTAATGAATTATAAAAATTGTGGTATTCATTTAAATATGCCTTGTTAAAGCACATTTTCTTGCCTTCTTTAATGAAACATACTAAACATATGTAACCTTTCCTTAGTGACTCGTCATAATTCTGAACATTTATTACAAGGGGCTAGTAAAACATGTAAAATGAAGTTTTTACCCTTGCACTAAATGACCTCAAGCCTCTTTATATTTTGAGTTTTTCTGGTATCCATTTTTTTCTTATGGTTGAAGTGTTACAGACTTTCTTTTGCTTCTCTTGCTTTCAGCTTTCACAGCCTGTTTCCTGTACCCGTTGTAACAATATTAGGTCCCCCTGCTCTCAGTCGTCTTCCCTTCCTTCTTATTTGCCCCTTTGTTCTCATTTTAGGTTTTCAAAGTTAAATTATTACTTTATGTAAAGTAAATTAATTCAGCTCTAAAGGTGAAACGGAAGAGGCGTTCTTGTGGGTGATGAAGTGAAAGAATTTTAGTACATACACCTAGAGATTTCTGTTCGTTGCTCTGAGTTTTTTTCCTTCTTAATTATGCTTTTGAAATAAGAAGAGATTGCAGAATTTTCCAGTCATAAATTAAAACTGAGTAGTGATTAAGTTGCTAATCACTTGAAAAGTATAAAATCACCCATGATTCTTGTCATTTTAATTTTTCCTTCTGTTCTTGCCATGGAGATGTGACCAGTTGTTGCAAGAACGTGTCTAAGTGTCTGTGGTTTTGACTCATAATCTGAAGCAACAGTTATTTTGGTGACCACAATTTTGATGAGTTTTTTTTAATGAAGTTTAATGTTTTTTAAATGTATCACATAAACTAGTCCTACTTATTTTCATGCTGCCTTACAAATTAAAAAATCACTATAAATCCATCTGTTTACAGTTGTCCTTAACAGTACATCAACTCTTTTCTAGCAGTTTAATTCTACTAATAACTCTGTTAAATGGTTTATAGGATACACGTGAGTTTTCAGCATGATTGAAAGTTACTTTTTTTCCAGTGGTACCTTTTGTTCATGTCTTCCTCTCTTGTCCTCAGACCCTTCCTGCTGCACTGAGAGCCCTTAAAGGAAAGGCAGCAAGACAGTGTCTCACTGATGAGCTGGGTTTACATGTTCAGCAAAACCGGGCAATATTAGACCATCAGCAGTTCGACTACATAATAAGGATGATGAACTGTACTCTACAGGTAACTTTTAGTTCTTTCAGATTATCCTTCTTATTTGAGAATACTTTTTATTTTTCCAGGTGATTCAGTAATTACCAATATATCAGGTTCTTGAGCCTTCTGCACCTAATAGGATGAAGAGCCAATATCCATACCATTTCTGTCAGAAACACTTACGTATTACTTGGCATAAATATTAAGAGTTTTTTATTCTTTCTGTTTTTTCTTGAAAAATATTAGGTTATTTTACTAGTTCTATAAGCAAGCTTTCTGAAAATGAAAAGTCATCTTTAAAACATTCAGTTATATATTACTTAATGTCTGTATTCACGTCAGCCCTTTTCAGTCAGTTTTCAGTTGTACTATTAAAGCAGAGGGCAATGAATGATGGGTAATCCAAATGATAAATGAATTACTCAGTTAAGTGTTTACTAAGTACTTTGTGTGGGTAAAGCACAGAAAAAAATATTTCCAGTTGGCTTCAACATACATGTATTATCTTACAGAGATAAACTTCCCACACAATAATGAGGACACAGTTTAGGAGAAGCAAATAATCTGATTTCCCTATCCTGTCCCTGTGACATTGGCATTGTATTCTTTGTAGGTGATGCAAAAATTCTTTCTTAAACTTTTTGCACAAAGAGAAAAATGTGATTAAATATTAAGATTTCAAAGACTATCTGTGGGACTCCAGAGAGATTGAGTAAAATGCATGTTAAATTCTGGTAGATTGGAAAGTGAGATTTACAGGGTATAATTAATAATAACATTTGTGGATGAAAGAAGGCCTAAAGAAGTGGAAAGATATACCATGTTCATGGATTGGAAGACTCAGTATTATAAAGATATCAATTCTCCCCAAAATAATCTATAGAGTTACGCAATTCCCATCAGAATCCCAACAGAAAGAGCAAAAGTCTGAGAATTACCAACATGCTCCTAAAACAAACGGCAAAGCCTGGGAATTGGCCTTGTCACATATCAAAAATTAGTTTAAAAGAAGACACACAAATGGCCAAAAGGTAAGTGAAAATGTGCTCCGTGTCACTAATCATCGGGAAAATGCAAATCAAAATCACAACGAGATACCACCTCACATCTGTTAGAAAGGCTATTATCAAAGACACAGGGGATAATAAGTATTGGCAAGGATATGGAGAAAAAGGAACCCTTGTGCACTGTCAGTAGGACTGTAAATTGGTGTAACCACTATAAAAAATAGTATGGAGATTCCTCAAAAAATTAAAAATAGAACCATACCATATGATCCAGCAGTTCCACTCTGGGTATATCCAAAGGAAATGAAAACAGGCTATTGAAGAAGTATCTGCACTCCCAGGTTCACTGTAGCATTAGTCACAATAGCCAAGATGTGGAAATAACCTAAATGTCCATCAGTGGATACATGGATACATGGATAAAGAAGATGTGGTATATATACACAGTACAGTGGAATATTATTCAGCCACGAGAAAGAAGGAAATTCTACCAGTTGCAATAACGTGGATGAACCCTGAAGGCATTCTGCCAAGTGAAATAAGCCAGACAGAGAAAGACAAATGCTGCATGGTATTATATGTGGAACCTTAAAAAACAAAAAAAGGTCAGACTCTTAGAAACAGAGTAGAAAATGGTTACCAGGGGCTGAGAGGTGGAAGAAATAGAAAGAGGTCGATAAGTGGTACAAACTTTTAGCTATAAGATGAATAAGGCCTGAGGATCCAAGGTACAACATGGGGATTACAATTGGTAACACTTTATTATATAACTGAAATTGCTAAAAGAGTTGAACTTAAATGTTTTCACCAAAAAAAAAAGACAGATAAATGTGTAAGGAGAGGTGTTATTTAACTGAGTTGTGGGAATCCTTTCACGATGTATACATATATCAAATCACCTCAGTGCACACTTTAAATATCTTACCATTTTATTTGTCAGTTATACCTCAGTAACACTTAAGAAATTTTTTAATTAGTTTAAGATTGTAGTAATTAAGACAGTGTGTGGCACAATCATAAACAAATTGGCCAGTAGAGCAGAATTTAGAGTTTATAAACAGATGTACACATGTTCGGAAATGTGATTTATGACAGAGTTGGTGTTTCAGATTAGTGACAAAGGTAAAAAATTCAATAACTAGTACTGGGACAGTTGGGTGACCATGTACACATAATGAACTATGTACAGGAAAAATGTACCGATACCTCACACTATACACTAAAATCAGTTTTATGTGGATTAAATATTAATACTTAAATATGAAAAGCCAACCTATATAGTCTTTCAAAGAGAAGAAATGGCATAGCCTTATGACTTTGGGGGAGGGGAAGATTTGTTAAACACGGTAAAAATAGTGCCAATCTTAAAAGAAAATATTGTTATATACCACTTTTACCTCAGTTAGAAAGAAAAGATTGGTAAATTTGACTACATTAAAATTAGAACTTCTGTTCATCAAAAAATACCATAAAGAGAATGAAAATGTAAACTTCAGAGTGAGAGATGTTTGCAGAGCATGTGACTACCAACTGATTAGTACTCAGATTATAAAAGCTCCTACAAATCAATAAGAAAAAGACAACCCAAATTTTAAATGGGCAAGAGACTTAAAGTATCCCAGAGGAAAGGAAATCCACTTGGATAATTAGTGTATAAATAAAATGACATTTTTTAAAAAGATGATCTATGTCAATAACTGGAAAAATATAAATTAAAACCACAATGAGATAGCATTTTACATCCACTGTTTTGTAATAATTGTATAATTGGATAATATTAAGTATTGGTGAAGTTATCGAACAAATGGAGCATGTAAACTCTGCTTGTTAGAGTGTAAAATGGTACAAAGATTTTCTTGTAAAGCTGAATATGAACATATTCTATGACCCAGTGATTCCACTCTTAGAGGAGATCTTACCCACATACACCAAGAGATATGCACAAAAATGTTCATAGGAACATTGTTTGAAATAGCAGGAAACTGGAAACAACTCATATGCCAACCAGCAGTAGAATGTATAGATAAATTGTGCTATTTTCTTATGTTAGAATATTATTTAGCAGAGATAATGAATTGCAGCTATAAGGAATAATGTGGATGAATCTTAAAGAAGATAATTTTGTGCAAAAATAAAAAGGCAATTCAATTACAATATGCTTTCATTCATATAAAATTCAAAGCATGTAATATATTATTTAGAGATATTTAAGTTAGGGATAGAATATATGTGTTAAAACTAAAAAGAAAAGCAATGTGTACATATATTAAATCATCACATCGTATACTACAATTTTATCTGTCAAATGTACCTCAGTAAAACTGGGAAAAAAGAAAATCAAGGGATAATAAGCAAAATATTGAAGAAAATTACCTCCGGGAGACAGAGAGGAAGGACATGAACATAGAGACCTTCAAAGGTAATGGTAATACTCTATTTCTTAAACTGTGTATATGGGTGTTAATTGTATCGTTATTATTTATAATCTTATAACTTATACACATTAATGCCTTACGGTACTACTGTTACATTTTTTTGCAGGGCATATTTATCTTTTTTTTTTTTTCGGTACGCGGGCCTCTCACTGTTGTGGCCCCTCCTGTTGCGGAGCACAGTCTCCGAACGCGCAGGCTCAGCGGCCATGGCTCACGGGCCCAGCCGCTCTGCGGCACGTGGGATCTTCCCGGACCGGGGCCATCAGCAGGCGGACTCTCAACCGCGCAGCCCGGGTATATTTATCTTTTAAAACCCATTTCAAGTGATACCTTTCTCAGAAATTCTAACTTAAAATCTAGCATCAAAAAGGTAATCTTGGGGCTTCCCTGGCGGCGCAGTGGTTGAGAGTCCGCCTGCCGATGCAGGGGACACGGGTTCGTGCCCTGGTCCGGGAAGATCCCACGTGCCACGGAGCGGCTGGGCCCGTGAGCCGTGGCCGCTGAGCCTGAGCGTCCGGAGACTGTGCTCCGCAACAGGAGAGGCCACAACGAGAGGCCCGCGTACCGCCAAAAAAAAAAAAAAAAGTAATCTTGTTTAAGCAAATTGGCACGATAGGAGATGATTCACCTTTACTGGAAATACATTCTTACTTTAGAGCACAAGAGACTAGCTGTAATAGTTTATAATAGCAAAAATTGAAAGCATCCTAAATGTTTACCATTTGGATTTTGATTAATCTAATTATGGTAGAACTCTTCTTCGGAATACTGTTCAGTTACTAAATAGAAAGAGGTAGCTCTGTAATATGTACAGCTATAATATGTAGCTCTGTAATATGTACCCATATGAAAAAACTTCTGTTATGTATTGCCAGGTGGGCAAAAGGAAGTTACATAAAGTAGATACAATTCTATTTTTGACCTAAAATTACATACATGTATGTATGTATATCATGGTAAAAATCTGGAAGGATATTTACACTAAATCCTTAATAATGGTTATCTCTGGCATAGATAGAAGAGTTTTGACTTCCATTTAAACTTTTCTCTGCTTGAAACACACACATACACACAAGCATAATTAAGTTATATAAAACATATAACAAGCATATTTTATAACTTAAAAAATGATTCTCATTTTTGTAGGAAGGAAATTATCAAACATTTATGAGAAGAATAAGACATAATAAATTTACCCTAAAAAAACTCATGTCTTTTGCTACTTTTGTTACTTTCTTACAGTTACTTTGGTACTGTCATTATAGAGAACAAAAGAATTTGATTAATAGATCAAGGTCACCAGAAGCTATAAAGTTAGGTAATTTCCTGATTCCCTATAACTGGTGATAAAACTACAAAAACTGTTTTAGGGAGCTTTTTTCCATTTGTACTTTATGTGCTGTAATTAACTGAAGAACTAATTTATAAGGCTTTCTCTAAACTTAATTTTAGCATATACTAATTAGTAATTACTTATAGAATAGCCAGGTACCCTTGGGTTACAAAAATACTCCTTTTCATTTGAATAATCATATTCTAGGGGTAAAAAACTTGCATTTTTTTGTTGATGTTGTTTCCAGATACACCTGTACTGATGAACACTTAATATTTTTGAATTAACTATTTCATAAATACATTAAAATATATCCTGTCTTTCTTCCAGCATATGCTATTGTTTAACATTATAGAGAGGCTCTTTTTAGTTATAAATGGGTTCACATGTGATACTCTTATTTTAATGGGTTATTTATTACCAACTTGGGATTTATTAATATTTATATTCTTGTTGCAACAGTGTTACTTGTGGGGATTTAACATGACATTCTGAACATTTTTTACAAAAGCATAGAATTTCAAGGCAGAGAGGCCAAACATCTGTGTTGGTGTTTTAAGATAGAAACATTAAATGAACCAATTTTTAGGTAGTGATTCAGAAATTTTAGTAATTTTTGCTCTTCGTGATCTTGAAGTTATTCTGTCTTTTCTGTCCTCAAGGGAAAATTAAATGGAACATGAGTACTGCCAAGGGGTTATTTTGTTTATCAGGTTATTTCACTGCCAAGATGATTTTTTAAAGGACTGGTTTATAGAGATTATAGATTATTCCTATGTATCTTCTCATCTCAAATAACTGATCGTATTTTAGTTGTTTTTTGTAACTGAGATTACTAGAAATCTCTTCAAAAATATCATGGCCTTAACTCTTTTCATTTTAGCAGATCTATGATTTTTGTGTCAAGATCTTAGCTAAGATCTTTTCACAGTAAATTATAATTTAAAAACCCAGTAAAGTCCTCTATTTCCAGCATTATAATAAACTGCATGTTATGAGGGACCCTCTCACTAATGTAGAAATAGATCTTAGAAAATTGAAACAACAACAAAAATACCCCATGATTTTGATATATAGTTTTTCCCAAGGAGAAAAGGAAATCTATAATAGGCCCCTCCTCTACTCTCAAGAAAAGGACAAATAGGAAAAACCAAATTCTGAGCTATTAGCAGGTAGGGAAACCAGATTTGTGAGCACAATTAAGTCGACTTCTGTAAAGAGAGCTGGTTGAACCTGAGAGCTTTATTTACATCAGGTTAGGACACTGGAAGAGGAATAAAATAATCCCTCTTCAGCGGCATGCCCCTCACCCTTGCCTCCAGAAGAAGCAATTATAAATCCTTTCTAGAATAATGCAGCCACAATTTAGGCAGTCAGGATTCCCACAGATAAAATTCAGTAAGATATGAACTCACAATTTTTAAATGACCAAATACCAAAGAAATGAGCCAATATGAAATAGTGTCAACAGAAACAACCAACAGCAGATTGAGACTCCCAAAGGCTTTATATATTGGAATTATTCAGTATGAACATATAATAATTAAAATACTTAAATAAATAAAGGATCGAATACAAAATAAGCAAATAACAAGAAACTAACAAAAATGGCCAGGTAAGTTTAGATTATATAATCAGTAAAGTAAAAACTCAAAGGATAGGGAAAACCCAATATTGTTAAGATGTCAGTTCTCCACACATCAATCTGTAGCCTGAATGAAATCCCAATAAAAACTGCAGCAGAATTTTTTCTAGAAATTGACAGGATAATTGTAAAATGTATGTGGAAATGCAGAGGACTTAGAATGGCCAAAGCAATCTCGAAAAAGAACAAATTTGGAGGACTTAACACTACCAGATTTCAAGATTTACTGTTAACCCACAGTAATCAAGACAGTGTGATACTGACATATCAAATAGATCAGTGGAAAAGAGCACTCAAAAATAGACCCGCGTTTATGGCATTTTTGACAAAGGCACCAAAGCAATCCAATAGGGAGAAGAAAGTTTTTTCCACAAATAGTGCTGAAATAACTGAATATATCCATATGGAAAAAAAGTGAACCAATATCTCTACGTCACATCAAACACAAGGATTAACTTGAGGTAGAGCACAGACATAAACATACAATATAAAACAATAAAGCTTTTAGGGGAAAGCATGGAATAGAGTCATGACTTGGGAATGAGCAACAGTTTCTCTTTTTTTTAATAATTAATTGAATCTTTATTGCCACTTATATTCTTTATAACTGGCAACAGTTTCTCGGGTCACAAAAAGTGATAACGAAAAAAGAAAAAAAGGTCACTGTACTTTATCAAAATTAAAACTTACGCTTTTCAGAAGACAGCATTAAGAAAATGAATAGTTAAGACTAGGAAAAAATATTCCCAAAATGTAAACGTGACAAAGAACTGATGTCATGTTTATATAAAGAACTCCTACAACTTAATAAGGTGAAGCCAAACCAGTTTTTGAAAATGGACAGTTTGAACAGACACTTCACAAAATAAGATATGTGAATGGTCAGCAAAAACATGAAGAACTGCTCAGTATCAGTCATCCGGGAAATGCAAATTAAAACCATTATGAGATACTACTACATAACCACCAGTATGGCTAAAATTGGAAAGACTGACAATACCAAATGTTGACAGAGTTGTAAAGTACTTGGAATTCTCAGCTTTTATTGTTGAGAATGTAAACTGTTACAATCACTTTAGAAAAAAGACTGGGAGATTCTTATAAAACTAAGCATATACCTAGCCTATGATCCAATAATTTCACTCCTGGGTCTTACCTTAAAAAAATTAAAACATATGACTATAAAAAGACTTATACAAAAGTATTCATAGGAACTTTATTCATAATAGCCTAAAACTAGAATCAGCCCAGGTGCCCATCAATCAGAGAATGCTTTTTTCTTTAACTGCCATATATCCATACAGTGTAATACTAATCGGCGATAAAAAAAAAACAGGCTAGGGGCTTCCCTGGTGGCGCAGTGGTTGACAGTCTGCCTGCCAATGCAGGGGACACGGGTTCGTGCCCTGGTCTGGGAAGATCCCACATGCCGCGGAGCGGCTGGGCCCGTGAGCCATGGCCGCTGAGCCTGCGTGTCCGGAGCCTGTGCTCCGCAACAGGAGAGGCCACAACAGTGAGAGGCCCGTGTACCACACACACACACACAAAAAAAACAGGCTAATGATACACGCAACCACATAGATATATCTCAAAAACATTATGGCATATTTGTCAAAACCCAGTGAACACTAAAAGTTTGTGCATTTTATTGTATGTAAATTATACGGCAAAAGAAGAACCTATAAACAAATATTGACCTCTAATGATATGCATGCTAAAGTACTTGGGGGAAGTATAACTGATGTCTGCGATTTACTTTGAAATGCACTAAAAATAAGATGGGTTAAAGGATAGGTAGATGAATAGCTAAATGATAAAGCAAGCGTAGTAAAATGTTAATGACAGTCTAGGTGGTTAGTATACAGGTGTTCACTGTAAAATTCTTTCAATTTTGATATATATTTGAAATTATTTGGGTAAAATAAGTAAACAAATAAGTACATAATTACAAAAAGCTCATTGGATGGGTTAAACATCACACTAAATGCAGTGAGAGACTTGTAGTGAACTGGAATACAGATCTGAAGCAATTACACATAGTGGAGCAGAGAGAGACAAGAAGATGGAGAATATGGAAGAGAAGTTAAGATACATGGAGGATATAATGAGATGGTCTAACACAGTGCTATTCAAAGTAGTAGTCTGTGACAAGGTAAGGAACTTGTGCCAGAATGTGAATCAGTGGCTTTCTCTTCATTGAGAAAGTCTTGCTTAAATAAATAAATAAATAAATACATAAATAAGCAAGCAAGCTACTCAACAGTGGGCTTACTATGACTTCAACTGGCAGTGGTCAGTATCTCCAAAAGTAACTAAGGGTCCTCCTGCCTTATTAAAGAGGATAGGCTTCACAGTCAAGCCTCAGATTTTGTCAAGGCTGAAAATTCTAGTTACCAACAAAATTGTTTTATAAAATTCCATTGGTTACTGGATAAATTCTTATATTGGGCATCTTAGGCTAAAGGCTCTGAATAATATAGGAAACCACATAGAGGTTTAAAAGTATGAGAAAAATGGCTTATCTTCTGGAACCCCAAACTTTCCACAATCTACAAGTTCTTAAGGACACTCAAGCACTGCTGATGACCAGTCCTATGTAAGAGGTAGCAAATTTGAGAATTTTGTTAAGTGCTATGTTCTGAATGTGTCCTCCCAGATTCATATGTTGGAAACCTAGTGCCCAAGGTGATGGTATTAGGGCTTAGGTCATGAAGGTAAAGACATCACAAACTAGATTAATGCCCTTTCAAAAGAAAACCAGCAGAGCTCCCCAGCCCCTTCCACTGTGTAAAGATATAACAAGAAGTCTGCAGCCCTGAAGAGGGCCCTCACTCAACCATGCTGGCACTCTGACCTTGAATATACACACCACATCTTTATCCATTCATCTGTTAATGGACATTTAGGTTGCTTCCATGTTTTGGCTACTGTAAATAGTGCTGCTATGAACATTGGGGTGCGTGTATCTTTTCAAATTAGAGTTTTCATCTCTTCCGGATATATGCCCAGGAGTGGGATGGCTGTATCATTTGGTAGTTGTATTTTAGTTTTTTAAGGGACCTCCATACTATTTTCTGTAGTGGCTGCACCAATTTACATTCCCACCAGTAGTGTAGGAGGGTTCCCTTTTCTCCACACCCTTTGTAGACTTTTTGATGATGACCATTCTGATCGGTGTGAGGTGGTACCTCATTGTAGTTTTGATTTGCCTTTCTCTAATAATTAGTGATGTTGAGCATCTTTTCATGTGCCTGTTGGCCATCTGTCTGACTTCTTTGGAGATGTCTATTTAGTTCCTCTGCACATTTTTTGATTGGGTTGTTTCTTTGATATTGAATTGTATGAGCTCTTTGTGGTTTTTTTTTGTGGTACACGGGCCTCTCACTGCTGTGGCCTTTCCCGTTGCGGAGCACAGGCTCCGGACGCGCAGACTCAGTGGCCATGGCTCACAGGCCCAGCTGCTCCGCGGCATGTGGGATCTTCCCGGACCGGGGCACAAACCCGTGTCCCCTGCATCGGCAGGCGGACTCTCAACCACTGTGCCACCAGGGAAGCCCTCTTTGTATATTTTGGCAATTAAGAATGAAATATTGCCATTTGCAGTAACATGTGGACCTAGAGATTATCATACTAAGTGAAATAAGTCAGAGAAAGACAAATACTATATGATATCACTTATATGTGGAATCTAAAAAATAATACAAATAAACTTACTTACAAAACAGAAACAGACTCACAGACATAGAAAACAAACTTAGGGTTACCAAAGGGGAAGGAGGGAGGGATAAATAAGGAGTATGAGATAGCAGATATACAATACTATATAGAAAATAGATAAACAACAAGGATTTACTGTATAGCACAGGGAACTATATTCAATATCTTATAATAACCTATAATGGAAAAGAATCTGAGAAAGAAAAAAAAAAATATATATATATATTAAACTGTATCACTTTGCTGTGTTCGTGAAACTAACATAATATTGTAAGTCAACTGTACTTCACTTTTTTAAAAAAGAGTATATTAATCAGTAGAATACATCTTTTGCTTGAGCAGGGTATGTATTTTACTCCTCTCCTCCTTTCTCCTCCTCCAGACATTTACTGATTTCTATCATGTACTAGTCTCCGTAATAGGTACTAGACATACTGAGATGATTAAGATATCATTTTGGTTTTTAAGGAGTTCACAGTCTAGAAGGAAAAACTCACAGGTAAACCGGTATTTATAATATAGTGGAATATGCACTGATAGAGGTGTGTGAAAAAGTGCTACGAATGCTGTTACGGGTTACTGGGTTTAGAGTGGGAAGGAGGTGGTCACAGAGGGCACTTGTCAGACAAGGATTGGGAGGGAGAGTGTTCCAAATAGACGAAGTTGCTAGTAGAAAAAAGTATGGAAAGCACCTGTGTTTTTGAAAATTAAAAAATATTTCCATGTTGCCAGGTGTAATATAGAAAGGTGGTGGGAGATGAGATAAGTAGATAGAGTAACTTCTGGTTAAAGTGAACATTGAATACATACATTTAACCTCAGCTACTACCCCAAAACCCTAAAACAAAAGTAAAGAGTTTTTTTAATGTGTAAACCCACAGGCAAAACAGGATAGGAGACAACAGCAACAACATTTTAGAAACTAGAAAGCTGATGGATGATTGCCTTTACTTAGCAGCCCAAAGAAAGACTTCTCCTAACTAACATTTGTACAAGCCTTAAAGCACCCCAGTTTGTGGAACTGCAAAGGGCTCAGGAATTAGAGATATCAAGTTATTGCTGAAAGCAGGAGGTTAAGATGGAGCTAAAACATTAAAAAGAGGATTAGTTGAAAGTCTCCTTAAGATGCAGTTGGAGTCCCGTCTCAGATCTTTTCCAGTTCTGTTAACAGCCAGCTGCCTCTCCTTTACCCTGGCAGAGTATTCGAGGTTGGTTGGTTGGTTTGTGTATTTATTTTTGAGAGAGAGAGACAGAGCGTGAACAGGCCAGGGAAACACTATGTCTGGCTGAGGGAAATACTGTTTTGCTGCAAACATGGGAGTAAAGTGAGTGTCAGATATTAAGAATACCAGTCGACAACTTTCCCCCTTCAGCTCCTAGAACTCTGGCAACCTTCCCTCAAGCAGGACATTGGAAGACAGCTCTCTGAGAAATGTGACCAGCCAAAGAGGAAAAGATTTTACTAAAAATACTGAGATAAGAGTTTCTTAACGGAACAGCTCAACCAGGTCATGCTATAATGAAGCTCTCAGTCAACAAGCTTCACCATGGACACGTTCTTTTTCTTTTGTCATTCTTTGGTTTGCCGCTTGCGAAGGATGACCTAAGCAGAAGGGGTCAGTTAAAGTCAGTTCCTACTCCCCACCATTGTTCCTCAACTCTGCTTTCATTCTCCATGCTCCTTGTAAGAGAACCATCTAGTCAGCATCCATAATTATTCTGTCCTTTTCCTTCTTGGATACCTCTATTCCTCTGACTGCCTCAGACAACCTCAGCTTTCTTTTGGCTTTGAAACAGGGTCATCCACAATCACTACTACCCTCTGGAAATAGGCTCAAAGAAATTAAGTAATTTTCTCAAATCACACAGCTTGTAATTTGAAAGGTGAGTCCTAAATCTAATTTTTTTTTTTTTATTCTTGACTTTAAGTCACTGATATACTGTGTTCTTCAAAAACTGTGGCAGAGCTTCCCTGGTGGCACAGTGGTTGAGAGTCCGCCTGCCAATGCAGGGGACGTGGGTTTGTGCCCGTGTCTGGGAGGATCCCACGTGCCACAGAGCGGCTGGGCCCATGAGCCTTGGCCGCTGGGCCTGCGCTTCCGGAGCCTGTGCTCCGCAACGGGAGAGGCCACAACAGTGAGAGGCCCGTGTACCAAAAAAAAACAAAAAACAAAACAAAACAAAACAAAAAACTGTGGCAATAGGTGCTATATAGCTAAATTTCAGTTTAGATCAGGAACTTAAATTCTGGAAACTTGTGGATCTTTATTTTTATTTTTCCTAAATAGCAATTGCTGTTGAAAAACCCCAACCTTAACTGAGTGAAAACAGACCTTGTTTTTATTGTTCATCATTGTATACCCAACATCCAGCACAGTACCTGGCACATAGAAAGTATTCAGATATTATTTGAATACATGAATGATTACATAATTTCATGGAAGTGGTAATTATTAAAATAAGAGTCTACTTTCCTAAGTTACTTATTAAGGAACTAACTTGGTTGTCAACACTTTGAATTTCAGATATAGGAGAAAATTCATTAAGAAGTTAGCTGTTCTAACATCTGTAAGGTTTAGGCCAAATCTTTGACTATCACCAACTCAACCAATGAGAACTCATTGATAAATCTAGTGGAAACTCTTCAGTTCTTATTTATTTATTTGTTTGTTTGTTTGTTTATTGACACATGGTAGATTTGATGATGACCACTGGCCACTTCTGTGCAAAACCCTCTTTCCTTATCTTTTTTTTTTTTTTTTTTTTTTGCGTTATGCTGGCCTCTCACTGTTGTGGCCTCTCCCGTTGCGGACGCACAGGCTCAGCGGCCATGGCTCACGGGCCCAGCCGCTCCGCGGCATGTGGGATCTTCCCGGACCGGGGCACAAACCCGTGTCGCCTGCATCGGCAGGCGGACTCTCAACCACTGCGCCACCAGGGAAGCCCCCCTCTTCCCTTATCTTTGATGATACCATTTCTCCTGACTTTCTACTTCTTTTGAATCTCTTTTTCAGTCTTTTTGGTAAGCCTTCTTATCCCCCATCCTGCAAGTCGTGATGTTTATTTTAAAATCTTAAATGTTTATCTTAAATCTTAAACCTTCTCCCAGTCTAAGATTCTACCTAGGCAATCTTATTCATCCCCATTACTGTCTTCTACGTAATCCTTCCAAATCTTCCTCCAGAACTGAATATCTTGCTGGTTGCTCTCCATCTTTACTTGAATGTCCCAAAGCTATTTAGATGTTATGTTCCAAACTGAAATAATCACCTTTTATCCCCATTTTCAGCCACCATCCACAACCTCTTCCTCCTGAGTTTCCTGGTTTAACAAATGGCACCAAATAAGCCAAAAACTTGAAATTAGTCTCTTAGCCTTATCCTCACGTCTGATCAGCCACTGAGTCCTATAGAGTCTGCGTTCCTATGTCTCTTTCCTGATGTCTCTCAACTCCCATCCACTTTTCTCTGTCCTTAAATTCCAATATCCTGATTTAAGTCACCAACGTTTCTTACCTCTTTTACTGCAGCAACTTCTTAACTGGTCTCCCCACCTCTCTCCTGACCCATCCCCTTACTTTATCTGTTTCCTTGCTTTACAAAAGTGATATTTCTACAATTCAGGTTGGATCTCATCACTTCCCAACTTAAAATCCTTTCCCCGTGCCCTCAAAGTAAATTCTGATCATACCTTTGCTCCTTCCTACCTCTACAGCCTCATTTTTCGCTGCTGTCAATCCTCTGGCCTTTGCACATCTTACTGCCTTAGTTTGGAACACTATTCTTTTCTACTCCCTACTCCCTCAATTGTCCCTTTCACCTAGCTAACTCCTAGTCATCCTTTACTCTTAGTTTAGATGTCACTTCCTCCTGGAAGCCTTCTTTGGCCCATCAGTTTTAGGTTGGTAACCATTTCTGTGTGCTTCTACTGTATTTTGTACTGCATCCATTCTATCCACCGAGATCCTACAATAACGCTTACCACATAAAATGAAATTACCTGTTGGTGTACTATATTCTCCATTATGTCTGGCGTGAAATAGTCTCTCAGTACAACTTGGATGAATGAGTAAATGAATAAGTGAATAATATAAGTAGCTGCTTACCTTATCTGGTTAGAGTTTCAGTTCTCCACAGCTTCCATCCTTAAACAGGTTGGTAGCTTTTATCCTTTCTTGGCTATAATCCAATTCACAACCAGAGCTAGCCTCTGCTCACTTTTGTATCTCTGTGCACAGGAATATCTAGGAAAGAAAACCTAGATCGATGGTTTGATAATTCACAACCTCTGCTTGAAAGCAAAATTTAAAGTTCACATATAGCTGGCAAATACTGTCCCAGTCGACAGTACTGTCAATGATATATTGGGTGGGCCAAAAAGTGCCTTCAGTTTTTTACGTAAAGATAAAAGACACACAAGAACTTTATTGTACAACATATTCACCCTTTTGTTCCACTACCTTCTGCCGTTTTTCAGGCAACTTCATAATTCCATCTTGCCAAAACTTTTTATCTTTTTGAGCAAAGAACTCTTCCACGTGCCTTTTACAGTCTTCCAGGGAATTGAAATTTTTTCCATTAAGAGAATTTTGTAAAGACCGAAATAAATGGAAATCCGAAGGTGCAATGTCTGGTGAATACAGCTGATGAATTAGAACTTCCCAGCCAAGCTGTAACAGGTTTGCCTGGTCATCAAAGAAATATGCGGTCTTGTGTTATCCTGATGGAAGATTATGCTTTTTCTGTTGACTAATTTTGGATGCTTTTCGTCTAGTGCTGCTTTCAGTTGGTCTAATTGGGACCAACTTGTTGGAACTAATCCTTTGGTTTTCCAGAAGGAGTTCATAATGGAGGACTCCCTTCCAGTCCCACCATATACATAACATCACCTTCTTTGGATGAAGACCGGCCTTTGGTGTGGTTGGTGGTGGTTTATTTCACTGGCCCCACAATCTCTTCCGTTCCACATTATTGTACAGTATCCACTTTTCATCACCTGTCACAATTTCTTTAAAAAACGGAACGTTTTCATTACATTTAAATAGAGAATAGCATGCAGAAATATGGTCCAGAAGGTTTTTTTTGCTTAACTTACTTGGAACCCAGACATCAAAGCGATGAACATAACCAAGCTGGTGCAAATGATTTTCAACACTTGATTTGGTTATTTTGAGTATGTCAGCTATCTCCCACGTGGTATAATGTTGATTGTTCTCAATTAATGTCTCGATTTGATCTCTATCAACTTCAACTGGTCTACCTGACCATGGAGCATCGTCCAGTGAGAAATCTCCAGCACGAAACTTTGCAAAGCACTTTTGACACATTCAGTCAGTCGCAGCACCTTCACCATACCTGCACAAATCTTTTTTTTTGCATTTCAGTTGTGTTTTTACCTTTCTTGAAATAATAAAGCATAATATGCTGAAAATGTTGCGCTTTTTTTCCATCTTCAATTTTGAAATGGCTACACAGAAATTCACTAATTTTGAAAAGTCTTTTTTTAAATGTACGCTGATATGACAGCTGTCACATACAGTCTAACAAAATTGTTTCAAATGAAGTTAAAGACAACTAAGTGCTACTAGAGCCATCTTACAGAAAAAACCAAGCGAACCTTTTGGCCCACCCAATATTTAAAGCATGAGTGTTCGTATCTGCTGTGTTAGAATCCCAGGGATGAAGCATCTTGTATTTTTTTAAAAGTTCCACAGGTAAATTTGACATGTAACTAGAGTTGAAAAATCAGTGTCCTGTTATCTGGTGTAGTCATTTATTAAGCTTTCCTTAAAATTTTTAAATGTGCATTTCTGGGCCCCATCATCAGAGATTCTGATTTGGTAAGTCTGTAAGGGGTAGATTAGAGCCAACATTTAAAACTTTTCAACAGCGAAAAGGACAGCTTTATAGATATGCAATCCATCAAATACTCTTCAGTCATTTTCAGGAAAGCTGAAAAAGGATTTCTGCATTGTCAAAGAGGTTGGACTAGATGTCCCCCAGATTCCTCTTATAAATTCTATCATCTCAGGACCCTTTTTTTCATCCTTGCTTAGTAGGAGCAATCGTGGTCCTCTCTAGTTCATAACACCATATCATCTTTGGTCCATGCAAGGTCCCATTCTTGTTTTATTCACTTATTTTTAAAGTTCTTCTTTCTTTTTTAATAGTTATTTATTTGGCTGCACCGGGTCTTAGTTGCAGCACGCAGGTCTTTAGTTGCGGCACGTGGGATCTTTTAGTTGCGGCATGTGGGATCTAGCTCCCTGACCAGAGATCGAACCTGGGCCCCCTGCATTGGGAGTGTGGAGTCTTAACCACTGGACCACCAAGGAAGTCCCTATTCATTTATTTTTATTACCATTATGCTCCCAGTCTCCCTCAATTATTTTAATGTGTTTAATATATTATTTTCAATGTAGATGTTGTTTAAAATTGCATATTATTTAGTGCACATGTATTTTTAATTTATGTAAATGGTGTAGTACATATTCTGTTTCTTTTTCAATCAGCATTATATTTTTAATATCATCTTAGGAGGCTAGTGTAAATATGATTCCAAAACCAAATAAATACCGTAGAAGGAAAGAAAAATTAGTCCCACTTTTCATATCAAGGTAAGTGCAGAACTCTTAAATATTGGCTCATTGATTATATTAGTGCATTAAAAAAAACCAAACCATCATGATATAGTAGAATTGGTCCCTGGATCCTTTCAGTATAATTCACCACATTAATAGATTAAAGGAGAAAAATTATGATTATCTTAATCAGTACAGAGAAGGCATTTAATAAAATTCAATGTGTATTTGTGTAAAAGTTCTTAGCAAACTGTTATTAGAGAAAAGCTTCCATACTTGGTAAAACCTACATACCAAAGACCTATAGCAAGCCTTATAGTTATTGAAGAAATGTTATGTGTTCACTTTAAGACTGTAATAAGATAAAGATGCTTACTTTTATCACTACTGTTAACAATGTGTCAAATCATTATGTTGTATACCTAAAACTAATACAATGTTACATGTGAATTCTTTCTCAATTAAAAAATGTTACAAGGGGAAAATGAGATCCAAGGATTAGAAGAGAAAGAAAAAACTGTCATTATTTTCAGATGATATGATCCTCTGCCTGGAAAAAGTGCCATATTGACAAATTAACTACTCAGATGATTCATTTAGATTACTGAATGTAAGACCAATCTACAAAACTCAATAGTATTTCTTTTTACCAGCAAAAACCAACTAACAAGTAAAAAAAATTTTTAATTCCCCCTTTCTCTCCCCTTCCTTCTTTCCTTCCTTCCTCCCGTATCCAAGCACCATTGGGCAGGCTCAGGCAGGGTAATGGTAGCCAGACAGAGGCTGAATCCCATACTTACAAACACACAGAGAGTAGATGAATTGGTATCGGTGGCCCAGTGGAATAAGAGTACTATTTATAGTCAGAAGACTGACCAAATTAAGTAAAGGTATTGAGGATAATTGTAGCCAGGTTTTTCACTGATAAAAGAAGAAAGTATAAGTATGGAAAAAGAGAAGCTAGCATGAATCTTATGGTATTGAATAAATTAGGGCTAATAATGCCAACTCATGGTTTTCAACATATATACATTGAAAAAATATGTGGAAATGTGTGTGTCTGTGAATATGTGGGGGGAGGGTGCATATATATATTTCCTAGCTGTATTTATTGAGAGGGCCAGGCAGCAGAGACACCCCCGTATAACAATGAACACACCTAGTATCCACATCTTGGTTTCTAAATACCAGTCTCCATTAAAAGGAAGAAATGACTCCTTGAAGAAATTACTAGGGCCAGGACTAGAGCAAATAAAACATGAGAAAGGCTTTATATTTCAGGAAGTACGGAAGTGCTCAAAGAATGAATGAGCTCTAGTTGGACTTTTTTTATTGTGGTAAAATATACACATCATTAAATTTAACATTTTAACCCTTTTCCAGTGTACAGGTCAGTGGCATTAAGTACATTCACACTGTTATGCAAAAACATCACCACCATCCATCTCCAGAACTTTTTCCATCTTCCCAAACTGAAATTCTGTACCAGTTAAGCAGTAACTCCCAATTTCTGCCTACCTCCCACCCCATCCCCTGGCAACTATCATTTTACTTTCTATCTGTATTATTTCGACTACTCTAAGTACTTCATATAAGTGAAGTCATACAATATATGTCTTTCCATGACTGGGTTATTTCACTTAGTATGATATCCTTAAGGTCATTCATGTTGTAGCATGTGTCAGAATTACCTTCCTTTTTAAGGCCAAATAATATTATACTGTATGAGTATAACACATTTTGCTTATCCATTCTTCTGTTGATGAGCATTTTAGGTTGCTTCTACCTTGGCTATTGCAAATAATGCTGTGGTGAGCATGGGTATACAAATATCTCATCACGTCCCTACTTTTTCTGCAAGCAAACTGCCTTTAAGCCTTCAAGTTTGCTTGCAGAAAAAGTTAATTCTCTTCATCACAGAGCTGCATATACATTAGCTCAGAAATTCAGAGATCCTGAAAGAGGAAATCCAGCTGAAGGAGCTGCAGGCCTGACTGACAAGGTAGCCAGCAGATCAGTAACAGTATGTGCATGCAGCGCCTAACCCTACACTTCTGAACATAAGCATGTGTACTGTGTCACTTGCACCTTCCACATCTCTGGCAACTCTAACTCAGAACTGTACAGTGAAGGGAATTCTGGGGACTGTAGTTCCAGCTTAGCTAAATTGACATACTGCAAAGTCACTCCACTCTTCTTCCCCATCAATACCCTCATTTAACATGAGACCCTGTAAGGCTGTGACCTCAGTTTGTACTGTAATTCAGTCACCTAAGGGTTAAACTTTGTTATGATAGTTACACATCTGAACGCTGCAGCTACAGGATCTTACTTCATTTATCTTTTAGAGTAGTCATAGAAACTTTCTGGTCCCTTAGCTGAACCTTGTGATAGAAATTTAGCATCTTGAGCTTACTATGATCTTCCTTCAAATTCTCTAGTGAACTTTGAGACAGTGGGCGAGGCTTATTGTTCCTCTTATTTGAATTAAAATATGTATGGCAACACTGACTTGGTTACATAGGCACCTGATTACGGTTGTTTATAGGTGTTAATTTAGGTAACTGTTTTGCTTTTGAGTGCCATGGACTACCAGTTTCTCATTAACCACTGGCAAAAGATTTATTAATGCTTTTTGGTTTTAAAAATTATTTTTATCAAAACTTTATTTTTTCTTTAAGACTTTATTTTTTTTAACATCTTTATTGGAGTATAACTGCTTTACAGTGTTGTGTTAGTTTCTGCTGTATAACAAAGTGAATCAGCTGTATGTATACATATATCCCTGTGTCCTCTCCCTCTTGCGCCTCCCACCCCCCCTCCTTATCCCACCCCTCTAGGTGGTCACAAAGCACCGAGCTGATCTCCCTGTGCCATGCAGTTGCTTCCCACTAGCTATCTATTTTACGTTTGGTAGTGTGTATATGTCAGTGTTATTCTCTCACTTCGTCCCAGCTTAGCCTTCCCTCTCCCCGTGTCCTCAAGCCCATTCTCTACGTCTGCGTCTTTATTCCTGCCCTGCCCCTAGGTTCGTCAAAACCACTTTTTTTTTTTTTTTAGATTCCATATATATGTGTTAGCATACAGTATTTCTTTTTCTCTTTCTGACTTACTTCCCTCTGGATGACAGATTCTAGGTCCATCCACCTCACTGCAAATAACTCAATTTCGTTTCTCATTATGGCTGAGTAATATTCCGTTGTATATATGTGCCACATCTTCTTTATCCATTCATCTGTCAACGGACACTTAGGTTGCTTCCATGTCATGGCTACTGTAAATAGAGCTTCAGTGAACATTGTGGTACATGACTCTTTTTGAATTATGGTTTTCTCAGGGTATATGCCCAGTAGTGGGATTGCTGGGTCATATGGTAGTTCTATTTTTAGTTTTTTAAGGAACCTCCACACTGATCTCCATAGTAGCTGTATCAATTTACATTCCCACCAACAGTGCAAGCGGCTTCCCTTTTCTCCACACCCTCTCCAGCATTTATTGTTTTGTAGATTTTTTGATGATGGCCATTCTGACCAGTGTGAGGTGATAACCTCACTGTAGTTTTGATTCGCATTTCTCTAATGATTAGTGATGTTGAGCACCCTTTCGTGTGTTTGTTGGCAATCGGTATATCTTCTTTGGAGAAATGGCCATTTAGGTCTTCCACCCATTTTTGGAGTGGGTGGTTTGTTTTTTTTGAAATTGAGCTGCATGAACTGCTTGTATATTTTGGAGATTAATCCTTTGTCAGTTGCTTCATTTGCAAATATTTTCTCCCATTCTGAGGGTTGTCTTTTCGTCTTGTTTATGGTTTCCTTTGCTATGCAAAAGCTTTTAAGTTTCATTAGGTCCCATTTGTTTTTTTTTGTTGTTTTTCTTTCCATTTCTCTAGGAGGTGGATCAAAAAGGATCTTGCTGTGATTTACATCACAGAGTGTTCTGCGTATATTTTCACTAAGAGTTTTGTAGTCTCTGGCCTTACATTTAGGTCTTTAATCCATTTTGAGTTTATTTGTGTATACGGTGTTAGGGAGTGTTCTAATTTCATTCTGTTACATGTAGCTGTCCAGTTTTCCCAGCACCACTTATTGAAGAGGCTGTCTTTTCTCCATTGTATATTCTTGCCTCCTTTATCAAAGATACGGTGACCATAGGTGCATGGGTTTATCTCTGGGCTTTCTATCCTGTTCCATTGATCTATATTTCTGTTTTTGTGCCAGTACCATACTGCCTTGATTACTGTAGCTTTGTAGTATAGTCTGAAGTCACAGAGCCTGATTCCTCCAGCTCCATTTTTCTTTCTCAAAATTGCTTTGGCTATTCGGGGTCTTTTGTGTTTCCATACAGATTGTGAAAATTTTTGTTCTAGTTATGTGAAAATTGCCATTGGGAGTTTGGTAGGGATTGCATTGAATCTGTAGATTGGGTAGTATAGTCATTGTCACAATGTTGATTTTTCCAGTCCAAAACATGGTATATCTCTCCGTCTGTTTGTATTGCCTTTAATTTCTTTCATCAGTGTCTTATAGTTTTCTGCATACAGGTCTTTTGTCTCTTTAGGTAGGTTTATTCCTAGGTATTTTATTCTTTTTGTTGCAGTGGTAAATGGGAGTGTTTCCTTAATTTCTCTTTCAGATTTTTCGTCATTAGTGTATAGGAATGCAAGAGATTTCTGTGCATTAATTTTGTATCCTGCTACTTTACCAAATTCATTGATTAGCTCTAGTAGTTTTCTGGTAGCATCTTTACGATTCTCTATGTATAGTATCATGTCGTCTGGAAACAGTGACTGTTTTACTTATTCTTTTCCAGTTTGGATTCCTTTTATTTCTTTTTCTTCTCTGATTGCTGTGGGTAAAACTTCCAAAACTATGTTGAATAGTAGTGGTGAGAGTGGGCAACCTTGTCTTGTTCCTGATCTTAGAGGAAGTGGTTTCAGTTTTTCACCATTGAGAATGATGTTGACTGTGGGTTTGTCATATATGGCCTTTATTATGTTGAGGTAAGTTCCCTCTATGCCTACTTTCTGGAGAGTTTTTATCATAAATGGGTGTTGAATTTTGTCAAAAGCTTTTTCTGCATCTGTTGAGATGATCATATGGTTATCATCCTTCAGCTTGTTAATATGTTGTATCATATTGATTGATTTGCGTATATTGAAAAATCCTTGCATTCCTGAGATAAACCCCACTTGATCATGATGTATGATCCTTTTAATGTGTTGTTGGTTTCTGTTTGCTAGTATTTTTTTGTGTGTGTGTGTGGTATGCGGGCCTCTCACTGTTGCGGCCTCTCCCGTTGCGGAGCACAGGCTCCGGACACGCAGGCTCAGCGGCCATGGCTAACGGGCCCAGCCGCTCCGCGGCATGTGGGATCTTCCCAGACCAGGGCATGAACCCACATCCCCTGCATCGGCAGGCGGACTCTAAACCACTGCACCACCAGGGGAGCCCTGTTTGCTAGTATTTTGTTGAGGATTTTTGCATGCATATTCATCAGTGATATTGGTCTGTAATTTTCTTTTTTTGTAGTATCTCTGTCTGGTTTTGGTATCAGGGTGATGGTGGCCTCGTAGAATGAGTTTGGGAATGTTCCTCCCTCTGCTATATTTTGGAAGAGTTTGAGAAGGATAGGTGTTAGCTCTTCTCTAAATGTTTGATAGAATTTACCTGTGAATCCATCTGGTCCTGGGCTTTTGTTTGTTGGAAGATTTTTAAACTCAGTTTCAGTGCTTGTGATTGGTCTGTTTATATTTTCTATTACTTCCTGGTTCAGTCTCAGAAGGTTGTGCTTTTCTAAAAAATTTGTCCATTTCTTCCAGGTTGTCCATTTTGTTGGTATATAGTTGCTTGTAGTAATCTCTCATGATCCTTTGTATTTCTGCAGTGTCAGTTGTTACTTCTCCTTTTTCATTTCTAATTCTGTTGATTTGAGTCTTCTCCTTTTTTTCTTGATGAGTCTGGCTAGTGGTTTATCAGTTTTGTTTATCTTCTCAAAGAACCAGCTTTTAGTTATATTGATATTTGCTCTTGTTTTCTTCACTTCTTTTGCATTTATTTCTGATCTGATCTGTATGATTTCTTTCCTTCTGCTAACTTTGGGTTTTGTTTGTTCTTCTTTCTCTAATTGCTTTAGGTGTAAGGTTAGGTTGTTTTTTTGAGATTTTTCTTGTTTCCTGAGGTAGGATTGTACTGCTATAAACTCCCCTCTTAGAACTGCTTTTGCTTCATTGCATAGGTTTTGGGTCGTCGTGTTTTCATTGTCGTTTGTTTCTAGATATTTTTTGATTTCCTCTTTGATTTCTTCAGTGATCTCTTGGTTATTTAGTAGTGTATTGTTTAGCTTCCATGTGTGTGTTTTTTTTACAGTTTTTTTCCTGTAATTGATATATAGTTTCATAGCGTTGTGGTCAGAAATTATACTTGAAATGATTTCAGTTTTCTTAAGTTTACCAAGGCTTGATTTGTGACCCAGTATATGATCTATCCTGGAGAATGTTCCGTGAACACTTGAGAAGAAAGTGTACTCTGTTGTTTTTGGATGGAATGTCCTATAAATATCAGTTAAGTCCATCTTGTTTAATGTATCATTTAAAGCTTGTGTTTCCTTATTTATTTTCATTTTGGATAATCTGTCCATTGGTGAAAGTGGGGTGTTAAAGTCCCCTACTATGCATGTGTTACTGTCGATTTCCCGTTTTATGGCTGTTAGTATTTGCCTTATGTATTGAGGTGCTCCTATGTTGAGTGCATAAATATTTACAATTGTTATATCTTCTTCTTGGATTGATCCCTTGATCATTATGTAGTGTCCTTCTCTGCCTCTTCTAATAGTCTTTATTTTAAAGTCTATTTTGTCTGATATGAGAATTGCTATTCCAGCTTTCTTTTGATTTCCATTTGCATGGAATATCTTTTTGCATCCCCTCACTTTCAGTCTGTATGTGTCCCTAGGTCTGAAATGGGTCTCTTGTAGACAGCATATATATGGGTCTTGTTTTTGTATCCATTCAGCCAATCTGTGTCTCTTGGTTGGAGCATTTAATCCATTCACATTTAAGGTAATTATCGGTATGTATGTTCCTATTACCATTTTCTTAATTGTTTTGGGTTTGTTATTGTAGGTCTTTTCCTTCTCTTGTGTTTCCTGCCTAGAGAAGTTCCTTTAGCATTTGGTGTAAAGCAGGTTTGGTGGTGCTGAATTCTCTTAGCTTTTGCTTGTCTGTAAAGGTTTGAATTTCTCCGTCAAATCTGAATGAGATCCTTGCTGGGTAGAGTAATCTTGGTTTTAGGTTTTTCCCTTTCATCACTTTAAGTATGTCCTGCCACTCCCTTCTGGCTTGCAGAGTTTCTCCTGAAAGATCAGCTGTTAAACCTTATGGGGATTCCCTTGTATGTTATTTGTTGTTTTTCCATTGCTGCTTTTAATATTTTTTCTTTACATTTAACTTTTGATAGTTTGATTAATATGTTTTTTGGTGTGTTTCTCCTTGGATTTATCCTGTATGGGACTGTCTGTGCTTCCTGGACTTCATTGACTATTTCCTTTCCCATGTTAGGGAAGTTTTCAACTATAATCTCTTCAAATATCTTCTCAGATACTTTCTTTTTCTCTTCTTCTTCTTGGACCCCTATAATTTGAATGTAGGTGCATTTAATGTTGTCCCAGTGGTCTCTGATACTGGTCTCAATTCTTTTCATTCTTTTTTCTTTGTTCTGCTCTGTGGTAGTTATTTCCACTATTTTATCTTCCAGGTCGCTTATCCATTCTGCCTCATTTATTCTGCTATTGCTTCCTTCTAGAGAATTTTTAATTTCATTTATTGTGTTGTTCATCATTGTTTTTTTGCTCTTTAGTTCTTCTAGGTCCTTTTTAAACGTTTCTTATATTTTCTCCATTCTATTTCCAAGATTTTGGATCATCTTTACTATCATTACTCTGAATTGTTTTTCAGGCAGACTGCCTATTTCCTCTTCATTTATTTGTTCTGGTGGGTTTTACCTTGCTCCTTCATCTGCTGCATATTCCTCTGTCTTCTCATTTTGTTAACTTACTGTGTTTGGGGTCTCCTTTTCACAGGCTGCAGGTTTGTAATACCCGTTGTTTTTGGTGTCTGCCCCGAGTGGGTGAGGTTGGTTCAGTGGGCTGTGTAGGCTTCCTGGTGGAGGGAACTGGTGCCTGTGTTCTGGTGGGTGGAGCTGGATCTTGTCTTTCTGATGGGCCGGGCTGTGTTCAGTGGTGTGTTTCGGGGTGTCTGTGAACTTAGTATGATTTTAGGCAGCCTCTCTGCTAATGGGTGGGGTTGTGTTCCTGTCTTGCTAGTTTTGGGCATGGGGCATCCAGCACTGGTGTTTGCTGGCCATTGGGTGGAGCTGGGTGTTAGCATTGAGACAGAGATCTCTGGGAGAGCTCTCGCCAATTGATATTATGTGGGGCAGGGAGGTCTCTGGTGGTCCAGTGTCCTGAACTTGGCTCTCCCACCTCAGGGGCTCAGGCCTGACACCAGACTGGAGCCCCAAGACCCTGTCAGCTGCACGGTTTCTCGTTTTGTAGGTAAAGTCTCCAAGCCAGCTTGTAGGTTTTGCCATCTCTCTGTCAGCAGGAGGGACTTCTTTTTCAGATATGTGCTGCTCCTGGTGCACGGTGGCTGGGTCACCAGGCTCCTGAGTGTCCTCGGCGTGGCAGGGGTTCCGTGGGTGACCTGCCTGCTTTCCTCCACCAAGAACCTGCCCCTGAGTGGCTGCGTGTTCTTCCCCGAAGCCCACACAGCCCACCCAGGTGGGCCACACCTGACTCGCAAGACTTTATTTTTTAAGAACAGTTTTAGGTTCACAGCAAAATTAAGAGAAAGGTATAGAGATTTCCCATATATCCCTTGCCCCCACACATGCATAGCCTCCCTCATTATCAGCATTTCCCATAAAAGTGGTACATTGTTACAATTAATGAACCTACATTGACACATCATAATCGCCTTAAGTCCACAGTTTGCATCATTCTTGGCACTATGCATTCATTGGGTTTAGACAAATGTTTAATGAGGTATATCCATCATAATGATATTATACAGAGTATTTTCACTACCCTAAAACTCCTCTGCCTTTTCATACCCCCCCACCACCACCAATTTTTAATGCTTTTGAATCTAATCAGATCAACGAACCAAGTCCAGATTTCCATCCTTAGATTGCTTTTTTCCTGTAATAAGTTCTGGTACAGGTCAGGAAAATCCTTAAGTAGCAATCTTCATTTTCTGCAAGTTTGTTTTATTTTACTTATCTTAGTTACATCTGTCTAAATGTGTAGAAACACCAACAATAATTTCTGAAGATTCTGGACAATAAAATGATTTTGAAAATGGAATTTAAAATTCTTACCTAGTTATATCAGATCTCATTGAGTGTTTACTATACATTTCTAAGGAACACTTGATGGAAATTTAACAGACTGCTGATAATCGTAGGGTTGACATTCTATATACTGATTATTTGAGAACAATCCATGATAAATAGTAATTTGTATTTTTGCTGAGGCAGAAATATGAACTGTACATGTAATGCTAGTGTTTACTAGTGGAACACTTAGCTAGTGTGTGAACCTTGAGAATCATTACCCATCATGCATCTCAACTTGACCTTGTTTTCAAGTAGTCACTGTGTGATTCATGAAATTCTATTTGTGATATGGTAATTGTGACGTATGTATTGTTTAAAGAGTAGTAATAAAGCACACATGTACCCAACATCTAGTTTAAGAGATAGAACATTCATATTAAAGTTCTTGGGAGTTCCACTCAACTGTTCTCTGACTCTTCCTCTCCCTTAGAGCTACTCTCCTGAATTTGATGTTATTCATTCCTTTGCTTTTCTTCGTGGATTTACCCCATATGTGTACTCTTAAACTGTAATTCAGTTTAGTTTTGACTGCTTTGACCTTCATGTAAGTGGAATCATCCTGTTTTTTCATTGATACAGTAAGTATTTTTTGAGTAACTGCTCATAATGATCACCTGTGTTGATACATGTAGTTATGGTTTATTTATTCACTGCTGTGTAAGTCCATTCTACTGTTGAAGGATATTTGGACTGTTTCATTGCCCCAGCAATGAAAGCAGTGTTGTAACTCAAGCAATGTTGTATGACCATTCTTATACACTGATGCACTTGTGTAAGAATTTCTCCTGAATAAACACATAGGAATGGAATTGCTGAGTCAAGAGTATGTGCAACTTCAACTTTCCTAGATTATGACAAATTATTTTCTAAAATATCTTTATAAATTTACATTATTGCAGCAGTGTATGAGAGTTTCTTTTACTTCACATCTTTGCCAACTTTTGGTATTAAAAAATTCTTAATTTTTCAATTCTGCCAGTCTGGTCATTATGTAAGGGTATATCATTGTAGTTATAATTTGCATTTCCCCGATAACTAATAAAGTGGAATAATTTTTCATGTTTATTGGCTTTGCATGTTTTCTGTGTAAGGAAATTCCTATTTGCTTCTTCAGCCCTTTTTTCTTCTGAATTGTTTATCTTTTTCTCTTTGATTTGGAGGAGTTCTTAATATGTTCTGAACACCAATCCTTTCATGTTGCAGGTATCTCTTCCTAGATTGTGGTTGTCTTTTCCTTGTCTTTCTAGCACGTTTTGATGACTATAAGTTTGTAAGCATTTCCTTTATGATTTGTACTCTTCTTATGTCTTGTGCAAGAAATACTTCCCTTCAGTGAGGTCATAAAGATATGCTCATATCCACTTAAAAAGTTTAATAATTTTGCCTTTCATATTTAAGTCCTTTAATCTATCTGAAATTGATTTCTTGTGGATTGTATGAGTTAGAGATCCAGTTTATTTTTTTCCAAATGTATAACCAGTTGCCCACAGAATGATTTATTTCTATAAATATCTTTTCTCCAGTGATTTGTTGTGGCCCCCTCTTCACACACCACATTTCTATAAGTATATGGGTCTATTCAGGATTTCTGTTCCATTAATCTGTTAGCCTGTTTTCACAAAAGCATCTCATAGTCTTAACTAAAGTTTATATTAAATTTTAATACCCACGAGTCAAGTCCCCATGCTATGTCTTCTTAAGAAATATCTTGCCTCTTCTTTGCCCTTTGTTTTTCTATATAATTTTAGAATCACTTTGTTGGATTCCATAAGAAAATCTATGGGCACTTTGATTAAAATTACATTGAATCCATAGACTAATTTAAGGAAGAACTGACATTTTTGCAAGTCTTCCTATCCATAAACATGGTATATTTCTTAATGTATATAGGCCTTTAATGTCTTTTAATAACATTTTATGATTTTCTCTGTGAAGATTTTATACATCTTTTGTTAGATCTATTTCTGGTTGCCCTATTTTTTTTTTGTCTTTACTGTTATTCATATTACAAATGGTGTCTTTTTAAAATTACATACTCTAATTCCTTTTTTCTGATATATAGAAATATAAATGTATTCATTAATATTGCAAACTTCCTTAATTCTTATAATTTGTCTACATATTCCTTTTAGTACTTCGTGTTGGCAAGCATAATAGTAATATTATGTAATATCCAGTAATAGTAATGCTTTTTGCCTTATTTTAAAAATTGTATACACTTTATTTCTTTTTCTTATTGTCTGGCAGGAATTTATAGTATAACATTAAATAAAAGTGATAGGACTTTTAAAGTTTCATTATTGAGCTTTGTATTTGCTAAAAGGTTTTTGATAGGTGTCCTATATCGGGTTAAAAAGTACTCTTCTATTCCTAGTTTAAGAGTTTTTATCAATAAGTATTGAATTTTATGAAATGCTTTTTCTGCAGCTATCAGTTGTTTTTATGCATTGTTGGACTTTACGTGTTAGGGTTTTTTTCCCATGATTGTTTTCATGATTGAAATTAGCCTATACCTTTTTATATTGTCCTTGACTGGTATTAGAACAAGGTCACATTTAGTTTCAGAAAATGAAGTAGGGAGTGTTCCTCTGTATCTCTCTCTGATATAGTGCATATTAGATTGAAATTGCATGTTCCTTGAAAGTTTGTTAGAGCTCATTAGTAAAGCCATCTGAACTTAGTGTTTTCTTGGTAGGAATATCTTAAATTTCTAATTATAGACTTGAAATTTTTCATTTTTCTTTGGTATTTTTTTCCTAGGAATTTGTGTATTATTGACTTCTCTCTTCTTTTTTAAGAAGAAATACCCTTTGCCTTTGTAATTTTTCCTCTATTTGTATTATTCCTTTCTGTCAACTTTTTAATTTTATTCTGTTATTTTTGACTTCTTGAACTACAGGTTTAAGAGGTTCCCAAACCTCCTGAGTTCACAGAGTCCTTAGTATCTCAGCAAATTTTTCTTGGTGCCCCCTGGGCCAAAAAGAAGTACCTAACAGCTTCACTTCTTAAGTAGTTAGAGCCAGCTTAATATGTATTGATGTCCTTGAAAGTGAATAACCATTTGAAAAAAATACACATAAATTGAAAAAACTAATACTTTTATTTCATTTTTAAATAACTACAATTGTTTACTAATGGAATGTGTGCTCCTGTTAAGTACTTTATAGCTGTTCAAACCATGATTTGCACTACCTATATATCCCGTTCCATCTTGCTTTTTTATAGTACTTGCTTTTAAATCACAACAACCACTGAATACCCCAGCTTCACAAAGATATGTTGTTGATAGTAATGTAGCACAATCTAATGTTGAAAATGTGCATTACCTCCATCTAGTTGTTCATGCAAGGTCAAGAGATGTTGAAAGACGCTGTATTTCCCCTGAACATTAGAATTATATACCATGTCACTTCTGTGATTTTGATGTAGCACCACAGAATGACTCATCTCACAGTTTGGGAACCAGGGTTCTAAACATTCTTTTTAATTACTGTATAATATTTCATGGTGTGGCTGCAACCCAGTTTTTTTCAAGCATTTCCCTATTGATGGGAATTCACTCTCTGTATCATTTTTTTCCAACACAAAGCTTCAGTAAACAACATATGTCTTTGTTTACTGTGTTAGTTTTGTACTTCTGTAAGTTAGATGCCTAGGAATGGAATTGCTTGCTCAAAGAGTGTGTGTGTGTATGTGTGCGTGTGTGTATGTGTGTGTGGTATATGTAAGGCTATATATTTGTATATATATGTGTGTGTGTATTTTTAATAGGTATTGCCAGATTGCTTTTCAAAAAGGCTGTTATGTTTAATGTTTCTGCCAATTTATTGAGGGTATCTCCTTCCCCACATCTTTGCCAGTGATAGGTTCAGTTGCTCTTTTCAATGTTTGCTCTTTGACAGATGGGCAAAAATGATATGGCAAAAATTACACATAAAGGATTTTGTTTAGTTAACTTCTGATCCCCAGCACCTTAAACAGTATTTGACCCATGAAAATTTTCAGTAAATATTTGTTGAATGTGTGAATCAGGAATAAATGAATCAACCAGCCAGCCAGTCAGTCAGCTAATCTCATTGTTCATTCAATTTGCAATTCTTTGACTGTTACTGAATTTTAGCATCAATTTAGATGTTTGTTTGACCTTTCTGGAGTTGTTCTTCTGTGACTTGCTTATGCATACCTCTTGCCCACTTTTCTTTTGGGTTATTTGACTTTTTCTAGCCATTTTGTACGAACACTTTGTTTAATGTACATATTGCCCTTTCAGTTTTTTTCCCAAATACATTTATTCATCTGTTGGCTTTGTATTTTATCTTTTGCCATAGAAAAACTTAATTTTTTGTTCAGATTTTGACTGTTCTTTTTTTTTTTAATAGCCTCTGTATTTTCATTCTAATTAAGACCCTTTTTTTCATTCCTAAGATATACATCTTGTCTAAATGTTCTTGCAAGATTCTTATTCCATCTGGAATTGATTTTTATAATTACGTAGTATATCGTAAGTGTCCAATTTTATTTTCTTCCAAAAGGATAGCCAGTTGATATCAGCACAAATTACTAAATAATTCATTGCTTTACTGTTGAATTGAATTACCACGTTTGTCATATATTGAATTCTCATATATACTGTAACTTATTTCTGGATTTGTTATTCTAATCCATGGATATTTATATATATCTTAACCAATACCATATTGATTTAAGGGGCTTTATTATGTTCTGGTAAAACAAATTATCCTACAGTGATATTCTTTTCTGTATTTTTTTAGCCATTCCTGGCTATTAATTCTTTCATATAAACATTAAGATAATAATATTCAATTCCCCAAAATATTCCATTAGAACTGAGAATGAAAACCCAATTGAAATTGCATTTAATTTTTATGTCAATTTGGGGAAAGTTAATATTTTATTATGTTAAGTCTTCCCAACCAATAACTGGTTTGTTTTACACCATTTAATTAGCTTCTAAAGTTTACTTCTCGTAAGTTTTTTGCTTTTTTAAATGTATTATTCCCTAGTATTTGATAGTTCATATTGCTATTGTGACTGGAGTGCTTTTCCCATTTCCATTCTAGTTACTTTTTCCAAAAATAAATTAAAGCTATTGATTTTGTATATTTTATATCAATCCATTTTACTAAATTCTCTTATTAATTTCTGTTTTCTATTATAGTGCTTGGGTTTTCTAGGCATATAATAGTACAAGTCTCCAAAAATGATAGTTTTATTTCTTCTTTGCCAGTGTTTACACCATTTATTTGTTTCACTTTGATGTCTTATTCTATTTGCCAGAACCTCCAAGACAGTGTTAAATAAAAATTTCATGGAAGTCATCCATGTCTCATTCCTGATCGAAATGGTTAGTGTTTTGTCACTTAGGGTAATATTTATTATTTGGCTTTAGTGGATGTTTCTTATTATATCCTACTAGCTTTCTTGTATTACTGTTTTACTTGGTTATTATATGTATTGGCTGTTAAATATTTTTATGGATTTTCAGCACCTATTATAATAATATGGTTTTCTCTCCCTTATTGTGTTGATAAAATGGATTAAATGGATAAATATCCCGAATTGAACCATGCTTGTGTTCCTTTACCCTTCCCATGAAACTTGTGTTTTTTCTCTTTGGAAGCTTGTAAGATCTTCTCTTTGACCCCAGTCTTCTAAAATTTCACAATGATGTCCCCTGATGTCATTGGGCTATTTGCATGTGTTGTGCTGGATACTTGATAGGCCTTTTTAATCTGGAAGTTCCTGTCCTTAAATTCCGGGCAATTTTCTTCAGTTATTTTCTTTGATATCCTTTCCTTCATTTCCTCAGTTTGTTCTTCTGGGATTTATACTCTTCAGACGTTGGCCTTCTAGGACCAGTACTCTAATTTTATTTTCTATTTTCTCTCTCTGGCTTTTTGATTTACCCTCTGGGAGATTACCTCAACATTATCTTCCAAACCTTCTATTAAATTTTACATTTCAGCTATCATATGTTTTCATACCCAAAGACACTTTTATTCTCTGAATATTCTCGTTTTTGGGATTCTAGTTTTGTTTCATGAATGTAATAGCTTCACATATCTGTCTGAGGATATTGACAAAGAGCGTGTGGGGGGGGGGAGTGGGGGAGGGGGAGAGGTGCTTGGTTTCTGTCTCTCCACAGTTTTCTCAGTCAATTTTTTTTTTTGGTCTTTGTCTTTTATATTAGAAGCTTTGCTCAGATGTATGGTAATATTTGGTTGTCTGTTTATAGGATAACCCTCAGTATCAATAGCTTTAATTTTCTTTTTTTTCCTTTTTTTTTTTCTTTTGTGGGAGCATGGAGCTGGTCATATTTCCCAGAAAATTATCTGGTGTCCTCCCTGGAATGTAGAAACCTGGCTGCCAGAGTTCTAGGAGCCCGGTAGAGTAAGAGGGTTAGGTGTCCTAACGTTCGGTATGTAATATTTTACTTAATTTCGCTCATTTTCATTATGGTACACCTACCTTCAACTGGGTCTGGTGTTCTGCAAACCAGGGAACATGATACCTCCAGCTTTGTTCTTCCTTCTCAAGATTACTTTGGCTATTCAGGGTCTTTTGTGGTTCCATAGAAATTTTAGGATTTTTTTGTTTTATTTCTGTGAAAAGTGCCATTGGAATTTTGCTAGGGATTGCATTGAGAAAATAATATCTTTATTGTAATTTAAGTGGGGTTTTACAAGGAAGCAAATTCAGATGTGTATAAAATTTTCAACTTTAGTCACCTACAAAGTAAAGTCAAGTTATCTTAGAATGGCATCAAAGCCATGCCTTTCTTTCTAGCCTTGTATTTATCACCACATGTCATCTTACTAGTTTAAATTCCACTCAGCCACGTTCTTTACAGTACAATGACAAAACTATGTTTTGCCTTTGTACCTTTGTTCAGTTTTTTTGTCCTGTAATGCCCACTATCCTTCAATTTCCCCCATAACTGGTGAACATATCATTCAAGCCTCAGCTCAACTTTTATCTTTCCTGTCTTTCTCAGGTCAAAATGGCCCCTGTACTCATCTCTTAATATACTCTTACCATAGCACTGATAGTACTTTTTTGTAACATTTTAAACTGAACTTTTAACATATAATAAACTGGACATATTTCAAGTGTACAACTTGATAACTTTTTTAACATGTGTATACACCTATGAAACCATCACCACAGTCAGGATAATGAACTCTGTGTCTGCCTCACACTTCACACTTCAGTGAAATTCACTTAACTTGGATCTCACCGCAGAAATTGGCTGAACTTTAAGCAGGTGTTTAGGGCCAGGAATTAGAGTTGCACTTTTAAAAGGGTGAGGAAAATCAGTTAGGTACAGACACTTGGCCAGTAACGTGGTTCATTCCAAAAGGTCACTACTAAATCCCCCCTCCCGCAGTTCAGAACATGACCGCCATGCACCAGGAGGAGCCAGGCTAGAAAATGGTCTACAACCTACTTTAGAGTCAAGAAGACATGTTCCTTTTTATATAACTTTTCATTCTTTAAGGTTACTCAACTTTTTGAAAGGTTCAAAATTTCACAACCATAGTAAACAGTTGTCATTATTTTTCTGTGCACTAAGAATTATATTTGGACTGAAATATTCTAACCATGTTTTCGTAGAGTCTCACTGTAGCAAAAAAATCTTCCACTTGATTTAAATCTCTTATGCTCTCCGTTATGAAATTCAGTTCTGGCCTTATCTGTGTTATTGTGGTTGTTTAATTAGGGTATGTTTCAGAGCAGGTTTTACAGTTTGAGGAATGACTTTTCTGTCAATTATACAACAGAAAGTCATTCAGCCAAGGTTTTGACCACTGCCATGGCCTCTTGAGACACTTCTTGTTAGAGATGAAGTAATGTAATTTTAAGGACACTCTTTCCTAATGTGGTCTGTGATGAACACATTTTGAGCCTAACATTGTGTTCTGTAAACTTCATGCGACTAGCTTCTGGAATCTACTTTTGTAGCCAAAGTATTTGTAGAGGATATTTGCCTAGATAGCCAGAAACAGAGGCATTCCCCTTCTTGATGAATATTTTAATAATTGAACCAATTGAAATTATAAATGGAATTCAAAAGGGTTTTGACAAAGAAGAAATAAAAATAAAGGTCCTCAGAGATCACCGAGTCCAAACTTTTCTAGATGAAGAAACTAAGGTCCAGAGAGGTGAAGTAATTTCCTCAAGACCACAGCACCATATAGTGACACACTGTGAATAAGAATGTGGTCTTAATGTTGTTCTGTCCTGTGCTTTTTCCAATATACTACACATAGTCTTTAAACAATAAAACAGATTTTGGTCTATAACCATAAAAACATTTCTTCAGATTTATTTAAAGGAAAGTTTAAATAAACATAAACTAGCTCAATATTAGAAACTTGTCTTGAGGCAAATAATAACGCTTTTCTTAAAACCAAAATCACTGGGCCTCATTTCCCATACAGAATACATATATATCGTCATGTTTAACCTTTATATATTTTTTAAACACTGCATCTAAAACCATATGCAAAATAGCCATTAACTGGCATATAAGAGGAAACAATTAGAGATATAAGTAAGAGAAATTAATCCAAAGAGCCTATTCATCTTCCAGTTCAGCTCAGATGCCCCTCATTCATAAAGCCTTTTCTGATTGCTCTGGTGGAATCACTCCCTCATCTATGCTCCCATAACAACTTTTTCTACTTCACTTTCTCCTGTGGCATGCTGAACACATTGATTTTCATTACATCTTGTTAGGCCTCTGTGCTGGTTCCACTACCTTGTAAGCCCTGTCATGTAGGGACCGTATGCAAGTTTTCACTTTGTAGGCCCATATTTATTGGTTGAAAAAATGAAAACATGTAAGTATGAACTAAATAACATAAACTTATTTCTTCTAAGCATTTAGATTTTAGTCTGAAGTATTTGCTGCCGGTTACTTTAAGCAAATGTAGAGTAATTTGAATAACACAAAATTGTTCACACATTCACCTAAATCTAAAATCAAGTCAAATATAGTCCTATTTTTCTAGAATGGTTCACAGTTGTATCAGAAAGGATAGTTGTACACTGTAGGCTGGTGATTCTCAAAGTTTAACATGTATTGGGATAACCAGAGAGCTTGTTAACACACAGATTGCTGATCCCCACACCTAGATTTCTAATTCAGTGGGTCTGGAGTGGAGCCTGTGAATTTGCATATTTAACAGGTTCTCAGGTCACACTACTACTGCTGGTCCAGGGACCTCAATTTTCTGAAATGGTATCATAGGCAAATAGACTAAGAAGAGAGGAGAGGCAAGCTGAAGAAGAGAAAGAAGGAAATGTGGCAGTGTACACAATGAGTGGGAGGATTAAGGGAAGGAGCAGTTGTGGAGCCCTGACAGAACACCAAAACATTAGAAAGACGTGGCCTTTCTCCACTTCATACTTCCCTGACTGGGGTGCCACTCACCTGACACTTACCATTCTGAAATAAAGGCACTGAGTACCACAACCAAACTCACTCTCTACTAGCCAATCAATTTTGTTTCAGAAAATAGGCCTTCTTCTGCAGCTAGTCTTTTCAAACCAGTGCTTTGAAGGACAACTTTTCTGTACAGCACTAAAATCTCAGGGATAAAAAGGTAAAATGGTAAGGAACTCTTAGATGATGTCTTTTTTCGCATATAAAGGAATAAAAACCTTATCTAGTAGAGGAGAGTCTAATCACCTGTAGCCTGATCACAAAATTCCTTTATGTGTATGCTCTGAAAGACAGACTAGGTATCTACTAAGGCACATGTGTGCTTATACTAGTGCCCAGAGTGTCCATGTTGGGTCTTATAAACTACACTCAAAACTGATAACTCCTCTCTGTGTCAGGAGCTTGGCCTGCTTTTGCCTTTCCCTCCTGTACCTTCCTCCCCTACTCCTGTACAAAGCTTAGTTGCCCAACTTAGAATATATTCTTTCCCCATCCCGATTCTTCCTGTCTTTTCATTAAAAAAAAAAAAAATTATTCCTGATGTGTCTTCTCCGACAAGGATTCCTCTCTTTTTTCTAGTAACCTTGCCACTTCTCTCCTCATGTCCAGCACCTTTTCAGTTTCTACAGCCCTTACTGCCTTTTCTCAGCTAGCTGAATTCTATTTTGTATGTTTGTGTGTTATTTAGGAAAACTACACCTAGAAAGAAAAGGTCTGATTTTTTTTTTTCAGAGAATTCCGGCCAGTGGTGTGATTTGTTTTCCCCTAAGGAATAGGAATTAAGTAAATATTTGGTTGATTGTTCAGTTTCAAGGTTAACTCTCATATCCTTTCAAAAATACCATGGCTCTGTGTGTGTATGTGTGTTTGTGTGTGTTCATTCCAAAAGTTTTGTAGAAGAAACATTCATAGTTCTCTAAAATATTTAATTAAGATCAGAAAGAATTTTCTGATAGGCTGTCATGCCAATCATTTGGCAGGTAGGCTTTAGTGTTCCAAAATAAAAAATTAGACCTAATTTCCACCTGAGATTTAAGGCCCAAGGTATGTCACTAATATTTGCACATTGTTGCCTAATGAGTTGTACATGGTTGCTATACAGTCCTAATACATCTACCTACTTACTGAATTTTATTTACTATTTCCTCGGTGACTAGATGACTATATAAGATACTAATAATTTTTTTTAAGGAATGAACTAGAGGCTATTTCGAATTTTCTTGCTGGAAAATCACATAGCTAGGAAATGTGAAGGAAGAGATATTAAAGTATTCTAAAAATGGTGGCATAGAGAAACTTCTAGAAATTATAAACTCTAGAATGACTTGATTTGGGGCGCCTGGTCACTTATCTCCACACATTTATTTCCATTTCCCTTCTGAAACTCAACTAAAAGGGATAGTAGAGGGATTTTTAAAAGATAAACACAATTCTACAGGGACAAAGAAAACAGGTAAAGAAATGTTAGCACAAAATTTTAAAAGACAGCACATGAACAAGTGTTAACTGATTTTTCAGACATGAGAAAGCTGAAATTAGGAAGATGGGGGAAAACAGAGAAGCATTCTGAGTTCTGATACAGAACTCCCCAAAGACTCAGAAATTGGTTGGAGTAAAGAAGTTATACCTGTGGTGAAAGCCCAAACAAAGGGTAAATATGAAGAAGAGGGAAGAGATGACAAATGTGATAAAGACAGAATTAACAGTATTTGATTCAGCTTCAAGAGGGCAATGATGGGCTTCCCTGGTGGCGCAGTGGTTGAGAGTCCGCCTGCCGATGCAGGGGACACGGGTTCGTGCCCTGGTCCGGGAGGGTCCCACATGCCGCGGAGTGGTTGGGCCCATGAGTCATGGCCGCTGAGCCTGCGCGTCCGGAGCCTGTGCTCCGCAACGGGAGAGGCCACAACAGTGAGAGGCCCGCGTACAACAAAAAAAAAAAAAAAAAAAGAGGGCAATGATTATATAACTGTTTAATTCAGAGCCCCCAGTGCAATGTACCTAGTTCAACTAAAGATATTTGTTGGATGGATAAATGGAAGCAGGATAACACTGGAAGCATCAACTTGATATCTGAGTGAATGTGAGAGTATGATGCAATAGAAAAGGTTTCTGGCTAGTCGACTGAATAGATGCTTTACCAAGATAGTATGGAAGAGTGTCAGGCTTGAAGGTATATGTGAGGGGTGGAGATAATTCAGTTTAAGATATATTGAGTTTGAGGTCTCTACAACAAATTGGAAGAGCCCAGTCGGCTGAAGCTGAGGAGAGTTGTCTAGGCTGGAAATACAGTGGCACTCTATCTCATAGAAATGGTTGAGCCAGCCTAAGGAAAGTAGGTACTATAAGAGAGGAGATCTAAGGATGGGGAAAAAAACCTGAGAAATACTGACATTTAAGGGGTGAGCAGAATAATAAAACTTATAAACATTGAGATGAAAGGGTCATAGATTTAAGAGGAGAAAAGGTGTAAGGAGAAAATGGGGTCATAGTAGCCAAGGTAGGAAATTAATTTAAGAACGAAGTGACTAGGAAGAATGCAGGCCAAGGTGGTAGAGTAGGGAGACTGTGAGTTCACCTCCTCCCACAGGCACACCAAAATTATAGCTATTTACAGAACAACTATTGATGAGAAAGATCAGAAGACTAGCAGAAAAGATTTTCTACAGCTAAAGATATAAAGAAGGAACCACAACAAGTAAAGTGATAGGGACAGGAGACTCAGTGTAGTCAAGACCCATATTGCCAGGTGGGCAACCCACAAATGGGAGGATAATTACAATTACCAGGGTTCTTCCCAAGGAGTGAGTGGTCCAAGTACCGCATTGAGCTAACCATCCCGGGAGTCCTACACTGGAAAGATGAGCCCCCAGAATGTTTGCTTTTAAGGCCAGAAGGGCTTACTTTCAGGAGAGTGAGAAGGCTCTGGGAAGTAGAGACTCTTCAGGGGCGCACATGAAATCTCACATGCTCCAGTACCCAAGGCTGAAGCAGTAATTTGAAAGGAGCCTGGGTCAGACCCACCTGCTGATCTTGGAGAGCCTCCCAGAGAGGCAGAAGGCAACTGGAGCTCACCTTGGGGACATAGATACTGGCGGCAGCCATTCTGAGTTTGTTCTGCCACCTGGACACTGGTGCTGGTAAGCGCCATTTTGGAATCTTCCCTGTAAATTATTAGCACTAGGACCCAGCCCCACCATCAGCAGGCTGGCTGCCTTAAGAGCCTCTGAGCCTACAGCCACCCTGGAATGTAGCCCAGTCTACCAGGGGGTCCAGGTCCTGGCCCCACATACCAGTGTGCCAGCACTAGCCCTGGGACCCCCAGGGCCCTGCAGTCACAGACCCTGGGACCCAGCTCCACCCACCAGCGGGCCAGCACTAGTTCTGAGACACCTTGGACGCCTCAGGCAGCTGCCCCAGGATCTAGCCTCTGAGACCAAAAGGGAGTGGCATGATATACTTAAAGTGATGAAAGGGAAAAACCTACAACCAAGAATATTCTACCCAGCAAGGCTTTCATTCAGGTTTGATGGAGAGATCAAAAGTTTTACAAACAAAAGCTAAAAGAGTTTGACACCACCAAACTAGCTTTACAAGAAATATTAAAGGGACTTCTTCTAATTGAAAAAGAGGAGGCCACAATGAGTAACATGAAAATTACAAAAGGAAAAATCTAATTGGTAAAGGCAAATATACAGTAAAGGTAGTAAATCAACCACGTGTAAAGCTAGTAGGAAGGTTAAAAGGCAAAAGTAGTAAAAATCATCTATACGTGATAAGTAGTTAAGGGATACACAAAACAAAAAAAATGTAAACTATGTTGTCAAAAACAGTAAATGCAGGGGGAGGTGAGTAAAAATGCAGGGTTGTAACAGTGTGTTTATGGGGGGGGTAGGGGAAGAAGTAGGTGACGGAGATTGCAAAATAAATGCAAAATAAATGGCATAGTTTGAAATGTATATTGTGGGGAATATAGTCAGTAACTGTGTAACAATATCTTTGGTGACATAGCATAACTAGACTTATAGTTCTCATGGTGATCAGTTTGAAATATATAGAAGTATCAAATCACTATGTTGTATAACAGGAACTAACAGTATTGTAGGCCAATTATACTTCAAAAACAAACAAACTCAGAGAAAAACAGATCAGATTTGTGGTTACGAGAGGTGGAGGGTCAGAGGAGGGGGAATTGGATGAAGGCAGTCAAAAGGTATGAAATTCCAGTTATAAGTACTAGGAATGTAATGTATAATATGATAAATATAATTGACACTGCTGTATGTTATATTTGAAAGTTGTTAAGAAAGTAAATCCTGAATTCTTGTCACAAGAAAGAAGAACTTTTTTTCTATTTCTTTATTTTAATATCTGTATGAGATGATGGATGTTCACTAAACTTATTGTTATAATCATTTCGTGATGTATGTAAATCAAATCATTATACTCTATACCTTAAACTTACACAGTGCTGTACGTCAATTGTATCTCAATAAAACTGGAAGAAAAATTAATTTTTTTTTAAAGATGAAATGACTATATAAAAGTAAAGTTAAATTATATGAATAGGGCTTCCCTGGTGGTGCAGTGGTTGGGAGTCCGCCTGCCGATGCAGGGGACGCGGGTTCATGCCCCAGTCCGGGAGGATCCCACGTGCCACGGAGCGACTGGGCCCGTAAGCCATGGCCGCTGGGCCTGCGCGTCCGGAGCCTGTGCTCCGCAGCAGGAGAGGCCACAGCAGTGAGAGGCCCGCATACCGCAAAAAAAAAAAAAAATTATATGAATAAATATACAATTTGTGACTTGGAAAAATAGGAAGCATAGACACCAAAGTGTTACATTGGTTGTTTAAAGGTTGTGGGATTTATGACAAGATATTTTTCTTTTTTTTTTTTCACTTACCTGCCTTTCCTAGATCTTTTATAAAGAAAGTTTGTGAGTTTTTTTTAAAGGAAAATAGTTTTTAAAAAAGAGAAAATATGTGTTTAATCTTAACAAATGGTATAGAGGTTAAATTAAATGTCTAAACATAATCCATTTGGTTGGCAAGTAAGAGATCACAGGTGGTGACCTTTGCCAGTGAAAGTGAGGGCGCAGGGTTGAGAAGGCCAAAGCCAATCCAGAGGGGGTTGATTTTCTGACCAGTGTCTAGTTTTATGTTATCTTTAAGAAATAAGTTCAGAATTTGCAAACATTGTTTTTTTAGGATTCCCAGAAATGCTTTCATGTTACTATCCTGACCTTAGGTAACACTTTACATTTTACTGAGTGTCTTTCTTATCAGTGCAGCAGAAAAAAAGTGTATTTAACCATAGGATTGATAATTCCTTGCCTATTTATATTTAAGGATGGTGAGATGTGGTTAATTGCGTCTCACTTTTCACATATTTCATTCATTGTGTGGAAACTGATTTTGACTTTCAAAAAGATTTTCATAAATAATGCTGCCAATGAGTCTTACAATTTAAAAATTTTCTGCCAATGTCCATTTTTAACTCTTCACAATGGCATTCCAGAATATTATTGAAAATAAGAGCGAGTTAAGTTTTTTTTCTGATCTTATGTTATCATTGCTTTTACAACATAAATCATGAAGAAAATTGTCTCTAGTTATTTGCAGTACTTGGTTATATAAGTATTTGATTATTTTATCTTTTGCTTATATTATAAAAGCAGCATAATGATAACCTATGGATTTTTTTTTCATTTATTTTTTTGGCTGCGTTGGGTCTTAGTTGTGGCACGCAGGGTCTTCGTTGAGGCATGCAGGATCTTTTGTTGCAGCATGGGCTTCTCTCTAGTTGTGGCGCGTGGGCTCCAGAGTGCACGGGCTCTGTAGTTTGCGGCACGTGGGCCCTCTCGTTGATGCACGCGAGCTTAATTGCCCTGAGGTATGTGGGATCCCAGTTCTGAGACCAAGGATCGAACCCGCGTCCCCTGCATTGGAAGGCGGATTCTTTACCACTGGACCACCAGGGAAGTCCCTAACCTATGGATTTAAAAATGCTAAAAAGAGGTGTTTGTTTTTGTTCATAACCTCACTTATATACATGAAGGCTTTTCTAATGTAGAAGGCTTTTCTGTAGGTTTTATTTATTAGTCCTTCTAAATGTGACAGATTAGCCATTCTAAATGTGGCAGATTTATAATTCACTTTCTTTTTTTGCCACAGGAATTTAAATTACGGTCTTTTTGAGGGGAAGGGGAATATAGGAAAGCAAACAAAAAATATGTTATAGTAGCTACCTTGAAACTATGTAAAGTATATAAATTATTCATGTTATCTCTTCGTGGTTAAGTCCACTGGCTTTTCCATGCTTTGAAGATAGAGGAAGCAGTTTATCAATTAGAATTTCTTTTTGAAGCACTCTCTTTCCTTAGCTTCCATGATGCAACGTTTTCTACATATCCTCGTACCTTTCTGGCCATTCCTTCTCCATCTCTGAAAGCTCATCCTTCTCCACTTGGCCTTTAATTTTTAAAGCCTTGTATTATTTATTTATTTTTGTCTCATTCTATACTCACTTCAAGGATGGTCTCTTTCACACCCACAACTTAAACTACCACCTACATGTTGATGACTCGTAAGTTTATTTTTCTACTCCAGACCTTTTCTCTGAGCTACACCTTTATATCCAACTGGATACCTGGTATCTCGTTTTCATGTGTCAAAGACGCTCAGCTTTAATGGTTACAAACTGAAGTCATGATCATGCATTTCCTTTACCCCTCAACCCTCAAACCTGATTCCCTTCCATTGTCCCTAATCTTGGCAAATGGCACGACCATTGATCCAGTTACGCGAACTAAAACCTGAGTAATCCTTGACACCTTCTTCTCCTTCATCTCTAACACCAAGTTATACTGATTTTTACCCCCATAAAAACCTTTTAACTCGATCCACTTGTCTCCTACCTCCACCTGTAATACCCCAATCAAAACTACCATCATCCCACTTAGATTGTTTTAATACCCATCTAAGCATTCTTCCCACATCCACTTTTGTTCCTGCCCAAATGCATTCATTGTCCCATAGCCAATAGTGAGCTTTTCAAACTACAGATCTCTCTTAGCCTGGGTTCCCCAGAAAACAGTGTGTGCTACTACTTTATTAGGAAGTTGTTTCAGGTTGGAAACAGATTCTGAGGCAGAGTTTAGTGCAAAGGATGTTTGTTAGAGAGTGGTCTTTGGATCAACACCTGTGGGAGGGAGGGAAAATAAATAGAATTGGGCAAAAGGGGAAGTCAGGCAATATTGTGAGCTCAAGGATAGCCTCAGCCTAACCCACACAAAGTTCTGGAGCTGAAGTTGTCCCACGTTAAGTCAGAATGGCTGCGTATGGACCCACACCTTAATCAGTCATTGAATATTTGCTGCTTCGGGAAGGGCTGTTGACAGCACTGCCAGTCATGGAGGCAACAAGTCCTCCCTTGAAGGGGTGTTTGGATAAGGCATTCTCATGTTCATCCCTTGTGCTGCTCGCCTCCGCTTCTTCATAGGTATTCAGGAGCAGTTCCTCCAGAATTCTAGTGTGCCTTTCTTGCTGAGGGAAACTCAGAAGAGGGTAAGTGGGAAAAACGTTTGCCCCTGCAGATGTAGCTGATTGTAGGATTGCAAATGATGCTAACTTCCCTTCTTATGACCCAGACCCTCATCCTGGAGGGGTCTTAGTCTCTGGTCCCTTTGTGTTTCTCATCCTAGGGTTGCTGCACTTGTTCATTTTCCATCAGAATTTGGCAAGGAAGTACCAAGAGGTACCCAAGGACTTAACTGGGTGCCAAACATATTCCTCCTTGTTCCCGTTATGTGACATTAGCCCTACCTCCCTGGCATTCAGGTTCAGTTATTTCTGCCAAAACGATGGCTCCTCCAAATGTAAAATAGATAGCTAGTGGGAAGCAGCCACACAGCACAGGGAGATCACCTCGGTGCTTTGTGACCACCTGGAGGGGTGGGATAGGGAGGGTGGGAGGGAGACACAAGAGGGAGGGCATATGGGGATATAGGTATACATATAGCTGATTCACTTTTTTATAAAGCAGAAACTTACACACCATTGTAAAGCAACTATACTCCAATAAAGATGTTAAAAAAAAATTATGGTTCCTCTTGTCTGCCAATTTCTGGGCATTAGGAGTATAATGTGCCTTGGTGACAGCTGTAGTTTATAGATTAATGAGATTCTTGTTTTGTCCCCTGGTAGAAATGTTTCTCCTTTGGGGACTGGAATCTATAACCTTGCACAACTCAGAGTTACAGCAATGGAAAGTGCAAATTCTCTAAGTGGGTCACTGACTGTGATGGTAAGCAGGGCTTTTTAATTCCTGGATCTGCTACAGAGCCCTTTCTTCTTCTGGGCCCCACTCAGAGCTGGTAGCTTTTTGTGTCACCTGGTATGAGCCTGTACAGTAATCCCAGATGTGGAATATGCTTCCTTCATAGCCCGAAGAGGCCTACCAGAATTTTTGCTTCCTTCCTCATGATGGGAGATACAAGATGCAACAAATTGTCCTTTACTTTGAATGAGATGTCCCAGCAGGCCAGAACCTTTATAAGGTTTATCTCCCATGTTCTGGAGTGCATGTCTCACCAAGGTTTCCAACATGGTAGCCACTTCTTGCTCATCCAGCCTGATTAGCATGATGTCATCAATGTAGTAGATCAGCATAATATTCTATATGATGTTCAAATGGTCCAAATTCAGATCCTCCTCTCTGATAGAGATAGAAAAGAACTTATTCACCACATCAGTGATTGCATGCAACATACCCACGACCATGATAATCTGCTGTAGCAAAGACAAAACATCTTTATTATAAAACTGCCATTGGAGCTACTGTGTGATTGAATTTGCTGTAGTCTGCTTTTATCCTCCAGATCTGTCTAGTTTCTACAGACACAAGACTGGAGAATTAAATAGAGATATGACAGAGACCATCACTCCTGCATCCTTTAGATCATTAAGAGTAGAACTGATTTTCACTATCACCACCAGTAAATCCATACAAAATAGGAACTAAAATTTCATACCAAATAGTGGGGGAATGGTTTGTTTGATACATTATATTTCAAAGAAGAAATATAAAATTTTAACAGATATTTAGGTTATAATTTTTACCATATGCTGATATTTTTAGAACCAAAGTATGAATCTCACTTTTGTCTGGGGAAGGGAAAGGTATTTAAAATAATTTTCCTAACGAAATAGCATTATGACTTACTTTATGTTTGGCTTTTACAGCACTGTCCCAAAGATGATCATTTTGCAAAAATATTTAAAGCCTTCATTATTTTTCTTAAGGGACTCCCTTTAATCCTCTGACATCAAATCATTTTCTTTTAAAACCCTTAGCATAAAATCATCCAAACTGGTGATCTTTTTTTCACTTGACCTGATTTTGTTAGATTTTCCTTTGTCAGTATGATTTGATAAAAGTAATCCTTTGACATTGCTATAGTAGACTTTATGAAATCCTGCATGTTTACAGTGGTGTGTTTGATGTGGTAAATAGAGATAGAGGCCAGTGTTAATTAAGGATGTGTGACATCAGCAGTGACTGGTGATGATGATGGTATGGTGGTGATGTGTTCTTTTTGCCTTGATTCTCTGGATCAAAGTTTTGTTTGGGAGATTCATCCATGATTTTGGATATAATTATAATTCATTTATTTTCACTTTCATGTAGTATTGTTTTGTATGAGTATACCACATTTTATTCATTGTACCAAATATCTTTTTTCATTTGTCCTATTTGACACTCACTGGACTCTTTGCTTATGAAGACAAAATTCTTTTTATTTTTTCTTTTGCTTTCTTCTACCTACTTTGTCCTCTCTTTCCAGCACTCCTATTAGGCGTATTTTAGAAGCTTTGACATGATCGTTTGTATTTCTTAATTTTTTAAGAAATTATGAAGATAGAGATGAAATAAAAGGATACCATGAGGGAAAAAAAATTAACTTCCAGCCCTTCCTTTGCATTTTAATTTTAGCAGCCACATTTTAAGTTTTCAATTGCTTTTTCACAGATGTAGTATAGCTTCAGCCTCTTTTGAGGAAATTATTTATAATTAGTGGAAAATTTCTTCTCTTGCCTGAATTATATGTTTCCACAGATGCCACCTTTAGATTCAGTTGCATTTGAGAGACAACGGGGCATAGAGCTTTAAAGCACAAACATTGGAGTGAGACTACCTGGGTTTGAGCTCTGGCTCTGTCATTTGTGCCCATATAATCTCAGGCAATTATTTAACCTCTGAGAAACTCAGTTCCTTCATCAACAAAATGGATATAATTATAGTATCTACCTCCTAGAGGTGCTGTAAAAATTAAATGAAATAATTTCTGTAAATTCATACTGAAAATATGTTTGATACTTAGTAAGCATTCAATAAATGTTAACTATTATTACTATATGCCAGGTGCAGTGTCCTAGTTTCCAGACATAAAATTGAAGCGGACTTGTGCCATTCACTCAAAAACTTAAAGCAAAGCTTGATATTATTTGTCAAGTCTAGCATTCATCTTCTATCTCAATGGGAGTAATGGTACATATTAAATAACCATAGTGTTCAAAATTGTGATACATCCTCAATGGTTATATTCGTAGATTTAGCATTAAAATGTAACCTGAGGCCGAAACAATGAGTCCTACTGCTTATTTTGTACTTAGCACCGTACTTAGAAAGGGTGGGAAAACACGAGGGCATGCATATGGAGGTGCCAAGGAGGAAGAGTGTAAATGATAAAGCAAGGCATGGGTGCTATTCTAGGGGTATTAGATGTGGTAGGAGGTAATTATGATATAGAATAGAAGATGATAAATAAAGCAGACTGACTAGACCTGTGGCTTATAGCAAGAGGGCCATATGGTTGGGTAAGTGTGGAGATGGGTCCACACCACGGAGGGTTTACAAGTTTGGCAGAAGAGTTTGGTCATTATCCTGTAATGGTCAGAACATAGCTGACATTTTTGAGCAGGAGACTAACATGATATACAGAGGTATTTGGGGCTTTGGTAGTTTTAATTTTTGTCCCTACGTAGAAGATACAAATGTTCTCAGTGTTTTGGACAATTCAAAAAATTTTTTTTCTGAGCTATATCAAGTCTAAACTCAAGAAAAGTCAGTTTTGTAAGACATTCTGCCTTTCAGTCTTATTTTTTTCTTTAATGTTTACCTATATCGTTTTTGAGAGGTTCCAAAGTTTTACAAAAATGGGAATGCTGGTCGTGACAGTCCAAAGGTATGCAAATCAAAATATGAAGTAATTGAGGGTAATGAGAAATTAAGATTGCAGGGCTCACTCTTCAGTTGTAGGAGGAAAATTAAAGGTAAGCTGCATAGCAAAGTTAAGAATAAAACATGTATAGTCATTCAAGTCCTTGCAGGCTTATAAATTGTCTGGTATGTCTGTAACTACTTTGCTATTACGTGGCCAAAACACAGGGGATTTCAGGATGTGTATTTATGGACTGATTCCCCAACAGATAACTGCACTATTCCGGAATGCTATTGCTATGTCAATAGTTGTACTTACTGTTTCAAAATTTTTTCCATTTTTCAATCTAATTAACTTAGAATATCTCTAACGTGATTTGCAAAGAATTTTATATTTATATTTTGCAATCAGCATTTGACTGGCGCTCAGGTTTGAGACATGCACTACAATGTGTAAACATTTTATAAGATAATAAATAGCCCCTAAATGTTTTATGATTGCCTGTTCCCTGCTAATTGGTCATGGATTGAAATTCCCCATTGTTTAATTTTTTTTTAATTTGTGGGAAATTTTTATAAATGAGTGTGTGGGACTTCATATCACAGCTGTTGTCATTTAAAGTTTGGACAGCATCATTACAAATGAAGCCCTGCTGTGAAATCAAAGTCAAAAGGCATCTTGGCATCCCAGCCATTTCCTTAGGAGAAGATTACAGCTTAAGTCTGTTGAACTTTATTGCCTTGGGCCTCATGACAGTCTTCAGAAACATGCAAGGCATTTCTGTTAAAGAAACTCAGATGTGCTAGGACACAGGGGATGACATTCTTGTGCATAGCAGTGTCCTAAGCAAGAGGGTGAGGAATAAGTCAGGAAGAAAAAGATGATTCACCCTTTTTGCCATATTCTGGGATTATTTTATAAAATCCATGGAGATGACAGAGAATAGGAAAAAGGTGTGGTGTTTTCCTACATGGCCTATATACTTTTTCCAGTTTTACTGAGGTATAATTGGCAAATAAAGCTGTAACATATTTAAAGTGTACAGCGTGATGACTTAATATACCATACATTGTGAAAGGATTCCCACAATCGAATTAATTAACACATCCATCACCTCACAGATTTCCTTTTTGGGGGAGGGGTGAGAATACTTAAGTTCCACTTTCTTAGCAAATTTTAATTATATGATACAGTATTATCAACTATAGTGACTATGTTATATATCAGATTCTCAGACCTTATTCATCTTATATGTACTCTTTTACCAACATCTTCCCATTTCTTCTTACAATAATTGTCTTTTAACCAGAGTATTTGGTCTATTTCTGCTATTATATTTTTATTTATTCCTACTATCTTATTTTGTTCTTTTTTGATTGTTTCCTTTTTCTGAGTTTCTTTTCCTCCTTCTTGCTTTCCTTTGGGTTATTTTTCTTTCAGACCACTTTTTCCCCCACTAGTTTAGAAGTTGTAACCCATTCTGTTCCTTTGGCAATAACACATAGAAATTTAAACGTTTAATTTATCAAAATCCAGCTCCAGTCCACCACCTTACAATGTCTGTGCTACCGTGGTTGTATATTTTAGTTGTATCTTATTTTTCTTTAATACTGAAAGACATTATTTTTGTGTTTTATATAGTCAGTGTATGCTTAATTTACTCACATATTCATTACTTCCCTTGCTGAATTATCGTTTTATATCTCAGACTTTCCATCTGGTGTTTCAGGTGGCCCTAGGGGGTCCCTACCATAAGGTAGTTCTCCTAATGGACTTCCTACCTTTAGCGAGTGCTGGGGTTTGTCTCCTATCTTTTCAGTCCTTTGAGTTGATCAAAACTAATACTCAAATTTACTTTGCTCACCAACTGTACTTAAGGTAAAATTGCACTTTAGTGCTGTATCTCTCCAGGTTCCCACTTAACTTATATTTTGGCCTGAGTGTTCCTTACTTTCTTGCCAGTTCATTGCCTTGCATTAAAGATTTTAAAATATATTACCTAGCATTTTTAGTTCTTTACAGTAAAAATGCCTGTCAGTATATGACCATAAGTCAAGAAATAAAAGCTCATAACTTAAGTTTTTAAATGATCTTTTGGTTGGAGTGCTCTCAGAAGATTTTTTATGATATTAAATCATTTTTTCAAAATATATTTTTCTGGACTTCCCTGGTGGCGCAGTGGTTAAGAATCCGTCTGCCAATGAAGGGATCACGGGTTCGATCCCTGGTCCGGGAAGATCCCACATCCCGCAGAGCAACTAAGCCCATGCGCCACAGCTACTGAGCCCGTGTGCCACAGCTACTGAAGCCCACACACCTAGAGCCTGTGTTCCGCAACAAGAGAAGCCACCGCAGTGAGAAGCCTGTGCACCGCAACGAAGAGTAGCCCCCGCTCGCCTCAACTAGAGAAAGCCCGCACACAGCAACGAAGACCCAACACAGCCATAAATAAATAAATAATTTAAAATAATAATAATAATAAAATAGCAATTGCCCTCAATTTAAATATATATATATATATTTCAATTGCTTTCTAAAAGAAATGTTCTTAGTCAAATTAGGTTGGAAATGCTGCCACCAAATTCCCTTCATCCAGTCACAGTATAAAGCCCTGAGAAGTCCTACAGTTTTTTAAAACAAAAACATCACACTTTATTTTGTTTACCCAGCATTTCCCCAATTTCCCCCCAAGTAACAGCTGTCAGTACTCAATAAAACTAGTGTTTGCACAACAGTCTGAGGACACTCTCCCCGCTTTTCCCATGGAAGCCTCTTAGGTAGACCTGAGTCTCCGTTGTAGAACCAAGCTTCTCTCTCCTAATAAGTTATATTTGCTGAAATATTCAGAGATCCTGCTGGTTAATATAAATTCTGTTTATTTGCTTTTTATGGAAATGAGATGTTTCCCCCTTAGAAATGGGGACCATATTGATTAGCAGCCATATCACAGAGACCTTGTTCTATCAGTGACCTTTCTTTTTCAGCTCTCTCTCCCTTGGATTTTCCTCCTTGGTGTACTTAGGTCCCTTCTAATTCGTATAGAATCAAAGGATTACATAGAATCTTAGTATTCATCTGGTTCAGCCCTACCAAGATTCATTCAGCTACCCATTTGGATGTCATAACTCCTCAAACAGCTTCCTTCCCTTTACAACTATGAGCATTTACACTCAGGGCCTTTTTTACTCTACTCACTTATACCCTCATCATGTCACCAGTGACGTCTTTGATTCACAAGTTTCTTGGCTTTTTCTCAATCTTCATTTTACTGAATTTCTCTGGAGACTTCAAAACTATTGGTCGTTTCTTCTTCTCTTGACAACTATAGTACTGCTTTCTCCTACTTCTTTCCCATCTTGATTTTCCTTTATTCCTTCTCTATAAATATATCTTTCCCAGGTTTCTGTCCTTAGCTGCTTCTCCTCATTTCTCTCTCTTCTTGAATTTATTCCTTTATTCATTCACTTATTCATTTATCCAATAAATGTTTACTCTGTGTGGTGAATTAATTAGAACTATTATTTTTAGGACAGTATAGGAAGTTTGAGCCTATCTTTTAGTTTTTTTTTAAATTGGGTCAAAGAATGTCACGTATATGAGAATGATACTTTATTACAGAGATTTGTCTTGTAACCCAGTATTGTTTCAGTGTTTTCTGGAGTTGGACATTCAGTGTATTCTATAGCTGTGTTTTTCATAGTTAAAAATGCATGAAATTCTATTAAGAACTCTTTTAGCAGATCATAATACCAAATGTGCTCATGCTAAGCAAGACTAGCATTAGAAGAGATGCCTGCCTTCGGGCCATGACTTCTGAAAGAAAGTTTCCTCCTTTTTTTCCTCAGGGCAGAACTACACCCTCAGCCCTGCCAAGCCATAGTAGTATTTTGAAATAGACCAAGGTTGTCTATGGTGTATTTTCTCTTTGCTTCTGACTCTTTCTCCTTTTTCTAGGGGCCCTGTCCCTGGCACCAGTGCCCTTTTGCAGCTTTAAGCCTCCAACTGCTCTGCTGTTGAGGCCTATACTCCCTCCCTCACATTCCAAAATCAGTGCTGGCAGCTCAGAAAACTCATATCCGCCTCCTCAAGAATATGAGGAAAGTAATCAAGTACAAAAGGCGGTGTTTAGAGGAAAAAGCACCAGGCTGATAGGTAGATAAATCTAAATTCCAGTACTGGCTGACATCTAGGCCTCTTTTTCTCATCTGAAAAGTAGAGGAATTGCATTGGAATAATTGGTATTAAGGTCTCAGCTCTGTGAGTTTAAAATCAATTCATACAAACATATGAATAGCTGATGTATTTGCATTTTGATGGCGATAGTTATATTGTCTAAGGTTGGGGCTGAAATTACTATACCTGACCTCTCTAAGGGTATTACCCTTGAGCATTGTTCCAGGCCATGGCCCCCCTATGTCTGTTCAAGTCACTGTTGTTTTAGGTATATATCCAGAAGTAGAATTTCTGGATTATAGGGTAATTCTACTTTTCAATTTTTGAGGAATTGCCATACTGTTTTCCTAGCAGCTGCACCATTTTACATTCCCACTGAGATTTTCTGACTGTCCCATTCCCCAGCAACATTTCACCCAAGGGGTTTTGGCATCAGTGGTATTTCTTGCCTGATCAATAACAGAATTTTATAAACCCTTCATGTGTAAGACTAAGAAAAAATATATTATTTCAATTATAACATACATCCCAGTCTCAGAGAAGTTAAAATGTGGGGAGAAAATGTGTATCTCAGATTCAATGAAATATAGTAGTTAAATATACTAAAACCTCCTCCAAAAATTTTTGGACAAATATGCACAGCTGTAAACACAACTTTTGTAAAACAGGAAAGTAAAAGTAGCTACTCACCAATAGTGTATGAAAACATCTTTCTCAAATGTATTTTTATATCATTTCTAAAAGAATGGACTTCCCTGGTGGTCCAGTGGTTAAGGCTTCATGCTTCCACTGCAGGGGCCATGGGTTCCATCCCTGGCCGGGGAATTAAGATCCCACATGCCACGTGGCACGAGCAAAAAAAAGAATTTTTTTTTTTAATTAAAAAAATAAAATATTTTTTTTTTAAAAAAACAATGTGCTTCGGGACAGTATTTTTTCATACTTTTTTTTCACACTTATCTAGGTAAGCCTTAATGACAATTTGAAATAAAAGTAAAAACCCCTTAGGACAGTAAATAATGTATCATAGATTTTTGTTTCCACATATTTGTGATTTCTGGTAAATGTCCTAATCTCATTTCTCTTTGTTTTGTTTAAGGATTGTTCAAGTTTAGAAGAATATAACATTGCTGCAGCATTACTCCCTTTGACCAGTGCTTTCTATAGGGTAAGTCTCATTGGTCTATATATAAGTCATTATGATTTATATAGATGTATTCAGTTTGATTTATCATGGAACTACATCAATCGCGTCCCCTTAGTGTATCTAAGACATATCTGTGGTTATGTTTGTTATAATGTTTATTGCATGCTATATGTGAAAAATATAATATATAATGTTAAATCATCTCCTAAGATATAACCCCACCATTCCATCCCTACTTTATTGTTCTTTAGAGCACTTAATAACACCTGAAATTGTGTTGTGTGTTGGTTAGTTTACATTTGACTGTTTTCCCCCACCAAAGAAAATAAATTTCATGAGGCTGGGATATTGTCTGTCTTATTCATTGCTGTATCCCAGTGTCAATCAACAAATGTCTGTTGAATGAATGAATGAACAAATGAACAAGCTAGATAAATAAATGGAGGCAGAAATTAGAATTTAACTTCACCGGCAATTTCTATGAACCTTCTGAAAATTTTCCAGAATGTTCAGTGCTTTTCTTAATTCTGTCATTTATTGTAGTTGTCCTATCCATGCCTTTTCATAGAGAGATTAATTCTTAGGGCAAATAAATCCAGCAAACTCTTATTCCCTCTTTTCCTATGAAGGACTTGTAAGGAGTTAAATAGCCACACTCTGAACAGCACATTGAATACGTCCTTCTGAAATGTACAGTAGGAAGCAATAAACCTGTGATAGCCAGGCTGACTCACTGTGCAGCTGTGTGCAGGTAGCTTCGGGAAGCCCAGGACTTATGGAAGGACTTCTGGCTAAAGCTACTCCATGTTTCATGGGCGCCAAGTCAGGAGAGACTATCAAATATTCCTAGATCTGTTTTAGTAGAGAACTAGGCACCAGATAAAGTGCCTTAGCTGAGTGATGAAATGATCCATGCCCTTAGATGCTGGCAGTATTCTCTTACTCTTTTTGTTCTGCCCGTCCTTTTTGTTTCATCCACCATTTCTAACTGATAAGGTCTAGCCCCCCTCCTGTACTTAGTAGGTACCCAATAAATATTTCTTGATAAACTCAGTTTTTTAAAAACTTTACTTCAAATGATTTGTCCACAGTCTCTGAGTTAAAGTTCTTAACCCTAAGGTTCTCCATAATCAGGAACTCTTTGCTGCTAACTCACTTGCATTCCTCTTTCTTCCTCCTTACCCTCCCATCCTCTTCTAAAACAGAAAATGGAATTTGTGAGACTCACACTTCTGAGACCTGGCAGGTCATACTGAGCATGCTCAGGAAACAAGGACAAATCTCAAAAATGTTAAACAAATGAATTTGGGTTTAGAAACTAATGACAACCATCTGGAGCTTAGGCATCATCTTTTGGTTTTCCCTCATCAGCTTAAACTTATCTCCAGGCCCACTCTAGTTTTTCTTAAATGCATACATACTCATCTTCTCAGAACTCTCCCTAGTAGTTCTTCATCTTATTCCCCTCCTGGCATGGAGAATAATGTTACAAAAATAGGTCAGGCTCTCCTGTATCTTAGGCCACCAAGGAAATTTGTCTCCATATCTATCTCAGAGGAACCAAAAAACTTGGTTCTAACTAGCCTTCGTATGGGCCCTCACATAAGCATTTGTTAAAGAAAATGGCATTTAAAAATTTTCCCACTTTAACATCTATTTTTTAAACTTAGATATTATGTAGATATAAATAAGAAACATAGGGGAAATAAGAATTGACAGTAGAAACAATTGCTCAAGAAATCCAAATTACTTAAGTTTTTTTTTTAAGCTGGATCATTTATCTGTTTTATAGTGTATATTAGTGAGGGTTTGATCATCATAGCAGAAGCACCATGAGTGGTAGGAAGTAAGGAATCTATTATAGGGACCAGCTTTTATTCTGTTTTAGAAGCTGGGGAAGAAGTTTATGGAAAGCTTTGAATTAGGGTCTGCCTGTGGCCCTGAAGTCACTATAGATCATCAGGGCAGCAGTCAGGAAGAAAAGCTGGGCATGATACAGGGAAGAACAAGGACAAACTAGAATCTGTGTATGTCTTTTAAAGTCCTCCAACCTCAAGAAAGCAGGTGACCTGGAAAAGAAGCAGCATTACTGGCCATGGAGCTACACATGTGCCTGGCCCTGACTAGGAGCAGCTAAAGGAAGAGATCCAGAAGGAACTGCAGGAAATGTGAGCACAGTTCTTTCCACACATCAAGATGGTCCAGCAGATCTGCAACAAAGTGTATGAGATACAGCAGCACCTGGCATCCTATACTGACCTTCAGAGTGTAATGGCTGCTGCTTCATTTTTGCCTTCCAAATTTTAGACAAATTTCTCTGTAGTCAACCCTAACCTAGAATCATGGAGGAAAGAGAATTCTGGGAAATACAGTTCTAGCTTAGTTTAGTTTACACAGTACAAAACCATCACACCGTGTTTTTTTGTTTTGTGGAAGTTTTTAATGCAATTAGTTAACAAGTTGGGCTACATGCCATGCTCTTCTCTGTGTTATCAAACTTAATAATACAAACTTATGTTTTATGATGGATTTATAGATTTAATTTTTTGTTGTTGACTTGGCTGGATTTTACTTGGTTTCTTTTGGTTTAATTTGATTTGGGCATGAAAGATCCAATTAGGCACCAGAAACCATACCAGTAATATGAACAGGAAAATTTTAATATAAGGAGTTATTAAGTAGTAATAGGGGATTAACTACTAAGAAATAAAGAGAATTTTCAACTTGGAGTGTGCCACTCCCCAACAAGACCGAGATTCAGACCTTGTTGGAGAGGTGTTTCTGTGGCCACTGGATGGCACTGAGGTGAACTTCACTGAAGGGCCACAGACTAAGGCTGGCAAGCAGGAAACTGCCTACTGGAGTTCTGGCAAGACTTGCTAGGAATCCACTCACTAGGGTACCACTGAAACTCGCAAAGTGGTGAGCACAACTGGCTGTCTCACACACGGCTAGCAGGTACATGTCACAGGAACAAGAAGAAAAAAGCACACCAGAACCAGGAAAAGAAACCACTTCATATTGCTCTGTCCCTACTGACAAAGCTTAATATTGTGCCAACTGGCAAAGGAGAAATTTTTACAGGTCCAGCTCCAGTACCACAAAGCAAGGCAAAGAAAGATAGATTTGGAGGAAAGAGGCACTGCATTGATAACCAACAGAGAGGGTTAGGGAGTGGATCATATTGATTCTTATATACTTCCTGAACTTCTATCTTATGGGAATATAAAAGGTTACTATGCCAGGCAGCATCTTGGGCAGCAAGGTGAACAAAACATTGATGTGGCCACTAGGAACTTACATTAGTCTTTATAATACAATAAATAATAAATAAATAACCAAACTGGTCTACAGTTTCATCGGTCAGATGGACATTTTCTTAAAGTAGTACATATGCATGGTTAGAAAATTCAGATAGTACAGAAAGATACAAAATGCAACATAAACGCTCCCTTTCCCACCTCTACTCCATTTCTTCTGACAGTTGATTTCTTCCTGGGAAAAAAGAGTTGTATATTATTGCTAGGATATGCAGATAAAATTATCTTTTTTTAAACTAAAATGATCAAACCATTCACACTGTTTTCTTCACTTTTTTCACACACACACACACACACACACACACACACACACACATGTATTTTTTTTAATAGTGGAAGTCAAAGCCTGCTCTGGGTAAGGACGTAGGTGAGATGATGGATCAGGTGCCTCTTTCTTTCCTTTCCTTTCCTTTTTCCTTTCCTCTTTCCTTTCTTCTTTCCTTCTTTCCTTCCTTCCTCCCTCCCTCCCCCCTTCCTTCTTTCTTTCTTTCTAAGTAAACAAGCTATTTTTTTTAATTGAAGTATAGTTGATTCACAATATTCTGTTAGTTTCAGGTGTACAGCAAGGTGACGCACTTATTTTCTTCAGATCGTACTCCGTTATAGGTTATTATAAGATATTGAATATAATTCCCTGTGCTATACAGTAAATCTTTGTTGCTTATCTATTTTATATATAGTAATTTGTATCTGTTAATCCATACTCCTAATTTGTCCCTTCCTCCTTCCCCTTTGGTAACCATAAGTTTGTCTTCTATGTCTATGTCTATGAGTCTGTTTCTGTTTTGTATATAGATTCATTTGTATTATTTTTAGATTCCACATATATGTGATATCATATAGTCAGAGAGGGTCTTTGTCTGACTTACTTCACTAAGTATAATATTCTCTAGGTCCATCCATGTTGCTGCAAATGGTAATATTTCATTCTTTTTTATGGCTGAGTAATATTCCACGGTGTGTGTGTGTGTGTGTGTGTGTGTGTGTGTGTGTGTGTGTTCACGTGCATGTGTGTATATATATATGTATATATATATATACCCCATCTTCTTAAGCCAGTCATCTGTTGATGGATACTTGGGTTGTTTCCATGTCTTGGCTCTTGTAAATAGTGCTGCTGTGAATATTGGGATGCATGTATCTTTTTGAAGTATAGTTCTCATTTTTTCTGGATATGTACCCAGGAGTGGGATTACTGGATCATATGGTAGCTCTAGTTTTAGTTTTTTAAGGAGCCTCCATACTGTTTTCCATAGTGGCTGCACCAATTTACATTGCTACCAACAGAGTAGGAGGGTTCCTTTTTCTCCACACCCTTTCCAGCGTTTATTATTTGTAGACTTCTGATGATAGTTATTCCAACCGGTGTGAGGTGATACCTCACTGTAGTTTTTATTTGCGCTTCTCTAGTGATTAGCAATGAGCATCTTTTGAGCGTGTTCATTCAGCATCTTTTCATGTGTCTCTTAGCCATCTGTATGTCTTCTTTGGGAAAATGTCTAGGGCTTCTGCCCATTTTTTGATTGGGTTTGTTTTTTCAATATTGAGTTTTATTAGCTGTTTGTATATTTTGGCTTATTAGCCCCTTGTTGGTCGCATCATTTGCAAATATTTTCTCCCATTCCATAGGTTGTCTTTTCATTTTGTTGATGGTTTCCTTTGCTGTGCAAAAGCTTTTAAGTTTGATTAGGTTCCATTTGCTTATTTTTGCTTTTATTTCTTTTGCCTTGTATATTTTGAGACTGATCTAAGAATATACTGCTAGGATTTATGTCAGAGAATGTTTTGCCTACGTTTTCTTCTAGGAGTTTTAGGGTGTCATGTCTTAAATTTAAGTCTTTAATCCATTTTGAGTTTATTTTTCTATATGGTGTGAGGGAGTGTTCTAATTTCATTGATTTACATGTAGCTGTCCAGCTTTCCCAACACCATTTATTGAAGAGACTGTCTTTTATCCGTTGTATATTCTTGCCTCTTTTATCATAGATTAATTGACTGTAGGTGTGCAGGTTTATTTCTGGGCTCTCTATACTGTTCCATTGATCTATAGGTCTTTTTGTGCCAGTACCACACTGTTTTGATTATTGTAGCTTTGTAGTATAGCCTAAAGTCTGGAAGGGTTATTCCTCCAGCTTTGTTCTTTTTCCTCAGGATTTCCTTGGTAATTCTGGGCCTTTTCTGATTCCATATAAATTTTAGAATTCTTTGTTCTACTTCTGTGAAAAATGTCATAGGTATTTTGATGGGGATTGCGTTAAATCTGTAGATTGCTTTGGGTAGTATGGCCATTTTAACAATATTAATTTTTCCAAACTAAGAAGATTGGATATCTTTCCATTTCTTTGAATCATCTTCAGTTTCCTTTATCAATGGTTTATAGTTTTCAGCATGTATTTTCTTTTTAATAAAAAGATAATTATGTATATACTCACCATTCTCATAAAAGCGAAGTACTTTATTGGCCTAAATTAAACAAATGTTTATCTTTTAGAGCTTTACTTAGAGTGAAAGATGTTCCACTTGCAGCATTATCTATATTAGATCTTAGGGAATTTGTTACACCACAGCCACCATAAGTTTAGGGTTTTTTTTTTCTCTACAGTTCCTTCACACGTTTTTCTACAAACTTGTATGTATTTCATGTGTCTTTAACTTATGAAGCCTTTCTTTTTCTTTTTTTAAATTTTTTATATATTTTTTAGAGACCAATTTAATACAGATAAATTGTCTATAAAGGTGGGAAGATCATAGTAAGAAGTCAAAACATTTTAAGAAATTTTTCACCTTCTGCTTTTCTTTTTTTTCTTTTTCTTATTAGTCATGCATTTTATACACATCAGTGTATACATGTCAATCCCAATCTCCCAATTCATCACACCACCACCTGAACCCCTGCCTCTTTCCCCCCCTTGGTGTCCATACGTTTTCTTCTCTACTTCTATGTCTCAATTTCTGCTCTACAAACCAGTTCATCTGTACCATTTTCAAGGTTCCACATATATGTGTTAATATACGATATTTGTTTTTCCGTTTCTGACTTACTTCACTCTGTATGACAGTCTCTAGATGCATCCTCGTCTCTACAAATGACCCAATTTCATTCCTTTTTATGGCTGAGTAGTATTCCATTGTATATATGTACCACATCTTTATCCATTCATCTGTTGATGGGCATTTAGGTTGCTTCCATGACCTGGCTATTGTAAATAGTGTGGCAATGAACATTGGGGTGCATGTGTCTTTTTGAATTATGGTCTTCTCTGGGTATATGCCCAGTAGTGGGATTGCTGGGTCATATGGTAATTCTACTTTTAGCTTTTTAAGGAACCTCCATACTGTTCTCCATAGTGGCTGTATCAATTTACATTCCCACCAACAGTGCAAGAGGGTTCCCTTTTCTCCACACCCTTTCCAGCATTTGTTGTTTGTAGATTTTCTGATGATACCCATTCTAACCGGTGTGAGGTGATACCTCATTGTAGTTTTGATTTGCATTTCTCTAACAATTAGTGATGTTGAGCACCTTATCATGTGCCTCTTGGCCATCTGTATGTCTCCTTTGGAGAAATGTCTATTTAAGTCTTCTGCCCATTTTTGGATTAGGTTGTTTGTTTCTTTAATATTGAGCTGCATGAGCTGTTTATTTATTTTGGAGATTATTCCTTTGTCCGTTGATTCGTTTGCAAATATTTTCTCCCATTCTGAGGGTTGTCTTTTCGTCTTCTGTATGGTTTCCTTTGCTGTGCAAAAGCTCTTAAGTTTCATTAGGTCCCATTTGTTTATTTTTGGTTTCATTTCCATTACTCTAGGAGATGGATCAAAAAATATCTTGCTGTGATTTATGTCAGAGAGTGTTCTTCCTATGTTTTCCTCTAAGAGTTTTATAGTGCTCGGTCTTACATTTAGGTCTTTAATCCATTTTGAGTTTATTTTTGTGTATTGTGTTAGGGAGTGTTCTAATTTCATTCTATTACATGTAGCTGTCCAGTTTTCCCAGCACCACTTATTGAAGAGACTGTCTTTTCTCCATTGTGTATCCTTGCCTCCTTTGTCATAGATTAGTTGACCATAGGTGTGTGGGTTTATCTCTGGGCTTTCTATCCTGTTCCATTGATCTCTGTTTCTGTTTTTGTGCCAGTACCATATTGTCTTGATTGCTGTAGCTTTGTAATATAGTCTGAAGTCAGGGAGTCTGATTCTTCCAGCTCCGTTTTTCTCCCTCAAGACTGCTTTGGCTATTCGGGGTCTTTTTTGTCTCCATACAAATTTTAAGATTTTCTGTTCCAGTTCTGTAAAAAATGCCATTGGTAATTTGATAGGGATTCAATTGAATCTGTAGATTGCTTTGGGTAGTATAGTCATTTTCACAATATTGATTCTTCCAATCCAAGAACATGGTATATCTCTCCATCTGTGGGTATCATCTTTAATTTCTTTCATCGGTGTCTTATAGTTTCCTGCATACAGGTCTTTTGTCTCCCTAGGTAGGTTTATTCCTAGGTATTTTATTCTTTTTGTTGCAATGGTAAATGGGAGTGTTTCCTTAATTTCTCTTTTAGATTTTTCATCATTAGTGTATAGGAATGCAAGAGATTTCTGTGCATTAATTTGGTGTCCTGCTACTTTACCAAATTCATTGATTAGCTCTAGTAGTTTTCTGGTAGCATCTTTAGGATTCTCTATGTATAATATCATGTCATCTGCAAACAGTGACAGTTTTACTTATTCTTTTCCAGTTTGGATTCCTTTTATTTCTTTTTCTTCTCTAATTGCTGTGGGTAAAACTTCCAATACTATGTTGAATAGTAGTGGTGAGAGTGGGCAACCTTGTCTTGTTCCTGATCTTAGAGGAAGTGGTTTCAGTTTTTCACCATTGAGAATGATGTTGACTGTGGGTTTGTCATATATGGCCTTTATTATGTTGAGGTAGGTTCCCTCTATGCCCACTTTCTGCAGAGTTTTTATCATAAATGGGTGTTGAATTTTGTCAAAAGCTTTTTCTGCATCTATTGAGATGATCGTATGGTTTTTATTCTTCAATTTGTTAATATGGTGTATCACATTGATTGATTTGCGTGTATTGCAGAATGCTTGCATCCCTGGGATAAATCCCACTTCATCATGGGGTATGATCCTTTTAATGTGTGGTTGGATCCTGTTTGCTAGTATTTTGTTGAGGATTTTTGCATGTATATTCATCAATGATATTGGTCTGTAATTTTCTTTTTTTGTAGTATTTTGATCTCATTTTGGTATCAGGGTGATGGTGGCCTCATAGAATGAGTTTGGGAGTTTTCCTTCCTCTGCAATTTTTTGGAAGAGTTTGAGAAGGATAGGTGTTAGCTCTTCTCTAAATGTTTGGTAGAATTTACCTGTGAAGCCATCTGGTCCTGGACTTCTGTTTGTTGGAAGATTTTTAATCACAGTTTCAATTTCATTACTTGTGATTGATCTGTTCATATTTTCTATTTCTTCCTGGTTCAGTCTCAGAAGGTTGTGCTTTCCTAAGAATTTGTCCATTTCTCCCAGGTTGTCCGTTTTATTGGCATAGATTTGCTTGTAGTAGTCTCTTAGGATGCTTTGTATTTCTGTGGTGTCTGTTGTAACTTCTCCTTTTTCATTTCTAATTTTATTGATTTGTGTCCTCTCCCTCTTTTTCTTGATGAGTCTGTCTAAAGCTTCATCAATTTTGTTTATCTTCTCAAAGAACCAGCTTTTAGTTTTATTGATCTTTGCTATTGTTTTCTTTGTTTCTATTTCATTTATTTCTGCTCAGAACTTGATGATTTCTTTCCTTCTGCTAACTTTGGGTTTTGTTTGTTCTTCTTTCTCTAGTTCCTTTTGGTGTAACGTTAGGTTGTTTATTTGAGATGTTTCTTGTTGCTTGAGGTAGGCTTGTATAGCTATAAACTTCCCTCGTAGAACTTCTTTTGCTGCATCCCATAGGTTTTGAATCATCATGTTTTCATTGTCATTTGTTTCTAGGTATTTTTTGATTTCCTCTTTGATTTCTTCAGTGATCACTTGGTTATTTAATACCATATTGTGTAGCCTCCATGTGTTTGTATTCTTTAGAGTTTTTTTCCTCTAATTGATATCTACTCTCATAGCATTATGGTCAGAAAAGATGCTTGATATGATTTCAATTTTCTTAAGTTTACTGAGGCTTGATTTGTGACCCAAGATATGATCTATCCCGGAGAATGTTCCGTGTGCACGGAGAAGAAAGTGTAATCTGCTGTTTTTGGATGGAATGTCCTATAAATATCAATTAAATCTATCTGATCTATTGTGTCATGTAAAGCTTGTTTCCTTATTAATTTTCTGCTTGGATGATCTGTCCGTTGGTGTAAGTGAGGTGTTAAAGTCCCCCATTATTATTGTGTTACTGTTGATTTCCTCTTTTAGAGCTGTTGGCAGTTTCCTCATGTATTGAGGTGCTCCTATATTGGTTGTGTAACTATTTACCATTGTTATATCTTCTTCTTGGATTGATCCCTTGATTATTATGTAGTGTCCTTCCTTGTCTCTTGTAACATTCTTTTTTTTTTTTTTCTTGTAACATTCTTTATTTTAAAGTCTATTTTATCTGATATGAGTATTGCTACTACAGCTTTCTTTTGATTTCCATTTGCATGGAGTATCTTTTTCCATCCCCTTACTTTCAGTCTGTATGTGTCCCTAGGTCTGAAGTGGGTCTCTTGTAGACAGCGTATATATGGGTCTTGTTTTTGTATCCATTCAGCAAGCCTCTGTCTTTTGGTTGGAGCATTTAATCCATTCACCTTTAAGGTAATTATTGACATGTATGTTCCTGTGACCATTTTCTTAATTGTTTTGGGTTTGTTTTTGTAGGTCCTTTTCTTCTCTTGTGTTTCTTACTTAGAGAAGTTCCTTTAGCATTTGTTGTAGAGCTGGTTTGGTGGTGCTGAATTCTCTTAGCTTTTGCTTGTCTGTAAAGCTTTTGATTTCTCCATCGAATCTGAATGAGATCCTTGCCGGGTAGTGTAATCTTAGCTGTAGGTTCATTCCCTTTCATCACTTTAAGTATATCATGCCACTCCCTTCTGGCTTGTAGAGTTTTTGCTGAGAAATCGGCTGTTAACCTTATGGGAGTTCCCTTGTATGTTATTTGTCGTTTTTCCCTTGCTGCTTTCAATAATTTTTCTTTGTGTTTAATTTTTGCCAATTTGATTACTGTGTGTCCGGCGTGTTTCTCCTTGGGTTTTTCCTGTATGGGACTCTCTGCGCTTCCTGGACTTGGGTGGCTATTTCCTTTCCCATGTTAGGGAAGTTTTCGACTATAATCTCTTCAGATATTTTCTCAGGTCCTTTCTCTCTCTCTTCTCCTTCTGGGACCCCTATAACGCGAGTGCTGTTGCATTTAATGTTGTCCCAGAGGTCTCTTAGGCTGTCTTCATTTCTTGTCATTCTTTTTTCTTTATCCTGTTCCCCAACAGTGAATTCCACCATTCTGTCTTCCAGGTCACTTATCCGTTCTTCTGCCTCAGTTATTCTGCTATTGATTCCTTCTAGTGTAGTTTTCATTTCAGTTATTGTACTGTTCATCTCTGTTTGTTTATTCTTTAATTCTTCTAGATCTTTGTTAAACATTTCTTGCATCTTCTCGATCTTTGCCTCCATTCTTTTTCCGAGGTCTTGGATCATCTTCACTATCATTATTCTGAATTCTCTTTCTGGAAGATTGCCTATCTCCATTTCATTTACTTGTTTTTCTGGGCTTTTATGTTTTTCCTTCTTCTGGTACATAGCCCTCTGCCTTTCTATCTTGTCTGTCTTTCTGTGAATGTGGTTTTTTCAAAGCCTTTCTTGAAGGTAGTGCCTTAACAGCTAGGTTTAAATTATTAGGATTAGTTTCATGGTGAAAAATAATATAATCTTTTGCATTCATGTTATGTTTATTATTTATATGGTGCTTTCATGCTCAGTTCAGCAAACATTTATTAGGTGTGCCAAGCCCTGTGCTTATGTTTGTTGCAGAGTTACAGATGAATAACATGGTCCTTACCCTCAAGAAGCTTATGGTCTAATGTTGTATCCACTAATTAACTACTGACAGAGGAACCATTTCACAGTTAATGAATAACATTGGTCTACTCTTTGTTTACTTAGGTCCTTTTTATTCAAAGATCATGTTTGTTAAATTAAGAACCAGAATATATACTCAGAGTTTAAAGCAGGGGTTCTTGTCTAAATGTTACTTTTTTGGGAAGAAAATTAATTAAAGCATAAGATAAAACCAATACTCAGTGCAGAAGTGGAACCAAAATCGGATACCCCTGCGTTACTCTTTCCTAGCAATAGCACTGAGCAACAGTGAAGGCCATGGGCCCCTCTACCATGAACCACCATTTAGTACCTTCTTCTAGTGACCTGTGTAACTTAGGGTCACCCTGTTGCAATTCTTAATAACCCAAGTAATCTGGAGAGTGTCCAGAGTCTATCAAAGTATGCCAAATCCCTCCCATTATGTCTTTGATGCACATCTGTTGGTTACCAATGCTCAAAATGACTCCCAGGAGAGATGACACTTTCTCCTTTGGTACGCACTGTGGTTTATGTTTACCTGGGGAGGAGAAAGCAACACCCTATTTACCTCAATTCAAGCACCCTGATGTGTTGCCTTCCCAAATTCCAAAGATCTCCATATGCAGATGGCACTTTGAGAATGTTTATTGATTTACTGTTTGAGCTAGGTCTTATTTCACCATAAGAGCATTATTCAGGCTCTCATTTGCAGTAGAAATAGATTTCTTCTTCAAAATCCTCGTTTCATTTAGCATGTAAAAATATGTTTTCTAAAATCCAGCCACATGGAAGATTTATTTTTATTAACAGGTTTATTGAGGTATAAGTTAAATACCATAAAATCCACTCATTTTAAGTTTCATTTCAGCGACTTTTAGTATATTTATAACATTGTACAAGTATCACCACCATCCTGTTTTAGAACAATTCTGTCACCCCAAAAAGAAATCTCATGCCCATTTACAATCACTCTCCACTCTCTGGCAACCACTAACATACTTTCTGTCTCTATAAATTTGCCTTTTCTGGATATTTTATATAAATTGCATCATACAATATATGTTCTTTTATGTCTGGCTTCTTTCACTGAGCGTAATACACTTGAAGTTCACCTATTTTTTTAGAAGATTTCTTTAGGGCTGTTAATTATTAATGAAAAATTTTTCACACCCTGAGTGCTTAAGTCACCTTCTGTATTGTTTCAATTTATACCTAATTCAAATGTAATATATAATTAAACTATTATCTTTTAATAAATATATTAGAAAAAATATGAGATGTAAAGCCTGATTTCTCAGTTTGAAGAAATGAATTTTACATTTCTCTCTACATGAGTTTATAGTTCTTAATTTTTCCATTGCTAAATTTTAACTTTTGCTTATACATTCTAAATGAATATCCACTAGCTTATCTGACTAAATAAAACTTGAGACCTAGGTATCATTTCCATTTCAAAATATAAAAGCCCAAAGTAAGTATATTCAGCATAGTATGTTAAGAAAATCTGTTGAAAATCTGAAAAAAGTCATTTGTGTAAACCTGGCCTACCGAATCATCAGAAAGTGAACATTAAAGCATGGAGAATCACAGAATTTGCTAGTAGATTTCCTGAACGATGACCTTCCTGCCACCAGACTCTAGCAGTAATTCTGCACCCAACACCTGCCCCCGCAAAATAAGTAAACTAAAATCTATTATCTGTGTCTTTCATGTCAAAGCTGTATATCTCTTATGTAAGCCTGTGCACCTAATAGAACATAGTAAAGAACAGAAATCCAGAGGAAGGTGATAGGAATAATAATATTTATTGAATTTTTACTGTGTACAAGATGCTACATTTGGTTTACTGTACCTAATCCAACTCAGTGAGTGTTATTCCCATTTTAAGACAAAGGAACTATGGCTTAGAGAGAATCTGTACCACTGAGCAAGTAAGTGGCAGAGCCAGGACTCAAACTCAGTTGTACTTGACTCCAAAGCTCGTATTCTTTAACTATAATACAATTCCCCATGTGAGTCCCAATTATGCAGCATACTTCTCAGAGTTTTGGGGGTTTTTTGTCTCTTTGCTTAGAGGTATTGAACTGGCATCACTCCTACCTCCTCATTCCTCCAATCATTTCATCCATATATCCAGCAAGGATGTTTCATTAAGCTTTGGCTTGGAGGAGGCAAAGTTAGGAGATGCTGATTAACTGTATTTTATGGTTAATTTAATAAATAATTATCACACATCATTATTTATAAATCTCTAATTTCCACGTATTTCTAATATAAAACCTACTAAGTACTCAGAGTCACACCAGATGCAGTTTTGCATTTCTTTGATGACTTAGAAGTTTCTTGAATAACTAACTGGCTTTGCCTCTTAGTCATTAGCATGGACCCTACTTATCCTACTATAGATATGATCCTACTATAGATTCTAACTGATGGAAGATTGCTGCTAGAAGAAAAATCTTATAGTAATAAAAAATAGATATTTCATCAGTTTTCATTTTTCCCCTATTGGTAAATGATGAGAGAGATTCTTAAAAATCTACAAAATAGGAAAAGAATTTTGTTTTTCTTAGACTTCATGATCTGGATACATTGCATTTCCTATGACAGGTCTCAAAGAATTACATTTTTGGCCAGAAAAAGAGGGGGGGTGATGAAGGGTCTTTTTTCATCTTTTTTGTGCTGTAAAATCAAATACTAATCTTAAAAATGACAGCAGAACAACGTTTCAAAGTGAAGACAGGCATCAACACTGGGCTCAATCCAAATTTGGCCTGGAAAAGATATGTGAATGAATGTGTTCGTTATAGCAGATGCCTCCAGCGCAGCAGAATTTTAGAATGGCCAGAAAAACAGTATCTTACTTTTACTTCCTCCTTTTATTTTCTTCTTTTCTTTAGGACAGCTTAGCATTTCTCCTCCTCCCTCTCAGCACAACCTCTTCTTGCTTCTCTCACTCTTTCTTTCCAGTTTTACATGGCTGCTCCTTTCTCCCGGTCCTCCTGGAAAACCTCTATAATTATATAATTAGTTTGGCATTACTGTTCTTTATTAATATTAGTTTAATATTCATAGTTTAAACTAGTGATACAAGGCAATTATAGAATAATTTACTCTAACACTCAAGAACAGATATTAATTATTATTGTGTATTCCAGTGAAGAATTAACAAGTATTTATGGAGCATTTTTCTGGACTTTTCAACTTTTTCATATTACATTCTCGAAGGTCGGAGGCCCTTTTATTCATTCTTGGGGAAATAAGACAGCCTACCAGTACAATTCGGTTTAATAGACATTGAACTACAACCACCATGTCCCAAGTGTTAGTAATACAAAGTGAACAGTCAAGGTCTCTGCCCTTAAGGAGCACACATGCTTACAGAAAAGACAGATTAGTAAAATAAATCACAACGTAAGTGTTCTAAAACAGGTATAATGTAAGTACTATACATACATTAATTCCTGGTGCAGCAAGGAACACTACAAAAAAATTAGGACATTCGTGCCTTGAAAGATAAATAGGCATTTGTCTTACAGGTGGGGATGAGGTGAGAAGTGGGTGGGCAGGGAAGACATAAATACTACAGGCAGAGAAAACACCATGAACCACTTAGTGGGAATTGTGACTAGAGGTGGAGGCAGAAAGACAAGGTAGTCTGTGGCTAGTGTATACAGGGCTTTGTGTGCCATGTTAAGGAATTTGAATAATGTTGTATAAATAACGAGGATTTTTTACTTCTACGCTCAGTTTTTTTTTTAAGGTTTAAACAAACTAATAGCAAGAACAAGATTTGAAGGAACATGGTTACTTGTAAATGTAAAGTTACTTTAACCACTTTGGTAGAAAATTTTATTTCAACAAAGTCTCTGTCTACTTTGTGTAAAACTCTGTACTATGAATTGTGTGAGTTGCAATGATGCGTAAGACATGATTTCTGCTATCCATTGATTATGTAGTAGGATAGATAGGCATGAAAATCACTAGTACTAAGTAGAATAGGTAGAGACAAAGTGAACTATTAAACTAGTAGGAGAGTGTCAAGGATTAAGGAGACTAATCTATTCTTTACTTTTTTTAATCCTCCATAGTCTCCCTTACGTAATGACACCATGATTTGTGGGAATTCTGTTTTCTCTTCCTACCATTTCCTGTGGGTTCAGGCTATGCTGTGAGTTTTGTCCCCTTCCTCACATGGGGGCATTCTCCATCAGACTTTCTAATTAACTTTCCATGCTTTCCTGGGCTTATTTGTCATTCTCTACTCATTTCCCTCTTTTCAGAACCCTCTTTCTGTTATTTCTTCTGCTTCAGCCAGTCTTAGAGCATCCTTCAACATTAATATACATGAAAGCTATACAAATCAAGACACTTTTATTAATGTTCTAGAGAAAGTTGTTATTCACAAAGGATAATTAGTTACCAATAATTAACCTTCAACCTCAGGATTTATTATCAATATTCAGTCAAAACTGTTAACCCCAGTCATTCTCTGAGAAATAACCACCTTGGAGGAGAGACCTTTTCTTCCATTATTATCATGTAGCAGAGTTGAGTTTGAAGTACAAACTACCATTCAACGTGGGGGTCAAACCAGATGCTTGGGAACAGAAAGATGGTCTGACTTTACTCTCTTCTTAGTTTTTAATATTTATATTTTTTTGTTCTGGAATTTGGTGCTTTAAGTGAGAATAGTGTCTACTATAGTAAGAGATTCAGAGAATATAGTGTAAGTACAGTTATTGTAAAGGGTGTTTAATATACTAAGAAAAGATCAGAATCTTGGTTACATAAAATCCTCAGCTAAATTCCAGAAATTTTTCATAAGTGATTTGGGCAACAGCCTAACCTTAAAAGGAGAGTTATAAATGCAGATTTAAAATATTTATGTGGAATGGATTAGACACCATTTATTTAAGTATTCTTGAAAAGATTCTATATAGCGGTGGTGTGTGTAATTACTTACTTTTACCTAACTTAGTTTCCTTACTAATACTGGTTGATTTATTTGTTTAATTTGGTTCACACCAAACTGAACATTGCGTATAACCTTCTCGTGTGTGTGTTCTCTGGATCTAACTACAGAAGCAATTGTCTGTGTATTTTCCCAATGTCACTAGGGCCCAATTAAACTGAATGACAGATTAGGAATAATGACATCAGTAAGACCCCATGCATAAATTGTCTTGTGACTATGACAGGCATTAATGTTAATTTTAGCATAACTATTATAGCTGTTGGCTATTGAAAGAAAATAAATAAAAGAATAATAAAAATCATAACTACTTTTATTGAGTACTTCTGACATACCAGGAACTAATAAGCTAAATGCTTTATATGCATGGGATAATAATAACTATTATTATTCCCATTTTAAAAATATAATCAATCATGCTATTTTTAAAAATTCTTAACATATGGTCTGACTTCTTGTCATCTGTTGGTAAAATTTGGGCTTGTCTGAAATGCACATATCTAGATTTTAGAAAACAGAGTGAAAGCTCATGAAATAATTTTTTTCATGGATTTTCTAATACTTGATAGTTTGTATTTATATACAGAATTCACTATGAAATTTTAAAAATTTACCCACAAAGATATTTTCAGAGTCAAAAAAAAGTAAGCCATATTTGAAGCCATTTAACTTGTTAAACCTCAGGAAAGATTTTTATTATTCAATAATACATTAATATATTTTTATTGAAGTATAGTTGATTTAAAATATTGTGTTTCAGGTGTACAGCAAAGTGATTTGGTTTTTATACATATATAATATATATATTCTTTTTTCAGATTCTTTTCCATTATAGGTTATTATAAGAAATTGAATACAGTAAATCCTTGTTGTTTATTTTATATATAGTAATGTGTATCTGTTAATCCCATACTCGTAATTTATCCCTCCCCCCACCTTCCCCTTTGGTAAACCATAAACTTGTTTTCTATGTCTGTGGTTCTGTTTGTTTTCTAAATAAGTTCATTTGTATTCTTTCTAAAATTTCACATAGAAGTGATATATAATATTTGTCTTTCTCTGACTTATTTCACTTAGTATGATAATCTCTAGGTCCATCCATGTTGATGCAAATGGCAATATTTCATTCTTCTTTATAACTGAGTAATATTCCATTTGTATATATGTACCACATCTTCTTTATCCACTCATCTTCCATGTCTTGGCTATTGTAAATAGTGCTGCTATGAACATTAGAGCACGTGTATCTTTTTTTTCTATAAATTTATTTATTTATTTTTGGCTGCATTGGGACTTCGTTGCTGCGCACAATGCTTTCTCTAGTTATGGCGAGCGGGGGCTACTCTTCCTTGCAGTGTGCAAGCTTCTCATTGTGGTGGCTTCTCTTGTTGTAGAGCATGGGCTCTAGACACGCAGGCTTCAGTATTTGTGGCACGTGGACTCAGTAGTTGTGGCTCACAGGCTCTAGAGCACAGGCTCGGTAGTTGTGGCACACGGGCTTACTTGCTCCACGGCACGTGGGATCTTCCTGGGCCAGGGCTCGAACCCGTGTCCCCTGCACTGGCAGGCAGATTCTTAACCACTGCGCCACCAGGGAAGTCCCTGCATGTATCTTTTCGAATGAGAGTTTTCATCTTTTCCAGATATATGCCCAGGAGTGGGATTGCTGGATCATATGGTAGTATGTTATATTATTAACATGTGCTGGGCTGTCCTTTGTAGGGAATGATGAGATGATGGATGATGTCCAGCCACCACAAACATCACAAAGACTGTAGAACTGATTTCAGGAGATGAATTGAGTTCTCTCTTAGCCATCCATTGTTATATGCCAGATTCCCTTCATGATTAGTTCAGGTTATAAAATAAAATTTTCCTTGTGGAAAGCTAAACATTCTTAGTGAGATCAAATATTAACCTACTTTTCTAGAACTACTTGCATTGACCAGCCCAGACTGTGATTTATAATTCAAATAACATTGATTTACACTTGATACATTTTATGAGAAATTTTAAATTATACTCACTTTAAAATAGAGATCAATTAAACTTTTATCTGATAGTATCTTGTTTAAATAGCTAATGAGTGTAATAGTCTCATGAAAAGAGGAAACCCTGTGCCTCCTCCAAGGAACCTGATGAATATCTTACCCATTGCCACCATGTCAATTGAGAGAAAGCACTGCCTGGAAGAAAGAAGAGCTAGCATCTTGGTGGGTCCCACAAGTTACAGAGAAGAAATCCTACTTTATTTCCCTCTGTTTGCATCCACTGACTATTCTTGAAGGCATGAGATTGTAGAGTCTGACATTTGGCTAGTTACTTCCCCCTTCACTTCTGCTCCTGGGGTAGTGGAAGGTGGCCATAAAGACAGCATGGGTGTTTAACTGAAGACATTTAATGAATTACAGTTAGTTGAGTGCAGCCCGTATTCACTTTTTTAAAGGGAGTGAGTGGGTGGCAAGAGTTCTCCTAACATTTTTATGCATTTGGCTCTGGTTGTGATGTATACTTAGAGACAACCCAGCTGCATGTCTTTTCCACTGAGCACACTGCTATTTGTAATTCATTTTCAATAGATCACTTTAGCAATCGTTTATTGAATACCTACTATGTATAAAATGCTGCAGCCATGTTGACGATGATGATAGTGATAAAGTATATTAAGCATTTCCTATGTGCCAAGCATTGTGGCTAAGCACTTTATGTGCATTAGAAGATCATAATCTTTATAACCACCCCATGATCTAGATATTATATTCTCCATTTTACATTTGAGGAAACTGAGTCTAGATAAATAACTTGCCATGGTCATACAACTATTAAATAGGAAAAGGTGGAATTCAAACCCAGGGACTTCCACTCTGACAGTGTAGCATACTAGATGTTCTGAAACATCCCTGGCCAGCACTCCCACCACCAGCAATAAAACACTGAACATGTAGTGTAAAATAAAATATCTTAGTAAATGCATAACTAAGCATAAGAACGTCAGGGAAATCTTCGTGGGTGAAAAATGAAAAGGAAGCAGGAATCAAGGTGGAATGCTGCTGCTGGCTAAAGCTGCAGCTAACCTGAAAGCATCCAGCTGTACCCTGAACCTAGAGCCTTTGGCACTGGGTGGGGAGACTGAAATCTATAGACAAACTTATAAATTAAAAAACATTTCCTAAGCCCATGGCAGTCTCTTGCCTGGATTATTACCCTCTTATTGGTTTCCCTGCTTCCACCTTTGCCCCTTACATTCTATTGTCAACACGGCTGCCAAAGTTACCCTTTTAAAACATACATCAAATCATGTCATTCCTCGGCTAAAACCCCGCAGTTGCTTCTCATCATACTCAGAGGCACTTTCTTAAATTAACTCCATGGTTTTGTCCCTCAGTTCCGTATCTGTGCTTAAATGTCACCTTCTCAGTGAGGCCTATCCTGATAACCCTGTTTAAAATTTTACCCATCCCTCTCCAGCACGCTTAGTCCCCCTTCTCTGCTTTTTTGTGGGTATGTGCACATCACATATATTTATTACATTTATTTTCTGGGTCTTGCCACTAGAATGTAGGCTCCAGGAAAGCAGAAAATTTCATTTGTTCACTGATCTATCCCCATCTCCTAGATTGTGTCTGATACACAGTCAGTCCTTAAGGAAGGAAATTAATGAAAAGGGAAAACAAAAATACAATACAAAGGATCAACAAAACCCAAAGTTGTTTTCTGAAAAGACTTTATACTCCAGTTTTGTTGAACTCCAGAATCCATCCTTTTAACCATTACACAGTATACAGTTTCCAAAATACAACTTCCTTCCACCTTCACAAAGCTTACCATCTAGTGAGTGGGCACTGGAATCAGATTGACTGGGACTTAATAGCTCTGTGAGCTTAGGCATGTTAGTTTACTTCTCTTTGCCAGTGTCATTAACCATAAATAAGGATGATAATAGTATCTACCTTATAGGGTTATTATGAGCATTAAATGCTGTAGCACATGTAAAGTGCTTTACTGACCAGCACATGATAAGCCTTCAATAAATGTCAATGACTACTGATGATATTTTTGTTATTACACTTTCTCCTCCTCCTTTTCCTTGTGTCAAGTTTAGCTGAGTTCTCCCAGGAAGTATTATAAATGTGGTGAAAGCCAATCAGAAGTCCTATAGGTGGACACATCAGTTGTCTAACACAAGAATCAACACTCAAACCAACTGTCCAGTTGATTCTTATTGGCTGTGTGCTGAGTTTTTTTGTTTGTTTTGTTTTCAGAAGCACCAAAGATGTATTTATTGCATTTTCTTAGCATAAAAAGCACTGTGCAAAAGTTGTGCTGAGTTTTGATGGCAATAACAGACCAGTGATGTGAGGAAGGAGGGGAGTTGTAGACAAATGGAAGACATGGTCTATGTATTGCTCTTGGATCAAGAGAGCTTTGTGATAACCCTCCAGGGGCTCCATAAGAACAACCCTCCCCCCAATTCACACATACAGATCTGCACACCACTCTACTTATCAGGCTATACACTCCCTACTGAAAGGTCATGTGCTGATTACTTGAACTGAAAACAAACAGTATATGACTAACTTCCCAGTGATATCATGGCAAATATATGGATTTAAAGGTAGACTGTCACTAAACATTGACACTTTGGGGTGGAAGGAATCTAAAAGTCAGGCCTGCTATCTATTCTTCCTATCCTCTTTGACGAGATTGCAAGCTCAAATGCTTAAAGACACTAAACTGGTAATGTAAATGATTGAAGTGGAAATATATAGAACTGCAGAATGCTTGTTCCATGTTAAGAGAACATCTTCTATTTAGTTCCATTCTTTTGTTGTTAGGCAGAAATGTGGGCAAGTGTTGCTGGGTCTTGCACTTTTCAAAATAAGACAGAGATCTGGGGGGTTTTTGTTTTGTTGTCGGGTGGCGGGGGGGTTGGTTGGTTTGTTTTTAATTTTATTGAAGTATAGTTGATTTACAGTGTTGTGTTAATTCTGCTGTACAGCAGAGTGACTCAGTTTTATATATACATTATGTATTCTTTTTCATATTCTTTTCCGTTATAGTTTATTACAGGATACTGAATATAGTTCCCTGTGTGGTACAGTGGGACCTTATTGTTTATCCATCCTATATATACTAGTTTGCATCTGCTAACCCCACGCTCCCACTCTATCCCTCCCTCAACACGCCCCCCCACCAGCAACCACAAGTCTGCTCTCTGTGTCTGAGTCTTTCTGTAGATATGTTCATTTGTGTCGTATTTTAGATTCCACATATAAGTGATATCATTTGGTATTTGTCTTTCTGACTTACTTCACTTAGTATGATAATCTCTAGGTCCATCCATGTTGCTTCAAATTTTTAAAATTTTCCTAATTATTAATAATAAAATTCAAAATAAAACAAAAGAACTGCAGGATGCCAGTTTGATGCCTTTGCTATAGAACTTCTGTGTGGATCTGTGAAGAAAACTTTGAGAGGCTTCTAAAGAGAGATGATTACCAAACCCTATTGGGAGGAGAGAGAAGAGAAAAAAATCTGTAGAATGAGGAAAGGAAGAAAGGCCAAAGGGTGAAACAGCACAAGAGAATCACATGTAGGAGATCAAGGGAAGTTGCAAAATTCCTGCTTTCAAATAGAAGTTAAAGAAAGTTGCTAATTTAAGCAGTCTTTCTGTAGGTTATTTAGTGCCATTAAAAATCAACTAATTTATTTTACAAGAAAACAATGAGAATGGAAATATAATTATGAGCTGAAGCTAGGCTCCAACTTACTCTACAGTTGCATGGAATTTGATGTATTCTCTTGGCGCCTCCAAGTACATTTGAAGGGAGGAAGCATTCCATCTGCTGAAAAGTCATACTGGAAGATGAGGGCAGGGCTGCAGAGTTTCTGTAAGTCTGATTCTGCCTGAGCCTTAGTATACCTGGTGTGCTAGATCCCGTTGCAGGATTCTAGGGCAGTCAAATAATTCCTGACATACAGATTTAAAGGTAAAAGTTTTACAACAGAATAACTTAATCAAAACATAAAAATTTGTTTGAAAGTTTTCATCTTCTAGAGAAAATAGACTTCTCCCAAAAGTATATCTCTTCTTACTTTGCTATCACCATGTATAGAATATAGTATAAAATGTTTATATCCCCCCAAATTGAGAAGGGAACTATCCAGGCTTAATGAACTTGGTGGGGCAGGGGGGCAAGTGCAGGGACATGACTGTGAATTATACAGGTTTGGACTAAACAGGGTATTCATGGGCAACATGAGGATTGGAAGAAAACATTAGACTATAGATTTTAAATTATTTAAAGTATATTCCACATTTTTAAATAATGCAATTAAAAGTACATGAACTACTTTGGAGTGTTGACATCATGTATAGTAACAGGAAGTAATTACACTATTTCAATATCTAGGTCCCAAAAGCTTTGGCTTATATATTGACTACCTTAGGGTGTTTCCATGAAACGTTTGGAATGTGTTTACATGATTGAATACATAACTTATTTTGTTAGGCTTTCTTTTAGTATTACCAAGAATAATTGGAGAACAGTGGTTAATTCTTGATTTACCTCAGAGGACACATGGGAGAGCCTAAGTGGGAAGTCAGAAACCAGACACAGGCTGCAGTGCCTCCCATAGGGCTTGAGCAGATAGAGATCCTCCAGGGGCAGGGTTCTTATGAGCACGTGTATTTTGCCCACCCACAGCTCTATGACAAACGCCTGTCCTCATTTCAGTTATACTCCAGGAAAAGTGAAATATGCAACCTTGGGATAAGGAACAAGTGTGCCATCAAAGCTATAGGATGAAAATGCTATAGGATTGGAGAGATAGCTTCTTACTTAGAAGAGCAGTGGGAAGGCTAATGCAATAGAGGAGAAATTCCTAACCCCAACCCACTTCCCTTTTGTTTCTTTCGCAAACATTGAATTACAAATAAGGTTTCATTTGAAGAAAAGCCAAAATTGCATTTTATAAAAAAGGTTTGAAACCCACCCCCATCTTTAAATGGTACAGAGCATTTCACCAAAAAGTTTGTTGAATTGATTATTCAGCATTCAGTACAATAGCCCAAGTCCCCTGATTCCCAATCATTTGTTTCTCTAAATGAGCTCTAATCCTTTTACCCTGATCCACTCAACCCTGCTCACATTAGAATCACCTGGAGTGCTTTTAAAGACAACAGATATAAAACTCCTATCAAAGGCCAGGTGAAACCAAAATCTCGGGCTGAAGACTGGACATCAGTGTCTTAAAATTTCCACAGTTGGACTGAGAGGTATTTAAGGATCCCAAAACCCTGAGAATCTGTTATTAACTTTTGTGAAAATACTAATGGTGTCTAATATAATTTAATAACATACTTTACAAGCAGACAGTGGGTCACTCTTTGCAGATGACATGATACTATACATAGAGAATCCTAAAGATGCTACCAGAAAGCTACTAGAGCTAATCAATGAATTTGGTAAAGTAGCAGGATACAAAATCAACGCACAGAAATCTCTTGCATTCCTATACACTAATGATGAAAAATCTGAAAGAGAAATTAAGGAAACACTCCCATTTACCATTGCAATAAAAAGAATAAAATACCTAGGAATAAACCTACCTAAGGAGACAAAAGACCTGTATGCAGAAAACTATAAGACACTGATGAAAGAAATTAAAGGCAATACAAACAGACGGAGAGATATACCATGTTTTGGACTGGAAAAATCAACATTGTGACAATGACTATACTACCCAAAGCAAACTACAGATTCAATGCAATCCCTATCAGACTACCACTGGCATTTATCACAGAACTAGAAGCAGAAATTTCACAATTTGTATGGAAACACAAAAGACCCCGAATAGCCAGGCAATCTTGAGAAAGAAAACCGGAACTGGAGGAATCAGGCTCCCTGATGTCAGACTATACTACAAAGCTACAGTAATCAAGGCAGTATAGTACTGGCACAGAAACAGAAATATAGATCAGTGGAACAGGATAGAAAGCCCAGAGATAAACCCAGGCACCTATGGTCACCTTATCTTTGACAAAGGAGGCAAGAATATACAATGAAAAAAAGACAGCCTCTTCATTAAGTGGTGCTGGGAAAACTGGACAGCTACATGTAAAAGAATGAAATTAGAACACTCCCTAACACAAAACACAAAAATAAACTCAAAATGGATTAAAGACCTAAATGTAAAGCCAGACACTATCAAACTCTTAGAGGAAAACATAGGCAGAACACTCTGTGACATAAATCACAGCAAGATCCTTTTTGACCCACCTCCTAGAGAAATGGAAATAAAAACAAAAATAAGCAAATGGGACCTAATGAAACTTCAAAGCTTTTGCACAGGAAAGAAAAGCATAAACAAGACCAAAAGACAACCCTCAGAATGGGAGAAAATATTTGCAAATGAAGCAACTGACAAAGGATCAATCTCCCAAATATATAAGCAGCTCATGCAGCTCAATATCAAAAAAACAAACAACCCACTCCAAAAATGGGTGGAAGACCTAAATAGACATTTCTAAAGAAGATATACAGATTGCCAACAAACACATGAAAGGATGCTTGCTCAACATCACCAATCGTTAGAGAAATGCAAATCAAAACTACAATGAGGTATCACCTCACACCGGTCAGAATGGCCATCATCAAAAAAAGTCTACAAACAATAAATGCTGGAGAGAGTGTGGAGAAAAGGGAACCCTCTTGCACTGTTGGTGGGAATGTAAATTGATGCAGCCACTATGGAGAATAGTATGGAGGTTCCTTAAAAAAAACAAAAATAGAACTACCATGTGACCCAGCAATCCCACTCCTGGGCATATACCCTGAGAAAACTATAATTCAAAAAGAGCCATGTACCACAGTGTTCTTTGCAGCTCTATTTACAATAGCCAGGATGTGGAAACAACCTAAGTGTCCATCGACAGATGAATGGATAAAGGAGATGTGGCACATATATACAATGGAATATTACTCAACCATAAAAAGAAACGAAATTGAGTTATTTGTAGTGAGGTGGATGGACCTAGAGTCTGTCATACAGAGTGAAGCAAGTCAGAAAGAGAAAAACAAATACCATATGCTAACACATATATATGGAATCTTAAAAAAATGGTTCTGATGAACCTAGGGGCAGGACAGGAATAAAGGTACAGACGTAGAGAATGGACTTGAGGACATGGGGTGGGGGAAGGGTAAGCTGGGAGGAAGTGAGAGAGTAGCATTGACATATATGCACTACCAAATGTAAAATAGCTAGCTAGTAGGAAGCAGCTGCATAGCACAGGGAGATCAGCTCGGTGCTTTGTGACCACCTAGAGGGGTGGGATAGGGAGGGTGGGAAGGAGGCACAAGAGGGAGGGGACACAGGGATATATGTATATGTATAGCTGATTCACTTTGTTATGCAGCAGAAACTAACACAACACTGTAAAGCAATTATACTCCAATAAAGATGTAAAAACTAAAAGAGAGAGACCTGTGGTTTACAAGAAAAGCCTGTGAAAAAACAACACATTTTGCTTTATTGTTTTTCTTACAAAACAAATTCATTTGTTTAATTGGGGGTCGGGGGTTGGAGTTGCAGAGACTATACTTGGCCAAAACTGAAATCTGTGATCTTTTCCATTCAAGAAAGTTAACTGAAGCTGACATGACTTCTGGGAAGTGCATTGCAGCTAACATCTGGGCATGCCCCATGCCAAAGTGTTATCATGAGAAACTGGTCCACCAGGAATGGAATTTGAATCCAAAAGATTGAGTAAAAGAAAAAGAAAAAAGTTATCTGGACTGTATCACCTTTTCTGGAATGAACAAACTTAAAGTTTTTATAGCATAACTTTCTCTAGTGGGATGCTGTGTCACAATTGGCAGTTACTTGTTCTTCCTAACACAACTCTATTCTATTTCACAGGGCTTCATCCCAGTGTTTTAAAACCTTATAAGTGACAGTACATTTTAGAACTACCATCCCAGACCCCTGCAGAGTGCTAAACACATCTCTGGTACTCTGAAAAATGTTCGTGGTTATAGTATAATATATCCTTAGGTACCAGTGCAGTGCAGAAAGCCTTCTGTCCAAATGCAAATTTTATTTTATGTAACCATTGCTTCAATTTATTTATGTCTTTTATCTGTCATCTTGCTTTTCTTCTTGGTCTTGAAAAATTAAGATTCTATATCCAGAAATGCTTTAGGAATGCTTATTATGCTGTAAAAGGCAAAGGAGCTATGTATCTTTATGATTGACATTTGTGTAATCTTAAAACACCATTGACCCCAGATCTTTTTGTTTTCCATGGGTGACCACTTGTCGAAGGCAGTAAAAAGATTAAGGTACACATCTCACAGGATGAATGTAAATAAATTATAAATATTTCCTATTCCCTCTCCTCCTTAAATCTGAAAATCATACTTCTTGTTATTTAAGTCATTGATTAAAATGGTGAAAAGAGCAGAACTTCATAGCAGGCCACTTGACACTTCCTTTTCGGATAGTGTCAATCTACTTAGCAAATGTGATGGGAAAGGTAATTTGGAATCTAATCGCAGAATGCCTAGAATGTCATGTTACGAGTTTAGATTAATGTTATTCTCTAGTCACTAAGAAGCATGCAATAGCATTCTCTAGAACAGGGCAGTGACCTGCTTGTGTTTCAGAAACTTAACAGCAGTGTAGAAGATGTTCAGGAGGATTGAGAGGTTAGAGGAACAGAAGCCGCTTAATAGGCTAGTGTAGCAGTTGAGTGTTGATGAGAGTACTTAAGGAGAGATCCACAAAGTTATCTATAGCATGGTTTGCTTTTAGCAAGGGAGACAAACCTATGCCTATGGAGGCCAAACAAATAAGGCAAATGAATTAATTAAGCAGGCCAAAGGAAGGGACTGTCTAATGAGGGCAGCCCTTCAGCCTCAGCAGTTGTCACCATGCAGGAATGCAGGAATATTTTTACCACGTCTTTCAGTTTTTCAAAAGAAGTTAGAAATTTAGCTTTTATGTAGAATCTTTTCATTTTTAAATGTTGGCTTAATTTTTTAAAAGGCTTTTGACAGCCAAAAAACAAACACATCTGCAGCCAGATGTAGCTAATAGGAGGCTGACTTTACAACCTGTAGCTTTTAGCTTTTTCTGGTTGTGAATTCTTGAGTGTAGTAGGGAAAGGGCTAAGGATAGGAATTTTAAAACTTTTGATGAGATATAGCCTGATAACATAATTGAGAAAAGAATGTAAAATGCAAAACTTATGACTCTCTTTGTGGATAATGGAAGCAAAGATTTTATTAAAACTTGTCCCTAAAAAGCACTTTATACATAGATTATTCTTCTAGTTTAATTTTGCTTAGGTAGCACTGTTTCCTTCTTATTAGTCAGCATTGTTAGCATTTTTGAGTAATCATAGATTTGATGGAGACTTGTGGAGGAGCTGCTGAATTACGGAAGAAGTTATTACAGCAGAAAATAAATTATGTGGTGCTATAAATACTTAACTCAGTGACTCAGCAAATTCCCTTTATGTCCAAAGGGAAACGTTTTGTACCTAACTCATGAAGTCTGTTTTTAATTTCTGCAGCCTTGCAGTTGTCCCCGTTTGTCACTGATAGATTTTTCTGTGGTGAGAGAGGCATAAAGATAAAGAGAGACCACTTTCAGAGGGAGATTAAGTACTGGGGAAATGAAAGCAGGGAGAACGCTCAGTCATAGGACTGCTTCAGTACTGACGGTAGGGGATTACCAGGAAGAAGTCAGAGAACCAGCTGGAATGACCGTGAGAAATTAAATAGTTTTATTATACTCTTGGGTGACATTTCTAGCTAATAAAATTAGAATGAATATTGTAATGTTAGAAGCAAACCACTGGAAAACATGTAATTAACTTCTTAAAAATTCAACAGGCATTCTGTATATCCCCAATACTCATATTTAAGATACTTTAACCAGACATTTGAGTTGATTCCAAGATGTGCCAGAGATGGCTTTAAGAGAGAGATGATATGTACACAAAAGTTTTTAATTATTTGTGTTTAATTAATAGTTTAATGCTTAGTTTTTAAAGCCTAATAAATGTTGGCCTATTAATAAATATTTATTATCATCTCTTAATGACCATGTGAAGATAGGAACAATATAGGAACTGATTTCACATAATACATTTTCTTATAAAACAGTAGGGTATTACTTCTTTAAAAAAAAAACCCTCTGTACCTTGATCATTTTTGTTGTAGTACAAATACTAATACTCTTTATTGCTATTACATTGTACTACATTGGCAGCTAAAATCTGTCAGTAGTTGTTCTATCTTATATAATTCTGAGAGAGGTTTTAAGACGGCATTTTAGCACATTCTTGAGCAAAAATAGTCCTAGATGTAAATAGAATGAAGTAATTGTTAGAGAAGTATAAACAAAGTTCTATATAAGTTAATGTCTTAGTCTGCTCAGATTGCCACAATAAAATACCATAGACTGGGTGGTTTAAACAACAGGATTTTATTTTCTCACAGTTCTGGAGGCCTGAAATCCAAGATCAAGGTTCCAGCCAATTTGATTTCTGGTTAAGGACTCTGTGGCTTGAATCCACCTCTTGCTCTGTCCTCATAGGGCCTTACCTCATGCATGTGTGGGGAGTAGAGAGGGAGGGGGAGAGAGAGAGAGAGAGCTCTCTGGTATCTCTTCTTATAAGGGCACTAATCCTATCAGATTAGGGCCCCATCCTTATGACTTCATTTAACCTTAGTTCCTTCAAATACAACCACACTGGGGAGTTAGGTCTTCAACGTATGAAGTTTAGGGAGGCACGAACAGTCCTAGCAGTTAGGAAATAGAGAGGGAGTAACCAGGAAAAGCATTTTGAAAGAGACCTTTGAATAGGCCTTTGGAGAATGAATAGGATTTTAACCATTAGAGATTGGAAGGAGAGATTCCAAGTGGCAGAAATAGTTTAACCAATGTCATGGCAATGGGAAAGCAAAGAATATGTTCAGCACATAGAGCATTCAGCTCCTTCACCTGCAGGATGACATCTACATAAGTGAATAGTACTCAGGAAGTCCAGAAAGAGAGGATGTGGCCAAATTATTTAGTATCTTATAAAACATCATTTCCTGGTTTCAGTACTGCTCTAAGTAGCTGTGTGACCTTGATTATGTCACTTTACTTCTGTGTGTCTTAACATCCCCATGTGTCAATGAAAAAATTCAACTATCTCTGAGGTTTCTTTTAACTTAGGGAGTCTATACTTCAAAACAAAAAGTAAGTGATTTAAGTTTAACACATGTTATGTGTTTGTGTGTGCCTGTATACTTTCACATTTGTGCTCTCACACCAGCAGATATACATACTTCTGCAAGTGTTTGATGATAGGCATAAAAACCTACTGTCACTTAGGTATGTTGAACTTGAACTCCTCCCACCTCTCCATGAATTAGGAACGTTTCTCTGCATATTCCAAGGACCCAAACTGGACCTCCCAGGGAGAACTGACTAGGCAAACTGGGGAGATAGATGATTTCCCCAGCCTTGTTCCATGCCCTTTTCCAACTTCATTGGCCCTCTTATTTTCTCCTGCATCAGGCTTCCAGTTTCCTAATGACTGCTTTTTCTACCCTGCTAAGGAAACTTAATCTCAAAGCCTTTTTCGTATTCATTGGTAGGCAACTGGCTAAAGGTATCCCCAAACCTTCAGGGATATTTGCCTTTTAGTAGGAACTAGACCTTAAACTATAAGAAAGAAACATGAATAGTAAAATTTTAGACATTAATAAATGGACATAAAAGCTGGGAATTGGGGTGCATAGGTGGATTTTCTGGTGTTCCTAAAATCCTTAGAAGTGGGAAATGATCCCTTGGAGCTTAAAAACCATCCCCTAGAAGAGTTTAGTATAGCTTTACAGCTATTTTATTCTTAGCCTGGACCTGTCTTAGTTATTTTTAGCCAGCTAATACTGTTATATACTTATTTTTTAGAATTCTGGGTATAGTTGTGGACTTACCATGCAAACAGTTAGGTAACTTTGACCTGATCTTTATGATTCAGTAGATAATTCTTCTTGGGAAACAGCTACTAGATCAACAGCTTGTTCATCGTTCTAGAGGCTCAGTTTTAGTGAATCTTTCCAAAATAAATAAGGAACAGTAGAACTGAAATTGAAGAAGAGCTGTTTTCCTCAAAAACAAGGGCGTATTTCTTTTCAAGAAATAACCTTTTCCCCCACTATATATAGTCAACTTATAACACTGAGTTTTTCTTCTCAAAAATAGGTTGGTCTGCCTCTATCAGATACACATCCAAGTCAAAAAGGTGTTGTCTTTATAATGAACTTAGGTGACTCATCTGAGAATATTCTATCCGTCAGAAGCACTTCAATGTCCAGCCCTAGTACTCACTGCTCTGTGGCCTCCACTTTGCGTGGGCACCAGCTTCATGACTCATAACGGCTGTCCATCACTTGTTCTCTGAAGACCACAGTTTCAAAATATAACCCTTAGAAAACAGTTGCAGTTACTTCACCTGCAATTGAGTGTACTATGAATGCAGCCTACAATTTGAGTCTTTATTTGGTCATTGACAAGAGTCTTAAGTTTTTGAGTCAAAATTTCAATAAAATTCAGAAATTTAGGCCCCAAGATGTTGATTTTGTTGTTTGTAAGGATGCTTTCAGGACTTACTTTGCTCTTTATAATTCTAACAAAATAATTTAACGGTGTGTGTGTCTTTGTGTGTCTAGAAAAGTTGAGTAGATGGAAACTAAGGAAGGAGAAGATGTACCTCAAAATTGTAATCTAACAGTACTGTGACTTCTGCTTTCATCTAGTAAGAAGTAGAAAATAGTGTAAGGAAGATGTTCATTTTTCTTAAGATTATTTACTTGGTAATAAAACTCAAGTTAAAAATCACTTGAAATCAAAGCTTTCTGATTGTGTTTTCTCTCTAGATTCTTTGTTATCAGAGCAGTCTCTAAGATAGTGAAAACATTATCCAAATTTAATCAGAGAATTTAAATTCTAAAGTTTAATCACATAAGAAAATAAATGTGCTTTTCCAGGGGATACATCTTTGTCTTTTTTATCCTAATATAGTAGTGAACTGTTAACATGCAGGACATCTAGAGCTGGATGACTGTTGCCAGCTTTCTAGGTGTCTGGCCTGCCCAGCTGCCTCTGTATATCCCTAAAACTGCTTACTGTTCCTCTACCCAGGCAGGCGCTTATATTTTCCGGAGATATCCATGACTTCCCACATGGGCTTTCGGCTGTTGCACATGACCTAGTACAACTATGCCTAATGCAACTATGTTGCACATGACCTAGTACAACCTTGGCATAGTTGTACTATTTACTAAATACATATTAACTGCCAGGTACTATGCTAAGTGTTTTCCATATCGAATCTTCCCACCTCCTTGGGGCAGAGCTAAGCTGACATGAAATTAGCACGGACGGTACACCATAATTTTCTTAGTTTTGCTTTCATAATATACCTTCTGAATTACCAAGGCTGTGGTGAATGACTACTACCATTCATGATTGTGAGCTCATTTTTTTCTTTTTTTATTGTGGTAAAACACACATAACATAAAATTTACCATCTTCACTGCTTTTAAGTGTAGAGTTCAGTGACATAAAGTACATTCACATTGCTGTGCAGCTATCACCACCATCCATCCCCATCATTCTTTTCATCTTGTAAAACTGAAACTCCATACCTATTAAACAATATCATTCCCCATTCACTTCTCCCCCTATCCCCTGGTAACCACCATTTCATTTTCAGTCTTTATGATTTTGACTACTCTAAGTACATCATATACGTGGGATCATACAGTATTTGTCTCTCTGTGACTGGCTTACTTCACTTAGCATGATGTCCTCAGGGTTCATCCATGTTATAGCATATTACAGAATTTCCCTTTTAAGACTGACTAATTGTATGTATATACCATGTTTTGCTTATCTATTCATCAGTCGAAGGACACTTGGGTTGCTTTGACATTTTAACTATTGTGAATAATAGTAATGCTGCTATGAACATACCTGCACAGATACCTTTTTAAGGCTCTGCTTTCAATTCCTTTGAAGTAGGATTGCTGGATCATATGGTAATTCTATTTTTAATTTTTTAAGGAATTAATCATACTGTTTCCCACAGCAGCTATACCGTTTTACATTCCCACCAACAGTGTACAAGGGTTCCCCTTTCTCCACATCCTCACTAACACGTGTTATTTTCTGATTTTTTTTTGAGTAGCCATCCTAGTGGGTGTAAGGTGGTATCTCATTGTAGTTTTGATTTGCATTTCCCTAATAATTAGTGATGTTAAGCATCTTTTCATGTGCATATTGGCTATTTGTATATCTTCTTTGGAGAAATGTCTATTTCAGTCCTTTACCCATTTTTAATCAAGTTGTTCTGTTGTTGTTGAGTTTTAGAAGTTCTATATATATTTTGGATACTAATCCCTTATCAGATATATGATTTGCAAATATTTTCTCCCATTGTGTGGGTTGCCTTTTTGCTCTGTGGATTGTGTCTTGATGCACAAAATTTTTAATTTCATGAAGTCCAACTTGTCTTTTTTCTTTTGTTACCTGCGCCTTTAATGTCATATCTAAGAAATCATTGCCAAATCCAATGTCATCATATTTATATATGACACTAATCCAAATCTCTTTAGACCTGTGTAGCACACTGTAAAAATTGCTTTTTAGTGATTACTTCAGGTCACTGAAAAGACTCTCCAAGCCCTAGAAAGGTGGTTTTCCTTTCATCTCTGATAAAGTGAAATCCAAGAATCATTAGTATCACCAAAGCTATTTTTAGAGTAGCTAATCTATAATTTTTATCTAGGAACAATATTCAATTCCATCAGCGGAGGAATGAGTTACTTTAGAACATGTGCCATTTTGGGTAAATGTATAGCATCTTTGCCTTTGTCACTCCATCTCTGCAATCTGCCAAGACAGTAGGGCTTGGGCATTGGAACCAGTGGTTGTCAGTGCCTCTTCCACCCTCACTTGTTAAACCGTTGCATTGTTCCAAATGTCAGTTCTCTCACTCTAGATCTATTTGCTTAGATCAAATTCCTCTGTGCTCCAGGAGGAATTTTGTACATACTAATGAACAAAGAGAAAGAAACAGTATAGATCATCTACTCTGAGCAGTATAAGTCAAGGGAATGGCCTCTTGTAAATTAGATTTCAGTTAATGGGTATCTTTATAGAAGTGTATCCTCGGGCTTCCCTGGTGGTACAATGGTTAAGAATCCGCCTGCCAATGCAGGGGACACAGGTTCGAGCCCTGGTCTGGGAAGATCCCACATGCCGTGGAGCAACTAAGCCCGTGCGCCACAACTACTGAGCCTGCGCTCTAGAGCCTGCGAGCCACAACTACTGAAGCCCGCGTGCCACAACTACTGAAGCCCGCGTGCCTAGAGCCCATGCTCTGCAACGAGAGAAGCCACTGCAATGAGAAACCCACGCACCGCAACGAAGAGTAGCCCCCGCTCACCACAACCAGAGAAAGGCCGCACGCAGCAATGAAGACCCAATGCAGCCAAAATTAAATGAATGAATGAATTAATTAATTTTTAATAAAAAGAAATGTATCCTTAAGACAGAGATTGCATAATAGAGTGAGGCCAAATCACAAAATTTTAATATCCAGCAAAACTTTACAATATCCTGATTAATTTTTTTCTAATTAACCTAGGATTAAAACTGTAAACATTTTGGGGAATTCCCTGGAGGTCCAGTGGTTAGGACTCCATGCTTTCACTGCCAAGGGCCCGTGTTCAATCTCTGGTTGGGGAACTAAGATCCAACAAGCCATGTAGCATGGCCAAAAAAAAAACCTTAAACATTTCATTTCAAACCACATAGTTGAAAATCTTATTTTGGACTACTTTCCTGCCTTGATAAATATAGTAAAATAAGCACAATTGGCCAAACTTTTTATTTCAGCGTTTTTTAGAACTTTGGGTTTATTATTTGAAATACAGTTCTTACCTAGGAACAGAGGTTTTGTAGGCAAAATTTCAATAACTTGCTGAATCTTAGCTGAGCCTAAAACATGCCCTGCAAGGTTTGGAGTTTGAATTTGTCATTTTTCTGAAATCTCTCAAGTACTAGGGATAAATACTATACCTGTGGTTGCTAGAGAGTAAAAACTCTACATGACATAATAGAGATTTATTTCCAGACCACTCAAGGGCCCACATATTTTGTAAGAACAAAATTCGAACATAATGGAAGACCTTTAACACTTGCTTCTAGGTCATTATAATAGAAGTTGACCCATCCACTAACTTAGTCTAAACATATTTCTTTTCCGTGTCTCAATTTACATATTTGTAAAAACAGGTTTCAAAACAATATTTTCTGAGAAGTAACTAATAAAAATTATTTTCTATTGGGGCTTCCCTGGTGGCGCAGTGGTTAAGAATCCGCCTGCCAATGCAGGGGACACGGGTTCGAGCCCTGGTCCGGGAAGATCCCACATGCTGTGGAGCAACTAAGCCCGTGCGCCACAACTACTGAGCCTGTGATCTAGAGCCCGTGAGCCACAACTACTGAGCCCTCATGCCACAACTATTGAAGCCCACACGCCTAGAGCCTGTGCTCCGCAACAAGAGAAGCCACCGCAATGAGAAGCCCGCGTACCGCAACGAAGAGTAGCCCCCGCTCGCTGCAACTAGAGAAAGCCCGCATGCAGCAATGAAGACCCAATGCAGCCAAAAATAAAAATTAAAAAAAAAACAAAATAAAATATTAAAAAATTATTTTCTATTTAACTTTATTCCACATATAATAATTGCATTTTAAAGTGTTTTGTAATTTAAGACCTTTCAAAGTAATATATGTATATAAGTCAGAAATACAAAGATTACATGGTTTATAACAAAAAACAAAGGTCCCTGCCTTACTTCCAAGATCTGCTTTCCAGAGACAATCATGTTCAATTGTTCAGATGTTTCTTTTGGTATTTGGCTTAGTGTTTCTAACATGCTTTTACTGCTATTTCTTAATTTTACAATGTTAGATGTTATCAGTTTACTTGGAATATGAAAATTTAGATCTCCTACTTTCACCACCATACCACCTCTACATATTCTTACTTATAAATTCCCTCCCTCCTTCCATTCCGCACAAATACCACCCCACCTGGCAAAAAGTCTGATGCCGTAGTGATTTCTAATCCTTTGTGTCGCCCATTTTTTTCCTTGTGCTTCTTTATAGGATTCTCCTTTAAGGATTAAGTGTCCCTAATGATATACTTTAATGTGGTTCTTTTTTCATTCAGTTTGCCAGACATGAGATGGCTCTTTCAATTTGAAAATCCATGCCCTTTGATTTATTTATTCATTTATTTAATCATCTGTTTTTCCTATTTTTCTTTCTCGAACTCCTACTAGTCGGATACTAATGCCTAGACTAATACTCTATTTTTTTCAATATTTTATTATGAAATTTTTCAAACAGAGAAAAATTTTTTAATTTACAGTAGACATCCATAAACCTACCGTCTAGAGTTTAGTATTAACATTTTTTCTATCCTTTCTTTGTATATATCTATCCATCCATCAATCCATCTTATTTTTTATGTATTTTAAAGCAAATTATAGTCAACATATAATTCCAGTACTTCAACACACGTCGTTTTGTAGTGAGAATTGTAATTAGAGTTTGCATTTTCTTCTTTTGAGGCAAAATTTACATACAAACTTATGTGTACATTTACTAAGTTTTTTTAGTAATTTTTTTAAAAAATTAATTTTATTTATTTATTTATTTTTGGCTGTGTTGGGTCTTCGTTGCTGCACGTGGGCTTTCTCTAGTTGTGGTGAGCGGTGGATAGTCTTGGTTGCGGTGCGTGGGCTTCTCATTGCAGTGGCTTCTCTTGTTGCCGAGCACAGTCTCTACGCACGTGGGCTTCAGTAGTTGTGGCACGCGGGCTCTAGAGCACAGGCTCACTAGTTGTGGCGCACGGGCTTAGTTGCTCCGCATCATGTGGGATCTTCCCGGACCAGGGCTCAAACCCGTGTCCCCTGCATTGGCAGGCAGATTCTTAAGCACTGCACCACCAGGGAAGCCCTTAGTAGCTTTATTAAGGTATAACTGACACATAAACTTACATAGTTAAACTGTACAATTTGATTTGATAAGTTTTGACATATATATATGTCCCCCATGGAACCATCACCACACTCAATATAGTGAACATACTCATTACCCCCAAAAGTTTCCTTATGTTTCATTGTAATCTCTTCATCTCATCTAACCTTCACCCCCATCCCCAGGAAACTACTGATCTAATTTCTGTCAGTACAGAATTTGCATGTAGTTAGCATATTCTATGGTTATATATAAATGTAGTTAAACAGTATATGATCTTTTTTGTCTGATTTCTTCATAATTATTTTGAGATTCATCTATGTTGTTGCAGTTTATTCCTTTTTATTGCTGAGTAGTATTCCATTGTTAAAAAAAATCCCGCAGTTAACCTTTTGGTGAACATTTGTTGTTTCCAGATTTTATCCATTACAAATAAAGCTACTGTGAATAGTTGTATACAGATCTTTGTATGGACATACATTTCATTTTTTTCTTGGGTAAATACCTAAGAACGGAGTGGCTGGATCATATGGTAGGTGTATGTTTAACTTTTTAAGAAATGGCCAAAGTTTTTTTCCAAAGTGCTACCATTTTATATTCCTTTCAGTAGTGAATGAGAGTTCCAGTTCCTCACACACTAATGTCATTGCTTTTAATTTTAGCCATTCTATAGATATGTAGTGATATTTCATTGTGATTTTTATTCTCATTTCCCTAATGACTGATAATGTTGAGAGTCTTTTCATGTGCTAATTTGCTTTCTGTGTATCATATTTGGTAAAGTGTCTATTCAGGTATTTTGCCCATCTTTTAAAACTGAATTGTTTGTTTTCTTACTGTTGAGTTTTGAGAATTCTTTACATATTCTGGATATAACTCCTTAGCAAATTTATGATTTGCAAATATCCCTAGAAGCCTTAGAGTATTAGGTTTTACTTTTAAGTCTATGATTCCTTTTGAGTTAATATTTCTATATGGTACTAGATATGATCAAAGATTCAATTGCTCTGACACCATTTATTGCAAAGATTATCCTTTCTCTACTTAATTGCCTTACACCTTGGTCAAAAATGTGGGAAGATCCACATTTTTGACAAACTTTGGAAGAATTTGTGTTGAAGGGGTATTAGTTCTTTCTCAAAAGTTCGGTAGAATTCCTAGTGGAACCATGTGTTGAGAGTTTTCTTTGTGGAAAGATTTTTTACTAAAATTTCTATTTCTGTAATAGATATGGGCCTATTCAGGTTATCTGTTTTCTTTTGTTTGAGGTTTGGTAGTTTGTATAAATATCTTTCAAAGAATTTGTCCATTTCATCTAATTTGTCAATATTGTCAATAGCAAAGTTATTCATAGTATTTATGATCCTTTTAATATCTGTAGAATTTCTAATAATGTTACTTCTCATTCTTGATAGCAGTAATTTTATCTTTTTTCTTTTTCTAAGCAGTCTGACTAATTGACTACTTATCAATTTTATTAATCTTCCCAAAGAACCAGCTTTTGGTTTCATTGGTTTTCTTTATTGATTTTCTGTTTTCTGTTTCATTGATTACTGCTTTAATCTTTATTAATTGCCTTCTTCTGCCTGTTTTGACTTTAATTTGCTTTTCTTTTTCTAATCTCTCTAAGTATAAGCTAAGGTCATTGATTTGAGACCATTCTTTTCCAATACAGGCATTTATTGCTATAAATCTCCCCCAAAGTATTGCTTTAGTGGCATCTCACAAATTCTGATATGTTGTGTTTTCATTTTCATTTAGTACAAAGTATTTTCTAATTTCCTTTTTTATTTCCCCTTTGATCCATGAGTTGTTTAGCTTCCAAATATTTGAAGATTTTTCTAGATACCTTTCTGCTATTGATTTCTAATTTAATTCCATTTTGGTCAGAGAGTATACTTTGTATTATTTGAATCCCTTTAAATATATTGAGACTTATTGCCCAGAGAACAGGTTTTCTTGATAAATGTTTTTTATGCACTTGAAAAGGGTGGGTTTTTTGCTGTTGTGCTATCAATGTCTATCAGGTTAAGTTAGTTGATAGTGTTATTCAAGTCTATTATATCCTTGCTGATTTTCTGATTACATTTCCATTAATTACTTAGACATATTGAAATCTCCAACTATAATTGTGTATTTTTCCTTGCATTTCTATGAGATTTCATTCATGTATTTTGAAGCTCTCTTGTTTGTACATAAACACTCCGGGGTTTTATGTCTTCTTGATTAATGTCTTCTTGATTAACCCTTTACCATTATGAAATGACCTTCTTTATCTGTGGTAATATTCTTTGCTTTGAAATCATCTTCTATTAACATAGCCACACCAGCTTCCTTTTGACTAGTGTCAGTATACTATATATTCTTCCATCTTTTTTTTAAAGTAAACTTTCAGAGCATTTTGACATTTACCAGAAGTTGCTAAGACAGATAGTTTCCATGTGTACTTGCCCAGTTTCTCCTGTCAGCAACCTTTTTTTTTTAAGTGATAAAATAAAGTATACATAGCAACCTTTTTTAAAAGTTTTATTGAGATATAATTCACATGCCATAATAATGCACCCATTCAGAGTATACATTTCAGTGGTTTTTAGTGTATTCCCTTTCACCATAAGCAATTTTCAAACATTTTTATTACTACAAAAAGAAACACCGTACCCATTAGCTGTCACTACCTATTTCCCCTCATCCCCCGAGCCCTAGGCCACAACAAATCTACTTCCTATCTCTATGTATTTGCCTGTTCTGGACGTTTCACATGAATGAAGCCATGCAATATGTAATCTTTCATAACTGGCTTCTTTTACTTAGCATAATGTTTTCAAGGTTCATCCATGGTATAGCGTGTATCAGTACCTCATATTTTTTTACTGGCATGTATTACATTGTACATATATACTACATTTTATTCATCAGTTGATACACATTTGGGTTGTTTCCATCTTTTAAATTGAGATATAATTCATATACCATAAAATTTACTCTTTTAAAGTGTGAAAAGGGCTTTCCTTCTCTATGTAGTAGGGGTTTCAGCTTTATCTGATCTTCAACATTTGTTACTGCTTATAAATCCATTTTATGACATCTAAAATTTTATTAACATCATTTATCTGGTGTCTGTTTTCTCATTCTCTTTGTTCTTGTATGTTTAAAAAATGTTTTTCTTTTGCTGTCATTTCAGTGGAGTTCAGGGAGCAAAAGAATATTCAGTCTGCTACATTTAATTTAAAAATCTCTTAAAATTATTTTTGAAGAAGGAAAATAAATTGTTCAGAATTCTATTCCCTTTAATTCATTTTCATTTTGTCTTTTTCCTCCCAGTCTTTGTGTACTTACAGACATAATCATAGCATAATTGACTTGTTTTTCTGAAATATAGCATAAGCACTTCATTCATAAGCACAGTATCATATTAACCACTTTAATGGTAGCATAATATTCTTTTGTGTTAATAATGTACCATCATTTGTCTAACCTTTCATCTCTATAGTTAGACATTAAAATTGCTAACTTTGGAGAGGGTATAGCTATTAAAGATAATGCTATAATAAACATTTCTGTTGAGCTTTTGGGCCATTTGCAAGTACACCTAGTAAGAACTATGACTCACCAAATTCCTCCATTTCCTGTGCCCGGACTCACTGATGCCTCTATTCTATTGCTCCTTTTGCAATTACACCTCAGAGAAAATACCTTGTTATGTATCTACTAGTCTTTTTGCTGATTATATTCTCCCAATCAGGTACTTTATCCTCCCGGTTTACAGTGCTGTTATAAACAACATCATTAGGTTCATCAGTCCACAGCTTCCAGTAAACACTTATGGATAGGTTTTTTTGGCTTGTTTCTAAACAGGTTTAAGAATAGTTAAATAAAATATGTTTAAAAATCTGCGAGTTTGTAAAAATATGAATTTAAAAAAAGAAAAAGTAATTGTTCATCTGTAATAGATGCTGGAAAAACAAGTCATTTTTTAAATTTTGGGTGTTTTTTTTAAATTTTTTAAATTTATTTTTGGCTGCATTGGGTCTTTGTTGCCATGCATGGGCTTTCTCTAGTTGTGGCGAGCGGGGACTACTCTTTATTGCGGTGCATGGGCTTCTCATTGCGGTGGCTTCTCTTGTTGCAGAGCACGGGCTCTAGGTGCACAGGCTTCAGTAGTTGCAGCACGTGGGCTCACTAGTTGTGGCATTTGGGCCCTAGAGTGCACGGGCTTCAGTAGTTGCAGCATGTGGGCTCAGTAGTTGTGACTCACAGGCTCTAGAACACAGGCTCAGGAGTTGTGGCACATGGGCTTAGTTGTTCTGTGGCATGTGAGATCTTCCCAGACCAGGGCTCGAACCCGTGTCCCCTGCACTGGCAGGTATTCTTAACCACTGCACCACCAGGGAAGTCCCCAAGTCATTGTTTTTAAAACTGATAAATGAAGGGATAAAATCATGTTTTTATCCTGCTTTCTAATTTACACTATATGTTTGGGTCTCCAAACAGTTGATGAGGGGAATTTTTTCTTTATAGAAACATTCTAGCTAATAAGTGAGGAGGTAATGGTAGAATAAAAATATCAGTATTTTATTGCTCTTAATGATTAATGAATCTAGGCATTGACCATCAATGGCCTTTAATATTACAGAAAGAGGGGCTTCCCTGGTGGCTCAGTGGTTGAGAGTCCGCCTGCCGATGCAGGGGACACGGGTTCGTGCCCCGGTCCGGGAAGATCCCACATGCCGCAGAGCGGCTGGGCCCGTGAGCCATGGCCGCTGAGCCTGCGCGTCCGGAGCCTGTGCTCTGCAATGGGAGAGGCCACAACAGTGAGAGGCCCACGTACCGCAAAAAAAAAAAAAAATTACAGAAGGAAAGACAACCAGATTTGCCTCTTACAATAGTATCTCCATGAAATATTCTTGCCAAACAATCAAGCCTGAATCTGATCACGCTTCTAGATCCAACTAGCAATTTGCAGGAAATGCAGAGGACAAAAGAATATGTCACATGAGACCATTGGGATGCAGTCAGCAGCCACTAGACGGATGGAAGTTCTGTTGGACAAATAATCCAGTTTCTTCAAAAAATAGATTGCAAGTGGTGGGAGAAAAAGAAAGGCAGACAGACAGGTGGTAAAGAAATCTGTAGATTAAAACCAACCTCAGAGATATATAAACTAATGTAATATATGGACCTTATTTGGGTCCTTCCTGAGTCAAACAAACTGTAAAATAAAAATAAAAAACAAGGAAAAAGACAAACTTTTTAACATTTATAAGATAAATTAAAAATTTAAACACTGACTAGATATTTTATATTAAAGAATTATTGTTAATTTTTTCAAATAGTAGATCTGTAAAAAGTCTATGTGAAATAATTTCAGTAGTTGCAGCATGTGGGCTCAGTAGTTGTGACTCACAGGCTCTAGAACACAGGCTCAGGAGTTCAATGTACAATAACCCAAAAATGTTTATTGGTACAGATAACAATGGGAATATTTCTTAGGCTCCTCTCAAGTAGTTCCAGGAACTATATTAAATAGTACTGAAACTAATAATCGAAGTTGACAGTTGATATGAACCATTGTTTATAATAGCTAAAAGGTAGAAACAATACAAATATCCATTAACAGGAACAAGGAAATGCTATATATTCATACAGTGGAATTTCACACAATAGTTAAATTGTGATTAAGAAATTAAATTCTTAGCTAAACTACCTAGGTTTGAATCCCAGCTCTGGTTCCACCATTTCCTGGCAATATTCTCTTGGACAAATTACTTAACTTCTCTGTGCCTCAGTTTCTTCCCCTTTAAAACAAGGGTAATAATAGTACTTACCTCAGTGGATCATAAGATTGCTATAAATACTAAGTAAGTTGACAAATGTATATAGTGAGAGATAGTACAAGTTAGTTATAATAGCAATAATAATAATAGTTATTATTATTACCTTAATAAGTCTAGCAACATAATACGTGAAAAGCCAAGTGGCAGAATAAAACACAATATGGTACCATTTATATAAAGTTAAAAACCTACCAAAAAGAGGCAGGGATTTAGATCCAGTTTTGTGTTTTTAGGAATACGAGACGCAGGCAAAGGACTTGACAACAAGCTAGTGTTTGATTTCTACTAAATTCTGGACCACAAAGGAAAGAAATTGATTCATCCTCTCTTCTCTCAATATTTACTAAGCAGTTTCATACAGAGAATCATTAGAAGGATACATAGTTTAAGGACTTCAACCCTGTCATTCCAGCTACTGACACTGGCACATCAAATGAATACTGGGCAATGCTTGTGAATGAATATACTTCTTGTGTAGAAATTTTGTGCCTGGATCTTCTAAGCAGCCCAGGAGAGGTTTAGACCATTACACATTTGAGTTTACTTGCACTCTTCAGTATCAGGTAGGAGAACAGGAAAAACTATGGTAGATTCTCACATTACCTCTGTTTAACTAATTTGATTACTCACCTTTCTGTAAACCCCACTGACTAATGAACACAGTATTCATTGTTGTAGGCCACTGTCTTTCTGTCCCTTCTGAGTTGTTTGTTTACAAAGAGCTAGTTGTTTTGTCCCAATTAATTATATAGTTTAATTAAATATTACATAAATCAATGAAATATAAGATGTATACTTTGAAAAGCATTAATAAGGAATAAAATGCAATATCCTATATATTCTTTATGGATATAAACAGGTATAAAAACATAAATAGGAATGAAAAATACCTAATTCAGGATCATTGTTGCCTCTAGGATAGGAGAGAAATGGGATCAACAGAGGTACACAGTAGGCTTCAACCAGATCTATAATGTTGTATGTCCTTTGTTTTAAAAAAATGCACAAAGCAAATATGTTTAAGATGTGGTTACGAGTTGATAAATATAGGTTTTGAATACACGTTTTCCCCATTCCTGTCTCCCTTTTGTTTGTCTCTCAAGACTAAGCATTTCACCAAAGTTCATCAGAAAATACTCAGAAGTTAATTCTTTTTTTGTTTTTTTCAACATCTTTATTGGAGTATAATTGCTTTACAATTGTGTGTTAGTTTCTGCTTTATAACAAAGTGAATCAGTTATACATATGTTCCCATATCTCTTCCCTCTTGCTTCTCCCTCCCTCTCACCCTCCCTTTCCCACCCCTCTAGGTGGTCACAAAGCACCGAGCTGATCTCCCTGTGCTATGCGGTTGCTTCCCAGTAGCTATCTGTTTTACGTTTGGTAGTGTATGTATATGTCCATGTTAATTCTTCAAGTGACTTAATATGTGGACTTCACAGGCCAGTGTAGAATCATAAAAGGGCTGGCTGGCACCATCCCTGAACTGTGCGGTAGGGTACACTTGTATTCCAGTGTCCAGAACTGGATAGGAAATACCCAGCAATTTAAACAGTTAATCTTTGTATTCTAATTATTCTTTTTAAGAACATTACATATTTGTGGAATCACTCCTCCCAGGAGCTTTTTCTCCTGAAATCTGGCTTCCCTCTAAACTCCCTAACTGAAGCCTTGGGCCTGGCGAGCAAACGTATCTAGCCAGACAGTCCTTAGATAGGCCTCTCATACTGATATCTTAACCTTCCCTTGACCAACTCGTCTCTGAGATGACTTGTATCCAGTTACTTGGATTTGAATCTGGCCTGCTGGTTAATGAGCCTCGTGAAGTTTATTCTCCATATCTTGTCCCATGCTGGGTTTCCTTTGAATGCTTTGTGGAAAATGAATGGTATTCTTAATCTAGTACCTTCAGAGCTATTTTTTCTAGATAAGGAAGGAAGTCAACACATTCTTAAACATCTCATAAAATTGCATGGCAAAATATCACTTGTTTATTTAGGATAAAATCATAAGAATTATTATGAAATGTAAAGTAAATATTATTGCCAAAATTGAAGAGGAAAAAATGATGCCATTTGACAACAGTATTACCACCACCCTCAAACCTTCATTGTGGATTAAGTCTCATCTGTGTACAAAATAAAAGGTCATAAAGCTGGCATATGGGCCAATTCGAGAAACCATCTTGGGAAAGTCTTTTTTTTCAAACCAAAAAAGGGATCAGAATCATGAGATAGTTTTATCTACAGGTGCTTATTTTCTTTGTTTACTAAAACTACTATTAACACTATCATAGAACATAATGAATCTGAACCCCTAAGCAGTATCATTGCATCTTTCTCTAGATAATTATAGTTTTGTTTTGTGAAATATCTTAGTTTTTGTATCTTACAGAAATGACATAGAATAATGGAAAACCTTATCTCTGTTCCCTTTTCTTCTGCCCATCTTGCTGTGTGACCTTGGGCAAATCCATTTTGTTTATAGGGTCTCTCAAATGTACAGTGAGGGCGTGCAGTATTCACCTTCCACCCAACTTTCTAGCCCAGTCAGAATGCATGGCTCCATTTTTGCAATTCTTATTTAAAAAGCCTTATATGGATGGAATCTAGGCAGAATAAGGTGCTACTGCCCTCTGCTGGCCCTAAGAGCACACCTACCCACCAGTGCAGTGGATCTGCCCATCTGAACAGCAAGGAACTCAGTGCCCCTTGGTTGCACTTGAGAAGACATAGCAGGAAACCACAAAGAAAGGAAGCACATTTCATATTTGGAAAAATAATAATATTTAAAGTATTGGGGAATTAATGATTTCTTATGCATGTATCAGATGCCATCACCATTTGTGACTGACTTGCCACCAAAAAGTGCTTATCCTATAATCCCTTCACCTTGCTGTCGTTCTCACCTAGTAAACAAGCTGTGGGTTCTGACCCTTTGGGCCACTGTCACTGTTACACCATTTTTCTGCCTTGGAACACATTCAGTCCACTTTTGTTCAAAAGATTTAGGGAAGTTTTTACATATTCACTTGTAGTTTGTGAATAAACAGGTAGATAATAACTGGTATGTGCCAAGGAAAGTGAATATGCAGCATCAGTGAGAAAACTGCTAAAAGAGGAAGGCAGGGCTTCATTAGACTCTCAGATTCCTACAGCGCTCTGTCAAGTTGTAATAAGAGATTTATAATTAATTATAACTTTCTGTTTTGTTGATGATCCTAAAAGGACTACATGTGAGAAACTGATAAGGATTTGTTAAGAGCTCAGTTTTTCTGAGCTCATCTATATTAATATAATTTCAGAACTCCAAAATTTTAGGATCTGTTGTTACATTGTGTTTGTAAGAAATGGTGCTGCCTCTGACTATACTCAAGAGAAAGGCAGTTGAGAATTATGCTTTTACCTTGTTTAAGTTTTATGCCTTTAAAATCTCTTTCACAATAGGCCTATGCACTGCCACTGAGGTCATTGTTATTTCTTAGAGTGGTTGGGGCAAAAAAAAAACCCAGTTCAACCCACATCTCAGGTGTCCTCAAGCAGAGTATAGAAGGAGTATGTGACTCACAGTATCTGTGGCTCACAGAACCACACACATTTTGTCCTTGATTCCCATAGGTAGAGAGTAGCTGTGTCTTAAATGAGCAGTCTTTGCACAGCTTCCCCTTGGGGATCTCCTGATAGGTGCTTCATGGTCAGTTCCAGCTTATAGCCCTTAAAAGAGTTATGGACGATCATCCCAACAGCAGTGCATAGGCCTATCTTGAAAGGGACTTACATACGTGATGCAGAAGTACACAGACTCTACTAGGCAAAATCACAGCCACTCCACTTCCAACTATGTAAGTACTACATTTCATGATATACATGGTGCCTATTCCAGTTGTAGGTTTAGTCTGTTCTTAATCAAGAAGGAAATTAATTAGCATGTACTGAGCATATGATTTTTACCAGGAATCTTATACATTTGTTATGCATCCCTAAGAAATGAACCAACTTTTTGCTACATAACTGTTATGTATATAACCTTAATAGTGATCTTCATTGTCCAACATTTTAGAAGAGAATTCACTTATTGAATTACTTCAAAATAAAACTTACATTATCAAAAACTTTACTGATAGAAAACAAATTAACTCAATTCTAAAGAATAAAATGGAACAAAAATTATCTGTCTATTGAAAGTATTATCAGGTATTTGCTGAGAAATAATGGATTTAAAAGTTTTTGAAACATCTTTAACTTTTAGAGGTAAAAGAAACAGCTATGGAAAGGTGACTCAAATCATTTACTGAAGTTTGGCAATTGTAAGTTGTCTGTAAAATTTAAAACGCAGCATTAATTAAAATCATATCAGAGGTTTCAAGGCAGAATACTACTTTGGGAAACAAAATCCTAAAGTGAAGGAAAAAAAACAGATAGTTGTGCTAAACAGTATTTAATTTATTTATGATTTGCTTTCAGTTTCTTTGCAAGATAATTTGCTATAGTAAAAAGAGCAGGGACTTTGGAAACAAACAAACTTTGGGCTTGAAACCTAGTTCCACCACTTATGTAATTGCTATACGGCCTTGGGCAATCACTTAAACCTTGAATTTCTGTTTTCTCTTCTTTAAATTGGCAATAATAATGTGCATCTTAATGAGATTTTTAGTATAAATGAGATGCATAAAGATTTATGAAGAGCCTCAAGTGACTGCAGAGTTAGTTTTCTTTCCCTCTGTTGTTAATCACAGAGTAGGGTTTACTCTTACTTAGAAGCCCAGCAGGAAGTTCTGGAAAGGAAGGTTTGGTTTGAGATTACCTTCCCACACCCAGACTTGGTTACCAGAAAATGCCCCAGAAGCCCGGGACAGTCATCTATGGATTTTCTGAGCCAGACAGCAGCCTCGGTAGGGAGGTAAATGGCTGGAGTGAGCAGGAGGGAGGGTGCAATTCCTCTTGAGTCCCAAATTCATAATATGCCCTCATTCTGTGTGCAAGGCGAAGCTGTAGGCTCACTCGCATTTCAATTAGTGTCCCCCTAACCCCACCAAAATGTACTCTACTACCAAGTAGAAGAAATTTTGAATTATCTGGAGTGTTATATTTAGGTTGTCATGAATTTTATTATATATCCTAATTGTAATAAGAGCTACCAACTCTACAGTGCTTGCTGTGTGCACAGTACAGTGTTTAGGCACTTTTCATATATTCTCTAATTCATACAATTCCTTGATTTTTAGCTGTTGCTAAAATATCCATTTTAATAGGTAAAGTGACAGAGACCCTGAAGGATTTGATAGCAAGCCCAAAGTTGCCAGTTAAAAATATGTAAGTTGCTGATTGCTAAGCTTGCACTGCCATAAGATATTGTTTAGATAAATCCTTTTAAGACATTCATGATTATCTGTGGCCCCTGTAACCTTCTGAACTGTCATGACTCTGTCAGCCCCATGGTGATGTATATTGTGTGTTCTCACAGAAACTGGCCCCTGGAGTCAGCCAGTTTGCTTACACCTGTGTACAGGACCACCCCATTTGGACGAATCAGCAATTTTGGGAGACAACCTTTTACAATGCGGTGCAGGAACAGGTTCGATCCCTGTATCTCTCAGCCAAGGAAGACAATCATGCCCCACATCTGAAGCAAAAGGTAAGATAAAGAAAGGTATTTGTGTGGGGCTGTGGTCCTGGCTTCAAGGAAAGCTTACTCAGGTATTCCCAGGGCTAAAGGAAATCTAGCCACTTCCTACCAGTGTATTTGGGGTTTACTTTAGGAAGCCCTCTGGTGAGCATCTTTCTCCTGTTGATTTCTGACATTTTTTTCCATAATAACTTCTTACTACAGTTCTGTATCACTAGAATTGTTTTATTGTATTTTAATAAATAAGAATTCCCTGGAAACAATTATAGGAAGTTGAACAGAAAGAATAACCCTAAAATACCTGGGCAGATATCTTTATGCAATTAACTTCTTGAAGAAATGTCAAATTAAAGTCAGTTGACTCCTAAATAAATGCTCAAAAGTATGCCAGCAATAAATCTAGGTCTTCTTTTAGGAGTATTCTCTATGTTTCCAAATATTTTTATCACCATAAAATAAATTTAAGGAAACTATCAAGAAAATAGTTTAAAATAAAGAATATTGGTTTTAATTTGAAAGAGCAGTTTAAATTTTTCTGAAATTTTGAAATGTCATACACTAGCTGTCTGGTCTTAGGCAATTCACTTTACCTTTCTGTGCCTTATTTCTACATTGGTAAAATCAATAGATTAGATTATTGTAAGATTTTAATGTCTAATACAAGCAAAGGACATTGAAGAGTTCCTGGCACATACTAAATAATAACTGTTAGAAATTACTGTCCTCATTAATTGAATTTAAAGCAGCACTAAGGGCTGATTATCAGTGTTGATTCACTTTAAGAGTAATTTATTTTAAAGTTTTTTTTTATTTATTTTTTTATTGAAATATAATTAAAGAGTAATTTTTAATCCTACATGCTGGGCTAATACATTGCTGCTGATCCTTTCCTCCATTTTAAATTTGCTTTATATTATGTGAGATAAATGAACCTCGATAGCTAACTGAAACTACCTAGTAGTCACATATTCCTATGACCTCAAGTAATTTTAAACATATTATTGATCTATTATTGAGTATGATAAGAACAGAAACTTAAATAACAAATAGCACTATATGACATCAATCTGATATTTCAAATTGTTGTACAGTTAGCTTTAATTGTTTTTTCTTAATTTAAAACTCTCAAAACACCAGATGCACTTGGAAAAGGGGTAACTTGTAGCAGATCCAAAAAGTATTAGCTCGAAGTCATATTCTAGAAATAATTGGCCTGGTGGGGTGCTTTTGATAATTTTTAAAGAAGATGTGGTGCTAACATTGGTATATCTCAAAAACGTTCATAGAGCAAATACATGTCACTGCTTCTGTGTCCTTTATTCTATAAAAGTCTGTCTCTGAGCCCCAGTTTAGGTATGAGTGAGACTATAGGTATACCAGCTCTTCATAAGCTGTAAAGTGCTGTGCAGATGTGGGTTACTGCTGTTGTTTAACTCTTCAGCCTATAGGAAACCCCTCTTAAAAATCCCATGGACACCTATTTACCCATGTGGTGATAATGTTTGATTCCCATATTTACAAAGAAACCTAGCTCTATTTTTTTGTGACTTTGGTCATTCTATCTTCTTCTCCAAAGAGCAGAAGAAAAGAAACAGCAGAGCACTAGAAAATGCTACTGGCACATTTGACCTGAGCATTAATAGGTACTTCAGGTCAACGATTTGTTATAACTGGCAACTTGAAGGGGATAGAGCCATAGAGATAAATAAATGCAGTGAAATGTTAGCAATGAGACGTGTGTACATCTTTGTTTTGCTGCTGCTTCCTTGTGTTTGTCATTCAAGGCCTGTTGGAGCTCAGAAAAAAAGACTACGTTTCATGTTGTTGTTATATTTTGTTTATATATTTTCATTTTTACTGACATAGGTATTTGATAGATGAATTATTAAAACATCTTCCATGTTTTTTGAAGCTCATGTCAAGTGATAGATTTGGATTTTTTTAAATTTTTATTATTTTTTTAAAATTTTGGCTACGTTGGGTCTTCGTTGCTGCAGACGGGCTTTCTCTAGTTGCGGCGAGCGGGGGCCACTCTCCGTTGCAGCGCACAGGCTTCTCATTTGCAGTGGCTTCTTTTGTTGCAGAGCACGGGCTCTAGGTGCGAGGGCTTCCGTAGTTGCAGCACGTGGGCTCAGTAGTTGTGGAACACAGGCTCTAGGGAGCACGGGCTTCAGTAGTTGCAGCATGCGGGCTCAGTAGCTGTGGCGCACGGGCTCCAGAGCGCAGGCTCAGTAGTTGTGGCGCACGGGCTCAGTTGCTCTGCAACATGTGGGATCCTCCCAGACCAGGGATCGAACCCGTGTCCCCTGCATTGGCAGGCGGACTCTCAACCAGTGCACCACCAGGGAAGTCCCAGATTTGGATATTTTTGCTTTGGTTTTTAGGGTAAACTGCCTGATGACCAATATCAGGAGAAGACAGCAATGGACCTGGCAGCCGAGCAGCTACGCCTTTGGCCTACTCTGAGCAAATCAGCTCAGCAGGAGCTGGTGCAACGTGAGGAAAGCACTGTCTTCAGTCAGGCCATTCACTTTGCAAACCTCATGGTCAATCTGCTAGTTCCACTAGATACAAGTAAAAACAAGCTCCTAAGAACATCAGCACCAGGAGACTGGGAAAGTGGGAGCAACAGCATTGTCACAAACAGGTACCAAATGTGGACACACAGAGACCCTCCTATTCTTCTTGGCTTAGCACAGAATATAAAGTATTTCGGGTAAATATTGCTATACATATTTCAAAAATTAACCATTTTCCTCATCTTCAGACTTGCTCAGCTTTTCTCTATTAAAAGACTTTCACTACATCCAACTATTGTTAATCACCTCCCATACTCTCTTCTCTTTCATGACCTCTGATTTTTCAAATGTCTCAACCACTACTGATCCAGCCCTTCAGTTACTTTCCACCACAGCAATTTACAGAAAGCACTCTGGAAAATTACTAATGAACTCCTTCTTGTCAAAGTGGTTATTTGTTTCTTGGCCCTCCTTTTCCTCAGTTTATCCATTGCATTTGCCTGTAATCATGTCCTCAACAATTCCTTGCTCTTAACCCTACTACTTCCCATACCACTGAGAATAAAACCATAAGGCCTAACAGGATCTGGCCCCTGGCTATTGCTCAGACCTTATTTCCTATCACTCTACTGTCAATGAAACTGGTATCCCTGTTCAACATTCGAGGCATGATACTGCCTCAGGGCCTTTGTACTTCTTGTTCCTGCAGTCTGGAATACTCTTCCTGAAATAGTCATAAGAATCACTCCCTCACTTCATTTAGTTCTCTGCTCTAATGTCACCCACCCAGAGAGGCCTTCCTGACTTCCCTGTCTTAAGTAACACATCCATCACTTGCTCATACCTTTTTTTTCTTTCATGACATTTTCTACAATCTGATTTACATAGTGAGTGGCTAAGACACCTAAGTTTGTTAATGCTTTGGGATGGTGTGATGGCCAAATTCATTGCTTTGCTTTACTTCTAACACTGATTCAGCTAATGTGGTTGGATTTGGAAGAAAGAGAAGTGAGTAGTTTAGAATTGGCAGTGAGTCTTTTCCATGACTAGCAGTCTAAAAGAAGTCATAGGAGGCAGGAGTATTTATTGAATTAAAAAAAAAAAGAAAGCAACACGGGCAGGTATTACACTTTCACATCTGCTCCATTTCAAATTTATTCCCTTCTTTTGCATGATTTGTATCACCTACAGACAAATGATGGTTTCAAAGTGACCAAAGTGGTTGTGATTCACTGACAGAAAGAAGAATATTGGCAAGAGAAGGGTTCATAGGACAATTTTGTTCTTCCATTTGGAAAAATACGCTACTTGCTGAAAAAAGTTCTTTTACTTTGCCTACCAGGGACATGTCCCCCGGTTGCCAAAGGCCAAAGATAGCCATATTACTTTGTCTGGCTCCATGTGGCAATTAATTTGGAAGGACAAGTTTTTTTAGAAGGTCCAAGTATCAGATAAAATTTAAAGTCTCTTTTTGTTTTATTTTCTGTGGTTCGTGAGTTCCTCTTAGAAAAATGACAGAAGGTATTCCTTACAAAAACAAATCTGGATCCAAAGAACAATGCCTGACAATAGCTTCCAAATGTATGCAAACAGAACATCATGTTTCACCACTATCACTTATAGAGAAGCCATGGAGTTAAGTGAGGTTTCTACTTGAGTATACATCCCTTTGAGCAAGTTTAAATTGCTATGGAAGATCACTGTGATATAGTAGTCATTTGTTTTACTGACCATGATTTCTTTCCTTGACTTTCTTAGTATTGCAGGAAGTGTAGCTGAGAGCTATGATACAGAAAGTGGGTTTGAAGATTCAGAGAATAATGACATTGCCAATTCTGTTGTGCGTTTCATTACCCGATTTATTGACAAAGTTTGTACAGAGAGTGGAGTTACTCAGGATCACATCAAGAGCCTGCATTGCATGATACCAGGTAATCACTTTGCAGATATTAGAGAACCAGAATATTAGAGATAACTGAATAAGAATTATTCTTATGGGTCTATTTTCTCCAGCATAATACTTGGCTTCCATGTAGTTTAGCCTGCTATTTATTTTTGTTTCAATTAGTTTCTTTCAATAGTTTTAAATTATAGTAAAATATATCATAAAATTTGCCATTTTAAACTTTTTTAAGTGTAAAACTCAGTGGCATTAATTATATTCACAATGTTGTACAACTGTCACCAACTGTCTATTACCAAAACTTTTTCATCACCCCAAACAGACACTCTGTACCCATTAAGCAACAGCTCCCCATTCTCCACCCTCTAGCCCCTGGTTACCTCTAATCTACTTTCTATCTCTATGAATTTGCCTATTCTAGATACTGTATATAAGTGAAATCATATAACACTTGTCCTTTTGTGTCTGGTTTATTTCATTGAGCATAATGTTTTCAAGGTTTATCCAGTTGTAGCAGGTATTGTAACTTCATTTCCTTTTATGACTGAATAATACTGTAATTGTATGGATATACCACATTTTATTTATCCATTCATCTGTTGATGGACACTTGGATTGTTTTGACCTTCTGGCTGTTGTGAACAGTGCTACTATGAATATTCATGTACAAGTATCTGAGTCTTATTTTCGGTTCTTTTGGGTATATACCTCGGAGTGGAATTACTGAGTCATATGGTAATTCTGTGTTTAACTTTTTGAGGAACCACCAAACTATGATTAGTTTTTAATTCTAAAATATCCAGAATTTGTTTTAATTCTGCTTGTTTGGTACTCTTTCATTTTGAATACTCTGATTCATCCCAGGAATTGTAGCTATGCACGTTGAAACCCTAGAAGCAGTGCATCGAGAGAGTAGAAGACTTCCACCTATACAGAAGGTAATTATTCCAGACTACATGCTTTCAGAGTATAAAATCTCTTAAAAAAGCAACAGTAGACAGTTGTGCCCCAGAAAGTACCTTCTCCTAACCTTCTACAGAGACCAGCTCTAGTTTTAATGATACATTAAACTTTGAGAGGAGTTTACATGTAGATCCTCATAAAAAAGTATAGTGAAACAGAATAGTTGATCAACAAAGGAGCAATAATAACCTCTTGTTGAGTCTACTTTTATAGGCAAGGCATAAATTATGAACATTCTAACTTCCAAGCCCAAGCCACGATTTTATGCCCTGCCTGTTTCCCCCCAAAAATGACTTAAGGCAATTACCATAAAATCACCAGGTTCCTGAATCTGTATGCATTACAAGCATACATCGCAAACATCTGGGAAGTCTATTAAAAATTGAGAGGCCTGAATCCCAGCCCAGCCTCCTGAATAGGAGTACCCTGGGACCTGGCCTGGGAATCTGTACTTTAACAAGCCTCCCAGATGATTATTTTGCAGTTAGTCTGGCACCAGTCTGTGGGACTAGGGCTCAAGACCCTCTTACCTATATAACAGAACTACTAAAAATAAATTCAAAGGAGAAATCAGAAGCCAGATGGAAAGGAGAGATAATTCTATCAGAAATCTGACACACAGTGATCATTATACTTTGGCTTTACATTTAGCTCTGAGGTTCCTAGAGCCAACAAAAAGAATAGTGCTGATTTATATAGTTTTTATTGCTCAGTAAAAAAAAATAATAAGCGTATTATATCTTCAGGAGAGATGGATTTTTTTGAACCCTTCAGGGGAGTGTATCATGTGGTTCCTTACTTCCCAAGATGTATAAATGGTCATAGCTTGGCCATTTTTTGTGTTAATCTTTATAAAAGGCTAAGAAAGGCTCTTCAAAGATGCATCCATTTTTTTTAAATATTTTTTTTTCAATTTTCAAAGTAACAATGCTTTTGTATAAAATTGAAACATTAAAGAAGCACACATTGTACAAAATGAAAGTCCCCCATGGTCCTCCTCACCCCGACCTCTACCCTTAACCATGATAGCACCACCTTTAACAGTTTGGTTCATATTCTAAAAGGGGATCATAATATACACACTGGTTGGTAGCTCTTTTTTTACTTAGCAGTGTATTCTGGCATCTTTCTATGTTCACATATATAGATCCATGTCATTCTTTTTAATGGTTGCAAAATGTTCCATTGAATAGGTATCTCAAAAAGTTTAGTAATTTCCAATGATTTTACTGTGAATAAGCAATGCTGAGAAGAATCTTTTTACATTTGGATATAGAAACATCATTTCTGCCTCTTCCCAAATCTGTTTACTCATTTTGGCTACTTGGGAAGTCTGGCTCAAATTTTTTAGATCTGTAACTGCAAAGATAACCTTGGTCTAAGGGTTGGAAATCCCACTAGAGTTGTGTTTAAATTAACTTTCTCTGTTGCTAGCCCAAGATTCTTAGACCTGCTCTACTGCCTGGAGAAGAAATTGTTTGTGAAGGTCTTCGAGTCCTGCTGGATCCTGATGGAAGAGAAGAAGCCACTGGAGGCCTTCTTGGAGGCCCTCAGCTCCTGCCAGCAGAAGGAGCCTTGTTCCTCACCACATATAGAATTCTGTTCAGAGGGACTCCCCATGATCAGCTAGGTATGGCTCATATAATGCCATCAGAACAGGGTTATCTATGTGCTACATGAGGCTTTGATTCCATCTGTGTGCAGTGATTTGCGAGTCAGTTCAGATTCAGAGTAAGCCTTTTTACTACACAGATTTTTTTTTAGAACTTTTGTCTGTCAAAGCTAATGATAATTTGGATCATAGATTCTTATTTGAAGAACCAAAGGTATCTTCTAGAGAGCAAACCACGGTTCATCCACTGAAACTATAATAATTTCATGAGGCAGCATTTTGTGACTTAGGGATATTCATAGTATCCAGCTACTAACATCCTCTGCTGATTTGCCCCACCTTCTGAGTCCTGCAGTAAACTGTAAGGCTGAGGTTTTCCAGACTCATGATCCCTTTTGTGGAAGGGTGTGCTAAGCATTGCAGGGCTGTACAGCACTAACTAACTAACTCCACTTCTCTCATTCCATTTCAACTAACCCCATTCCTCTCTTAGCAGACCTCTCTTCTATTCAGCAGACCTCTCTTCTAAGAAGATACCTCTCTTCTATTCACTAAACTCCCTCAACTTCTGTTTACTACTATGCTCTACAATCTTCTGTATTAGAAAGGAATAGCATACCTTATCAAGTCTGAATTATCTTTTTTAAATCTCTATATAAACTATTCTGGTTGATAGGAAAAGCATATAAGGTTTTGGGTAAAATTATTGGACTCCAAATCAAGAAGCTCAGGTTTAGATCACTGTTGACCAATCTTGATATCTTAAGTGAGTCCCCTAACCTCTCTGAGTTTCAATTTCCCCTTTTATAAAATTAGGGAATTGGGCTTGCTTGGTGATAATGCAGTTGCTCTCAGCCTTGACTGCGTGTATGAATTATCTGGGAAGCTTTAAAAAAAAGGGTTTTTTTCTGGGCCTAACTCTCAAACAATTGAATTAGAATCTGTAATAGGATTCTAGGAGGGGGAACCCCCCCCAAGGCATCCGTGTATTTTTGTTACATACTGAGGATTGAGAAACATTGGGATAAATGGTCACTAGAATTCTTTTCTCATCTGAAATTATTTATTCAATAGCATTTGATGAGTGTGTACTATGTGTTATGCACTTTGTTAGACAGTGGAATTCAGATTTATAAACTGTATTATCTTCAAAATCTCACAGTTGTATAATCCCTTGCTTAGACAGAATCAAGATGGTTTATTGGTCATAAAGATTGCTTACCACATGAAAAGCAAAAAGCTTGTAAAATTCAGTAAAGAAAATGAATCAGCAGGAATAGCTGTGCTCTTTTGAAAAAGAGAGCAAAATTTCTCAATCCTCTCCTGTCATGTTACTGTAAATAAATTACATTTGTATTTGTAAGCAAGTGTATTTTTAAAACTAAATATCTAGTACTTAAAGCATTTTTTTACTAAAACCTTTGTGAGCTCAGTGGCCATAAACATATATTTTGGGCATATAAATATACAAGATACTTAGTCATTTAAATTGCTCTAATTTATGTCTTTTAAAGAAATCAAAGCCATATTTAGTGTGAAAGCTTGTATTGGTCTCTTGTTTTTTCCTGACAATTTTTGGATTAATTTCACATTTTAGGAAAATTATTTTCATCAGAGAAAAGTTTTGTATTTGCCTCTTTTCTCTTTTTAAGTTAATTTAAATTTTAAAATTTCTCCTTTAATACCACATAGAAATCTGATCATTTGACATGTGTTATATAAGTCATTTAATACATCTTAGAACTTAAGTCCTGTGTATGACTTGATTTTGTTTAGGCTCTAGGTATGAGTCTAATATAAGAGAATTTTCCAGGTTAGGAATTCAGAAGTTCAGGGACTGAGGAATTCTGATAATAATAAGTAGATTACTTAATATATGGGCTCTTAAGTCAGATAAACCTAGTTCAAATCTCACCCCCTTTGGCTTACTAGCTGAGGGGCCTTGCCCATTGCTCCTCCTTTCTGTTACTTGTACCACTGCCTGAAATGCCCACCCTTTCCCCCTCTGCAGATCCAAACCTACATTCTCTTCAACGCTCACCTTCTCTCTCACTTCTTCCAGGAATCAGTCTCTAGCCATCTAGCGTGCAGAAGTCTTCTCCCCTTCTGAAATATTTAAAGCCATGTTCCCTCAAACCTAGGAGCTAATTGCATGTTGTTGTATTCTGTATTCTGCATGTGACTTTCCTCCCCCGTGGGGAACTGTGAGCTCTCCAAGGGAAGCTTCATGTGTGCTACTTCTTTTCTAGATGCTCATCTTCATACCCTCAGGTAGTTGATAAATAATTATTTGTATTTTCCCTTTCTTGCTTTAATATTTAAACTCCTGAAAATCTTGGGCCTAAGCCCAATCATATATCTTCTGAAGGCACATATACATAGTATAGCACCTTTATACAGAAACAAACTTTAACAATCTTTTCTCTTTTGCTTTATTATTACATTAAATATGATAAGTGTCTTTTCAATATTTGAAGATACTTCTTTTCTTCTGTATAAAACCTACCCTTCCTATAAGATACCTTAAACCAGATGATCTTGTGTGGCACATAATAGGCTGGGGAACTAGAATGAAGCCTGGCAGGCTGAGACAGTTCCTTCATTCCGGGAAAGGATTGTTTCTCAGGAATGAATTGCCATGCAACAAAACTAATGAATGCGATTCTAGAGTCGTGGCACTTTCTCTCACTGCATTCCTGGACATTGTCCTTTCCAGACACATTTCTCCGGCAGAGGCTGGTGAAATGAGCGCAGAGACTCTAAAAAAGAGCTCTAGAAAAGGGCTTCCCTGGTGGCGCAGTGGTTAAGAATCCGCCTGCCAATGCAGGGGACACGGGTTCGAGCCCTGGTCCGGGAAGATCCCACATGCCGCGGGGTAGCTAAGCCCGTGAGCCACAACTACTGAGCCCACACACCACAACTACTGAAGCCCACGTGCCTAGGCTCCGCAACAAGAGAAGCCACCACAATGAGAAGCCCGCGTGCAGCAACGAAGACCCAATGCAGCCAAAAATAAATAAATAAATTTATTTTTAAAAAAGAAATGAGCTGTAAAGTGCTGTTGCTTAGTCTGTACCCTGTCTTCCTATAGTTGGTGAGCAGACAGTTGTGCGAAGTTTTCCCATTGCCTCCATCACCAAGGAGAAGAAGATCGCAATGCAGAACCAGCTACAACAGAACATGCAAGAAGGACTGCAGATCACATCAGCATCTTTTCAGGTATTAAGAAAGGGAGCCATTTGTCTCCTGTTTAAAAGTTTTCTACAAATGATGTCATGGCCACTTTCTTTTGATCATATGGTCAGGAGTTAGAGGATGAGGAGAATTAGAGGGTCTGAGAGGGTAATCTTTGATTGAGTCAACTCTTGAATGGTATTGGATTTAATCCTCCATTTCCTGAGCCCTGCAGTCAACTCAGAGTAGTAACAGATTATCTGTTGATATTCAGTGATCTTAGAAATTCAGACGCACACAGTTGACTCTTATTCTGTGCCAAGTCATACCTCAGTTTGGGTGTGATAAAGTCTTTAGACAGAAAGCATCTCTTGGGATCTATTTCAGAAGGAAATGCCCTGTGGCTCTTCTATGGAAAAGGTAGAGCTCTGAGAATTATAGCTAGGTCTAAGGTTCTAAGTAACCCCTGATGAAGCAAAGGCTTTTTCAGGGAGCTCTGAACGTATCAGAACTTGTGAAATTATTGATGCAAACCAGACACTTGGAAGAGTGATCTTTTCTTAGTTTTCCTTTTTTTATAATTCTCGGTCTGCGACATTGTGCTCTTCTCACTCTTCCTGCCTTGTCTCTGACTTCTCAGATTTGCAGGGGTTCCAGTTCTTGCCTCGTTCCTTCCAGGCAAGAAGCCCTCCCTAGTACCTCCATATGCTAATTGTGTGAAATGTAAGTCTGCTGATCTCTAGGCCCAGACCTTCTCTGGTCACCTGAGAGTACTGACCTCCTAGAGATTTCTTCACTATTCCAACTGCCAAAGGACTCTAAACTAGAATGCTGCATGGGTCTACTGGCTAGGATTCTAGTCAAACTGAATTTTTTCTTCCTAGGTTTATAGTATCTCTGGGTAGGAAGAGACCTTCTTAGGCCAAATTCCCTATCTAGAACCAACAGTTAATAAATGAGAAGGACATGTTTCCTACTCCAGCCACTATAAGTTAATTTCCCTATCCCATCATAGAAAAGATAGTCTTGAATTCCCTGGCTGTCCAGTGGTTAGGACTCTGTGCTTTCACTGCCGAGGGCCTGTGTTCATTCCCTGGTCAGGAAACTAAGATCCCACAAGTCGTGTGTCTCAACCAAAAAAAAAAAAAAAGAAAAGAAATTGAGAAAAGATAGTCTTAAAGAAACTCAACTTCAAGATACACGATTTTCCTTGCCAACTAACCATCTATAGCAAGTAAACCTTTCTGAGCCTTTTTTATTTTTGAAATTTTAAAATTTTATTGCATGATATCCAAGGTCCCTTCAACTTCGAAACTCTTGCCATTTAGTATTATTATTTTTTGGTTATTTTTTTGTTATTTCAGTAATTTGGGGGAAGCTATCTGGAAATCCTTAATGTTTCTGATATGTTTAATTTCTTTTGTCCCTAGTTGATTAAAGTAGCATTTGATGAAGAAGTGAGTCCAGAAGTAGTAGAGATCTTTAAGAAACAGCTGATGAAGTTTCGTTATCCTCAGTCCATTTTTACCACCTTTGCTTTTGCTGCTGGACAAACTACCCCACAAATAATTTTACCCAAGCAGAAGGAAAAGAACACTTCCTTTCGGTAAGAAGACAGGTTTCTTCATTTCAGCCCTCCCATAGTTGACTGTCAGGCCAAGTGACCTATCTTTTGGGTCAATATGTGACTGTTCTTTTTGTTTGCTGTTTTGTCACACCCATTGAACCAAGCTCAGGAGTTATGGAACAGCAGCATCAATATATGTAACCATCATGTCCATTGATCATGATGCATTTTTAGAATGTGAAATTCTGTTTTCCCTTTTTCCTGTACTGATCGCTTTCTAACTTCAGTTTTCATTAATATCCAGGTCTAGTAGACAGTTTTGCTCTGGTCTAGAGATGAGAATGTTTATTTTTTCTTTTTTTGTAACTTTTTATTTAGATACAATTTCAAATTTATAGAAAAGTTACAACATAGTACAAAGGATCCCTGTATACCCTTTACCCAGATTCACCAGTTGTTTGTTTTATTCCATTTTCTTTATCATTTTCTCTCTCATATATATTTTTTTTCTAAACCATTTGCGTTACATATATAATGCCCCTTTATCCTTAAATACATCAATATACATTTCCTAAGAACAAAGACATTATCTTATATAACCACAGTACAGTAATCACAACCAGGAAATTTAATTGTCATAAAACTTTTACCTAACCCAGATTCCATATTCAAATTTTGCTTATGAGCCTTTACAGCTACTTTTTTTTCTGTCTGGTACAGGATCCAGTCCAGGATCAGGCATTGCATTTACTTGTCATATTTCTTTAGTAGGAATCCTTATTTTCTGATGAAAATGTTGAGGAATTCATGTTGAAACTTTTAAATTTCAGTTATTACAAAATAACAATTGCTTTAAAATTCTCTTCAGTTAGTGATAAAATATAAGGCTTAACATTTCAGTCCATTCATCATCAAACACCTGGAATTTGGACATCTGCTAGTACAAATTACATATTAGGGAGTACTCTGCAGATTTTGGAGAAAAGGCCTTCTTTTTGCCTGAAAGTGGGGTAGGTTGGGGATTATAGGTGATTTGAGTCATTTCTAAACTGCATAGCTAGCCACTTGTACCGTTGTTACCTGGTGAGCAAAAGAGACCACGTATAGCCAGATATGAGATGCTGAAGAAGTATGAACAGCTTTCTAGGCAATTACAATGGTGAGCTAAGCATCTTATCTTAGCACTGTGGGGTCACAGGGGAGCCTATGATATTCATTATCTCAGCCCTCTATGGAAGAAACAAAGTTTTGTATGGTGTTTTATGTTTAGAAACTGTCAGGGTGGGCTTGGTTATATAAATCTATAAAATCAAGCTGATTCTGTCAAGCTACAACAGAGATATAGCAATTTTAAATTTTTAAATATCTTAGAATTGTCTTGCATATATAAAACAAAAGATATAGCTCTAGCTGGAAAAAATTCAAAAATCCCTTTAAGTTACACCTGAAGTGATTCACAATAGGTTTAATTTAGGAAATACCAGTATTCTGTGATTTCTAACAACTATGTAAAACATGCTCATAACCCTCAGATTTACACTTCAGATCACTAAAGACAAGGACTGGTAAAACTATTTGACAACAAAAGAATCCTTACCACCTTTCATCGAATGACAAGGAAACACAAAAAGAGTTCTGTTCTTTGCAATAAAGAAGAACATAATCAAAAACAATCTTACTTGAAACCTTCATCTCAATATGATTATTCAGGAAATATGTTCTTTGTTTAATTCTTTGAATTGTAGATATCTATACCCAGAATTTCTATCAGCAAGAAAAAGTAACCATTTAAATAAATAAAGTACTTTTAGGTCCAAATGACTTAAATCCTAGTTTCTCTTGAATTAAAGCTGACTCTCAAAAGGATACTCAAATTTCTGGTTTCTTATTTTTTCTCCTCTCAAAGAGGGGAATGATTTTACTCTTTTCTGTATCTCAGAAGGCTTCTAGTGTCAGAAGGCAGGACACCACACATACACATTTAAAACACTTAAGAAATAAGTAAAGGTGTTGCCAGTTATAATTGTCAAGATCTTAAAGAAAAACTTATGAGTTAGTAGAGAGTTTGAATCAGCAGAGAAGGAGGCAGGCTAGCTTTCCATGGAGGAGGACTTCCGCAAGCATAGTCTATGGGAACTGGTGGGGGGAGTGGCATGGATAACCAGAGTAGGTTAGGGGCATGTTTGACCAAAAAGCCAAACTGAGGAGTTTAGATGGGGAATGATAAGTAGTTTGTGTCCCACTCTAGGTTCTTGCATTTTTGCCTAAAACAGTGTCCTGATGACAGCAGTGTTTTATGGGAAATTAGTCTGCTGACATATAAAAAGTGACCTAAAGAAAGAGAGGCTTAATGAAGGTCTGGACAATGCTAGTGGCTGTGGGAATAGAGAAGAAACAAGTTGAGCAACGTAGGTATCAAAAAATATAAGTGACATCTTCATATTAAATTGACATTCTCTTTGGTTTTGTGACTTGTAGCACCTTCTCAAAAACAATTGTGAAAGGTGCCAAAAGGGCAGGGAAAATGACGATTGGGCGGCAGTATTTATTGAAGAGGAGGACAGGGACAATTGTGGAAGAGAGAGTGAACCGTCCTGGATGGAATGAAGAGGATGACATATCTGGTATGTGAGAACTTGTTTTTCCTTCATGAATGAACTTTATATCTTTCTTCTTATATGAGTAAGAACAAGAGACTAAGACATAGTTGCACTTAATCCTGACTCTCAAAAACCTAGATCTATCTAATAAGATGAGAGGCACTTACCAGCTTCTCAGAACTGGAAAAAAAAATTTTTTATTTTCCCAATATTCCATTGTTCAGATAAGATTTTGTTAAGTTATATTCCTCCTCTACCAAATCCATAGAGCTGATTGGCCACTGTTATGTGGGTCTCATTAAAGGGAAAAAGAAAGAAACCCCACTACATAGAAAATTTAGGTATAAAGTAGTCCCCCATACGTTATTGTTATGGAATAAGAATAAGGAAATAAGGGCATTAAATATTCAAAGTTGAAGATTTGAGGTTTTGGTAAGAACATTGTGGGTGCTCTTCATCAAAATGGGGGCCTAAGATGAAGGCATTCTTAGATGATAAGAAAAAAGTGCCTGCTAAATATTTAAAAGAGCAGAATCTGGGAAGCGGAGATAACTCTCCGTCAGGAAAATAAAGGCAGAAAACTAGCAGCAAAAGTTATTCCTTAACCTAGTGTCAAGTATGCTTATGGAATTAACACTAGAGAGAATCTGGTCTAATAGAGAGGATGCCATTGTACCCTTTTCTTTCTCAGGCTCTTAGACTCAATCAGTGATTATACAACTGCTACTTTTACTCCTACTAATAACAACAAGAACATTTTAAAGATAGAAACCTCACCTTTAGAGAGCTCACTAGCTAAAGGTCTCCATTTCAGTATGTGTATCTACGGGCTTGCCTCTGGGGGCAGTGAAAAGACCATTTATTGGAACCCTGGCTTCTCACAGTCACATGGAAAGCCATACAAAAACTACTGCTACCCATCACTATTGACTTCTAATTCAAAGATTTTATGATTTCACAGAACAAAAACTTATTCTATGATAGTTATTCCACCAAAAGACCAAATTATATAATGCTCTTTGCTCCTCTGAAGAGGCCAACACAAATAAAACTGATACCTAATGATATATTTGCATTGTGAAGTTCACAAACTAAAGCACAAAGTCTTATAGAGATAAGCTGGGGGGTTTTTTTCCTTTTAATGGAAGAGAGCCATATCATTCCCTTTGACTTTAGAACTTTGAGTACATTTCCAAAAACTTTGAAAGCTTAATTTGACTTCTCTCACTTTAAAAATAAACAGGGAAGTAAGTAAAGATAGTCTTTAACATGGAAATTTTTTTTTTTTAGTTAGAACGTGCAGTACCAATTAGGAATGTTGTTTTTTTTAAAATCCTCCCTAAAATACTTCATTATTGGGAATTCTTCCAACATCTAAAATCTTAAAGGATTCTGTAACCTGCGATTGCAAAATTGTGAGGGAGTTTCCCATATATACCACATCCTCGGACAAAATATAACTTCTACGAAATACAACTCCTTCATACCTAAGAAAGGTCATTTCCCACTAGTGACCTTCTGCTTAATCTAAAAATTTCTAATAAAAATTTATGCTGTTTGAAGTTAACTGAAACCTGGAATGATGAGTTTATGTAGTGATCATGTTAGAGATCAGTTTTACTGACAGGTTAGTCTCTCACAAAGTATGAATGTTTATTCTATAGAGTCCTAAACAGGAATCACTACAGGTGGACATTAATAAGCAAGCCTGACTGAAACAGAAAAATATGGGTAATGAATTCAAAATTAGATTGTTTTTAGAAATTTTGAGTTAATTTCCCTGACACTTTGAGTTAGTTGAGCTCCTGATGTTTTATTTCCTGACTATTACAGTTTTAATTTATGTTTAAGCATAATGATTCCTCAGAGAAGTTACATGATTTAATTTTGGTATACATAGCACCTCTAGCCCTAATATAAACCTCTCTTGGTTAAGTATCCTCTTCAGAAATAAGTTTTTAATCCTCTACTTTGAGCTGTTTCTGCCATCACAGTTTCAGATGATAGTGAACTCCCCACAAGTACCACCCTGAAGGCTTCGGAGAAATCTACAATGGAACAGTTAGTGGAAAAAGCTTGTTTCAGAGACTATCAGCGTTTAGGTTTGGGAACCATAAGTAGCAGCTCTTCTCGCTCAAAACCAGAGTACTTTCGAATCACTGCCTCCAACAGGATGTATTCACTCTGCCGGAGGTAAGTCTGTTGGTGGTGTCCAAAAAGAGACCTTTCCTTCCTTCCATTTGCATCTTGAATGGGCTGTTTGCATCCATAGCACAGAGAGAAAGAGAGATGCTAGAAAACAGGAGCAAGGTGTCCAGGGGTATGTGTGTTTAAGGGACACTTTTTATGCAGCATGTGCAAGCATCTCACTGACATTCTCAGAAGTACAGTTATATCACTGAACAGTGCCTATATTAGATCAGAAAGTGAATGGTAACAGTTTTTGTCCGCTTTATGAATTTCCCATATTTGTCTTTCTCTTCCCATTTGCCTCTCTTCTAACATGTCTGAGATAACTTGAGTAAGAATAGAATTTGCCCAGGCAGAGAGGAGAGATGAAAATCTGCTATAGGTCAGGGGTCTGCAAACTTTTTCTTTAAAGGGCCAAATAGTACATACATATTTTCAGTTTTGCAGGGTATATGTTCTCTCATCGCAGCTACTCAACTCTGCCACTGAAGCAGCCATAGATGGTACATAAATAAATGGGCAAGGCCAGTTTTGGCCCACAGGCTGTAATTTGCTAACCCAAGTGTAGGTAGGGTTTCCTTATGCTGTCTAATTAGAATTTTTTCAGGAGATATTACTTAAAGAATGTAAATGAACACATGTTCTTTTTTCTGTTCTTTTGTCTGTTGCTGTTTTATATATCTGTTAAGCCCTATTCCATGCTTTATATCTTTTAAAACTACATTTCTACCATCCACAAGTTTAATCATTTTCATTTCCAGGTAAATTCTATTCTTTGCATTTATAAATTACTGGTTTGATTAAATACAATAATGCTGTGAAAGTACTTTGTAAGTTGTAAGCCTTGTACATATCTTAGAAAGTTGTCTTAACGTTACTATTAGTTTCAATCCTACTGTTTTCAAAGAACTATAGATATCTCATTTTAAATGACAATTTAGATGTACAAATACCAATGTGAAACTTGAGAAACAGATTGGGAGTATAGTGTGAGATTTGGGACAGATAAAATTTTTGCATTAAGTACTGAAAGGCTGTGATTTTGTTGAGTATGCAGTAATTTTCCTGATACTGTATCGTTCTAACTATATTCTCTTCAAAGGTGTAAGGTGTGATGTCCTACTATTTGAGAAGCTTGCTATCAAAATCATACCTGACAGTGAGAAAACAGACATTATTTATCATTTCAATCTGTCAGAAACAAAATAAAATCTTAACAGACCACTTATTAGAACACTTATTATAAAGAACTTATGGTGATATTAAATAACGTAAATCCCTCAAGCTATTAGAAGGAAGGAAATGGAATAATAAAAAATAATCCAAAAGAAGGCAAGAAAGGAGAGAAAAGGAAGTATGGAACAGATGGGACAAATAGAAAGCAAAGAGTAAGATGGCAAATTTAAATTCAAATATATCAGTAATTATGTTACTTATAAATTGATAAATGCTCCAATTAAAAGAAAAAGATAATCAGAATTTTTTTAAGCTTTATGCTGCTTTTAAGGGCTTTATCTAATGTACAAGATTACAAAAAGGTTGAAAGTGAACAGAAAGAATACACCATGCAAAACTACCTTTAAAAAAACCTATTGTCACTATATAAATATTAAAGTAGATTTTTAAAGTAAAATTTTACTAGCAATAAAAAAGGATGGTTCATAATGACAAAAGTTTCATTTCATGCAGAATTTATTATAAACAAGTATAGTTTATTACAAGAATACAGAACTGGCTTGACAATTGAAAATTAATCGGCATAGTTCACCACATTAAAAGAATTATGAAGTGTTTTAAGTTCATTGTATACAGAAAAGCATTTTATAAAGTGTAATATATATTTATGATTTTTTACAAAAGAACCCTAAGCAAATTGGAAATACAGGGGAAGCTCCTTAATCTCCTAAGTGTCTAAAAAAATCCTATAGCAAAAATTACTTAATGGTAAACTATTGAAAACTTGTACTCTGAGATCAGGAAAAGAATGCCCACTATCACCACTTCCAATCAGTGTTGTACTAGACGTCTTAGGAAGTACAAAAAGACTAGAAAAGTAGATAATAAAAGTCAGAAAAATTGAAAAGAAAGAAATAAAACTGTATTATTCACAGATGATCTGATTATACACATAGAAAATCTGAAGGAATCAACAGATAAACTTGTTATATTAATAAGTGAATTTAATAAGGTCACTGGTACAAGGTCATTATACAAAAATTAGTCATATATGTACCAAAAACAAATAATTAAAATATGAAATTTTAAATGATGTTATTTTAGTACTACTGATACTACTTAAAGTCTCACTAAAAAACGTTAAATACTTAGGAATAAATCTAATACAAGATGAGTAAGACCTCTACATGGAACAGTCAAAACAATATTAAGGATCATTAAAGATACAAATAAATAGATATTTAATGTTCTTGGACTAGAATATTCAATATTCTAAAACTGTGATTTCTCCAGACATTGATCTATAGATTCGATGCAGTCCCAATCAAAATCCCAGAAAAATGTTTACAGAAATTGAAAAGATGATTCTAAGAGTTACACTAAAATGCAAAAGGCTAGAGGTAGTCAGGATAGTGTTATAGAATAACACTGCAGGATATCAAGACTTTTTATAAAGCTACAGTAATTAAGGCAGTATGGGATGTACACAGGAATAGACAAACAGACCACTAGAGCAAAAGAGGGAATATAGAAATATCTCAACATATAAGAACACTGGGTTTAAGATAAAGATAGCACTTAAGAGCAGTGGATAAAAGATGTTTTTTTCAATATATGGTGCTGGATATCCATACAAGAAAAAAGTTAATTTTGACCTCTACCTTACACTGCATAGACAAAAATCAATTCCCATTGATCTGTAGATCTACCTGTAAAAGGTTAAAATAATTAAAAGCTTCCAGAAGACAGGAGAATATCTTCATGACCTTGAAGTAGGGAAAGATTTAAGACAGGAAAAACACTATCCAGAAAGTAAAAAATTGATAAATTAAGAAGTCTTATATATCAGAAGACATCATTAAGAGAGTAAAAAGGCAATAACTAATGGCAGAGGATATCCTCTTTTGTGAGGATATCCTGGTGGGCAATAAATATCTGAAAAGATGCTTGTATGGCTGTTAGCATAACTGATGCCATCTTGGGCCCTTACGGTTTCTCCTGTCTTTCGCTGACCCTACCAAGCACTGTACTATGCAGTGAACCACTTCTCTGGCATCAAGAGCTTTGTCGTTAATAGATATTGTTTAATGATCATTAGGACCAGGTAGCCTCTATGCTCTGTTAGTCCCCAAACAATGATGAAAACCTTCCCTTAAGTATTCCCAGTACCCATGAGACTAGTTACCTATTCATATCTCTTAACTTAAGAATGCACATCCTGTTTCCAAGCACCTACCCCCATACCCTAGGTTAACTATAAAATTGTCCCAGTGGCCCCTCAGTGGCTTGGAGTGCAGTTGAGAATGTTTCCTCATCATTATTCACCCGATCTAGATCCCACCCTATGAGTTAGCTACCCTGTAATAAACTGATCCATTAATTATATGGAGCTGCCTGTCTGATTTTTTAGTCTCAAGATGCCTTCTCAGTTTGGTGGGTACTTTTGGTTCCCTCCATCCTCCAACAATGCTCAACCTATTAGTCTTCAGATAAATACAAATTAAAGTCCCAGTGAGACTGCTTTATACCTGCAAAAACGGCTAAAATTTAAAAGACCAACACTACAAAATGCTAGTAAAAATGTTGAGCAAGTAGAGCTCTTTATTGCTGGTGTGACTGTAAATTGGTTAAACAGCTTTAGAAAGCTGTCTGGCAGCATCTGCTAAACTTCTAGACATGTATTGAACAGTGCACAATCTGTCATGTATCTGTTGGAAATTCTACTCCATCTAGGAATGCATATGTTCTCCCAAAAGACAACTGCAAGAATGTTCATGGCAACATGTTTCTTACATAGTCAAAAACTAGAAACTACTCAAAATCAACAATAGAAGAATAAATAGTATAATCACATAGTGAGCTACTATATAGCAATGAAAATGAACAGACTACAGTTATATGCAAAGGCATGGATGGGTCTCATAAACATACTGTTGATCAAAAGAAGCCAGACACAAAAATATAAATTCTATTCGTTCCTTTTTTGTTCAGAAAACAGGCAAAACTCATCCATGTTGTTAGCAGTCAAGGATAGTGATAATCTTTGAGGAGGAAGAGGGAGAAATAGTGATTGGGAGGTGACACAGGGGATGCTGGTTATGGTCCATTTCTTGACCTAGGTGCTAGTGATATGGATTTCTAAAAAGAAATAGAGGGCCCTAAATAATGGAACTGCTTTTCAAGTCTTCTTGAATGATTATGTCTATAGCTAGGTCTCTGTATCAGTTTGTGGTATTAGAAGAATACAGCTTGTAACTTCCTGAAGCATGGAAGTACTAGGTTTTCAGAATACTTCCAAGGTACCTCTGGTTAAGTATTAATGTCACGGATTTGTGCACGGAAAATGGCTAACATGTTAAATTTCATGTTAGGTATATTTTACCACAATAAAAAAAGTCACAAAAAAAGACATGGATTAGAGGTTAGGAGGTTATTAATATGAAATCTCTTTGTTCTAATATTTCTAAATAAACTAAAGGAAAGAAATGCTCTGAAAGCTGCCTGTCTTCTAGTACTTAGTAATCTTTAAAAACAAGGTCTCTTGCCTGTTTTTCATTTTCCCAGCATCATATCCTGTAACTTTACGAGCTAATCTTTTTTTAAAATTATCAACATGTAGTGTTAATAAAATATTTAAACGTACTTGACATTTGAACGAATTGTTTTCATACCAAAGATCATTTGGTTTTGATTTTTAATCCTTTCACCATCTCTGGCAGTCTAAATATTAGTGTACTCTATTCTCTGTTGTCATTTCAGCAATCCAATGAGTTGACAGTTTAATTTGTCATTCTCATAAAGTTGACACTAATACATTAATCTTGGGACTTCCCTGGTGGCACAGTGGTTAGGAATCCGCCTGCCAGTGCAGGAGACACGGGTTCGATCCCTGGTCCGGGAAGATCCCACATGCCGCAGATCAGCTAAGCCCGTGAGCCACCACTACTGAAGCCTGTGCGTCTAGAGTCCATGCTCTGCAACAAGAGAAGCCACTGCAATGAGAAGCCCGCACACAGCAACGAAGACCCAACATAGCCATAAATAAATTAATTAATTTTTTAAAATACATTAATCTTGCAATCTTTATTTCAAGTCATGTATAAGGCAAGGGAAATCATGTTTAACAGAAGCCTTTTTAATAATTCTTTGTAACGTTTTCATTTTCTAAGCTTGTTCCTCAGCAAAAGGCTGCAGTATCACTGAAGGAGGCTTATTAAAAATAATAATAATAATACAGATTAGTGGATGAGTTAGCTGTCTTCACCATCTAGGCCTTTTCTTCTCAAACCCTAAAGAACTGAGTTAAAACTTAGTTTCATGTTTGAAGTATATGTCTTACCACTCCACCAATATGTTTGAGTCTTAGAAAATTACTATGATATTATGATATTCATGTTCTTATATTCTCTTTCTCTCCATTTCTTTTTTCTTCTCCTCTCCCCACCCCTCCTCGCCCATCCAAATTATTCTCTTTCTCCCTTCCATGTCCCTAAAGCTATCCTGGCCTTTTAGTTGTACCTCAAGCTGTACAGGACAGTAGTTTACCAAGAGTAGCCCGCTGCTATCGACACAATCGCCTGCCTGTTGTATGTTGGAAGAACTCAAGAAGCAGTACCCTGCTTCTGCGATCTGGAGGATTCCATGGGAAGGGAGTAGTTGGCCTTTTTAAATCTCAGAACTCCCCTCAGGCAGGTAAGCAGCTCTCTTACAGCGGTATTCTGATCCTTCCACTTCAGAGTATTCCAAAAAATGAAGGAAGTAAAATCTGGGAATGCCAGTTGTACCCTTTCATCGAGCCTCTCACACATAGCCTTTTCCACGGTGCTATATACATGTACAGCTTAAGAACTAGACTTGACAATGTGGGGCTCCACCTTGAATTTGCCATCTTGCTTAATATGTCTGTGTATATTTGGATTTTAATAGAAATTAACATAATGGAAGTCTTTGGTTCTAGGCTGTTTTCACTTCACAAACCAGAGTATCCACAGATGGAAACAGATTACATATACTAATCATTTTCTTTTCTTTTGGGAAGCATTCAAATATATTTAACCACTTCAGAAGCAAATAGGGATTCTGTCCCATGTGGTATAAGATATTCTATCTCATTCCTACAAGTCTCTCTCTCTCACACACACACACACACACACACACACACGAGGGCAAACTAATGACCAAAATGCTGCTTTAGGAGCTCTCAAGCAGAGAGGTTTTCAGAAAGCCAGAGGCTGGCCAACTTAAAAAAGATATACTAAGTGCACTGCCCCTTTTTCTGAGGATATTTTTGAGCACCATGTCTGAGGTCTGAGGTCAGTCAGGAGCTATATTTTGCTAACCTTTCTCATAACTTCTAGCTTAAAGTAGATGCTCAATAAAATTAAACAAGGACCGCTAAGATATCAGATCCAGTTTAGGGATGGCTGCTGCATTCTTTCCTCTTTGGAAATGAACTCACTCAAGGTCAGTGGTTCAGTAGGTAGAACCATGTGCTTTTTGATATCTCTTCTTTATTCTCATCTGTTCCTTCCTGAAAGTTAAAGGTTGGCCAGTACGTCTTTGATCATTCAGTTGACTGAGGGCATGACACACACCACGCTATTTTATTATTGTTGTTGTTGTTATTGTTATTATTTCACCTGGCATTTTTGTGTAATTGAAGGCAGTTGGCTTTTAACTTTTTCTGCCCAGAGGAATCCTCCCAAGCCACATAATGGGTATAATAGAACACAGCATATGTAGGTTATATAAAGTGAGAGAATCATTTCAGCATTAATGCATTAATGAGCATATCACTAAGCATTAATGAGCATATCACTGAACTTTTAGTTAGAAAAATTGAAATTGTTTTATTCCACTGGTTTCTTATTTTTCAATATAAATTTACTATATTTCACATTTTTGAGCTCACACATTTGCTCACATTTTAATATCTTTGAAATTGGAATGCAACTTACAATTCATGTGACAGAAATAATTGTGTCATGGTTTAAATGGCAGAGTTTTTTAGTCTTAGTACATAAAATTGTGGTGCATCTTATAATTGATGACATTTTAGAGTTTATAAAATACGATGGCACCTTAAAGTTGATAAAATACAAAAATATAGTAATGCTAATTATTTATTTCCTATTCACCTTGTAAGAAAATTTGTTAATATCTATTGTCCTTCCAGTGAATCCCTCCCGATGCCACTTTAAAGTGCCTGGGCCAATTTCAGTGATTCTGTTTTACTCCACACAAGCCAGGCTCAGACTCCCTCCAACCCAGAATTGCTCTGACAGTTGTTTCCATCTGTGCATACTTTTTGATCCTCTTTCAAAAGGACCAGGGAATTGAGCAGCAGCTGCTCTTGTCTTCTCATCTTCCTCCTCTCTTCCCACAACAACCCTCTACAAGTTCATATCCCCTAGGCCTATGTGACAGAATTGGAATAAAATTACTGGTACTGGGATATTCTCACCTCTGCCCATTCTGGGATGCTGAGGGAAACTGCTCCATCCTCTGCTCCCAAACAGTGGCATGGACAGAGTGGTTGGGGGAGATCATCAAGGACATGTTGTCTTTTATGAATCTTTATTTTGAGTTGATTGGTTGATGAGAAACTGCACCTGTGCTTGGAAGGACTGGCTGTATGTTGGTTTTCCAGACCTGGGCTCTTTCTGGGAGGATGATGAGGCAATCAAGAAGTAGGTGTGGTGAAACCAATATCATAGGAGGATTAGCCATTTAATAGTTCGGAGCTTTAAGTGGGGCTGGTTTCTATATTTGGGTACGGTAACTTGAAGACCATATATAGAAAGAATAAGCGTATGTATATAGAGAGAGCCTGTTTTATTAACATAGATACAGTTTGTTTTATGTAATATCTTTTCCTTTTATAGCTCCTACCTCCTCTTTAGAATCTTCCAGTAGCATAGAACAAGAAAAGTACTTGCAAGCCTTACTGAGTGCAGTTTCTGTCCATCAGAAACTCAGTGGCAATAACACCCTTACTGTCAGGCCAGCACTTGCTCTGTCTCCAGGTAAGATTTAATAATATTTTTCTTCTTGACAACTGTGAAAGGTCATATTCATTCCTAGGGTTAGTCTCTTTAGTTATTTGCATTGTTCCTTCAACATGACCCCTTAATGTTTTACCTTGTGGGGCTATAACTTTATTTTATTTAGACATCAGGGTACCACTATTAACTTCTAGTAAATAGTAACCAAATTTAGAGATCTAATTATTTCCTTTTTAAAAGAGTAATAGGAGAGGTGGTGGAAAACATAAAGTCATGTGGGATTTTTTTTTTCCTGGAATCTGTTTTACATAGACTTTAAAATATTACAGAGTTGAATGTGTAAGTTGAACATCTGTTTATTAAATGTATATTTATTAAAATCATCATGTATAACTTTGAAATTCCTGAAATTTCTGCAGCCTTTTATGATTTGCAGTACAGTTTGTTTTCACTAGATTTGGATGAAGCCATTAAGACTTGTACTAATATTCTGTTTCAGTTATCATGTGATGGAACCCCAAAGGGTTCATGTAGAGGTAACCCTAATGTGTTAGACACAGGAGCATGTGACTTGAGAAGTTGGTCTCCTTGGCTTAATCAGCTATTTGAATAGCTCAACATAAGCAGAAAGTGGCTTTTCTTGTAAAGTAACACCATGCATGCCTCGTTTCATTTATCATTAAATTCTCTGATTGCACTTGCCAAACCTAACTCTCTATAATCTTGCAGATGTGTGTATCTCTGAGGAAATAGTAACAGTGCCTTGTTATCTCTATTAAAGCTTTGGGTACTTAAAAAGTACAATGTTTGGCAGCAATTAGACATGCTACACATGAAGATAACTTTTTGTCATTTGAGTAATGTTAACCCGAACGACATGGTTTTTGTTCTTCTTTTTGGCTGACTTTAGGGACTGAAAGGAGGACTTCAGGAATGTCCACTGTGCTTAAGCAGGTAGTGCCAGGACATTTGGATGTAAACCCATCCAATAGCTTTGCTCGAGGAGGTTAGTAAGATTGATTTTATAACTGAGCACTGATACAACCTTAAAAGCAGAAAACTTTTTTCTAGATAGCGATACTTCAAATCAACTAATTATGGTTAAATTTGTTTTTAATTACCCTTTTCTAAACGAATGATCAAATTTATTACTAGCATGGTGACAGATGAGTTTAGCCTCGTGGGACAAGAGGTATAATAATTGCTGAAATCTTAACATACTGATGAGTTTGGAAGCACTGGGAGAGGAGGGGAACATATCTAAATGGTGACTCAGCTCTGGCAGCATTCCATGATGCTTCACGTTTGCAGTGTAGAAAGGCTGAGCACAGAAGCATAAACAGTTAGGGAGACATGATTCCAGACTCAAAGGCTGTGCCTCCAGTGCCTGTTATTTTTACTCCTGTTCTCTGAAGTGCTAGTTTGAGGAGTAAGAGACAGTGGTTCAGAATCAACATAGAGACTCTATTTTACAAAATTCACTTTTTTTCCTTTTGAAAACCAAGATTACTATGCACATCTCCTGGCAGCCATATTGATTCTTTAGATACTTTTTTTCCTACCTCATCAGAACTTTCTGTGATGGCAGAATTTCCTAAGAGCTTTCACCCTTCTTCAAGTATCTTCCTAATCAGGCCTTAAGGTCATTGTAATAGTTTGCTAGGGCTACTGTAACAAAGTGCCACAAACTGTGTGGCTTAAACAACCATTTGTCTCACAGTTCTGGAGGCTAGAAGTCCAAAACGAAGGTGTTGTCAGGGTTGGCTCCCTCGGGGGGCCGTGAGGAATAATCTGTTCCATGCCTTTCCCCTAGCTTCTGGTGGTTTGCTGGCAATTTTTGGCATTCCTTAGCTTGTAGAAGCATCAGCCATATCGCTGCCTTCATCTTTACATGACATTTTCCCTGTGCATCTGTCTCCACATTTCCCCTTTCATAAGGACGCCAATCATGCTGAATTAGGGGTCCACCCCACTCCAGTGTGACCTCATCTAATTACGTCTGCAATGACCCTATCTCCAAATAAGGTCACATTTTCTGAGGTACTGGGGGTTAGGACTACATCATAAGAAATTTGACAGGGGGTAGGGACACAGTTAAACCCATAACAGTCATATGTAACTTTTTCCGGAACTTTTAAAATACTATTGTTTTAAAGTTTAAGACACTTCATTCTTTTCATCATTTCTTCCTTGGTGAATCTGAACTAAAAGATAGTACAGTGACTTTCTCCTAAGGTTTCTGGTATTTTTGTTGCCAAGAGCTCCTGTCAGAATTTGGTTCGACGTTGCAGTTCTTATTGCTTTATTTGCCATCTGAAAGCTTATATTAGCAGGCACGTCAGAAACTTTTCCCTTTAACTTGTAGTAGGATGCAACTTCTGGCATATGTCTGGTTAGTTGAAGTCTTCCCATCCCCACCCTGCTCTTGAGTTTTGCCTTTGTAAACTTCATCAACAACATGTTATCTATTCCTCCATTGGGCCAGGTGACCCGTAATATAAATTTTAGGTACAAAACTGTCTCTCCTTCTGTGTTGGTACCTAAGGCACAAGGATATTCACCAATCTGTTTCAACTACATTATCTTTGCTTTTTTTATATTGGCCTCAGACTCATGGCTTTTTTATACAAGGGAATCCCCACTAGTGGTTACATTCTAGTCATGAGTCCATTCTTTGCTATTCTCAAAGGTACCTGGAAGGCTGTATTTACATTTTAGGATTAAAATCTCCTATTTAATCTGTTTATGACCCTTTCTATGCATAATGAGGCCATAATTATTATTTCTGACCCCCTTCCCAAATATTTTCTTCTGAAAATTCCTGTAAACTTTGTGTGTTTCCTTATGACAATTTTTTGCTCCTAATCAGGTCCCCTTCATTCTGGTATCTTAAGCTAGGATCCAGAAACGCAAATCTTATTATTTTACTCCATCTCTTAATTCTTCACTCCCAAAGCCTCCAAATCTCCCAAGGTCCCAGTGATTAACTGGAAGATGAGATACGGCTGTTTCCTGGCACCTTCAACTTCTTCTGTGATCCCTGGAGCTGCTTTCCTTTGTCTCCTCTGATAGCATCATCCCTCTCACATAGAGCAGCAGGAATGGACTGGGGCAAGCAAGTTTGGGAATTCTCAGAAGATTCCCTATTAACATGAACATGGCAGGTAGACGCACACTCAGATTGGCCAGGGCAAGACTATATGTAGACACCTGCACGCCCTGACATTAGTTCATTTCCTTGTTCCCACCCTCGAGTACAGAGTCTCTTCATTCTTCCAGAGAGCTGGGTACCACTTCTCCAGCAGTTCCTCATTTACCCTGTGTGGGAAGAGCCTCCTATCTCGAAATCTCCCTCCTAACCTTCTCCTTTTCCTCGGCTGTATTTTCACTGTTTTTCCATTCCTTTCATTGTCATAGAATCTTAGTTACAGGTTTCCTTCTTATGTTATTTCCACTGTGTGCCTTTCCCACTCTAATGAGCCAGGGTTTAGACTGACCTTCACCTTCTCCTTCACCCTTTTTCAGTGAGGGTGGTCACTTAGCATTCAGCATGCACGTTGAAGAGTTCCTAAGCCAGGGGAAGCAACCTTTTTGATGCAAAAACCAGTTAAGAAAAAATGAAGATGTGAATAGATCACGTTGCTTTTCATTTAAAATTACAATAGCTTTTATGCCCCATGGGGAAAATGCAAGTATTTGCAACTTGGATAAATTATCTTGTAGTATAGAAAAATGCCATGAGAAAATCTGCCTCTTAAATATAAAAATGAAATACCTGGGTATATTTGAGAAGTAGCCACATGGAGGCAGCTTTTAAATTTTTCATCCTTTACATTTTCATAGCCCTTTAAGTTCCTCTACAGTGTTATTTTATCCTTGAAATAACCTCCAGGACATGTACTTTAGGAGGCTTTGAGAGATGATGTGACTTAGCCAAGATCACTTAGCAGCCAAGAGCATAATTGGGACTAGGATTAGGTCAGTCCATTTCAGTGCAGCCTTCACTGAATATAGCTTATACCTCATGCACTGTGCTAGGCATAAGGTCACATCCATAAATTCAATATACCCTGTCGTCACGTCCAACCCAAGCATCTCTTTTCCTTCTCTCCTTTGTTCTGAACAGAGTAGAGAGAACAATACCATTGCTTAGGAAATGCTCATGCTCTGAACAACATTGCACTCCCATGGGTGGGATGAACTGTATCACTTCTTCCCTGAAACAGTCCCCTTAGCCAGACCCTGCTGGACAGATCCAGGGTGACATGGTTGCTTAGAAGAGAAGACATTAAGAGTTTGGTTCAGTTACATTCAGATTCAAGCTGCAGTCCTACCACTTAGTGTATGATATTAAGCAATTCAGGAAACTTCGTAATTTTCAGCATCCTCATCTGTAAAATGGAGATAATAAAAAGTATTCTAGCTTTAGAATAGTTATGGGGAATGAATGAAATAATATATGTAAAGCACTTAACTTAGTAAGTGGCTCGTTATTAACAGGAGCTCAGTAAATGTTAGTTCCATTATTATTGTTGAGGTTGTTGTCATTATTGTTGCATAATACTCCACTGAAATGGGAGGAGAGTCTACATTTGTATGTAAATTACCTTAAGCCAGGTTGCTTCTCACTGGCCAAAGGCAAGCAGATAAAGGAGAATGTGTCTTAGGCCTAGACCAGTAACTTTCAACCTTTTTTGACCATGGCTCACAGTAAGAAATACATTTTATATCTATATGTATACATATACATTTTATATCACAAAGGTAGTACTAAGTCACAATGCAAAATGTATATAGACTATAACGAAAGTTTCATGAAACAATATTCATCTATACCACATGCAGTGCTCATAGTATTTTCCACTCTAATCTGTTTCACTTCCTTAAAAATACTGGTTTGACCTTCTAAAATGATTTCACAAACCACTAAGGAGGACCCTGCAGTCTGGAAAAACACCGCTCCAGGTCGGTGTTACATGCTCAGGACAAGTATTTGACACCTAGGAATCACTCAGGAAGCTAAGCAGACCTCGCCACCAATGCAGTAGTGTAATGCCTTTGGTTAATGTGACTGCCAGATGGACTTACGGTTCTCCAAGCCCTGCTGGCCCCATATCAGTACAGCCCGTTTTCTCATTGCTGATTTTCTGCTAGGTGATAAACACTTGGCAGTTTTTCATTAATGAGGCTCTGTTTGAGAAAGTGCTTAATTTTTTTTTAATTAATACCCTTTTCATTCTTTCAGGGCAAATAATTGAGTTGAAAGTATAGTAGAGAACTACAACAGCTCATATGTATCAATTTTCAAAAAGAAAATAATCAACAAATGTTTGCAGTACCTAGATATCAGGCTCTCAGCATGGATATAAGAGTAAATGTGATTAGGTCCCTGCCCTTTGGAGTACACAATCAAGTAGAATAAAATGTGCAAATAATCACAGTGCAATGGGATCAGAGTTCAGATAGAGCTGTCTACAACTCTAGGAGGACAGTCAAGAATGCTTTTCAGAGGAGTTTACATTGTTCCTGGATCTTAAGGAATAAGAAGTTTGTCAGGTAAAGAAATGGGAGAAGTCATTCTAGGCCAAGGGACTAGCATAAGGAAATGATATATTTAGGGAACAGTATCTCAGAATCAGGAACCAACCACTCAGGCTTCACTGTAAGCATTTAATGATCCATATTCCAATAGGAAAGCTTAAAACCTTGGCAGAAAGGAGAGTGGTTGGCTCGCACACAGGAGTCCCTGTGCCTTTTTCATGCTGTTCCAGGTCTTTGTTCTGTCTTGCAGTAGCATTCTCTGTGTATAATCAGCCAGTGCCTCTGCAACCCTTAGCTTTCTGACTTCCTTTGGCCACTAAAGCCATCAAGGCCCTTCATTTCCTACTTCCAAAGGAGTGAGGCAGAAATGAAAAATCACTTATGATGATTTTTCTTTTATCAAATTATGTCATATTTTATGCAGTTTTGAAATGGATAGCTTAATAATCCTGCCATTAATGTTTTCAATCCTGAATAAGTACAGAATCATTTTCCTTAAGTGATTTGAGCAGTTCCTTTACTCAGGAAAGAATATAACTGTAACTTACTGCTCACCGTTATTGTTATTACCAGGTAAAGTTTGCGATAAGTCACGAAGCACTTTCTTTCTGTTGGAAAAAAACAATATTACTCAAATTACAAAAGTATTATCTTTGATACTGCCTATCATTTTGGTGCAAATAGGGATTTTAGGAGAAGTCATTACGTCAACCATCACAAGCTGTATTTTTAGTGGCATTGGGTATTGTCACAGGGTCATAAATTTTTGCTGCTTGTAACTATCTATCTGCTTATGGAAAATAAATGGAATTTCCAAATGAAAAGAGGAAAAAAAGAAGATAGTGTGGCAATGCTTAATGCTCTACTGCAAAAACATGCCCTTTGTTATTCCAAATGGTTGTTAGAGGTTCATTCCTGATATGATGGCCTTGCTCAAAGAACAAACATGTTGTACGACACATCGTATTTGCCAATCAGTCAGCCTCCTTAAATGCTAGGGCCAGTGTATTCCTAACATTCACCCCTCCCCAAATTCCTTAATTTTATTATAAAAATTTGTTTCTCACCAAATGACAACCTCCAAAAGCTTATTCCATTTGGTATAATTTTTTAGTGGCACTCTTTGCTGCGCTGTCCATTTCATTGTGCTTTTATAGTATTTATAAACAAGTGCTGAAATTTCATTTAACAGGCACTCAGTTCATCTTTTTGTGTGACTGTGCAGCTTTTTATTTGTTAATCAAATCTTCTGCTTTTAATATATTTACATTTTTCCCCTATCATTAACTTAATGTTTAAAATTAACCTGTTCTTTTCTTACTCCATTTGCTCTGATGTTTGCTGCTATATACATTTCATTCCTTCTTCCTTCTTTAATCTTGCCTACCAGTGCATGGGTACAGAGATAAATGTTTTACTCAGTCAAATCCCAAATCTTCAGCTAAGGGAAGAGTCCATTATCAAGGTACTGTATTATCTGTCCTGATGTGTCACTCTTTTTAACCATCTTCATATGAAAGCATATGTGTTACAAGTGACTTTTTTCACATTTGTTTGTCAAATTATCTTTATTCTCATCCACATTCTGAATTTCCTCTGTGATGCCATTTACCGAAAAATTAACACTTGCTGTAACATCTAAGAAAACTCATAGGTTATAATAGAAAGTTTCATCCATGTTAAGCAGAAATTTACAATACCTTTTCTTGAGAACTGGTCTCCTGACCCTATAGATGCTTATAAAGAGAAGCAGATGTGACATTATCATGATGACTTGTAGTCACCTAGAAACATGGCTTGATTTAACATTTGGCAAAGATTAAAGCTTCTCAGAGAGCCTTTCCAAATCTAGAGAATGCACTTTAGGTAAGCAGTGGCAGTGTTATGTACCACTGTGACTCCGTCACCAGCCTGAACGCTACAGTCTGTGGGCATTTGTAAGGAGCTCTGTCAAATCTGGGACTTATTATATGCCTTTGTGTTTAGATATTTAATATTTGATAGTCTCACTTGCATATTAGAAATCCTTGATTTTTCTAATTAATATAATTAAGGTCAACTTATGAGATCCTTCCAGTAGCTTAGCTTGACCTTTCCCTTAGAAGACATCTGCTTCTGACTATACCTTTTAAATAAAGCTTCCTAAGATTCAGTGAAATGCACATTACTAAATTTATAACTTCTCACTGTTTTTCCTGGATACTGGGGGAAAAAAGACTAAAATATAACTTTTACTGACTTAAAATTACATTATTTTGGCATGATACACAAATATTAATTCTCAGATTTTAGTGGGTTTAGTAAAGTTCTAATTTATTTCTTAATGTGGTTTTATGGTTAAATTGACTGACTAAAGCAGAATAATGTTCCTTCTTTCTTGAAGCCCTGAGAAATTTACTCCACGTTTTCCTTCCTAGGCTTCATTATTGCATCCTGCCCGCATTTTTTCTTTCCTAGAGCCAGTGCACTCTATTTATGATACCAGTATTTACTTATAATTACTGAATTTATATCAGTATACAAAAATAGAATTGACTTGGGTGACTTATTAGGTTCCTCTGAGCCAAATGATTTTTGAAATACTATATTAATAATGCTTATATGATGCAAAAGTAAATGACAAATGACCAATATGATACATGATTACTTAGATGAATTAATTTGCTGTTACCTCTAAAACTGTACCCACAGAGTATGCATCTTTTCCCCTATTCAGTGTCATTCTCACATCAGATTATCTCACTCAATTGTTTTGACTTTTGTGAAGGTGTTTGGGCAAGTCTTCGCTCTAGCGCTCGCCTGATCAGCTCTCCAACATCCTTCGTTGATGTTGGCGCCCGGCTGGCAGGCAAGGATCACTCGACGTCCTTCAGTAACAGCACTTACCTGCAAAACCAGCTCTTGAAACGCCAAGCAGCCCTTTATATATTTGGTGAGAAGTCGCAGCTAAGGGTAAGATTTCTTTTTCTCACTTAGAAACTTCATGGATACGTGAAGGCAGTGTATAAAACTTATTTCATAAACCAGCTTTCCTAGAAATTTTTTTTTTCTTTTTTGCTGCATGGAGTCTTAACCTGGAGTTAATAATCTTTAAAAAAATTAGCTCATGTATATGTATACATGTATGTCTACCTGTACTTATGTAGATAGAGATACACATGCATATACACAATGCATATTTATTAGGCATGAAAACAAGTGCTTATTCATAATCATTTTTAAAATCAGCATAAATATCATGAATATTAGGGAGTGTACGTTAAAAAAATAAGGCTTATCCAGGCTGTGTTTTTCCACTGTCTTAGTTCAGCTTCCATAGGAATCTGTGCCCATGGCAAAACAGATGTTTTTGTTCTTGTAAACCTATTGATAAAGCTACAAGAAGGAAGAGTGGCACTGCATATGGAGGCAAGGGAAGGCCAAGGCTACACTTCTTAAGTTACATTCTTTAAGGGTTCTCAAGACTATATAGAGTGACACGTCCTAAGACATGTCAGAAAATGTAAGATATTAGCTGGTAATCAACTTTATTCTTACTTTTTTTTTTTTTTTTTTTTTTTGGCTGCATTGGGTCTTCGTTGCTGCCCGGGCTTTTTCTAGTTGAGACGAGTGGGGGCTACTCTTTATTGCGGTGCACAGGCTTCTCAATGCGGTGGCTTCCCTTGTTGCAGAGCACAGGCTCTAGGCGCACAGGCTTCAGTAGTTGTGGCTCCCGGGCTCTAGAGCACAGGCTCAGTAGTTGTGGTGCACGGGCTTAGTTGCTCTGCGGCATGTGGGATCTTCCCGGACCAGGGCTCAAACCGGTGTCCCCTGCATTGACAGGCGGATTCTTAATCACTGCACCACCAGGGAAGCCCCTTTATTCTTACTTTTAAATTATTATGTTAAAGAGCTTCACTATGCTCAAGTCCCATAAATTGTAAAGATAGTCTCTATCTCCAAAAGCAACAATAATTCCTTGGGGTTTAATGTTTTTGCAGTTCACACATTACAGAATAAATTTCATTACTACTGACAGGTGTGTGGGAAATAAAAGTATTTGGGGTTTTTTGGGGGGGTTTTGTTTTTGTTTTTTATTTTGACTGTGCTGGGTCTTCATTGCGGTACGCGGGCTTTTCGTTGTGGCGCACGGGCTTCTCTAGTTGTGGCGTGCGGGCTCAGTAGTAGCGGTGCGCAGACTTAGTTGCCCTGCAGCATGTGAGCTCTTAGTTCTGTGATCAGGGATCGAACCCGCGTCCCCTGTATTGGAAGACAGATTCTTAGCCACTGGACCACCAGGGAAGTCCCTAAAAGTATTTGTTAATTCAGAAATCCCCTCAAAGTTTAGTCCAGTGCCCCAGTGAGCACTGGACAATCTAGACAGACGTTCAGCTGAACTGTAAAATGGAGGCTGTGAGCAGGATCCCACATGCTTGGTCCTCAGGATGCCAGTGACTGAGTCAGCTCTTCAGTGGCAGTCTGGCTTTGCTAGCTCTTCTCCCACTGCCTGGACTACTGCAGTCACTTAGTCACCAAGCTTTAGGGTAGAGGGAGTGAAACTGCTGGGTAACGCTCAGTTTTTAAATATGCACACGTGTCTTCTGATACAGCAGATAATTTTATATCCAGAAAATAGTTGGGACATTTTTCAACAGTAGTCCAGGGATGCCTGCACAGCCTCCTTGGCACCAGTGTCTTTCCCAGAGCACAGACTTTGCCCACTTCAGCACACCTCTTATTTATGATCTGAGTCACTCCCCAAGGTTTGTCTCCTGAATGCTCACCTCTGCTATTCCCTTTGCACATCAGTCCTCAGATAAGCTGTGTGATCATGCATATATGAGTAAGAAAGACTGACCAATTGGGACCCTTCCTCCTTTCCTCCCTCTCTCCCTCCCTCCTTTCTCTTTCTTTCTTTCGTCAATAAAATACTGTATTTTAAAAACATAATTCCAAACATAATTTCTGGCACAATAGTTATTAGGATTTGTGTATATTCCTTCACATTTTGCTTTTTATTAATTCAACTGTGTCTGTAGAGTATGGGCGCATATCTGTCTGACGTGCGCCACAGTCTAGCCAGCACAGTGCTGCCTAGTTGCAGCTCCACACCTTTTTATCCCAACAAAGGAAACATAGGAAAGCAAATAAGTGAGAGTGACTCATTCTAAACAATCTGGAATTGCCCTTATTTACCTTTTTTAATTCACATACTTTAATATCTTATACTTAGTAACAAATTCTTCATAATCTTAACAGTGTGTCGAACACGATGGTTGATAACTCCTGCTTTATAAGGTAGGTATACCTAGCTCAAGTATGGTTGGGAAATGGAAAGGAATCTAGTTTTTCTGAAAAGTAAACTATTTTTTATATGTTTTTAAAACAACCAATATGACACGACACTGTAAGTCAATTTTCCAATGAAAATTTTAAAAAATAAAGTAGATAACCAACAAGGGCCTACTGTATAGCACAGTGAACTATACTCAGGAATATAAATGTCTAAATGTCTTGGTAAATATATCTGGATTGTAATAATATGTTTTGAATTGCATAGAACGTTTAAAGCAAAAAAAGATTTTAAAAAAAACTAACAGAAAAGAACTCATGTTCTCATAGTGCTAAGTTCTTTATCTCAAGCCATCTTTCCATGTTGTATAATAGATTTCATATTTATTTTAATCACTGCATAACTTTTGTTTTAAACATTCAGTCCGTTTTTTAATATTTATTTTCCTTTTATTTATTTTTATTTTTCGGCTGTGTCTGGTCTTCATCATGGCATGTGGGATCTTCATTGCAGCATGAGGGATCCTTTTGGCGTGGCACGCGGGCTTCTCTCTAGTTGTGACGTGTGGGTTTTCTCTCTCTAGTTGTGGCACGTGGGCTCCAGAGCGCATGGGCTCTGTAGTTGTGACACGCAGGCTCCAGAGCACATAGGTTCTGTAGTTTGTGGCACGCAGGCTCTCTAGTTGAGGTGCACAGGCTCAATAGTTGTGGCACGCGGCCTTAGTTGCCCCGCAGCATGTGGGATCTTAGTTCTCCTACCAGGGATCATCCCACGTCCCCTGCATTGGAAGGTGGATTCTTTACCACTGGACCACCAGGGAAGTCCCATAACTTTCTGTTTTGTTGGATGTTTCGGTTTCTTTCTTTATCATCTATATGTAAAATTGCAGTCACATTTTCAAGCGTATAGCTTTTTATTTTTATTTTTTATTGAGATACAATCCACTAGAGGATTTTTTCCTACATTTTAGATTATTTCTTTAGGCTAGCTTCCTAAAAGTGGAATTACTAAGACAAAGAAACTTTTTTTTTTTCCTTAATATACATTGGTAATGCTGTTTAAGAAAAAAAACTTGGGGGTTTTTACTTTTTATTTTGAAACTTTAATAGGCCTTTAAAAAATAAAGTAACCAATATAAGACATGAAGCAGACCCAATATATGTCTTTGGCAGCAATTTTTTTTAATTGTGGTAAAATAGAAATAACATAAAATTTACCATCTTAACATGTATAGTTCAGCAGTGCTAACTAAGTACATCCATATTATTGTACAGCCAATCTCCAAAAAGCAGTTTACTCTTAGAAAAGCAGATGATCCAGTAGAGTAATTTGGGCAGAATGTGAAGTGAAAAGAACATGAGAAAATTAATTCATTCTTTGGCGTAAGAGGTTAGAGAACTTTTAAATCGTCTTCAGAAGTAGGCAACTAGATTATCAAAATAAACTATTTCAATGGGCCACCAATTTAGCATTCTTTAGTTAAAATTGCAAACTCACATAGAAAAAATTCCATATGGATTAAAAATATAAATGATAAAAATACGGAAACAAAGATTGATATATGTGTCATACTGAGTGAAAAATAGGCCAAAAGTTAGAAATCAACAAAGCCTTTCATGTTTTACTGTATATATATTTTTTTATTATTGGCTTTAAAAGAATACAATATTAGTAGTCGTAGGGCAGTGAGATAGTGATTTTTATATTCTTCTCAGTGTTTATCTCTGCTTTTTTTTTTCATTTTCACAATGACTATGTTTTACTTGCATAATAAGAAACAAATGTGTATGTCTATAAACTTTAATTTGTAGAGCTCTGGAACCTCAACAGCATATTACCTTTTAATTATAATTCACATCTTGGGGAGACTTAGTTTACAGTTTTAGATTAATCACGCTGTCATGCGTCATTGGTTCCTCCTTAGACCTCCAGGTTCATGGCCTTGTAAGTAGCTTATATTTGGTCCTATAAGCTCCATCAGGTTCCAGTCTACTAGTAGCCTCTTCAAGTTCTCAGAGTGACAGCAAGCTAAGTCAAACCACTAGACTTTACTGAATGGCTCTTTCCAGCAACACTGACACATTAGCGAAAAATGATGGACTTTCTTGATCCACTGCAGCCCCTGCAGCTCTTTGGCCTCAACTAACTGTATATCACTAAGCATTACCCTGTTGAAAACATTGTTTTTTTACCTATAACACGTCGTCTAATTCTCTCTGCATCTTCATCCACAGAACTTCAAGTTAGAATTTGCTTTAAATTGTGAGTTTGTTCCTGTTGAATTTCATGACATCCGACAAGTGAAAGCCAGTTTTAAAAAACTGATGAGAGCTTGTGTCCCAAGCACCATCCCTACTGACTCAGAAGTGACCTTCCTGAGAGCCCTAGGAGACTCTGAGTGGTTCCCACAGGTAATGTCTGAAGCAGCTTATCTTATAACTCAAGGAAAGAGAGGCCCAAGTGGGTATACAGAATTGATATTTGAGGAAAAAAATATTGTGTTCCCCACTACCTGACATTCTCCGTTGATTGTGTGCCCTCTGTAAAGGCCTTTCAGTTCCAGGGAACCATGTGATATAGGAACTGAAGGGGTAGAATTCTCCATCCCTGGGTTTTTCTCTCTCTGTTGTTGAAACTTGCTTGGTTTCCATAGGATGCTAAGAAGGAGATTATTATTTTTAGATGGAAACTTTTTGATATACAACAAATTTAAACAACATGTATTTATAGGGCTCCTGCTCTGTTACTAACAGAGTGAGGATCCAGGACAGCATGTGATTTCTAGGTGACTCCAAGGGGCTTTTCCTCTTACTTTCTCACTTTCTATTTGTCTCCGCCTGTTCTGTGTCTCTAGATTGTGGCTTCACTCCCAAGCCAGCCCAACAAAGGCACATTGGTTGCCCTGAAGCCTACCTAAGGTTTAGGAAAAACCACATATCCTTCCTTCAGCTAAGTCAAGCTTGGGATGTTTTTAACTGAACGCTTATTGAGAAATTAAGGAGCAATAGGTATGCCAGCACACCTAACCCACATTTCTATTTATGACATGCATGTTTTAGACACTGATGCAGATATTTGGCCAAGACCTCTCTGCAATATAGCCTTCAGCCTTGTCTTTAGGCCCCTGGTGCTATGTCCATTATTCCTTCTCCCCCTGTAGGAGCACACAGCCCCCCTATCCCCTGTCCACATTGACCTCCAAGCCTCCCGCCTCTCTTTTTTTTTTTTTCTCCTGCTTCTCTTGAAGAGGAAAAAGGGTTGTTTCCCACAGTACATTGGACTAAAAAGAAAAAAAAAGCCAGGAAATGATGTAAGTACCCAAGGCAGTGACTATTCTCAAGGGTACTTACTTAAACTCTAGGAAAACAGCCACATATACAATTAGCTATTATATGAGGCTGTGTTAATTACTGTTAAGGCAATTCAGGATACTTTGAGTACCCATGGAAGGAGCTGATCAATACTCCCTGCTGTCCCTAAGTTATAAGCCCCAGCCCCAAAGTCTTCCTACCACTCAACCTATCCATCTATGTTTCTCCTATTCTGTGTTCTACTCCTTACTTCAAAGTGGATTCATATCAGAAGTTACTGACTAAAAACAATGGAAAACATTGCCCCACTTGGGATATTGGCAGTTTAAAAGTTAACTCAGAGCACATGCTAAGCCCAAGAGAATTCAGGTAATAGTTGTGTTATAGGAACAGTGAGTGAGGACCTTCCCATTCTTGAAGAGGACATGTGCCTTGTTCCTGTGTTTAAAATAGCCTAGCTCTGGGATGAACTGAGAGAGTGACTTGGACTTATATATACTACCAAATGTAAAATAGATAGCTAGTAGGAAGCAGCTGCATAGCACAGGGAGATCAGCTCGGTGCTCTGTGACCACCTAGAGGGGTGGGATAGGGAGGGTGGGAGGGAGACGCAAGAGGGAAGAGATATGGGGATGTATGTATATGTATAGCTGATTCACTTTGTTATAAAGCAGAAACTAACACACCATTGTAAAGCAATCATACTCCAGTAAAGACGTTAAAAAAATAATTTTAAAAAATAGCCTAGCTCTGTTTAAAATATGGGGGTGGGAGTGTTTTGTTTCAGTTCAGAGTTGGATTCATTCTACAAGTTATGTCAAGTAATGTTTAAAATTTTTTTTAAACCAGAATGTTACACATTTAGTTTTGAAATCTATATGCTTTGCTCACACCCTAATTGTTCATAAGGGACTTGGAGTCAGTTGTCTTGGCTTAAAAAGCTGAGCACAAATAAAAGTTTTCTTCCCATTTAATACACAGTACAAATACTTTAGTATAGAATTCACATTTGATAGAAGCAATATCTGGGGAGATGCATTATATATATTTTGTAATATTTTTATTTCTCCTGAGATTTTTTTTGTAGGTATATTTTCTCTAATATTAGAGGGTTTTAAAATGAAAAAAAGTACACAATTCAGTACTTTTTAGTATATTTACAAAGTTGTGCAGCCGTCGGAAATAGAACTCACTATATCACATAAGAACAAATTTTAAATCTAATAACTATGTTGCGAGGGCCGCATAGAACCTCACTCTTTTCCACTGGAAAGAATTATAGCTCTTCCGCTTTGAGGGGAATCTTGTAAGGTCAGTTTATTTCATTAAGTATCACTTGAACACATTGTTTTAAAATGTGTCATTGCTTAATCTTGATTTTGACAAAGAACTTTAAGTATTTAAAATTCATGAGATTCTTTTGTCCAAATATTTTAATCCCTAACTTGTTTGATTATCTAAGGTTGGTAGCAAGTCTGTCTGTTCTTGGTGCTCAGAAAGCACTTGGTCTAACTGTGGCCTCCGTTCTTATCCCTTAGCTTCACAGGGTATTGCAGCTTGCGGTGGTTGTATCAGAAGTACTTGAGAATGGTTCCTCAGTTTGGGTGTGTTTGGAAGAAGGCTGGGACATCACTGCACAAGTAAATGATTAAAACATATTTTCAGATATTTAATTTTATATTTGTATTTTAATTTAGTTATTTTAAAATTCTGCAGATGAATCTTGTGTATAATGACTAATGTGTTTATGGACAGAGAAAGTCCTCTGTTAAACACCACCTGGTATCCATCAAAAAGCTCTGTGCCGTGAGTTTCCAGGCCCTACAGAGCCTGGAGCTCTGGCTCAGGGCATCAGGCTCCCACACCACAGAAGCATCATGCAAGCATGACCAGCGGTGTAGGACATGGACCATCCTTCCCATGTTTTGTCAGTCCTTTCTCTGGTTCTCTGTAAGCCCCTTCTTTACTCACTCCAGAGTGAAAAGGAAAAGTACGAGTATAATCTACAGTAAAACATTAATCTACATCTGCCAAAAAGTAGATGTAGGTTTGAACTGATCCTCTGACCTTATTAATTAACCTAGGAGAAGGCCACAGTCAGCAAACTGGCCAGGCAAGGATTAAATTCTTAAGTCTCCTCTGAAGGAAAATGTAGCCAAAATGAATTTGAGTCTCAGTTTTTAATGGAAAGTTTGTAGAATTAATTCACTTAGCTGTCCTGGAGCAGTTAGTGAACAAATTTGCCATCCAGGTAACTTTGCTTGTTAATTAGCTGTCATCAAAAGGAAGTGCTTTGTCTTAGAAGCAGGAATTTTTCAGGACTGAAAGTAATGAAGTATCCAACCTGCTTGTACCCTAGGTGACCTCCCTGGTTCAGTTACTCAGTGACCCCTTTTATAGGACACTTGAAGGCTTCCGGATGCTGGTCGAAAAAGAGTGGCTCTCTTTTGGTCATAAATTCAGTCAGCGGAGCAGCTTGACCCTCAGCTGTCAGGGCAGTGGTTTCACTCCAGTCTTCCTACAGTTCTTAGATTGTGTACACCAGGTAAGTAGAGCAAGCTTAAATCGACTTGATACGAGAGAAAGAAAAGACCTAGCATTTACTGAGCATTGCATTGCTGTGCCAGGTACCTTTATGTCACAGCTCTGATGGACTCAGCCGTAAGACTTGCTAAAATCTCAGCAGTAGATTCCTGGAAATGGAAAAGAAAAAACTAGTTGGTTTCTGAAACTAGGCTAGCTGAGCTGGCTATCGAGCTGGCTCCCAAGTGAAGCAGGCAGCACTCTAAATTACCATCTAATGTAACGGAGCAAACTTGGCTTGTTCTCGAAGAAGGTTTGATCTAGTGTAGAACACTAAAACTCTCTAGGTGTTGGCCAAGCCTGAAATCCAGCACGTGGTCTTCCCATTTGGGGAGGACCCTACTTTATGCCTGAAAATATAGGAGGTAGAGCTAAACCCCTAGAGAAAGAATCAGGGCCCGACCAGGCAAGCCTCTGAGGTTGAGAACAATGGCTCAGTTCTACTGGGTGGCATAATCAGGGCTAATCAAGAGACCAGACAGAGGGCTTCCCTGGTGGCACAGTGGTTAAGAATCTGCCTGCCAAGTCAGGGGACACGGGTTCCATCCCTGGTCCGGGAAGATTCCACATGCCACAGAGCAACTAAGCCCGTGAGCCACAACTACTGATGCCCGTGCACCTAGAGCCCGTGCTCCACAACAAGAGAAGCCACCGCAATGAGAAGCCTGCACACCGCAATGAAGAGTAGCCCCCCGCTCACCGCAACTAGAGAAAGCCCGCGTGCAGCAACGAAGACCCAATGCAGCCAAAAATAAATAAATAAAATAAATTTATTTTTTAAAAAAAGAGACCCAAAAAAAAAAAAAAAGAGAGACCAGACAGAAACCCAGGTATATAATCCAGTCAAACCCAGTAGTAGCTGGGAGTGGGGGAGATGTGAATGCTCTGGGCTCCCTCTTACCTTCATCTCAGGCCTTGGTCAGTATTGGGCTTGAGAATTGGATGGCACTGGGTTTACAAGTTGAAGGCATTGGCACCAGTGGCTAAAACGGCCTAGAAAAAGTAAGGTTGACACTTTTAGCCTGTTTCATCTGCACCACAACAGTGAATGGGTTCTGGCATGTCAAACATATTTGTCAGAACAGTGATCCTCTTTGAAATTGAAATACATTGGCCTCAAGTATCTGTTGGAAAGAAAAGTAAAAATGTTTTTAGGAACCGGTATTGGAACTAGATCATCTTATGTATGGTTATGTTTTGTTTTTTATTCCATTAATCACTTGATCAGCTTTATCAATTCACTTCATAATTTTTTTAAAAGTGTATTTAAAGTGTATAATTCAGTAGTTTTTAGTATATTTGTGCAATTACCACAAGCAATTTCAGATTATTTTATCACCCCAAAACAAACTCCATACCCATTAGCAGTGACTTTTCCATCGACCCCATCCCCTACATACACAAACACTGGAGGTTATGTTTTTGATTGCTCCTATCAGCTTCTTAAAGAAAAGACCTATTGAATAATTTTAGTTGATTTGAGTAGTATCTGGAGAAGCTGGTCACAAAGTTGAGCTTATACTTTTAAACTCTTTGCAGCAAATTATATATTTGCTTCCTGTTTGAATATTAGCTTTTTTATTCAGACATCTTTCGACAAGTACATGAGGGAGAAGTTTGAAGCCCATTGTCTCTGAAACAGAAAGCTTAACTGAGACTAAAGGGGAGGAGCAAGCATTTTTTTCTCACTTCTGGATAGCTGAACGCATAAGAGTTCTTCATGAAAGCACTTCTTATCCTGCACATTGTCTTATTATGCTATGCACAGGCTATTTCCTGCCTTCATGCCTATATCCCACTACCATCTGCAGTCATCATTACTGATATTTCTTGACCGCTTACTATGCACCAGGCACTGTTCTCAGCACTATATTTTATTCCATGATTCTAAGTAATCTTTGAACCTTTTCCTGGCCCCTTCATTTGTATTCTTATGAACCGTGTACAGACTTCTTCGGTAGCACCTGTACACTAGCATCTATCTATTTGTACGTGTCTGTTGCCTTCTACTTAGACTGAGAATTCTTGGGAGAAGGGTCTACGTTATATTAATCTTCATATCCCTAATATCTAATGCAATTATAATTTTAGTCTCTGGAATGTAGTAGACCCTCAATAAATACGTATAAATGAAAATTTGAATGACCACCTGGTTCAGCCTTGTTGAGGCTCTCACCACCCTTCATCAAGACCATCTAGGATGTCCTGAGTTGCTAATAACATCTTCTGAATGCTCAGATATGAAGCTGTTACTCTCTTTTACAAAAAACCTTTAAAGCAGACAAACAAAAACTTTCAGTGGCTCTACATTTCTTAAAGAATTACTCTTCCTCACATCCAATTTGAATATAATAATGTCAAAATTTCACTTGAAAGGTTCTTAAGGCTCCTCACTGGACGCCTCTGTTGTCTTAATAAGTACACTCAACCAGTTTTACCCCTGCATTGAAATAATGCCACTCTTGGGCTTCCCTGGTGGCACAGTGGTGGGGAATCCGCCTGCCAGTGCAGGGAACATGGGTTCGATCCCTGGAAGAAGAAGTAGTCCGGGAAGATCCCACATGCCGCAGAGCAACTAAGCCCGTGTGCCACAACTACTGAGCCTGTGCTCTAGAGCCCGTGAGCCACAACTACTGAGCCCATGTGCCATAACTACTGAAGCCCGCACGCCTAGAGCCCGTGCTCCACAGCGAGAGAAGCCACTGCAATGAGAAGCCCAAGCATCACACCAAAGAGTAGCCCCCACTCGCTGCAACTAGAGAAAGCCCATGCACAGCAATGAAGACCCAACACAGCCAAAAATAAATAAATTTATAAAAAGAAAAAAAAATCACTCTTTATGCAGTTGAATACCAGATGAAGCAGTTGACTTGCTTTTAATGTCTTTGGCGTATAAAAGTGGATATCTTTAAAAATTAAAATCACAATCTTCATAATGTGGTGTTCACACTTAAAGAACATATAGGGATTAAAAAAACAAAAAAACAAAAAAATCAAACCAAGAGCTGGTTCTTTTAAAGGGTAAACAAAATTGACAAACCTGGCCAGGCTCACCAAGAAGAAGAGAGAGAGAACCCAAAGAGAAAAAAGAAATGAAAAAGGAGAAATCTCAACTGATATCACAGAAATACAAAAAAAATAAGAGAATTCTATGAACAATTATATGCCAACAAATTTGACAACCTAGAAGAAATGGACAACTTTCTAGAAACATACAGCCCACCTAAATTGAATCAAGAAGAAATAGATAATTTGAACAGACTGATCACTAGAAGTGAAATAGAATCTGTAATTTAAAAAATCTCCCGCAAACAAAAGGCCAGGACCAGATAGCTTCACAGGCAAATTCTACCAAACATACAAAGAAGAACTCATACGGATTCTTCTCAAACTCTTCCAAAAGACTGAAGAGAAGGGAACACTCCCAAAGACATTCTATGATGCCACCATCACCCTGATACCAAAACCAGACAAAGATCCCACCAAAAAAGAAAATTACAGGCCAATATCTTTGATGAATATAGATGCAAAAATTCTCAACAAAATATTAGGAAACCAAATCCAACAACACATAAAAAAGATCATACACCACAACCAAGTGAGGTTCATCACACGTTCACAAGGATGGTTCAACATATGCAAATCAATCAGTGTAATACACCACATTAAGAAAAGCCAAAAGCCACATGATCATCTCAATGGATGCAGAAAAGGCATTTGACAAAATTCAACATCCATTCATGATAAAAACTCTTACCAAAGTAGGTACACAGGGAACATATCTCAACCTAATGAAAGGTATTTATGACAAACCCACAGCCAATGTAATACTCAATGGTGAAAAGCTGAAAGCCTTCCTACTAAAATCTGGAACAAGACAAGGATGCCCACTCTCACCCCTTCTATTCAACATAGTATTGGAAGTCCTAGCCACAGCAATCAGACAAGAAAAAGAAATAAAACATATTCAAATTAGAAGGGAAGAGGTAAAATTGTCACTATATGTGGATGACATGATACTATATATAGAAAACCCTAAGGATTCCACACAAAAACTACTAGATCTAATAAATGAATTCAGCAAAGTAGGAGGATACAAGATTAACATTCAGAAATCAGTTGTATTTCTTTACACTAACTATGAAATAGAAAGGGAATGTAAAAAAAAAAAAAAAGTACCTTTTAAAATTGCACCATTTAAAATTGCACCAAAAAAAAAAAACCTAGGAATAAACTTGACCAAGGAGGTGAAAGACTTTTACACTGAGAACTGTAAAACATTAATAAAGGAAATTAAGGAGGACTCAAAGAAATGGAAAGATATCCCATGCTCTTGGGTTGGAAGAATTAATATTGTTAAAATGGCAATACTACCCAAAGCAACCTACAGATTTATGCAATCCCTATCAAATTACCCATGACATTTTTTTACACAACTAGAATGATCCAGAAATTTATATGGAACCATAAAAGACCCAGAATTGCCAAAGCAATTCTGAGGAAAAAAAAACAAAGCAGGAGGCATAATTGTCCCAGACTTCAGACAATACTACAAAGCTGCAGTAATCAAAACAGTGTGGAATGAGAGGAATGGCAGGTAAAGTTACCCATGTAGACTTTTTTTTTTAGTAAGAATTAAACTGAATCCATGTCAACTTTTTTTTTTTTTTTTGCCACACTGCTTTGTTTGCAGGTTCTTAGTTCCCTGACCAGGGATTGAACCCAGGTCCTTGGTAGTGAAGGCACAGATGGAGTCCTAACCACTGGACTGCCAGGGAATTCCCATGTCAACTTTTTTAAAAGAATTAAACTGAGAATAGGACACTTGTTTACAAACTTCTTTACTGAGTATTTTAAGATATCATCCATAGGCATTTGAAAATATCCATATTTTTGGTTTCACATATTTTTATCCTAAAATTAACTTAAACCTTTTTTATGGCTGAAATGAAAGTTTGTAACTGTCCCTTTTTCATATAATATGTTGAGGTAACATCCTCAGATTTCAAAGGGTGAAGTAAAGTTTAAAGGAAGTAAGTTTAACTGCTGTTTCCACAAATGAGGGATTAAAACTCTAATGACAACTTCCCCCACAGAAAACAATTATAAAATGAGACATGGGGAAAGGAAACTTTTCAACAAACGGTATTGGAATAACTGTATATCTATATAAAAAAGTATGAACCCTGACCCTTACATCATTCACAGAAATTTACCTGAAATGGATCATAGATGTAAATGGCTAAAGGAAATTATTCAAGCAGAAAATAAATGATAAAAGAAGGAATGTTGGGATATCAGGAAGGAAAAAAGAACAACAGAAAGTAAAATATGGATAAATACAATAACCTTTCTCCTCCTCTTCAGTTTTCTAAATTGATGGTTGAAGCAAAAATTGTAACAGTTTTTGATGTTCTCAATATATGTAGAGGAAATAGTTAAGACAATTATAAGTGGGGGAGCACAAAGGGATGTAAAGGGAAGTAAGGTTTCTACACTTCACTAAAATGTCAACACCAGTCAACCGTAACAAGATATGTAATGTAATACCCAGAACGACCACTAAAAAAGCTACATAAAGACATACGCTCAAAAACACTATAGATAAATCAAAATAAAATTCTAAAAAATGTTCAGGTAATCCACAGAAGGCAGGGAAAAGAAAACAGAAAGAAAAAAAATAGAACAAACTGAAGACAAAAAGTAAAATGACAGACTTCAGCCCTAACATACCAATAATTGCATTAAAAATGGAAATGGTCTAAATAAAACATGACGTAACAGTATGCTTTTTATAAGAAACTTGGTTCAAATATGAAAGTATTGTTATAGAAGTTGTATTTATAATAGCCAGAAATTGCAGGAGGGAGGAGACAAAATGTCCTGAAACAGGTAAATGGCTAAACACACTGGTGCATCCATACCATGGAACACTACTCAGCAATGAAAAGGGGTGAGCTGCTGATACAAGCGACAATTTGAATGGATCTCAAGAGCATGATGTTGAGTGAAGAAAACGCAATCTCCAGTGGTCACATACTGTATGATTCCATTTATATAACATTCTCAAAATGACAAGATTATAGAGATAGAGAATAAATTATTGGTTGTGAGGGTTTGGAGATAGTGGGGGAGGGGAATGGGTGTGACTATAAAGGGGTAGCATGAAAAACAAACCAATTGTCCATCAGCTGGTGAACAGATGAACAAATTCTGCTACATGCATGCAATGGAATACTACTCAGCAAGCAAAAAGAATGAAATGTTAATATACACAACAATATGGATGAGTCTTAAAATCATGATCAATGAAAAAAGTCAGATAAATCTCACCATAAGGGACTTCCCTGGTGGCACAGTGGTTAAGAATCTGCCTGCCAGTGCAGGGGACACAGGTTCAAGCCCTGGTCCAGGAAGATCCCACATGCCATGGAGCAGCTAAGCCCATGTGCCACAACTACTGAGCCTGCGCTCTAGAGCCCACGAGCCACAATTACTGAGCCTGAGTGCCACAACTACTGAAGCCTGTGCGCCTAGAGCCTGTGCTCCACAACGAGAGAAGCCACGGCAATGAGAAGCCCACTCACCGCAACGAAGAGTAGTCCCCGCTCACCGCAACTAGAGAAAGCCTGCACGTAGCAACGAAGACACAATGCAGCCAAAAATAAATAAATAAATTTATAAAATGAAAGAAAAAATCTCATCACAAGGAGAAATTTTTTTTTCTTTTTATTTATATGAGATGGTGGATGTTAACTAAACCTATTGTGGTCATCATTTCACAGTATATGTAATTCAAACGATCATGCTGTAGCGTTAAACCTATGCAGTGATGTATGCCAATTATTTCTCAATAAAAATGGGGAAAATGGGTAAAAAAGACTACAGACTACACAATATATGATTTCATTTATAGGAAACCCTACAAAAGGCAAAATGGTAGTGGTAGAAAAACAGATCAGTGGTTGCCTGGTACCAGTGGTCAGGGGAGGGGGTCGACTTCGAAAGGACATGAGCAAACTTTATAGAATGAGGAAACCGTTCTGTATCCTCACTGTGGTGGTGGTTATACAAATGTGTAACCAAATGAACAGTGACCAAAACTAATCAATCTGTAGGCTTAAAATAGGGAAATTTTAGTATATTTAAATTATACTTCACTGAATATGAAAAAAAGTTTTTAATTAGTAAGTCCAACTTCTTAGTAAACTGGAGTTCTAAGAAAAAAAAAAAACCAGCAGCTCTCTAGTTTCTCTAGAGAAAAATTTGCCATTGTGATACCCAGAAAGTACTTATAACCCTGGCTGCCTGGTCCAGGGAAATCCCAGTTAAGTGTGCAGAGTTTTACTTTTTCTGTACTGTTTTCAGTCTTATCATTAACCCAGTTGTGCATGGTGTTCCCAAGTCCAGAACTTACCAAGTTTGGTTTTTCCAGAGAACAAACCTCTAATCTCTTGCTTGCAAGAAGGTAGTCATGAGGCAGGAAAGACTACATGAGATAGGAAAGGAACCTGGAGGTCTCACCACTGCCTCTCTAGACTTAAAACTAGTTCTCATTTTTAGCCCCCCTTTTCCTCCTATATAGGACTTGGGCCTCTGAGTCCTGAGCTTTTCTGGGTTTACAGGGCAAACTGTTGCCTTTTCAAATCATTTTCATCCCAGTGTAGCTTCTCATCTCCTGTCATTTTCTGCTATTCTTCCTTCTGTTTTCCATCTTTCTGAATTTTCTTGGCCTGCTACTGTCTCCCCTCCCTTTCTCCCCACCTCGTTTTCAACTTTTACCTTTCAAAAATTCCTTTCCTTTAATTGAGGGAGAGTTGCTGGGAACTGAGTTTGTATGGCTGAATTTGGCTTAAGTTAAATACAGTATTAAATGTGTTAAATACCCATATTCAACTTGCAGAATTCTGCATACCTAAATATTAGAGTCAGCAAAAGAATCTACTCACAATCAGTAAGAAATTTCAGTTCTGAAACTGAAAACAAAAGTTGACTTTTAATGAAAACTCAATTATTTGTAAGTGAATGCTTCACAGACTGTAGAAAATAATATTGTTCCGGGTCTGAAGACCCCTTTAGTATGATTTCAAATCTGGTCATACTACATTAAAAAAAAATTAAAATATAAATTTTTAAAACTTTGTCTGAACCCTTCAACTTAATACTCTCACACATAATAACCTAAGTTCAGGCAAGTCATGGCAAAGTGAGTGTATGACATTAATTGCAGTATTTAAAGAATGCTTGGCTATGATAGGTGTCAGTTTTGGTGAAGTAGATTATTTTGTGCTGAAAAGGGACAATTTATTCATTCAAAAACAGAAGACTATAGTTAACAAATAGAGCTTTTGATTCTTGCTGACTTAATTATAAGGTAGCGTTTCATCATCTCCTACATAGTGGCTTTAGGCATTAGAAAATGCCTTCTTCGAATACCTTTCAAGTGAACACTAATGCTTTACATGACTCTGGCTTTTGCCAGACAGTTCGAATTAGTGCTATCCTCAGTCTCTCAGGAGCACAAAACAGAGCCAAGCCTCAACAACATTTTAAAAAATAAGTGCAAAATTATGCAGCAGCTAGCAAAACTTCCCCAGGTGGAATGTGTTCCCTGCTTATTAACCTTCTCTAACATGCCGAATGCCAAAAGGCAGTCCATGGACGTATGCCTAGACTTGCCCATTAGTACTAATAGAGTTACAAAGAAAACAGATGAAGCGCTGATCTCAAATTAGAACTGCCTCATCATATAAAAAGCCATTGTTTGTGCCAGTGTATCCAGGTGTCAGATGAATTATAAATGCTAGATCACAGTTTCATAATAGCAACATCTGGCAGATTTTTTGTTGCTTCTAAAAGAAATTGGCTTAGCTCAAATGATATCATTACAGGATGCTTCCTTTTCTTAAAATAGTTGAACCAAATTCAGAAGGAAAATACATCCAAATACAAAAAAAAATTTTTTTTACCTAAAATTTCTTTTTAAAATATAATACTAAGGGAAAAGATATGTATAATATGAATGAAAGCATGACGTATACAAAAACATCTCCTTTATTCCAGCATTAGAGTAAATCTTTGAGTGCGTCTTAGAACTTTCTCATTATTTGCTACTTTGAGAAAAGCAAGTAACAGTTATAACTTTGCCTTTGAAGTTTATTCAAATTGTAAATTGACTCACTCTGGTCTGGCTTTGTGGTATGGTTCTCCCTACAGTTACCATATGCCAGCACTATGCTAGGTCCTATTCCAAAGAGAAAACCTATTTGCCTTTTAAAGATATGAGCTTTCCCTGTGAGTGCATGTGTGAGGAGCTAAGTCGCCCTCACATAGGTCTATTACTCTAAAATTTATCCATGCATATTGGCAAAATAACTGCAGTTAATTGATTCATGGTGTATTCAAGAGTTTCTGGTGTCTGCCTGCTTCCTAGTCAACTGAAAATTGGCAAAAGTTGACACACTCCAAGCTGATTTATAACAAAGCAACTTCACATTAAAGCTTTTAATATTTGAGCCCATAAAGTAAGTCTGAGTTTGCCTATCAGTCTCATTTACTAATTTTTGATCTTTAACAAATTATTCAGCCTCTCTGTGCTTCAATTTCTTTATATATGTATATATCTCAGAAGGATTAAAAATCTTATGTGAAGTGATTGGCACAGTACAGAAGGTATACAATTAATGTTTATTAAATCTTAATCTGTGAAATAACAAAAACTAGTGTTAGCTACCTATTTTTCTAGGGTGTGTCTAACATACCCATAATTTTTAAAATGTTGATACCATTAAATATAGGGTCTCTTGTAGCTTAATATTTCTAATTCCTGAAAGCAAAATCCAGTTTTAACTTATTATATTTTATTCCCAAAATGTTGATCTTTCCTGGGATTTGAGTCATAGCTTATTTTTATGGGCCTTTAAATTTTACAAAGTACTTAATGGCATATGGGCAAAAAATAAGACCCTATAAATTCATATTTCTCCAAATTCCATTTCAGATTCTCTTCCTATAAATAAGTGAAATTGGCAGATTTTACTCCATAATGGAAAACAAAACAAAATGCCTCAAACAGCTTAGTCTTAGTATTTTAAATCTGTATATTTTTTCTCTTCATCAAGATAAATGCAAAATTATTTTGAACAACAGAATCCAGATGATGACTGAAAGAGGCCTAAAACTCTGTTCATCAGCATATTTGGGGAAATGCTCACATAGAATTAATTTATAGGCTGAGATGCCTGTCATTCCCAATCCTACATAATACAATAAGGCTACATTTATTTGAAACAGACTTGCCTTTAGGCCCCCCAGATCTTGTGACCAAGAAAGAAAACTAATGAAACCAAAAGCTTTTGTTTGAAAAGATCAATAAAATTAATAAACCTCTAGCCAGACTGATCAAAGAAAAGACACAAATTACCAATATTAGAAATGAGAATGATAACATCCCTACAGATTCTACAGATATTAAAAGGACCATAAGGGAATATTGTGAACAATTTTGCATCAATAAAATTAAAAATTTAGTTGAAATGGACAAATGCCTTGAAAGACACAAACTACCCCACTCACTCAAGAAGAAATACATAACTTGAATACGCTTATGTCTATTAAGGAAATTGAAATTGTAGTTAAAATCTTTCCACACTGAAAACTTCAGGCCTAGGTGGCTTCACTGGTAAATTCTACCAAGTATTTAAGGAAGAAATAATAGCAGTTCTACAAAAACTCTTAACGGAAAATTTAAGCAAAGGGAGTACTTCCCAACTCAGTCTATGAGGCCAGCATTACCCAAGTCTGACAAAGACAGGAAAAGAAAACTATAGATCAGTATCCCTGATGATCATAGATTCAAATTTTCTAAACAAAATTTCAGCAAATCAAATTCAACAATATATTTAAAAGGTAATATACCATGGTCAAATGGGGTTTATTCCAGGAATGCACAGTTTCACATTTGAAATCAATCAGTGTAACTCACCATATTAAGGAACTTTAAAAAAACCATACATCATCTCAATAGATGCAGAAAAAGCATTTGACAAAATATAATATCCATTCCTTGTGAAAATTCTCAGGAATCTTCTCAAACTAAAAATAGTATCTATTAAAAAAAAAGTACAGCTAACATCATACTTAATAGTGAAAGACTGAACACTTTCCTCCTAAGATCAGGAACAAGACGTGAACGCCTGCTTCACCACCTCTATTCAACATTGTACTAAAGGTCATAGCCATGCAATAAGGCAAGAAAATGGTAATAATAAAGACATTCATGGGACTTCCCTGGTGGTCCAGTGGGTAAGACTCCATGATCACAATGCAGGGGGCGCAGGTTTCATTCCTGGTCGGGGAACTAGATCTCACATGCCGCAACTAAGAGTCTGCGTGCCACAACTAAGAAGTCTGCATGCCACAACTAAGAGTCCACATGCCACAGTGAAGATCCCTCGTGCCACGACTAAGACCTGGCACAGCCAAAATAAATTTTTTTTTAATTAAATTGAACATTTGGGGAAAAAAATTAAATGATTTTAAAAAGACATCCACGCTAGAAAGGGAGAAGTAAAACTATCTTTATTCACAAATAACATCATGGTCCATGGAATCTATCCCCGCCCCCCCAAAAAAGAAAAAAAGCTACTAGAATAAATGAGTTTAGCAAGGCTGCAGAATACATGCTCAGTATACAAAAATCAATACTGGCAATAAACCATTGGAAAACTGAAACTTAAAAATCATTACCATTTACAGCAGTATCAAAAAACATGAAAGAAATCTAGCAAAATACATTAAAGACCTGGACACTGAAACTATAAAACATTACTAAGAGAAATTAAAGACCTAAATAAATCAAGAAATACCTGTTGTTCATGGATCAGAAAACTCAATGTTGTTAAGATGTCAGTCTCCCCAAATTAATCTAAAGATTCAGTGTAATCACAATAAAACTCCTAGGAGGCTATTTTGTAGAAATTGGCAAACTTATTCTAAAATCCATATGGAAATGCAAAGGATCTAGAATAGCCAAAACAACTTTGAAAAAGAACAAAAGTGGACGACTAGCACTATCTGATATTATTATAAAAGTATAATAATCAAGACAGTGTGGTAATTGGTACAAAGATAGACAAACAGATCAATGGAATACTGTCCAGAAATAGTTCCATACATATATGATATATGGACAACGGATTTTTGACAAAGATGCAAAAGTAATAGGTAGAAATACGATGTTACTGATTTGTGGAATCTAAAATATGATACAAATAACTTATTTACAAAGCAAAAACGGACTCACAGACCTAGAAAACAAATTTATGGTTACCAAAGGGTAAAGGGGGTGGGGAGGGATAAATTAAGAGTTTGGGATTAGCAGATACAAACTACTACATTTAAAATAGATAAAAAGCAAGGTCCTACTATATATATAGCACAGGGAACTGTATTCGATGTCCTGTAATAAACCATTATATATATATAACTGAACCACTTTGCCATACACCAGAAACTAATACAACATTGAAAATCAGCTATATTTCAATTAAAAATTTTTAATTAAAAAAATTTAAAGCAATAGGTAGAGAAAGACTAGTCTTTTCAACAAATGGTACCAGACAATTGGATTTCCAGATGCAAAAAAAAATTAACTTTGACCCATACCTTGCATCAGTATAAAAATTAATTCAAAAGGGATCATAGATCTTAAATGTAAGATCTACTATAAAACTTCTAGAAGAAAACATAGGAAGAAATCCTTGTGATCTTGGGTTATTAGGCAAGGATATCTTAGATTCAACACCAAAAGCATCATCCATAAAAGAAAAAATTGATAAATTAGACTTCGTCAAAATTAAAACCTTTTGTTCTTCAAAAATCACTGTTATGAAAATGAAAAGACAAATCACAGAGTGGGAGAAAACATTTGCAAATCATGTCTGCTGGAGGACTCGTATCAAGAATATATAAAGAATTCTCAAACAATATATAAGAAACAACCAACCTATTTTTTTTAATGGCAAAACATTTATACTGACTTCATCAAAGATATATAGGTGAAAAATTAGCACATGAAGATACCTGACATCATTTATCATTAGGAAATGCAACTTAAAATCAAAATAAGATATTACTAAATACCTATTTTCATGACTAAAATTTTAAAACTGACCACCCCAAGTGTTAGCAAGGATGTGGAAGAACTGGAACTTTCTAACACTGCTGGTGGGAATATAAAATTATACCATTGTTTGAGAAAACAGTTCTTAAAAATTTAAACATACCTACCTACCAGGTGATTCAGCATTCCATTCCTAGGCAGTTACACAAGAGAAATGAAGTCCTTATGCCCATAAAAAGACTCATACATAACTGTTCACAACAACATTATATGTAATAACCAAAAATCTAGAAGCAACCCAATGTCCATCCACAGGTGAATGAATAAACAAATTGTGGTATATCCATGCAGTAGAATACTATTTAGCTGTAGAAAGGAATTTACTACTGCTAACCCAACAACATGGATGCATCTCAAATAATTATGCTTAGTAAAAGAAGGCATACAAAAAAAAAGTACAGGGCTTCGCTGGTGGCGCAGTCATTGAGCGTCCGCCTGCCGATGCAGGGGATATGGGTTCATGCCCCGGTCTGGGAAGATCCCACATGCCGCAGAGCGGCTAGGCCCGTGAGCCATGGCCGCTGAGCCTGCGCGTCCGGAGCCTGTGCTCCGCAACGGGATTGGCCACAACAGTGAGAGGCCCGTGTACCGCAAAAAAAAAAAAAAAAAAAGAGTACATACTTATGATTCCATTTATATAAAGTTCTAGTAAATGCAAATTAATCTGTAATGACAAAAAGCAAATCAGTCATTGCTTGCAGAGGAGGGTGCAGGAAGATGCAAAAGAAGCACAAGGAAACTTTTGGGAGTTATGGATGATATGTTCACTATGTCGATTGTGGTGATGATCTCACAGATGTGTGGAGACGTCAGAAGGTATCAAATTGTACACTTTAAATATATGCAGCTTATTGTATGTCAATTATATCTCATTAAAGTTGTTTAAAAAAAAAATCCTGCGGCTAACAAACCTCTAAACTCTCATGCATTCCCGGTAATAAGTTCTTAGAGGCAGTCTCTTTGGCCTGATCCCATTTCATCTATTAAAACAATACTTAACAGAAGGAGAAGGAAGCACGTGGATTGTGCCTTGTGGAGACCACTGTGGTGGGATACAGCAGAAGAGGCCAGGTGTCCCATTGACGAGGAAAAAAAGCCAATTAACTGGACAAATTGACTCCCTGGGATGTAGGACTAAATGGTGGAGAAAGCACCAGATTTTGTCTTGTGAATACAATCAGGTCTTTGTTTCTCATTATGGAAAAAAGACATTTCAGAAAATCCCTTGTATTTCTTAATGTTGGATTCCAAATGTGGTTATCTAGGCATTAATCAACCCAGCATTTGACTCAGGTCAATTTGATTTTTTTTTTTTCATTGAAGAAATTTTCACATGCTTGTTGCTTAAACTGTTGCTACACAGTAAAAAACAAACAAACAAATTGTTCAGCATCTTCTCTTCCACTTCCAACAGACCTGATAACTAACTCCAGTATGGGGACAGACTGTTTTTTTTCCCCAAGCAGTTAGCAACTGCAGGTGCCATTGTGGCACACAGATGCAGACACTGCTGCCCCCAAGCTCTCACACCTTAATGTTTTCTAAGCACCAATTCCAATTCAAGCAAGGCTGGTGCCAGCGGCCTTGGAGAAGTGTCTAGCTTTTCTAACGTAATTGTGGAGTGCAGGGTTTGTGGTGAGGCCAGTCACTCAGTACAGTGGGCTATGAAAGCATTTTTCCACTTGTAGAGGAGTTTTCCTTCTAGTCCTAGCATCTGATCTCCCTGAAATGCCTGTAAGTTCAACTTAAGGTCGTATTCATTATCATTTCCATTCTACTTTACCTCAGAAGTGGGTCATTAAAATTATATTCCTAAGCATATTAAATATCAGAATAATCAAGGAAAGATACAGTTATGTGTGAGGCAAGTGGTTTTTATGGAGAACAGTCATTGAGAGAAATGTTTTGTTATTCTGGAGCTTTGTTTAATAAGTTTTTAGAAGAGATTTTTGAACTGTCATGGACTGGGTCAGTGGAAATAACCCTGAACTCTTCTTCCCCTCGACACAGTGAGCCAAGGGTCTGGCCTGTGATTACCAAGGTTCATTCCAGGGGCTGTTGGGGCAAAGTTGTTCTTGGAGCTCACCCTGCCCAAGCACATTGCAGATTCTCCTCCCTGAGATTCTCAGATTGGTAGAGAACCAAGTTCTATCCTCTTGGACCTGTCTCCTTCTTTTGCCACACCACCCACAATCCAGGTCACCCCCCTCCATCATGTGTGCACCAGCCCCTTGAGGTGGTGCTACTGATTCTGAACCAGGAACCCAGGCTAAAGAGTTTAAGTTCTAAAACGTAGAATATGGCGCACAACCTCGCTATTCAGAGCCACATCCCAGTTGTCTCATGGAAAGCGTTCCTGTCCTGGGGAGACCAGAAGCAACTGGAAGGGCAGTGGCTCAGGTCAAGAAAGCAGGTCCACAGTACACAAGCCCATTGCTTAAGAGTCAAACTCTGTTTTAATACATTTTCTTAACATCCATTTTATGTTGTATTACTTATGATCTAAAATTTTAGTTCAATGTAAAAGCCAGAAAAAATGTTATAGGAAAAAAAACCTTTAATCATCACAGAAAACTAGGTTTCTAATCAAATGATAAACATTGATAAAATCACTGATTTCCAGATCATGACTTTAAATTCCCACTGATCTGTTGGGTAATCAACATATTGCACACATGTCTGCTCTGTTTGGCTGACCAAGTGTTGGTCTACATTGCCAAATTAAAACATGGAGAGGAAAGCTGGCTTTTAGACAGCCTGCCTGCAGTATTCATTTGAAACAGCTTTTAAGTAAATACAATTATGATTGGAACTTATCTCAACCAAGCAAAATTCTCTAACTGGTCATGAGAGAGTGAGCAATCCAAAGGTGAGATTGCTGGGTGGACTGGAGAGCATCACAAGGTCATCAGCCTATCTTCTGCCACATGAGATGGCTCCATGGAGTCTGCGTACAGGTTGTCTAAAGCACGCTATAGCTCAGTGACCGTTCCGGACTCTGCCTTGCTCCCACCCTCCCATGTCATTCCCTCATCCTTACTCCTCTCCCAGTGACCTCACTAAGTTACTGATGGAAAATTAATGTTAAAAGGCATAAGCTCCTCCCCCTTCCCTTGGCACTTGAACATACCTTTCTTTTTATCTACTCTTCTGTCCCTCCTCATTTTTAAGGCTGTTCCCCGTTTCTGGACCCTTAGCCTCATTCATTCTTGCTTTCCCAGGGCCTTACTCTCTTAGTTATCAGCTCTTTCTCCACAGTTTATTCTCTCTCTGTTGGCTCCTTCTACATTGCCCTACATTTCCCGACGTTTCTTTTGTCGGGAAAACGTCTCTTGCTGTCGCCCCAAACCACCACCTTCTCTTCTCATTCCTGTCACTGCAAAACTTCTGTAAGTATAATTTTTCTTACTGTATTACACACTATTACACCACAAATGCCTAGAAAGCAAGAACCACAACTTATGATAATTTGCATATCAAGTATCTAGCACAGTATAAAGTAGTGAAGGAGGCACAGCCCGAGGAGCCTAACAAGCCAGGGTTCAAATCTGGGCTCACTAGTTTCTGTGAATGACCTTGGGTAAATTATTTAATCTTGCTCATCTTCAGCTTCCTCATTTGTAAAGCGGGGGGAGGGGAGGGTAATAATTCTCATCTTCACAGGATCTGAATAGACATTTTTCCAAAGACATACAAACGGCCAAAGGTACATGAAAAAGTGTTCATCACTCACTAATCATCAGGAAAGTACAAATCGAAACCACAGTGAGACAACACTTCACACCTGTTAGAATAGCTGTTATCAAAAAGACAAGAGGTGACAAATGTTGGTGAGGATGTGGAGAAAAGGGAACCCTTGCTGGCAATGTAAATTGGTGCAGCCACTATGGAAAACAATATGGAGGTCCCTCAGAAAGTTCAAAATAGAGCTACCGTATGACCCAGCAGTCCCACTTCTGGATATATTAGAGGGAATGAAGTCATTATTTCAAAGAGATATCTGTACTTCCACATTCATTGCAGCATTATTCACGATAGCCAAGAAGTGGAAATAATGTAAGTGTCCATCTATAGATGCATGGATAAAGAAAATGTTATATATATAAACATGAGAAATTCATTCAGTCATGAGAAAAAAGGAAATCCTGCCACTTGCAGCAATGTGGATGGAATCTGAGGGCATTATGCTAAGTGAGATAAGTCAGAGAAAGATGAATACTGTATGATCTCACTTATAGGTAGAATCTAAAAAAGCCTTACTCATAGGAATAGTGTAGAACGGTGGTTACCAGGGGCTGGGGGCGGGGGGGGATGGAGAGATGTTTGTCTTCCAGGTATAAGAGGAGTAAGTTCTGGAGATCCAGTGTACACCATGGCGACTATAGTTAACAAATACTGTATTCTATACTTGAAAGTTGCTAAGAGAATAGATCTTAAATGTTCTCACCACCACCAAAAAAAAAGGTAATTGTATGAGGTTATGGAGGTGTTAACTAACCCTCTTGTGATAATCATTTCACAATAGATATGTGTATTAAATCATCACGTTGTACACCTTAAACTTACACAATGTTATATGTCAGTTATATCTCAATAAAGCCAGAAAAAAATAATGCCTATCTTGCAGTGTTGTTATGGAGATTATAGGAGATTACGTTTATAAAAAAAAACCCTAGCATGGTGTCCGTCAAAAGGCTGGTTCCTTTCCGACTTCCACTCATGGTAGGGATTCAGTTGACTGAGTGACCAAATGGTCTCCTGCATATTTCAGGTCAGCACTCAGTGGCATGGCATCCACTTTTTGTTCCATTTGATTCTTATCCTTTTCTTTGCCTTGTGTGTTTCAGGTTCACAACCAGTATCCAACTGAGTTTGAATTCAATCCCTATTACTTAAAGTTCTTGGCTTTCCACTATGTGTCTAATCGCTTTAAAACATTTCTCCTGGATTCAGACTATGAAAGATTAGAGCACGGTACGTGTTTGCATGCCCTTGTTCCATCTTTCTTGTTAGTTTTATGTGTTTTTAATTAAAGACACTAATAAAATAACCACCCCCAAGTGTGGCAAGGCCACTTTAAGGTTTTACTCTACAAACTACGAAAGTAGAATGGACATGAATGAGTGAGATTATGTGCTGTGTTAGCTCTTAGGGGGCTCCAAGTGGTCATCATGTAGCACCTTTGAAAAGTTAAATCTGCTTATTACTATTTTATTATCTCCAAGCAGTATCACTGTTAGTGGAGAAACACTTGATTCATAGTTTTTCCATCCCTGGTACACTCTGGTAGGTAAGCTGCCTGCCCCTGGAAGCAGTCTGTATAGCAGTTACGGCCATGGGCTCTGGAGCAAACAGAATAGTTAAATTTCAACACTGCCAGTTACCAGCTAAGTACTTTGGACAGGTTAGGTACCTCTCTGAGTTTCCTCATCTTTAAAATGAGGATAATAATATCACCCACCCCTTTGGGCCAGGATGATCCCATTAGGAAATATTTGTAAATTTCTTAGCACAGTTGCTAGCACAAAGAACTCAACAAATTTTAGACATCACCATTGTTATTATAATTTTTAATAGCAGTAATAGTTGTAAAGAGTAGATTCTCAAAAGCCAGTCAGCCCCTGTGAAAACGTTTCCCCAAGGGGACTTTTACATTCTTACTTTTGCTGTTTTTATAGTGGGGGGGAAAGGGGGATACACATGAGTATTTTTGTTAAGCAGACAAGTAAATAAAGAAAATCAGTATATTATATTGACTATTTTCAGTAATATTATATATACCTGAATATTCATAAAGAAGACTCTCTTAATGGCTGAAAATATTTACTAATGTTCTCAGTTTAAAATATGAAAGCAAAGAAATACTGCTTTTCAGTGCATGCTATTAAGATTATCTAGCATGATATTTCATACATTTGGTAAAGGAGATGGCACTGATGAGACCATTTCCTTTCCTGTTTGTACTTCCAGACCTCTGTTGACTCATAAAATTGTCATTCCACACATCATAATCAGAAACCTTAATTTTTTAAGCACCCGTGTGTTGGGAAGACATTAAGTAGAGCTGGTTACAGTGGACATTAGAGTCACTTGGAGAACTTTTTTAAATGACTGATGTCTGGGGCCCATCCTCAGAGATTCTGATTTAATGGGTCTGAGGTGAGACCTAGGCACTGGGATTTTTTTAAGCCCTTTTTTTTTTTAATGAGTGGCCAGGGTTGAGAACTACTCTTTTGCACTCCACAGTTGAAAGGTAGAGAAGAAACATTAATTAGTCCTGGGGGCCCCTCATATTATAGGATTTTTGTGCAGCCTTGGGCATGAGACCCTCTTTTATGATAAATAAAATGCTTGTTGACTTTTGACTGAATCTTTTCATTCAAAGCAAGACAGCACTGCTACGAGAGGCACCCTTCCTGGCCTTTTAAAGAAATACCTCCTGCCTCACCCTAACACATCTTCCTCTGTATTAAAAATAAAATGGGCTCATGTGAGTAACAGATTGACTGTTTGAAAGGTACAAATATAGTACCTGAAGTGGCCCCCCCCCCCCCGCAAATTCGGCTTTTGTGTTTAAGTCATCCAAGGATACGGACCACATCCTTCTGACATCCAAAGTCTCCATGACCATGATTTGTGGTATATAAACTACCAAAGAAAACACTTTAAATAGCTTCATAATAAACAGCCAACAACTTTAAAAAGAAACATAAAATTACGTTTTTAACTGAGTTTCATCAAATCATTTTCCTTCCATTTTCTCTTGAAAAATGTGTAGAATGTCTCCTGGCATGGACCTCTATGAATCTAGATATAGACGCGGGATGTCGATTGGAAGGGAGTCATGCTGTCCTGCTAAATGCTTGGGAAAACTTTATCCCAGGTTTTCCTTCCATTTGGATTTGTTTCCATATAGCTATGAAGTCCATTCCTATCTTTAGCTTTGCAGTCATTTTCTAAGGCTTCTGCACGTGCGCTGCTGTTTCTAGAGCCGTGTGAAATATTCCATTTTTCATCTGCTACATGCATCATATTTTTAGGCAAACTGTTGATTTATCTGACTTCTGTTTTGCTGATTTTTTTTTTTTTTTTGGCGGGGGGATTTACAGGAACTTTATTTGATGATAAAGGAGACAAGCGTGCCAAAAGAGGAATTTGTATTTGGGAGTGTATCGATAGAATGCACAAGAGGAGCCCCATTTTCTTTAATTATTTATATTCACCAGTGGAAACAGAGGTACAGAAAGAAAGCATTTATGTTTCATTTTTGGAATATTTTGTGTTAAAGTTTTCCTTACTTTTTGAGCATATATAAGCTGTTTAAGCGTTTTATAAACATTCGACTAGGTTTCATACCAGAAGCTATTTAAAAGTTGATACACTATGGGTTTAGGTTATGATGGAATGGAGACGGATACCAAATTCTTGACCACAAAAATTAGGAGCTGGCCCCCCAACCATAGAAAGGATAACTTCAAGAAAGTCAGAGCAAGTCAACTTTCCCTGGGAAGAAAGAACAAACAAAACTTGAAACCTTAGCAGGCCGTGTAAGCAGAAAAGATTTCCCTAAGTCCATTTGTACCAAAGCCATGGAAGAACCCCTGGGAGAAGCAGGGATGTTTGGAGCCCAGCCCAAGAAGGATGACCTCTCAGGGACAGCCATCCTCTGCCATGCATGTCTGCATGAAATAGGCTCTGCAGTGGAGTGGACCACCTGACTCAGGAGCAAGGAAGGCCTGGCCCTGGGCCCCATGCAATAGGACCTCGCCCTGGCCTTTCTCATGAGGTGAGGTGTATGAGAAACCAAGGGTACATGCTTGGATGCCTCTCCTTCATCTAGACCATGCTCTGGCACTTCAAGATTCCTTGCCCAAATTCAAGTTACTCACCAGACCACTTCCCCAAGCCTGTTCCCCAAGCCAGTGAATGTATCCCTAAGCTAAAAGGGCAGCTAAGGAGTAGCTGTTTGGACAGGGAGTAGACAAGAGTTTAGCTGCATGGGCTGGGGTATATACACATGCTCATAAGAGACCCTCAGAATATAGGACAGAGCTGGGTCAAGAGGAGCAGGGCTTTAGGCCAAGAACTGGGAGCTGGGACCAGCTTTCCCAGTGCCACCACTTCCTGGTGTAGAATTCCCAGAAGTCCAAGAATTCTCAATTGGAGCCTGGCCTTCTAGGTCATTAGGAAGTTATATTTGTCAAGGTAGGAGCATAGAACATATTTTATCTCATAGTTATGTTGATGTATAATGTTTAAATATATAGATATATGGTATTTGAACCTCTATTCATACTTTTTCCCTGGACCCTGCAATGTTAGGGGCTGGCCTGCCAGTAAGCTTGGGGCACTTTGGGGTCAAGATGAAACTATATTTCAGGATTTTCTTTATACAGGCCCTGAAGCCCAATGTAAACATTTCCAGCCTCAAGAAGTGGGATTACTATGTAGAGGAGACCCTTTCCACAGGGCCTTCATATGACTGGACAATGCTGGCCCCTAAGCAGCTCCCCTCCGAAGACTCTGAACTGGCCAGAGGAGCTGGGCCCCAGAGCCAGAGGAGAACAGTGTGGCCATGCTATGATGATGTCAGCCGTGCTCAGCCCGACGCTCTCACCAGCCTTGTCAGTGTAAGTCAGCCGTGTGTAGACACACTCTTGGGGCGCCAGGGGACCTGGAGGCACATGAGGCCTCAGGAACTGAGCTTAGTTAAGACTGGTTCACCAGCTCCTGGACAGAGCTCTCCTTACTTTGGGTTAGCACTATAGCTAGCACTACAGGAGTATAAGGACACCAGATTTGCTCCCATGGATCAGTGGGGAACCAGGCTCAGGTACTGGCAAAGAGTCTCAGTAAAAATGAGCTTTTCAGCGTTAGAAGGAAGCATTCGAGCAAATGGAGCCGTTTGCAGCTGTTTCAGCTGGCCAAGCAGCCTGAGTCAGGCCTGGGTTATGGCTTTTGTGGGTGCCTTACTTCCTCTGGTCAGAAGTGTGGGTAGCTGATGGCCTGATGGGAGCACTGCCAACCATCTTCTACAAGGAATATTCTGGAGTGAAGCCACCCTGGCAGTAGCTCCCCTGATGAGAACAGCAGCCCTGAGGAAAGGGTTTGAGCCCAGATACGGGCCAAACAGTTCCTGAAGAGTCTTCTCCGTCCAGTTTCCTGACCAGGACGAGCGTGCTTCAGTGAAAACACCGTCACAGAGGCTGCCGCTCTGCTCTCCAGCTTCCCTGTCTGAAGGAAACTCCATTCCTTGGGCATTTCTTGGTTCATTCTTTCTACATCTGGTTTGAATCATCAGAGTTGAGGGGTTCCTCTGTCAAGGACAGACTTCTCATATACTTCAGCTATTACAGTTTAGACACCGGCCCAGTGCTTGACCTTCTGCTGTGGCCATCAGATGCCCTATGGGCTGGCCAAGGGTGAAGGTGTTGGGGATATTTATTTCATCTCTCTATTTAAGCCATCTGTACAAAAAGGCCCGGTTACAGATCCTAATAAATCATCTTTGCCACAATGCATCACACCAGCTAGAGCTCCCACCTCTATTCCTGGCTTGGGAGGCTTCTGAGGCCCCATGCTTACCATGGTTTTTCACTGCCCTCTGGCCATGCTGTTCATCTAGTACAGAGGGGGTGTGGCTCTGGGGAACATCCTGATTTCTATGAAATACTTATCTGTCACAAAACTCCTTTTAATTACTTTGCAGGAAATTGAAAGACTGGAGCATAAATTGAACCAAACAGCTGAGAAGTGGCAGCAGCTATGGGAACGGGTAACTGTGGACCTTAAAGAAGAGCCCAGAGCAGACCGTGTGAGTTGGCAAAGCCCTTTGAAGAGCTACTTCTGAGCTTCTGGAGGGCGCTAGGTCAGGTGGGGCCTCTGGCACAGGTAATTCAGGAGGTTTATGGCCAAAGGGAGGGTCATGCCCTGAGGGTCCAGGGCAGAAAGCTCCAGATGACTGGGTACTTCCTGAGTGCCTCACTTTACCACAGTGACATAATACTTATGTTCCAGGGCCCTGTATCCAGGGGAAATTACTGGGTTCTTTTCTATCTCAGTGCCTCTGTGGTTTCAGCTGATCTTCTACCACATGAGGGAGGAGGGGAATGCCAAGACCTTATCTGCGCCAGAGAAATAATCAGAGAAAATGAAATGTTTTAAATGAGCAAAATATGCTGCTTTCTGTTGTTCACACCCCCTTTTTGTTTCTGAATTAAGAAACATTTATCGTAAAAATATTTTTAAACCAAATACTCTTGTTTTCTGCTTCTCACAGCCCCTTCACCTGTAGTATGTGGAAGGGCTGTGCTGAGCACCACCCACACTTTGCATTCTGTTAACCCACAGTGAGGGAGTGGTGTCTCAGCTCAGGCATGCTGGGACAGGCTCAGATCACACAGCTGATATGTGGGGCGGCCACCAGTCAAACCCACATCAGATTGACTCCAAGTGCAACAGAAGGGAAGTGAGGACAGATGAGTGTTCTGAAGAGCACTTCAGGAAAGGAGAGGTCGGCAGGGTCGGATGTCACAGAGGAGTCAAGGAGAAGGGAGTGTAGAAGGAAGCCTCCAATGTGGTAGGAAGGGGTCCTTGGGGTGCCTTCTCCTGCCTTCAGATGGCAACTCAAGAGCTGTTATCAGACAGGCCACAGGTAGGTGGTGTCTTACTGCTTTTTTTCTCAGAAGAATAAAATAGTTTCTTAATTTTTTTTTCTGATTATGAAAGTGAGATATGTGTATTCCTTTAAATAAGACAATATACAGAAAGTTATGAAATAGACAGAAATCACCCAAAATTTATAACCTAGAAATAAACCATTATGCCATCAAACTTGTTTTATAATTCTAAACACACATATAAAAGGGATTTACTATACATGCAGTTGTAAACACCTGCATTTTTTTTTTTACTTAATATGTGGCATACATGGCCTTCAGTTTGTCACTGTTATGTAAATCAGCATCATTTTTAATGGCTGTCTAGAAGTCCATTGTATGGAAATACCTTTTTTTTTTTAAGCAGTCGCATAATGATAGACATTTAGGTGGTTTCTAGTTTTCTGCTAGTTTCCTAAAAAACTCCAGGATAAACATCTTTTTGTATATATTTTACATATACATATATATGGTCCAGTTTTTTCCTTGAGGTAAATTTTTAGAAGTGAAATTATCGGATCAGTTGCTTAAAGTCTTTGGAAAGCTTTCCTAGCTCCTGTTCTGTCTTTTTCAGCCCCAGAGACACCCTTTGGGCTCCCCAGGAATTGTGTCTACCAACCTCCCTTCCTATCAGAAGAGGCCTCTGCTGCATCTCCCAGACAGCAGCATGGGGGAGGAACAGAACGCCAGCATCTCCCCCTCCAACGGAGTGGACCGGAGAGCAGCCACGCTGTACAGCCAGTACACGTCCAAGAATGATGAAAACAGGTTGACATTGCTAAGCCCTCCCGTGTGTACTGAAAAGGCTCTCCCCACCCTGCCCTCGGCCACACCGCAGGCCCTTTAATAAGCCAGGCCTGTGCCGTGCCGCCTTCTGTAAACTTAAAATGGATCCGCTTTAATCCTCTGTCTCTGTTTTAAATGCGTTAGATGGTTCTTGGAAGAGGAAAAATCAAAATTACAACTAAAATAATGCCAAGAGGTTGTAGTTATTTGTGGCGGGTCCTGATTGCTATTGTCTCATGTCTGCCAGATCTCTTGAGGGAATATGTGTTAGTGAGCACTTTTTCAGGGGCAAACTTCAGCAATCCAGCGCATGCTAGCTCAAGCAGAGAGGAATTTACTCACATAAATTGGGAAGGCCAAGGATGTGCCAGTTTCTTACACAGCATCTTCAGGCTTCTGTTGTTTGCCAGCTCTGCTTTCTCCTATGGGCTGCATCTACCCCAACATGGTATAAGAAATGGCTGCTGAGAGCTCCAAACCTCACAAGTTTGGTAATCCCAGCAGAAAGAGGCAGCCTTTCCCCAAAGGTCTAATAGAAAAATTCTAGGGGGAGCTCTGATGGATCTTTTTTGGATCATCTGGGGGAAATAGAGGCTTGACCAACAAAAACAACAGATATCCCCTTTACAGCACTTTTTAAATGAAAAATCAAATTAACTGCTATGTCATCATTATTTCTAGGTCCTTTGAGGGAACGCTCTACAAAAGAGGGGCTCTGCTGAAAGGTTGGAAGCCCCGCTGGTTCGTTTTGGATGTAACAAAACATCAGGTAATAAATACCATCACAGCCTATAGAAATCACTTCTCCCTAGGCTAGGCTCGGTCCCCGGCTGTTGTGCGACTCTCAGCAGAAAGGCACAGCCTTCATGTACAGAATGCTTTCCTAAGGCCTCTCATATGCTGCCTGAGGCTCCTCCATGGACCCAGTGAGGAGCAGTAGTCCTGAGGCTGGGTGCAGCAGCCTTCTGAGAGAGTGCAGGTGTGTGCAGGCAGAGGCACTGACTGCTGAGGCCAGAGCACTAAGAGCAAGGGAACTCTGCTTTTTAATGCTCATGTTATCTCCTGCTGCCTGCTCTTAAAACCCAGGCCACGAGCGGACCTGAGGTTTTCAGCTTGTTGCACACCACATGCACATACAGAACCCATGCCTATGAATACTCCCCAGAATACAGATTACCTTCATCTTTGCAGCATAACACATCCATTCAAAATCGAGGGTGTTCATTTATTCAACAGACATTTATTGAACACTTTATCTGTGCCCATCACTGTACTTGGTACTAAAGAAGGCATCATTATCCCTCAAAGGTGACAGCAACAGAGGATGGAGGGAGCCCTGAAATAGGCAGAAGGGGATGTGCCCACCCAAGCCTGAAATCCACAGTGGGCAGGTACTAGACTGGACCTCCCAGACCACGCTGGGAAGCCTTTTCCCCACTGCTAGGTTCTTTGCTGTGGCTGTAGCACCCCACACAATCCTGAGTGTCAGAATCTTTGCTCCAGTGATCTTGGTTGGGGTGGAACCCAGCCCTTCTGCACCCTTCACTAGTGAGAGTCACATGGCCTCCTACGTTCTGACCACAGACCTCACTCTACCTTGGACCTGACCAGTCAGCCTTGAGCAGCTTCTCAATGCATTTATGTCCAACATGGAGTCTGTTCAGAAAGGTACGGACTGTTACGCCAGTACAGTGCTCTTGTTGGACCTGCACCTAGAGGACTCCTGACAGATGAATACTTTGCATGGGGACCCCCTTTCCCTCTGCTCAAAGAGTTTCATAAAGGTTACACAGAATCTTTGTGGAAGAATATAGAGAAGTTTTTACAGATATGCAATGGAAGCCCTTTTTAGGGGGCTGGACTTTAAACAACATTGTCTCTGAAACCATAGATCCTACACTGTGTAGAAAAGTTTCATTAAATCACTAAATATAACAGGAGAATGTCATAATTTTTCTATAATTTACAATTACATCAAATTATATTTGCATTCTTGCCAGTCTTTTAGATTTCTTTAACACGAAAGGTATATGGTTTTTCTGTTTAGTCCTACTCATACCATGCCTGAATGGAGAGGCAGAGAAAAGTCTGAGGCCAGAACCACAGAGACAGAGGCGCCAAACACATTCCTGCCGTGTAGATTATAGAGAGTGAAGTCCAGACTAATTTAGTTAGAGTGATGTCCAGTCCTTACACACAGTAACCACTCAATCAAATGTTGAGCTATTTATTGTTTTTCAAAAGTCACTTTATATCTACATGCTATTTGGAAACTTGCTTTTTAAATATAAGATAGATTGGGGCTTCCCTGGTGGCGCAGTGGTTGGGAGTCTGCCTGCCGATGCAGGGGACGCGGGTTCGTGCCCCGGTTCGGGAGGATCCCGCATGCCGCGGAGCGGCTGGGCCCGTGGGCCATGGCCACTGGGCCTGCGCGTCCAGAGCCTGTGCTCTGCGACGGGAGAGGCCACGGCAGTGAGAGGCCCGCATACCGCATAAATAAATAAATAAATAAATAAAGATAGCTTGGACATATTTTCCTACCAGTTCATAATAGATCTTAACATTTTTGAAATGTTGTATAGAATTCCATATTATTGATGTACCATCATTTAATTAACCAACACCATATTGACAGATATCTTTTCAATTGTTAGCTAATGAAGGCAGTGCTGAAGGAAACCTCTTTATAGGTGTGTCTTTGCATGCTTGTGGGAGTGTTTCTGTAGGATAAATTTCTAGAGGTGGGAAAGGTGTATCAATAGGTATAAACATTTTAAATTTTAGTTCATATTGCCAAATTGTCCTCTAAAAGGCTTCTGACTAATTATATCCCCACTAACAGTGTTTGAGAATATCTAGTGCCTTCCATTCAACCTGAATATTGTCAGCCATTTTAATATTTCTTAATCTAAGTGAAAAGTGAAATCTCATTGATTTCATTTACTTTTCTTTGATCAGTTAGGTTGTTCATCTTCTCAGATGTTTATAGGTCACTCACATTTCTTCTGTGACTTGCCTGTTGAAATCCTTTGACCATTTTTCTATTAGGTTGTTTATCTTTTTCTTCTCAATTCTAGGAATTCGGTATATATTCTAAACATTAACCCTTTTTTATATGTTACATATATATATTTTTTTACAGTTGTTAGTTGACTTTTTCTATGTGTAATACACTTATTTGTTCAAATTTCAAAAAATATGTCTTTTTCCACCTTTCTCCCAGCTGTCTAATTCCTCCTCCTAGAAGCAACCAGCGTTTTTAACTTCTTGTCTATTCTTCCAGGCATAGTTTAGCAAGATGTGGGAAAGTATTCAAATACACTTTGAAAAGCCATGCTGTTTTCCCTTTCTGTGTCTCTTATATCCCATGTATCTTTTTGGTTCCAGCTGCGATACTATGACTCGGGTGAGGACACAAGCTGTAAAGGCCACATTGATCTGGCTGAGGTAGAAATGGTCATCCCTGCTGGCCCCAGCATGGGAGCCCCAAAGCACACGAGTGACAAGGCTTTCTTTGATGTAAGTCGATCTTGCCTTTTCCTGGCTCTGTTTGCACATGATCCCTTACAATCCATCCACCTCCAAGAATCATGGGGCCTCAGAGCAATTGGTGGTAACTGCACATGGGTCACAGACCCACCCCGGCTGTGGGAATTGCTACAGAGCTTGAACCCAGCACTCTTCATCCCCAAACCTGACCTCTCCCTGCTGTCCACATGTCTCAGAAAGGCTGCACATCGCTTTGCACAAAAGACTCCTTTAAAAGGGATCCAGCTACACGTGGAAGCAGATGAACGCCTTGTTAAATATTGTTAGTTATTCACTCACCACCTACTGTCGAGAACAGATATTACTTCCCTTTATATCCATTGATCTTCATGCTTGATCATCCACAAAAAAACATCCTTAGTCACACATGATGACTGTCTGCCCTAACATCTTCAGCAGTCCTTAGGTGGGCCTTGGGGCATTTTATGGGCCACATGATAGGGGACTTATCTAATCCCCAGAGCCAAGCAGGACTTCATATGGAACACAGGTCATACTCTAGGGCCCTGCTCAGGCTATGAAGCCATTTCCCTGACTCTGGGCTGCCAGTGTGGCCCCAACTGAAGACTTAGAGAAGGGGATGGAAAGGGGACATGAAAGCCAACCCCATCGTGGTGTGGATGAAGCTCGGCCTTCCTGGCGCCTGTGCTGCACTGGTGCAGTGTGTGGGCGGGGCCAGAGACTCCAGCCATTCCTGACCCTCTTCCTCAGTCAAGGAAGGCCCCGGGAAGATGCAAAGTCAGGCTTTCCTAGTGTGTCTCTCTTCTCTGCCAGGCCCTTCTGTTGACATCCCCCTTGACTTTGGGGGCCAGGAAAGTATAATGACTCTAAAGGCAACGACAGTATGGTAGTGGGAGACAGAGAAAATAACAGAGGTTCTGGGGCAGAACGGAAAGGGAAGGTCACAGGGATTTATTTGCACACTTGCCCAAAGCCATAGACTAGCCCTGCCCTTCATCTCTGGTTCTCTTCATTTGATTTTATAGCTCAAGACCAGCAAACGTGTGTATAACTTCTGTGCCCAGGATGGACAGAGTGCCCAGCAGTGGATGGACAGGATCCAGAGCTGTATATCTGATGCCTGATGCCCATGGTCAACCCAAACAGAAGAGGGAGGAGGGGCTTGTGCTGCCAGATAGGAAAAAAGTGTGTGAGTCCTTGAGGAGCTGACAGCTTCCTGCTGGTTCTGATGAGCCATCCTAGGGCCTGAGGTTCTCCCACCCAGACTTAACCCATTCCCCTCTTTCAGCAGTTGCTAAGCCTGCTTAGCCTGAGTGGGTGTGTTACACAGGTCTGGTCAAGAGCCCTAGGCCCTCCCTGTATCTTGCACTAGGTTGTTCTAACAGGGTCTTCATGGTTAGGGATCAGAAGAATGCTTCCTGAGCCGACCATCATCCATCCCCTAGGCAAGGTGGCTACCACCTACCTGGGTCCTTCTTCATGAAAGATACATAGATCCTTTTTGTTCTCCAAGGTCCTAATATCCTTGGAGAGCTTTCTGACAAGCAAAAATCAAAATCCTCCAAGACTATCTTCCATTCTGCATAGACTAGGTTTCCCATCAAAGGCTCCTATTCTTGCTACCTGACCTTAGAGATGCTCAGTTCTCTGGTGCTGTCAAAGGTGCTTCCGTGATACCTGCTCGACCATTGGGGTTCACAGCAAGACCATCAGTGCTCAGTGGCAGGCAGAGGGGGGCACACAAGATTATCCTGATGGAAAAAGATTGTCCAGAGAATGATGCAGTAATCACCAGGCCAATGCAGGAAAATACTGCTTCCAAAACACTGAATTTTCTAGGCCAAAGGTGCCCTGAGGATGCAGGACTTTGTGTTCCCATGTATTCTTCTGCTCCCTGATGGCTTCTTACACAAAATAACATGCAAAAAGCTGAATGCACTAACTCACAAAACAGACACTTGCACTGAACTAATAAAGTGGAGATGTTTGAGAGACAGAAGCCAGCTGTTTGTGACCACACGACCCCTATGACAAGGGCTGTGTAAACCGAGGTCGCACTGTGGCATGACTGGATGCCCAAACGGCACCTCTGCACATGAACAGTAGGGACTTGTTTGGTCTTTAGGTTTTCTTTACTTCTGATAGCCTGTGTTTGTTCAGCTTAAGACACCAGGAATACTGTTTCTCATGGCACACAGAAACAGCTTTTCTGCAACGGCCGCTGCGGTTGGCTGGAGTCGTAGGTAGCTAGATCATTACATTTGTTTTGAAATGTTAATATGTTAAATACCAAACTAATATTTCAAAAATATGTATATACGAGTTCTTATATCCTTGTTTTTCAGACAGTCTGCTTATAATTTAATATAAAATTAACTGATTCATTCATAAAATTTCAGTGGTGAAATGGTTCCCTTTTTAAAAAGCCGCTTTGTAGATTAAAAATAAATCAGACTTTCAAATTTGAAATTATCTACACACTAGAAAATAGAATTGTGTTAATATATAAGAAATTGGGGGATGATAAGAATGAAGGATTTTTCTATCATTTTCATTTTATAAATTGCCACCTGTGAAAATGGTTTTTGCACATTATTTGTATTTTTCTTTGTATATGAAATAATTTTTTGTACTCTGTAAAATATGGAGCCCGTTGTACCCTCAGCTATTTGAGACTTTACACAGTGCTTCTTTTGTAACTGGATTCTTGTAACTTTCATGAAGGCGCTACATGCCTTGCATTCACTAACCACCTTGAATTAAATTTATTTCTTAAGAAGAACCATCCCTCATTTACTGAAATAAAGTTCACTGTGCATTGCTTAGCACTCAGAAGGCAACATTTATGATTCATACGTGGGGCTAAAAGTTCAAGGGTAGAATGCAGCATACCATTTCTTGCCTTGGTTCTCTTAATGTCATCACTGCCCTTTGCTCAGGAAGTAACCAGAGACACTGGACAGGCTGGCCTGAGCTTCTGGGTTCTGGACGCACGGCTGCAGAGTTTAGGTAAGAGACCTGAGGCCGCCACTCCCACCCTGAGCCTCCAGTGAGCTGTGTGAAGTCGGTTAAGTGCTTTACCTCTTCCCGGTCGCAGTCTCACCACCTGTGGCACATGGCAATTTGTGAGAACTTTAGGCAGGAGAAATTTAACTCTGGTTTGGAAGGAGGCTTTTCTGCTTCAGGAAATAGTTAAACAGCACAGATGAAGGATCAGTGCTTTCAGTTCTGGACAACAGTTCCTCTAGATAAGCCCTTGGAGTTTACCTTGGGGACTCTAACTACATCTCGAATGGAGCCATCAGAATGCAGGTTCTCCTCAGGGCTGAACCTCTAAGTCTAGACATCCAGGAGCCCTCCCTGAGGGGGACCCCCAGGGTGAGGCAGTGGCATCCCCCTCTTAAGCCTTCAGATTTCCTCAGTCTAGAGGGCTCATGCGACCCAGGCCAGGGCCCTCAGGCCTTCATTAGCCCCAGGCCTCTCTTCTGAATGGCTGGCCCTGGGACCTGCCATTCTCTCCTACTGTGTCCCTGACATTCAGTAAGGAGGGAAGCAACTGGGACTGGGAGTTGAGCACAAGTGTCAGGACGCCCTTCATTCCGCCCGTCTTAGCTGTGACAGGGAGAAGGGCACTAGGTTCCAAGGAAGAAGGACTGGGGCCTGGTGCCCCTGCCCCCGCGGCTCCTGTGACAAAGCCTTTCTCCTCTGGGCTCTTGAAAGATGCAGACCCGAGGGAGCACATGAGCACAAGCCCCACTCCCCAACACCTTCAGCCCAGGTTCTTTATTCTTACCTCCCAAACCCTCCGCCCAGTGGCCTCACTCCAGAGCCAGAGCGTTAACTGTTAATGGTACGGCTGGTTTGCTTCTCAGTGAAAATTGACATTTACAGATATTTCACTAGGAGTTCTCTTAAGAGTTGTTAAGTAACCCTATTATCTCATAAAGAACTTCTGAATAATCTCAAGATTTTAGGCTGATAACCAGGAAATGCCCTCAGCCACGGCAACCAGCAACCAGAGCTATGAAATAAGCCAAAAATAAAGCAGTGCTGATGAAGAGATAGGGCTTGGAGCAGCACTGCCAAATAGACACATAATGCAAGCCACTTGTGTATCTTTTTTAAAAAGTAAAAAATAGAGGGACTTTCCTGGTGGCGCAGTGAATAAGACTCCATGTTCCCAATGAAGGGGGCCTGGGTTCCATCCCTGGTCAGGGAACTAGGTCCCACATTCCACGACTAAGAGTTCCCAGGCCGCAACTAAGAGTTCCCATGCCACAACTAAGGAGCCCACATGCCACAACTAAGGAGCCTGCCTGCCGCAACTAAGGAGCCTGCCTGCCACAACTAAGACCCGGTGCAACCAAATAAACTGTTTTAAAAAAAAGAAATAGATGAAGTTAATTTTATAACATTTTATCTTATTTTCAATATTTACGATAATCTATCAAAAACACTTTCAACATGTAATCAATATAAAAAATTATTAATGAAATATTTTATAGTCTTCGTTCATACTGAGTCCTCAAAATCCAGTGTGTATTTTGCACTTACAGCACATCTCAGTTTGGACCACTGTGTTATCTTTTTTCCGACACCACTTCTCTTACGAAATGCGTGTCATTTTCCCACTCCATTCTCCAGTTCTCCCACACCAGCTGGGTGTCCAGCAGCGCACCCAGTTCTGATACATCCTCCCCAGAGTCAGCACAGACCCCACAGTTAAAGGCTCGGTCCCATAAGACTGCCCCCCTTCAGAGTCCAGTTGCAAGTCCCAGGGGCCATGAAGAACGCACAGAACTCAGGAAAATACTTTGCTTATGTTTACTGGTTTGGCGTAAAGGAAACAACAGCAGCTGCGTGGAAGAGAGGTGTGGGGCCAGGCTCGGGAGCAGTGAGTGGCGTGGTGCCTCCATGACCTCTCTGGGCGTGGGCGTGCCGCCCTCCCTGCACTTCCGTGTGGTCACCAACTGGGAAGCTCTCTGGATCTTGTTCAGGATGTTTCCATAACCCACTCTCCAGCCCCCCTAGAGGCTGTAGCTTCCCACTCTATTCACACGTTTCTCCTTCTGGTAACCAGTCCTCATCCTGAAGCTATCTAGGGGCGCCAGCCTGAGTCACTGCATTCACATAAACACACGTGTGGTCAAAGGGACTCATGAATAACAAAGGCACTCCTTTCACTCAGGAAATTCTAAATGTTTTAGCAACTCTGTACCGCAAACCCAGGACAAAACCTCCCCCCCCCCCCAAAAATTTGTTTTTTATTATACCACAACTAGCCACATTCCAGTGCTACCATGCTAGGCAATGCAGATTTAGAGCAAGTGGCCTGCTCACAGCAGAGCCAAAGTGGAAAGAGCTGGGAGGCGAGAGACCCGGGTGCTGGCTCTGTTCTAATTCACTATATGACGTTGAACCTTCGCCTTAGCTCTGCAGGCTTTGCCTGTAAAATGAACATTGAACCTTTGCCTTGGCTCTGCAGGCTTTGACCTATAAAATGAAGGACCCAGATCTGTGATTTTGTGATTCCAACGGTTCACCTTTGCAATGACTGAGATTCCAAACTGAGATTTAAAGGATTTGCTGAACAAGACCAAATCATCTATAAATCAATGCTTCTTAAATTATAGTGCATGTATGAATCACCTTGTTAAAATAAAGATTCTGATTCAGTAGGTTTGAGAAGGGGCTTGACATTCTGTATGTCTAGTAAGCTCCCAGGTGACGCTGAGGCTGCTGGTCCAGAACCCTGCTTAGGGAGGCAGGTGTGTTAGCCCCAGTCCTCTGAGAAGCAGGCCCAGAACGGGAAGGAAAGCAGGGGAGGCTGGGAGGGCCAGGAGACCTGGGTGCAGGTGTGACCTTGTGAAAGACAAAGGGAAGGGAGGGAGGAGGAAAAGTTGGGTGGGAGACTTAGACTGTGGAGCAGTTCCAAGGAAGCCTGGCGAGACAGGTGAGAAGTCCTCAGGAATCGTCAGAGGAACCCCACACCTCCCAAGGGCGGGCCTGCCTGGGAGCCCTGCCCCGCTTAGTCATCAGCAGGCAGCAGCCAGGGAAGCAAGCACGGTAGTAGATTCCAGAAACACAGCTGGGGCAGACAGTCACGCACAGTCCCTGCAGTCAGAGACCCAGGGGAAGTCTTCTCACGGCGGTTGCAGTCCATCCCTTGTGGCCAGGTTCAGAGAGCAGTTCCTCCCTGTTTCCCTTGGGCCTCTCTTCCTAAGGGAGACTCAGGAGAGAAAGAGGGGAGTCGGAGGGCTAACTACCCTGTCATGGAGTTCATCTCATGCTCTCCCTCCCCCACTCTCCATTTTGAATTCCCCTCACTCTCAACAACCTCAGCTTGCCTGGTGATGTGACCAAAACCTTTGATGGGGGAGAAGGGACCTGAATACTTGGTAATTAGACCTGTCTCAGGTCAGGGCTGCTGCACGGGTCCTTTCTCAGTTACAGTGGGGATTACTTGGAGGCAGCTAGAAGATCACCCAGCACACACCTTCCTTCCTGCCCACATGGTGTAGAAGCAGCCCTGCCTTCTGCTGATCAGGGTCAAGGATCCCTGCTGGTTCCTGGACATAGGAGTTCTAAGCGCCCTGGTGGCAGCCATGAACTATAGTGCAAGAGGACCTTTGCTGTGTCCCTGGCCAAATGCTGAGTGGAATTCCACACCTTTGGACCTGGCCTTCTGTAAGTCCCTGGGCAGTGGTGCTAACTGAGGCTCTGTGGTCAGGAAAGGGAAACCCAGAAGAGTTCTCTATCCCTGTGAAGATGAACCACTGGCCCTTCCAGGATGGAAAGGGCCTGATGTAGCGGACTTGCCCCAGGCGGGAATGGTGCCACGTGAGGGCTCAGCATAGGTCTCTGCTGCTGGCGGGCTGGACACTGAGGGGCGGCAGTGCCTAGAATGGCCTTGGTATGTGGGAGTCTGTGCTTTGGGGCCCACGTTAGCCTTTGCATGGCTTCTGCCTCTGCCATTGTGGCCACTCCACTTATGCTCATCGTGCTGGTTCTATGTAGCCAATGATAAGGACCAGCTAGCATCAACTGTCCAGGTCATTTTGTTTACTTGCTTAAATTCACTGCCTTAATGTGTTGGGTGCTTTCTAATGGACATTAACACGTGGCACTAAAATCTTCATATTTTCTGCCGTATGTCCATCCGCTCGTCTCTACCCCACATCTCCTTGTCCCCAGTCTTCCCATCCTTTTCCTTCCAGGCCCCTGACCAAACAGGCCATCTGGCCATTGCCCAAGAGCGTGTGTGTCTTCTCACTACCTTGGGCCACGTTTTGTACACAAAGTACATGACCAAGTCCTCTGCTCACAGCTCTACCCAGTGGGAATATTTTCCATTTCCCTTTACACCTCTGTCATGCAGCCACTGTCCATCCTCAGCTTGTACCCATGTACCACATCAACCCATCCATAAACCAGGCTCAGGCTTTTTCCTCCTCTTTCAGCTGGTTGTACAGGACCCTCCATGTGGCCATAGGTACCAGCCAGGGGACAGGCACTGGCTATGTCCTCATGCGGTTTACTGGTGCCCTCTGGCCCCACTCAGGCTCAACCCCAGAGGGAGCAATTCCATCTTATGAATAGTCTACTGCCAGGCCCATCTGACTCTGAATTGATGCGTCCAACAGACCCCAACTCAGAATGGGCAGTTTCAGATGCCCCATATGGTGTGCCCTGGTCAAATGTTCCAGAGCTTAGGAACCAGAGCCTAGTAACGTGCCAGAAACTGTTTCTCAAAAGGTGTGTGATCCTCTGTTGCCGATCGCGTAGCCTTGCTGTAGAATCCCAGGGGCCTGCCCTGTGATTCTCCCACTGGGACTTCCCACAAGCTTCACACTACATCTTTTCCCTTTCCCACAGCTAACACTTCCAACACCAGAGAGTCTGCCAAATTATATGACCCAAGAGGCAGGACTGCTTGCACTGCAGCCTGGACCTTCTGCAGTGCCTGTTCCTTTTATGGGATCCACCTACAGCCAGCAGCCTTCCATGTCACCAAGAGTAATATGCTGTCTCAAACCCCAAACAGGGGTACCAGGCACCGTGCTGTCTTCACCATTGAGAAAGAGACAAGATGTAGCAATTTCTTTTACTTGGGAGGGGATATCCCGGCATACCCCTGGCCACTGAACCCCTTACAAACTTCACAAAGTGAAGTGGCAGGTCCTTGAGTCTTCATAGGTTTATATGCCACACTCTGAACTGCATGTGGTCTTGCCAGGCCTCCAGCACAGAGGCACCTCTTACTCATCCTGTCTCATCACCATGGTGTCATTGATGTAGTGGATCACCGTGGTACTCACGTGGCCCTGATCTCTGGGGATTATATTATGACAAAGGGCATATTACCACAAAGGGATTATATTATGACAAGCGTAGCCTTGAGGCAAGACTGTAAATGCATATTGTTGTCCATCCCATGTGAATGTGAGCTGTTTCTGATCCTCTTTTCAAACTGGAGTGGAAAATGAACACATTTGCCAAATGACCGCAAACCACATACCTAAGCCCTTATTAATCTACTCTAGCAATGATTCCACATCTGACACGGCAGCTGCAAACAGGGCTGTCACTTGGTTAAGCCTGAGACAGTCTGCAGTCTTCCTCCTGGATCTGTCGATTTCTGCAAAGGCCGGACTGGTGAATTAAATGAGAAACGGTAGGACCACCACCCATTCGTCCTTTAAGTTGTTAATGGTGGCATTCGTTTCTGCCATAACCCCTGGGATGAGATGTTATTTTTTATTTACTACCTTGAGCAGGGTGAGGGAGTGAGAAGGCAGTTTCAGAAGTTTCCACTTGGCCTTCTCTACTATGAGAGCTCCTACCCACTGGGCCAGGCACCCAATGTGGGGTTACCCCTACTATCAGAGCACCTGAATTCTAGTTAAACACTGGAGTACAAGGGACTGCCGGGTGGGTTGTGGACCCAGTGAGCCCACTGCAAGCCGAACTGTAGCCAGGATTCCACTTGCTACCTGACCTCCATAGGCCCCACTCTGAAAAAGGGCCTGTGATGATGCTTCGAGTCTCCAGGTGTTAATGTCAACTCAAACTCTGTCTACGGCTCCCCTTTCTCTAGTGAACAGTCACCCAAACAAACGGCCATAAACCTCTGGGGAAAAACTGAAGGCATCCCCACGATACATACTGGTTGCAGTTTTGCAGGGTCCTTCCTCCTAGAGGCTTGGCCACCTCTTCAGTTGACGGGTTCCGTGTCTGAAAACTGGCTCAGGTCTGGGTACTCAGCAAGGGACCGTGACTTGCTATTGCCCTGCCTCCTGCTCCTCCACTCCCGTCTGCTTTCCTGGCCGGTGATGTGAAGCAGAGCCTACTGGCTGCCCGTCCGTCTTGCCCCTAGGAGCACCATGCTCTGTTCACCATCTCTACAGCTTTCCGTAGGGCAAGCCCCCTTGTCTGCCCTCTGCCTTGCCCGTCACTACTGGCCTTACATAATACATCATTCCAGGTGCCCGTCTTCCTCAGCTGTCGTAAATTTCTTCTCTACCATCTGCCAGGGGAACTTGGGTATTTCCGTTTCGTTGAGTGCCAGCCTCTGCTTTTTCCAGACCTCTAAAAGAGTCTGCTGCATCCCCTGGCATCCTAGCTAGGGTATTAAATCTTGTGTCTCAACAAAGTGTCCTCACGTCAATGGAATCTTGCTTATCCGGTCTTATGCTCCAGCTCCCTTCATCAAGCACTCTCAAAATCCAATCCCAGGAGCATCCCCCTCCTCCTGCCAGTATCCACAATAGTTCCTATTCTTTCACAAGATAGTCTCTTTCCCCCTTATCAGGTCCAGCAGGTCCCCAGCCAGATTATTCTGGAATTCAACCCTAATCATTGTCCTTAGCAGACAGGCCAGGAAGCAGGGGCAACTCCTGGGAGGGCACTGTTGCGGGGGCGAGGCCTCTGTGGCATCTTTCAGTGCAGCAGAGATGGCAGTTCTCATGGGTGGGTCACCCCTGCCAGCCCAGAGGGTCAGGGAAGATGCAGCACCAGTGACCTCAGGGGTGCCATGCAGATGCCTTCAGCTCAGGTCTCGGGGTTCCAGATTTCCCCAGCTGGGCCCGGTCCTCACACAACTACCTTGGCTGAGGGCTCGGACTCATCTGGAGCTCTGCAACTCTATTTGTCTTCACCTGCCACTCAGCTGTACCTGCCCCCCCACTGCAGGGGTGAGGGCCCCTTTTCAGGCACACACACACACCCCCGGGCTCCCTGCTGTCACACTCACCCACTGGCTGCTTGTTAGCGGCTCGCTGTCCTTCTTCCTCCCTCTGTGGGGCGTCAGGACAAGCAAGCAGTAACCAGCCGATCTTTAGAAGGCACTGTTCCCCCCTTATTTTTCAAATGCCTGAATTATCACCCCTGCCACAGAATTCTTCCCCTCTAGGAAATTTTCCCAAGTCCTCACCAGTGAAATATTTAGCATTTGAGCTACTACCTGCTCTAGGGACCACCTGGGGCACCCACCAGCCAGGATGGCATCCTCCTCCCCTCCCCTCAGAGTGAGACAGCCTCAGGTCCTCTTCTTACACTGTTTCCTCAGACTATTTATGTCAGTTCTGGTACTTAAAGGAGTAGACAGGAAGACGGGATTCTATGTGCAAGAGATTTCTAGGGGTAACACCTGTGAGGGAAGGTGGGCAGAGAGTGGGGGGCAGCTGGGAGGGGACATCAGACTCATGTAGGTTTGACCCCTATGGAGGAGAGAAGGGAGGACAGAAGGTGGAGCAGAAGAGTCTTAGGCTGCGGTTCAGATCTAAGAAAGCAACAAGGCCAGTGGGGGAGACCTCGTGCCAAGACTGCCTGTCAGGGCAGTCCGGGGACCTGAGAGCAAATGGTGACGGTTGTCAGAACACTGCAGCGGGGGCCAGTCTGAAACCTGAGAGGTGCATTTTCATGGCCACCACCAAAGGTCTAGGGGCTTGTCTCTCTTGGAGCTCCAGACTCAAAGGAACAAAGGTGTCGGCCTTGTCTACCTGAGGTCAACGTCCACTGAGCTTCTGCTCTGTCACTTACTCTTTGGCCTTGGGTGGTTCCTAACTTCTCTGAGCCTCAATTTCCTCACCTATAAAATGGGAACAAAAACTGTGATGATATATGTAAACTTACCCAACACAAAATGGATTCTCCACAAATTGTTGGCTGAATCAGATTTATCCAACAAATATATAATAAACACCTAGTGCGGGCTGGGCACTATTCTGCTCCTGGGGCATCTGCAGATGTGTAAGACACAGCACAGGCCCAAAGGGCTCACAAGTGAAAGAAGGGACAGACCACCTCTGATGTGCAGAATCATGTCGTCCCTGCACCGCCCCCAAAGATGTCTGTGTCCGCACCCCCAGAGCTTGTGAAGATGCTACCTGATGTGGCAAAGAAGAATTAAGGCTGCAGACGGAATTAAGGCTGTTAATCAGCTGACCTCGAGAGACTGCCCCGACGGCCCAGTGTCATCACAAGGGTCCTTATAGGCAGAAGAGGGAGGCAGAAGCGAGCGTCAGAGTGATGTGATAAGAGAGAGGCTCAGTCAGCCATCGCTGACTTTGAAGACGGAAGGGGCCATGAGCGAAGGAATGTGGGCAGGCTCTGGAAGCTGGGAGAAACTCCACGAAGGAATACGGCCCTGCTGACACCTTCATTTTAGCCCAGTGAGACCCATTTTGGACTTATGACCTCCAGAACTGTAAGATCATAAATCTGCTGTTTTAAGCCACTAAGTCTGTAGTAATTTGTTACAGCAGCAACAGAAAACTAATACAGCATCATACAGATGAACTGCCGTGATACATGAAATTACAGAGGTGTGTGTAGGGCACCGGAGCCCTGGGCAGGGATGCTGCATGGGGGATGGCCCAGGGAGAGGCAGGAGGGAGGCAGAGGGTGGAGGTGTTACAGAGGGTATGGGCTCAAGGGTCTGGGCTGGGTTGGGAAGGAGCTGCTGCAAGGCCCTGAGGGGGACACTCACACACACGCAAACAGAGTCCTGACACACAGACAACAGACAAGCGCTACATGTTCACACACGTACACTTGCACGTGTACACACCCCAGTGACGTAGGCACTTATACATGTAGACGCTGTCGGACACAGGCCCACCCATTGCCTCTGTCAACATCCAAACTTCCTGGGGGCAGCTGAGTTTAGCAGGTGGGGCTGGGGGTCCCTGCCATGACCCCCATCACTTGAGCCTCACCAAAGGGAGGTGACCAGAAGTTATGTCTCTGCCCAGGGCCTTGGTATGTGAGGTGCCATGGTCAGCCCTAATAAGGGGCACGTTCCCCCAAACCTCTGACTGTAGGATGGAACCTACTATGAATGGGCCCATCACCCCAAACTATGGCGTGTCCATCTTTTCAGGCATTTGTCCATCATTCTTGCTTGCTGTGTGCTGATGCCTGTTCTGGCTATGCTGGACCCCAAGTGAAATAAGCCATTATCCAGACACGCAAGGTTTGGTATCTCGTGTAATCAAAGCTGTGACGGGGCCTGTGGAAAGATGGGAGGAGATCCTAGTCCAGTCCTGAGGATCACAGAAGACTTCCCTGAGTGACTGACATTTATGCTGAGTTCACGGATGCAAAGGTGCACGGAGGAGGGCAGGGAAGGCAGTTAAACCAGGTTGTGATGCGGTTTAAAAAGATCTCCCTAGTGAAGAACACACGGGGGAGGGTGAGAAGGGAGGGCAGCTCGCGGCCGCTGTGCTTGTTCAAATTTGAGAAGGCAGCGCGGCTGGATAGATGTGGAAGCCTCGGAGACAGGCCTGAGCTGGCATCTGTAGGACCTGGGGCCTGACTGGTGGGTGGATGCCTGCCTGGGACACCTGAAAATGTCCCCAGCCTCAGAGGCAACAGCCGGGAGACAGGGAAGGATGGCCAGGTGGAGCGCGGATGCCCTGGCCCCGCCTCTCCAGGAGGCCACTTGCTGCTTGGGGGGAGCAGGGGGCACCCGTGGAGCGAGGGCATGGGCAGCCCTTCTGGGCTCTGGGAGGGGTTCTGTCCCACAGTGTCAGGCAGGAGACCTGTCCAAGTCACAGAGCCACCGTACCACTTGATGGAGAGAGAGAAATGGAGTAGCCCCTCCCTGCTTTGCAGCTGAGGGGCCAGTAGTTTAGAAAGGTTAACTGACTGGCCCCAGGTCCCACGGTAGCATCTGACAGAGCCAGGTCTGCACGCAGGCTTGTGTGACTGCATCCCCGGCTCGTCCTCCCCGGCATCGTACTTCAACCGGGCCAGGGACCCATGGCCTCTGCCTCCCCCTGGGCCTGGCCAGGCCACTTAGAGGCCACTCAAGGCCAGGACTCCACAGCCTCAGCCTCCTAGGGCTGGACCAGGACGAGAGTTCCATCTGTGCGTGGAATGAGCTGGGGTCCTCCACTGGGAGGACACACGGGCCCTCAGCTAACTCACAGCTCACACGCACGCCCTCCCCACACGGGCTGCCCACCCCACAACTAGACCACCTGGGAAGCACGCATCCCGGGCTGGAAGTGAGGGTTCCTGCCTCCCTCCAAGAGGGGCACAGACCTAGCCCACTTGTCCCCCACTGTCACACAGCTCAGCAAAGCTGGGCCTTCCAGGAAATGCAGCCCTGGCCAGAAGAAACAGAGTTTGGGGCTTAGAACCAGGATGCTTGTGTGATCCTGTGAGACCTGGTCCTGTCTGAGCCTCTGTTTCCTCATCTGAAATGTAAGGTTGGGCTCCTTTGTCCTAAAGCTCCAGCAGCTGTGATGGATTTTTGCTCTGCTCTACAGCCCCTGGCCCCCCTCCAGCCAAAGGGTTGGACGGCAGAGGCCTGGTCCCTGCAGAGGGCCCCCAACTCCGGCCTCAGCACGTCCACCTCCTCACTCCCCACAGGTCCCCTGAGGTCCGGCGTGGCCCCAGCCAGAAGAATGTGAGCCATTCCCGGCATCTCCTCCCCTGTGGCCAGCCGGAGAGGGGCTGGGGCCTCTGGGCCACTCTGACAGGAAATTAGCTGGGCCTGGCCTTCCCCACTACCAGCTGCTCCGCTGACCCTGACCCTGTGTTTTCCGAAACCTGATACTGCAAATTTCACAGCCTTTTCTAGGTTCCTGAGGAGGCCTGGCTGAGCTCCGTGTCTAACGGGCCTCCAGCCTACACGCAGCCTGCCCTCCTGCCCTGGAGACTCCAGCTCCTGCTGTGACCCTAAGCCGGCCCTACCCTCTCCAGGCGAGTCGTCTCCCATCTGTGTGTGTGAGAGCTTCTCTGACCGTCCTGAGTAGCAGGCCCTCTGCCCGCCCCCCCGTGAACCACAGCAGTGACACAGGTGGGGAACGTGGGGAGGGGGAGGGCTCTCTGGAAAGAAGAATGGTCCTCAGCCTCTTGCCAGGGACTTGCTTTTTAACTTTGCTCTTTTGTAGGATTCTGAAAGAAAACCAATAAAATGCACCTAAGCCATCAAAAAAAAAAAAAAAAGAGCAGAATCCGTGCGCAAAGCAGCTGCAACATGGAAAAAGGGCCAGAGGCACGTAAGAGAGGATGTGGGAAGACCACTTAGGAGGCCGTTGTGGTCCAGGGAAGAAGGACAGTGGTTTGGATTCAGATGGGGCAGTGACGATGCAAAGTGCTGCACACAGTCCAAAGCGACTGAGGCAATAAGATGGGGCGAGATGTGCTCATCTGGCCACGGAGGCCCAGGGGGAGAGGTGTCAAAGGCCTCCAAGTTTCTGAGGGGCACAGCTGGCTGGTGCCTCTCACCGGGCGCTGGCCAGGGCTGCCGCCAGACGGGACAGGACGGTAAGTTTGGCCCCGGGCCCGTGGAGGCTGCCGTGCCTTTGGGATGGCCTCGTAGCCAGGAAGGGGCTGGAGGCGCACATCTGGGGGACAGAAAAGTAGGGACGGTCATCCAAGCCGAGGGCTAGAGCTCAGAGGAAGAGGGAAGAGAGGCAGCCTGTGGCTGCAGAGCACTGGGCGGAGGGCGGACCTGGCAGGAGGGGTGCCAGGGGTGCGGAGAGAAGCAGGGGAAGGCGGTGCCACACACGGAACGGAGAAGAGCGGTGGGAGAAGCCAGGAGAGCTCCGAGGGCTGGAGGGCTGGGGCGCTGCGGAGCCGGGGAGGGGCTGAGCGCTTGGCCTCCTGGAAGAAGCCAGCGACTTGACAGGGGCGTCTGAGTGGAGGGCGGAGGGCAGAAGCCAGACTCTGGTGGGCGGGCAGGTACATGAGAGGAGAGAAACGGAGACAGGCAAACGAGCAGCTCTCTGGAGGACGTTTACCGGGAATGGGAGGCAGCAGCTGGAGGGGACACGGGGTCAAAGGGGCTGCCTGTTCGCTTTTTAAGGCGAGGGAGACTTGAGCATGTTTCTGTGCTGCTCAGGAGGATCCCGCTGAGACGTGAGGTTAGCAAACCTGAGAAAGCAGGGGTGACAAACAGAAGGATGGTTTAGGCCAGCAGGGGGCTCGCCTGGGCCGCTCTGCTTGTCTGCAGCTGGGCTGGGGGGGGGCACAGCCTCCAGCCCGGGGCGTCCTCACTGCCCGCCCGGCCGCACTGCGCCCCAGGGCTACCGGGAGCAGCCCCAAGAGCCATCCTGGCCGGTTCTGGCCTGACAAGAACACCTTCTCTGGGATGCTGAGGTTAAGGAACACTGGAGTGGCTTCCAGCACTTCTGAGGGCAGTTCCCGAGGTACAGGGGGCATGCAGGGGTTCAGGGAAGGGAGGTCTCTGCCCCGTGCACTGGGCTGGCCAGGGCACTGCCCCTGATTGCTCCATGTGTCCGCCCCCCAGCCTTCGCTGGCCAAATGCACGCACCTTATGGACTCCATTTAACCCTAGCTGTGGAAGGCAGGGATTGGAGGCAGCCAGCCAGACAGTGCTGGGCGGTGGCAAGGGTGCTACATCTCCAGGGGAAGAGCCATGGGCCCCCAGGCCTACCGTGGACAAAGGCCTATTGCCAGTGACAGGATGCCTGGACACCTGCTGGATGCTATCCCTATCCCTCCACCCGGCCTGGCAATGCCACCTTGGCTGTTGTTTTGTAGGACAATCCCAGGCACCCCAGAGGGCAGTGGTTCTCAGAGCATGGTCCCTGGCTCCTGATCCAGGAGTTTCCAGCATCCCCTGGAAACTGGTTAGAAATGCAAACTCTCAGGCCCTACCACGGATCTACTGAATCAAAACCTCTGGGGGCTGGATCCAGCAGCCTGTGTTTCACAGGCCTGCCAGATGATTCTGAAGCACCACTGCCACAAGGGATCAAGCCATCTCTCTCTCCATTCACCGTCCACCCGTTAACCTAAAATTCACAACATACCCATCAACCTAGAGTCATCACCTACCTGTCGCTTCTCTACCCAATTTAATCATCCAGCCGCCACCTACCATCCCTTTTAACATTCTGTCCAGCCGCCTCTGCCCATCTGTCTGGTCCAGTCTGACCTGATGGCTCACCGGCCTAAATAAAGATTCCTTTGTTCATATGACATACACACCTAGTTATCAAGTCACTATTCTCACAGCCCATTTATACTAGAAAAGAGTATTTGCAGCTCTAGTACCTCCCCTTGCTGAGGAAAATGGACACAAACATTTCTTTCTGCATGAATCTTGAGGGTTATATCATATGTATTAAGTGAAATCAGTTCTACTTCCTTAACCCTGATTAGACCGCAGCCTGGTTCTTGGGATTCCCCCACTAAGGCAACTGTGTTTCTATGTGCACTATATACATACACATATTCATGTTTGTGGGATATGTGTGTGTGTGTATACACACACAAATACACAACTTGAGTAGCTTGGCAAAAATCTCTGCCCAAAGAGGTTGTCTGTGTTCGAGGTGACAGACTTAGCCAATCACATGGTGCCTTCCCCGGAGAGGGCGAATGTTAGGTATTACTGAGAAGTCAGGTCCCTTCATGCTGCAGACTCCATCCTGAGCGACAGTAAGCTTTTGTTCCATTAAGATTCCTGTTAACTGAAGTTTTCCATCAAGCCTGCTGCTCGCCTCTGCTTTGGGAGAGTGGGACCCAGAGCAACGGTACAGCTCAGGAGCTGCGGGGACCTCGGGCACCCGCCACGTCCCCGTGTCATTACCCGAGACAAGGGTGGCGGGGGCCACACTGCAGTTCCTCCTCGTCCAGGCTGATCTGCACGACCACCTCCCCGGAAGCAGAGCCTGCAAACACCGGGCGCGACTGAGAACCAGGAACTGCTGTGTCCACCAAACCTGCACTCCAGCCTCGTCCTTCCTGGGCCATCAGCAGCTCTAGGTGACGTTCACTCCCTCCAGCTTCAGACATTTTCTTCGCCCCCTCGTCTGCTGCTCTCCCTCCGGCCCCACTGGACGCTCCATCCAGGTCTCTGTGGAGGTTGGTCTTCCCCTAAACCTCGAACACTGGCGTGGCCAAGAGGTCATGCCTCAAACCCTTTGCCTGTCTGCACTCTCCTTAGATGAGCTCATCGTCCCCTGGCTTTAAATGCCATCTACATGGCACAAGCCCCTCATCGGGACCACAATTTAGAGCTCCTTCCTGAACCTCAGACTCTTAGATCCAACTGCATCTTAATATCCCCCCTTGAGCATCAGTCTGCAACGCAATCTCAACTGTGATGTAACGCCTCTCCCTGCACCGCCTCCTGCCAAAAACGACAACTTACTTCTTCAGAAACGGGGGCTCCATCTTCGTAGTCGCCCTGGCCAAAACTTTTAGGGTCATCCTTGACAGAATTTTCCTCTCTCTCTCACACCCACAGCCCATCCATCAGCAAATCCTGGTAACTGTGCCTTCAAAGCACATCCTGAACTGGACCACCTGTCACCACCTTTGCCACTGCTGCCCCGGTCCACCTCCTGGATTTCTGCAGGAGCCTCCTAACTGCCTCCGTGCCTCCACCTCTAGCCCCTTCAGTCTGTTCTCAACACAGCAGCCAGATGGCCCTTTGAAAATATAAGAGCCTGTCGCTTCCGTGTTGAACATCCTCCAATGCCTTCCCCTCTTTCTTGGGGTAAAAGTTTAAGTCGTAACGATGGCTTGTAAAACCCTTGGTGATCAGTCCCTCTGCTAATCTGACCTCACCTCCTGCCTCTGTTCCCCTTGTTCACTCTGTATCAGCCACATGGGCCTCACTGATGCTCCTCAAACATGCAGAGGGGTCCCGCCTCCGGGCCACCGCACTTGCCATTCCTTCTTCCTAGAACACTCTTCTCCCAGATATCATCAGGGCTCACCCCTCACTTTGTTCAGATCTCCGCTCAAATACTCCCTGATCAGAGACATTCCCTGAGCATCCCCTGCCCCTCGCCACTCGCCTCCCACCTCCTCGCCCTGCGCTGCTGGCTCCACAGCATGTAACCACCTCACGTGTAACTGCTTAGCGTCTGTCTCTCCCTTTAGAAAGCACACTCAGCAAGGGCAGTAGCCTATGGTTCACAGTCTATTTTCCGGCACATAGAAGCAAGGCTGAGGTGCAAACAGGCACATAACCAGTCACTTGATAAAAACTTGTGGAAGTAAGGAGCAAAGAGTAGCTGAGAGGATGACTGCTGGGCCATGAGGAGGAAAACCAAGCCAGCTGGGAGAGGAGTGAGTGAGGGCACCGAAGAGCAGAAACGACCAGACCAAGAGCTGCTCAAGACACGGGGAGAAGCCACAGTCCCAACCTTCGTGAGGCCCGGGCGCCAGTGAGGTTTGCAAGGCACCCAGGTCACAATCATCCCCTGCCCCTTTCCTGATGACATGTGGCGGGGGGCGGGTTGTTCCTTGCGACCGAAACAGCCTTGACTTCCAACCAGCCACCCAGCCACCCCTACTAGTAGCCTCCGAATCATCCAGACATCTCATAATTCGTCTACAAATCAAACAGTCCATGGGCCCCTCCATCCCATAAGCATCCATCAGCCTAACGTCCACGAATCCACCCGTCAGCACATAACCAACGATCTCTTCATACATCAGCCTTTCAAAACACACACGGTAGAGCAGGGCCAGGTTATAAAAGGGTCTTGGGCACCAGGCTAAGGCAATCCAACTTTACTGCTAAATAGGGGGGAGCTATGGACGCGGAAAGCTATGGAGATTTTGAGCGGAAAAGTTATATAATCAGGTCTGTATTTTAGAAAAATAATGCTGGCAGCAGTGAACAAGATGGACCAGAGGGGGTAGTCTTAAGGCAGGAAGATCAGCTGGGGTAATGCTGCAATATTCTGGATGATGAAATAGGGCAGAGGCACAGCCGCTAGAGAAAGGAAGAGTCAAGCTACAGACGGGGAACGGCCCTGCAAGCAGGCCTGCCCAGATGGGGGACCATCTAAGAGGCCTTGGTTGGGCACCCACCAGAGGGACCCAGGCACCGTGCTTGCCCCCGCCCTCAAGTGGGGCTGTGCCTCCTGCACATTTGGCCCAAGACATCCAGGAGAGGTAGTTCCCAGGATCCCAACCCAGAAGTGGTCCTTTCTGGGCCCATCTGCAGAACCCTCTGCCCTACAGCTCAAGCCGCTGACATTTGAGTACACAGCCACCCACCAGCTCTAGTCTCACACTTCAGCCCTGGTTGTGGAAAGCTGGGGCCTCTTCTCTGTTAATTTTCTCCAACTCCTCCGAGGCTGGGCCTCAGGCCCAGTGAAGTCACGGTCTGGGAGGCAGCCCTGGCTCCCTGCCGGCCCACGGAGGCTATATTTGGAGCAAGACAACTCCCTGCAGACACAGACTCGGGACCCACCCTGCAGCACTGCCCCAACCGATCTTACCGAGTTTACAGGAGTTTCCAAGCAGTGTGGGTGTCACTCACATCCTCACGTGTTTGTTCATTTACTCATTTGTTCACTCATTTATCCATTCCACAAATATTTATTGATCCCCTGGCACGATGCAGCAGGATGCATGGCGGCATGTACACGCATACGTATGGGTGCCTGCGTCTAAATAGGGAAGGCAGAACATACTCTCGGTGCCCTCCCTCAGGGTTCAACAGCTCTGGTGACTCAGAATCAGGTGCATGCGCGTCATTCACCTGTGTGCATGTGCGCAGGCACATGCTCTCTGCTCTCGGAGAGGCAGCTATTACTCAGCCGCATGGCGTCTGCGCATACCTGTGTGGCTGTGTCTGTGTGTGCGGGCGGAGCCGGAGCTGAGGCTCCTGCCCCCAGGGGGTGAGGGAAGTAGTGGTGACTGACTCAGCTGCATGCGTTGACTGAGCGCCCGCAGGCCAGCTATGACTTTGTGGCCTTGCTCACTTGCCAAGCCAAACAGCCAGTGCTGGGTGCAAATATTCTATACAGAGGAAGAGAAGGTCCTGAGCAGGAGAGACTGAGCAGCCTGGACGCAACCCCATTTGCCCCAGGGTGCCCCACCTGCCCCTCCACCGCAGGTACAGGGCCCCCCATCTGGAGGCTCGGAGGCCATGCCCCCCACTGACTCTCCAGCACCCTCATCCACCAGTCCCAGGTTGGCGCACATCACGTACCAGTGGCCCAGAGGGGCAGGGCTGCCAGCCCAATCCACTTTCCCACCACACAAAAACCCTTCTGTTTCCACCACGATTGCATCTTTCTCCAACACCAGAGCCCAGTCGTGGCTTAGCAAGCGCAATCGGGAAGCTTTTCTGACCTCTGGGGCTCCAGACCCACCGCATGGGCTGCTGCCCTGCACCCCCATCTCCTCATCTGTGTCCCTCACCCTATCTATGCCCGCTGTCTCTCCTTATCCGTCCCAGGGTCTATCTTTGTCTCTTCTCCAGGCAGGCTGTCTGCAGCGGAGGCTTCACAAAAGCAGAGGTGCTGACAGGGAGGGGGTGTGGGGAGGACACTCCGTGTCCTTTCTTGAGCCTTATTGGGAAAAGCGAAGTTGCTGCTCAGGGCGCAGGCTGGAATTTCGCCCTGGATGACCTTGCTCAGTTTGCTGGGGCCTCCCCCGGGACTGCTGGGGTCAGGCCAGGCAGGAAACAGGCCCCTGCCTGTTGGCTGCTCCGCCTCCCTCCTCACCCACTCTCACCCCTAACGGCAGCCTCCAGCCAAGCGCCCCGCACAGGGCCGAGGGCTGCCCCCTTTCCGAGGCGCCTTCAGTAACAGGGCCCCGGGCTGTGTGACTCGGCGGTCGGGGGAGGGGCGAGGCATGATCAACATGCCTCCGGGCGCCAGCAGGTCCCTCCTTAGGCCCCCAAGAGGAAATCCCCAGGGGCTGAGCGGGAACGGGGGGGCTCCCACCCTCGCCCCATGTGGCCCCCTGGCCGGCCTGAACCTGCCCGCACACGCACGTGCTGGGAATGGCTGGGAGCGGCCCTGGAGTCCGGACACCTGGGTTTTGCCCCAGATCCCTCGTGACCTGTGTCCCCTTGGGCAACTGTCTAACTCTCAGAACCTCACCTTCCTCATCGGTAAAATAGGAAAGCAGCGCCAAGTTTCCGGGTTGTTGAGGATAAAATGAGCTGACGGCAGCGCTCGCTCCCGGTGGGGCCCGCGCGGGCCTTCCTCCACCCTGGGCGCCCCCCCCCCCCCCCCCCGCCCCCGCCCCCGCCCCCGCCCCCGCCAGACGCCTGGCCCGAGCCCGCGGGAGCCGCGGAGCAGAGCGCCTGGTCCAGGCGGGACCCGGGTCCACGGCACACGCCTGCCCCCTGGCGGCCCCTCGGGTCCCCGCGCCCCGCACGAGGGCTTTTCCCCACAAAGCGGGGACCTTTCCCTGCCTCCGGGCCGGGGCCGCTCGAGAACCTGGGCTGCTCGAGGACCTGGTCCGGTGGCTCTGGGTGTGGGATTGTCTTTGCGGGGCGGGTTAGAGCGCAGGATTCTGTTCTCTTTGCATCCCTGTCCATTTTCCGCACTGTGTGGGTGTTACCTTGTGATAAGAAAAAATCTTACAAACATTACTGCTTTTTTAAAATCACATGGAGCCTGTCCAGCCAAGGGAATTCTGGGTTTTCTAGCGCCTCCATTGGCATGAAGTCTCCCAGGGTTGGCTGGAAGAAAGGAAACTAGGACTTGCGTCATTGGAGTTGATGGTCCACCCTCCGAGTATGCTGGGATTAACTTTCTTTAAGAAAAAAGGGAAACGTGTCCCCCAACCTCAGGATAGGGTGGGGTAGAAGCCACCGATGAGAGGAGAGTTGTAGGGTGGGTCAATCAAGCGCTGATGGTGCCCAGGGGGACTGTATTGGGGACATATTTGAGACCAGGGATTTATTTCAGAAAGGGGCTATTAACAAGCCAACATTTACGAGGAGGCTGCCTGCCTTTCCCAAGCACTGGGCTTGCCTTTGGGAGGAGAATTCATCAGAGCTGAAGCACCAGTGGGAGCCGTACCCCACTGGTGCTGAGGGGGAATCAGCAAGAACGCTGGGTGAGGCCCCAGAAGGTACTATGGAGAACAGCTCTGGCCACCACAGAGAAAAGCTGAAGTGGCCACAAGGAAGACACAAGATCTCTGAGGGGAAAGCAGAGCCTGCGGTCCTTGGGGGTCTCCTGGGAGGCGGCCATCCCAGACCCTTGAGATCCACTTTGCAGCCTGCTGGGGCCCTCCAAGCAGCTGGTGTGACTGAGCAAGTGGGAGCCTGGCTGGGAGGAGCCTTCACTCTAGGCCCTCGCTTATTCACTCACAAGTGACACCTGCCCGTGGAAGTGTAGCCCCCATGAGTGACCTACCTCAGTCACCTGTGGGATTTCCTCAGAGCTTACCAGTCCGCTGGCAAAATCCCCATTAGGGGACCTGCCCCAGCCAAGATGGAAACCCCTCACCACAAGACTCTAACGAAATGCACTGAGACAACACATCAGCAGGGAGTATGTCTCTGCGAAGTGGAGAAACCTGAGCCGGTTAATGTATTCCCTCACCGATGAGGGACAGATGTGCCTCCATGTGTAACACCCTTAGAAGGACACATTCCCTCTGAGAACGCAGACTCTGAACCCAGCTCACCCAAGGTAACTCCGCAAGGTAGAACCATGAGTAGGACCCAGGTCTGCGTCACTCTGGAATCCAGGTCTACGTCACTCTGGAATCTTTCCAACTCAGTACTTTTGAAAGCCAAGCACTGACCAGTTAGAATCTCAGGCTGTGAGGGCAGCCACTGTAGAAAGAAGCCATTCACACTGTCCCTTTATCTTACAGCTAATTGTGCTGTGAGGAGAACAGGGCCTTGGGACTTGGGGATGAAATCTACGTTTTTTGGATTCCCTGCATGTCCCTTGTGAACAAATATTTCAGGCGCGAATGGCCTCCACATGGGAACGGAGAGCCCCATCGGCGGCGTGGGGCAGTGCATGGGGGGATGGGGCCTGGGCTCCGGAGGGGCTGCGGGACAGGTGAGCATGGAGGTGACCGCAGTCTCGGCACCCCTGAAACCAGCCTGCGGGCTTACAGTGCATCTTCCCAGGGGAACCAGCCCAGGATGGTCCTGGTTGACCCACAGGAGGGGTAGAGACTTTGAGAGCAGAGGAGAGAAGACAGGGAAGATAGGACCCCAGGGAGGCTGCTCTCAGAGACCCACCGTGTGAGAGAGCGGCCAAGACGTTGCAGGAGAAAAACCCAGAGCTCACCTCCTCTCACGAGCACACCAAAATTACAACTACCTGCAGGATAACCATCGGTGAAAAAGACCGGAACCTACCAGAAAAGATCTTCTACAACTAAAGACACAGAAAAATGTTGCCAGAGCTGCTCCAAGTCTTTGCTCAAAACCCATCAACACCCACCTTTAGCAGGAGTGTCCCTGCTCACAGCCTACCAACGCCCCCCATACCCTTTAGCAGGAGTGAACATAAATCTTTAAAGGGTCCAGAGATGAGAAATGAAACTACTCACACAAAAAAGAAAAACCAGCAAAAGTGGATATTTAAGTTTATAATCTAAAAGCTCTCCTTATTTAATCCTACTTTTCCAGAATCTGGTTAAAAAAACAAACCACGGTGTTAACGTATACCATACGTTCAATTTGCTCTATCTTCTGGGCTTCACCAAAGAAACACTGATGGCAAATTTAAAATGTGACTAGCTCCTAATTTACCGCTTCTGTAGAGCTTCTATGTTTTCAACCAATGTTCTGATTCTAGGCTTTTATTCTGTTAAGAATATATTTTAATGATATACTTAGTTGTGTTGTATCTGTCAAGGATTTTATTTTGGTGACATTTCAAAAGATTAGTTTTTAATCAGCCTTCTGGTAAAATCTACATTACTGAATAAGAAAAGCAGATTTTTAATGGCTTAAAAAAGAAGAAAAAAGAAAAACCCAGATAGAACCAGCCGGGGCCAAGATGGCGATGAGTCTGACCTCCAACAGACCCCAAGTCTCATTATACGTTGATTTTACTACATTAGCATATTAAATAACACACCTACCAGCAGCCAAGACCAGATATTAAGGACCAAAAAAGGATAAAAGGGGGATGGGACCCCACTCCCTCAGAAAAAGCCCTGCCCCTTCCCCCGCAGACTACTGCATATGCCTCCACATAGTAAGCCTTGCTCCTCCTCCCTTTGTCTTTACTCTTTAAAATTAAGTCCCTCCCGCCAGGTGGGAGAAGTTGATCCTAGTTCCGGCTTCTCCATTCTCTGGCCACCGGGTAAGCCTATGCTATGTCAATTTCAGCTTTGGTTTTATTATCGGCTGCTTGAACCCAAAACGAAAAAGAACTCTACCCCACCAAGGCAGAGAGCCTCAGTTGGGCTAAAGGGCCCAAGTAGGGTCCATACGACTTAATTCGGTAACAGAAGGAACCAAAACGAGACAGGTTGGAGGGACAGACTCGCGATATAATCAAACCCTATTACCCCCGGGTGGGCGACCCTCAGACTGGAGAATAATTATAGTGCAGAGGTCCTCCCACAGGAGCGAGAGTTCTGAGCCCCACGTTAGGCCCCCAGCCCAGGCAGGGGTCCAGGACCAGGAAGACGACCCCCCGAGCATTTGGCATTGAAGGCCAGTGGGGCTTAACTGCTGCAGGAGCCCCTCAGGACCGGGGGAAATAGACAATCCACTCTTAGAGGGCGCACACAAAATCCCACGCACACCTGGGCAAAAGCAATAATTTGATAGGAGCCTGGGCCAGACCTACCTGCCGGTCTTGGAGAGTCTCCCGGAGAGGCAGGGGGCATGGCTGCGGCTCGCCCTGGGGACAAAGTCACTGGCAGCAGCTTTTCTTAGGAGCTACTTCTGCTGCGTGGACGCCGCTGCTGGCGGGCGGCATTTTTAAAGTCTTCCTCCAGCTCATTAGCCCAACAGCCTGCAGGTGCCGGCGCTGGGACGCCTGAGGCCAAGCAACTAACTGGGCGAGGACACAGCCCCAGCCTTCTGCAGACAGGCTGCCTAAAGACTAAAGAGCCCACAGCTGCCTTTAGACGCAGCCCTAGACAATGCCCTGCCGACCAGAGGGCCAAACCCCAGCTCTACCCACCAGGGGGAAGAAAACTACAATTCCCCAACGGGGGCCTGGCTGGCCCTGTCCACTTGTCCACTCGTCTGTTCGTCCCGTTGCAGACGAACGCAACCTTTGGGACACCCTGAACCTCATACCCAGGTGTGTCAGGAACCACCCTCTGCCCAGCAAATGATCTAAAGCAAGCTCCAGGATCCCTGTGCCCTGCAGCTAGACTCCAGGAACCAGCTCTGCCTGCCAGTAGTCCGGCACTAACCCCAGGCCCTGGCTTCACCTGCCAGTGGGTGGGCAGCAGACGCAGAGTCTTCGGGACCCTGACTCTGCCCACCAGTGAGCCAGCCCTAGCCCCGGGGCCTCCTAGGGATGAAGGAACAAGACAAAACCCCAGAAGAACTAAGTGGGGGTAGGCAATTTACCCGAAACAAAGAATTCAGAGTAATGATCGTAAAGATGATCAAAGAACTCGGAGGAGAATGGATGCACAGAGTGGGAAATTAGAAGCTTTTAATAAAGCGTTAGAAAATATAAAGAACAACCAGAGATGAAGAATACAATAACTGAAATGAAAAATACACTAGAAGGAATCAATAGTAGACTCAATGATACAGAGGAACAGATCAGTGAGCTGGAAGACAAGAGTAGTGGAAATCACTGCTACAGAACCAAAAAAGAATGAAAAGAAATGAGGACAGTGTAGGAGATCTCTGGGAAAACATCAAATGCACTAATATTCACATTATAGAGGTCCAAGAAGGAGAAGAGGAGAGAAAGGGCCTGAGAAAATATTTGAAGAGATAATAGCTGAAAACTTCCCTAACCTGGGAAAGGAAACAATCACCCAAGTCCAGGAGGTGCAGAGAGTCCCATACAGGATGAACCCAAAGAGGAACACACCAAGACACATTGTAATTAAGAGACCCATTGTGGGCTGCTGGTCAAAGCAGAGAGTGCTGGTTAAGGGGAAGAGGCTGGGTGATACGGGACAGGAAATGAGAGAGTCAGATGGGGAAGAAGGGCAGGTTGCGGGGCTCAGGGCTGAACAGAATGGGGGTTGCTAGACAAAGCTTCCCTCTCCCACTCATCACGTCCCGCTGGCCCTCAGCCGGGCCCTGAGGACTGCTGTTGAGGAGGTGGACATAAACAGTGAGGAAGGCCTTCATTCCTGTGGGTGCACAACCCTGAGAGTCAGTGTGCTGCATCTACGTAGTAGAGGTGGAAAAGGAATCTGAGGCTAGCCCTGGATGGAATTTAGTGTCCTCCACAGATTCACCCACTACCCAAGGCCAAAGACTCAGCAACCTCAGGAAGGTCAATGGAAGCCGAGCACACGACTTGGAGGGGTCAGGGCCACTCCTGAGTGGTGAAGCAGGGACACGCAACCAGCTGCGTGATGGGAGATAGAAAAAACTGAGATTAAAAACGTGTGACATCAACTGTATTTAAAGGACCCAGCAGGGGGCAGGTGCTGTCATGAACCACATCCTGGAAGAGGGGCAGCTGTTCCTGGGTAGATTTGGCCTATCCCCTTCCAGGTCCTTCTGTGCAAAGTTGAGGGCTTTGGACCAGCTGACCCCTAGGGACTAGCCAGTCCAGCATTCTAGAGGCACTAGTTACAAAGAGCAAACTACAAATCTTGAGTGTAAAGCTGATATATTTTACTTAGGTAACCGCTACCCATTTCCAGCGTCCCAGAAGGTTCACTTGTTTCCAGTCAATAACCACCCTTCCCACCCCCAGCTAACCACAATTCTGACTTCGAAATCCACAGATTAGCTCTGCCGGTTCTGGAAATTAATATAAATGGAATCAAACAGTATTTTCTCTGTGTTTGGCTTCTTTGCTCAACATAATGTCTGTGAGATTCATCCATGTTGCTGCATCTCTCAGTGACACTCCTTTTAAATAAAGTATGGTCTCCTTGGCCTGAATATACCATATTCATTGATCTGTTCTCTGCTGATGAGCACTTTGGTTGTTGCTGGTTTGGGTCATCCTGAATGAAGCTGCTGTGAACCTCCTTGCAGGGCCTTCTTGTGGACACCTGCCTCATTTCCCTTGGGGGAACCGCTGGCCCATAGGGTAGGTGTTGTCTTTAGCTTGAGTAGATATCACCATATGGCTTCCTAAAGTTGAGGGGTGACTTTTACAGGTCTCAAAATGAATATCAAAATAAGGAAGGAAGTAGAGGGAGAGCAAGAGGAAAGAAACAGATAGACATTAAAGTATTCCCAAGACTGATTCTTTCAGTAAATGTTGAGCCCCTACTATGAACTGGTAACAGCTGGGCCGCGCCTCTTCCCCACTTCCCATGGCCTGGCGTCACCTGATCCCTGCTCCACTAGGGCAGCTATGCCTTGCTGGCACAACCCTGAAGGCACGACGGAGGCTTTGCCAAGTGTAACAGGCACCAGTGCTCTGTGAGGTACATCACCAGCCAGGCCGTAAATCTGAACACTCATCCCTCACCAGCTGCTGAATGGTTCCGACAGCCCCTCCCCGTGCTTAGCCACTCACATGAAGAAATAAAGGTCACGGCAGCTTTACATTTCACGCCTCAGCAACCTGCATCCCAGGGAGACTTTAAAGCATATCCAAAGCAATTCCCTTTGCACCTATGCTGAAAAGGCATTTACAGAGTTCCTGAAGCACGACGCCCCGCACGGGGTGAGCCAAGGCTCCCGCCCTCTGCTCTCTGCCTGCTCACAGAGCACGCGGCCACTCTCCCCCCACATGCGCCCCAGTTACACCAAAGAGGTCACTCCTGCTGCTCCTCCTGGGGAAACCCTGACTCTAAGAGACTGTTGTGCTCTGAACCTAGATCTTGCCTTTCTGCAGAGAAGGTTTTCTCAACCTCAGCACTAGTCACATCTTAGGCTATGTTAAGTCTTTGTTACAGGGACCGTCCCATGAATTGTAGGATGTTTAGTAGCATCTCTGGCCTCTACCCTGTAGATGCCAGTAACAAACCCAGGAGTGACAATTAAAATGTCTCCAGACACTGCCCCTCCAGATTTCTGCTTGGGGGGTTCAGGGAGTATCATCCCTGGTTGAGAACCACTGCAGTAGAGAAAGAAGTTAGGGACTTCCCTGGTGGTCCAGTGGTAAAGAATCTGCCTTCCAATGCAGGGGACACGGGCTTGACCCCTGGTCAGGGAACTGTGATCCCACATACTGCAGGGCAACTAAGCCCGCGTGCCACAACTACTGAGCTCGTGCGCCTCAACTAGAGAGCCTGTGTGCTGCAAACTACAGGGCCCACGCACCCTGGAGCCTGCGCACCACAACTAGAGAAAAAACCCGCACGCTACAGCTAGAGAGAAGCCCACGAGCCGCATCTAGCAAGGAGCCCGAGCATCACAACGAAGGTCCCGCGTGCTGCAACTAAGACCCGATGCAGCCAAAAAAAAAAAAAGTTAAAAAAACACCAACCAGTGTGTTCTCTCCTCTAGAAGGAAATGATCAGTTTTCCAAGACAATCACGCTGGACTGAGTGGGCCTGCCTAATCCACAAGAGGCGTTTTAATCTTGGCCACTGTGTAAAACCAAAACAAAAAAACCACACTGTTGACTCTGGTAAAACTGAAAGAAAAACTAAGAGGCATAAAAAGAAAATGCGGGAAAGCAGAGGTAAGAGGATTTGGAGGGCACAGCAACAATGAGGGAGAAATCATCTTTGTAAGTTCCCGTTTGTGAGCTGACACATCCACCACGGTTTCCCACACGAGTGACTCAAATGCCAAATTTGAGGCCATAGCTAACTTCATGATAGCACTGGTTTGGGGGCTCCAAACTGCAAACCCAGTGTTTTCAGGAAGTGTCCCTAAATCCAAGTTCATCTCATTATATGAAAACATGCACACATACACACAACCTTACTCTCCTGTCCTATCAAATCAGACAGTTGAAAATGTATGCTCTTCTGGTATTTTTTTATTTTCTTACTGATTCCATTTTACTAAAACAAACAAAAACCATACAAAACACTTTTAATATACCTTAGAAAATTAGCCAAAAAATTAAGTTCAGCATATTACATTGTACAACATTTAGGTAAGAATGTTTGAAAATTATAAATATTTTGTTCCTTCTCAACACAGCATGTCACAAAAATACATTTTAAAACTTTCTTCATGAATGATTCCTAGAAATGATCATATCCCTATTTATCAAGGAAAAGGTCTGATTAGGACAAGCATTCACGGACACCTGAAATGTTCTGTACAGTAACTACAAAAGTAAAACCAAGGGGTCTGCCGGCACTTGGACAGTTGAAACCATTTTAAATATTAGGAGGAATTCAGTTAGTATCAAGAAATCATTCCAAATGGGATTTACTTAGTTCATCTCTGTGCTGTCCTTGACTCGTAAGTATGTATCTCAGCCAAAGCATTGTTTGAAAGACTTCTGCCTCCTTGAGATAGCGCCGCTGGGGCCAGGATGCCAACCGGTCACACTGCATGAACCTGCACAACCAGAGACACAGACGGCAACTGCTTAGTCAGAGCGAGGGCCACGTGCGAGAGAAACGCCTTCTCCAGTAGAGCATCCGTGGTCACAGGCAGTCCACGTCAACTGCGGGCCACGGCGAGCAGACTGGCCCATCTAGTTTAGGAACAAGCACTCGGAGGAGGAAGAACAACGGCCGGCCCGCAGAGGTTCTGGTAGCCGGTGAGCTGAGCGCCGCTCGCTGCCAGCCACACGCCGCGGGTCAATGAGGGCGTCACTGCGCTGTCCGAGCGCTGGCCCCACCGGCAATCTGAGGGAGCTAATGGGAACTTCAGAAGCTGAAGTTTTCAGAGAAAGGGTAAATAAAGAGCTTGACGATGCTGATTTTTTTTTCTTTTCAGGTAAGCCCTTCTTTACAGGCAGATAAGTAAGAAGGCTTCCTTAATATACTGACCAGGAGGCACTGAAAGAAGAAGAGTTAGAAGCAGCAAAGCCAGGTCCTTTTGTCTTTAGCATAAAGCTTTCCAGTTATACTCAGAACCTACATAACTGACATGACTTCTGCTCACTCTGTGGCCTTCTTTCCTTTCCAGCTCTTCTCTCTCTCTTCAAGTTCTGCCTGGGTGAAAGCTGCAGGGCCCCAGTTAGTGATCAGGTGAGGGTTTTTTGAACCTAAGAGACAAACATGCATTAAACATAGGAAGTCTTATATTCTTCAATAAACATTATCATTTTTCCACAGACAAAGGAGTAACTTTTCTACGTTATTTCTTCTCTGAGGAACATCCATAAAGGTTATACCAGCCAAAACAACTAGAAGATGTATACAAAGGGGATTAACCAGGCCTTCTTATCTATCAGAGGGCAAGTGATTATTCAAGAGAAATTTACTGTAAACAGCTGGGTTTCTCTATATTTGGGCTGAGGAAGTTTGTTTTTTGGGTTTTTTTTTTTAGCACAATTCAGGTACACAGATAAAACAGAAAAATAAATTGACTAAATATCTGATTACTTCAAAGAATGTGTTACCTGGTTCTATCAATCGAATTAACCCTTCATGCTGGGCCACTCTGTCCTTCCAGCTCTTGGTCTTGTTAGCTGCCATCTCCAGCTTCTTTTTAACTCCCTGGAACAAAAGCAGATTTTAGACTATGCAAACACACAGGTAGTTTAAGAGTCAAATAACAATGATTAGGCACTTACTATACACTAGTGGAGTATCTCATTAAATCATCACAGCCATAAGAAGCACGAAATATTATTATCCCGTTTTACAGATGTGGAAACTAGGATTCAGAGCAGTTAAGTAACCTGCCCGAGGTCACACAGAGGACCTAATTCGCACTAATTACAGATGAATATATAAGATCCTTGTGTGCCAGTTACGGCTTACTGCCTCTCGGCTCCAAATCCACCCTTCGCTGTCTTGCCTGTGCTGTTAGGCTAACGTTCCCTCGACAGCTGGCACCACTTAAGCTTCGTTAGTGGAAGCGCTGGCGGGACACTGCAGGAGGCTCCACTGTGCTCTGCACAGCAGCTCCTGCGGCAAGTGGGACACCCATGGTGCTCACACCAGTGGGTTTTAGCGGCACCTCCACTGTGGGCAGCTTCCACCAGTGCCCCAGAGGGTGGCTTCCCAGTCTCAGCACCTCGCTGAGCTTTTCTGCCACCCAGTGGGCGAAGGCCATGCCCTCTCCAAGAAGGACTGGCTCACAGCACTGGGCTAAGGGAGCAAAGAGGATGTATTCCTCCCCTGGACGCTCTGCCTCAGCCCTAGAGGCAGTGGCTGCTTCCTGTGTCTGCCCTTCCTGCAGCTCAGAGTTTTCTTTGCTGCTCAGGAGGTAATCCCCTGTTAGAGTTAATAGTCGTTTATATTAAACCTTCCCTGTTCATATTGCCGGTGTAGTTTCAGTCTCTTGATTGGACTCCAACTGTTACGCCCCATCGCCTGTAAAAAAATTCCTACCTACAGCTAAACACAATTCTTACACCGCTTCTTACAGTAAAGCAAATATCCTGTTGCTTTAAATGTTTAAGAATATTTAAATGCACGTGTTTGCAGGGCTGGGTTTAATGACCTCGTACTGCTCAAGTGCTTGCTTCCGCTCAAGCTCCAGCTGTTGCAGCTGCTCCACGGCTTCCTGGAGGGCCTGCTCTTTGACGGCGCGCTGGTTCTCCAGCTCCTGTTTCTCCGCCTCCGTGGTGCGAATGGCCTGCTGCTGCTCCAAGTGCCACTTCTCCAGCTCGGCCCTCTTGGACGACTCTTCCTCCAGCAACCTGCGATGCGAGCTCGGCGTCAGACCCTCCCGGTCACCGCCCCTGACCCAGCAGATGTCGGAGCACGCCAGAGCCGCAGAGAAGACTGGGGGTCATCTAACCCACCACTCATTTCACAAGAGGGAAACTAGATTCACAAAGTGGCTAAGGTGACTCATGAGTCCTGCTCCAAGCTCTGTTTCACCCTTTTATGAAAAAAAAAAATGACAGTAAAAATAACATGCGTTGAAGGCTTAATGGGCCAAGAAGGAAGTGTGTTTTCTCAATTAGTCCTCACAATAAACTTTAGTACTATTATTATTCCGTTCAGAGATGAAAAAAGTGAGGCACGAAGGTTAAGTGACCTGCACTAGGTCATTCACCTGGCAGGCAGGTGGCAGGGCCATGTTTTGAAATTTGCCGGGTTGCTGTAACATTAAAACATTTTTTATCTAGTGAAGACCTATCACCAAGGAAAAAGCTGACTAATGAAAGCAAGAGAAGAAGGAGCTGACAAAAGGTAGAGTGAGCAGACACCGCTTCCTAACGAAGCGCTGCCCGTCAGGCTCTTCACCTTCCTTGCTGCTAACCCTCCACGATTCTGCAAGGTGTTATTATCCCTGCAGATGAAGTCAAAGGGTTTAAAAGTATGACGCACAGGTAAGTAATGGATTTCAACCCAGGCCTGTATGACTTCAAAATGTTATCTCTTAATAACAGGCTACCTATCTGAGAATATCCAGCTATGCCAGTATTTAATAAATAAATTAACGTGCAGCCCTACCTGTACCCAAAGTGTAGACAATGTGGTTAGATGCCAGCCCAGGACGGGACGCATCTCTACCGGCTTGACCATCAGAACTATGGTAACAAGCCACACGGCAGGCCAGTAACTACTACCCAAGAGCGTTGGCGCTTCTAAAACCGACAACAGCAGAAGTAACGTAACAGACTCTACAGCCCCTATCTGACTACCCCAATCCCCATCCCCAGTCCCACACCATTGTAAGAATTCCCTCTACAACATCCTACAGGGTTGTTCTCCAGTTCTGTGTGATGGGCCACGCTTCACAAACCGGGTCAGTTTATTTCTGGCAGCCTTGATTCTTAGAAAGTTCTTCCTCAGGTAAAATGAGCTCTCCCATCCCCTACCCCGGGTTCCACCAAGGGCCAATCTGCACCCTCTGAGACGTCCCTCGGAGTGTGACATCCGCAGTGAACACATCACTGCCAACGTGGGCTGACCAGTGCAGAGTGGACTCACTTACTCAGTGTGTATATATTCCACACTGTCCATGTGCTTTTCTAGGCACAGGGGATACAACAGTGAATGAGACCGGAAGGATTCTTCATCCTAGTGGTGAAAGTCTGGAGGGGAAGGGACATTTGCAGGAGGTTAGGCTGCCCAGCCTGAATCCCCTTCACGTGTCTAGGGATGTCTTGATGGAGGCCACTGACACAAAGGAGCAGAGACAGTGAAGAATTTATCTTTTGGTGGCAGCAACATCTAGTGTCAAGTGATGGCAGGAGCAATGGGGACAACTGACTGACCGACCCACGGTGCCAATGTCGACATCAGCGGCACCCTCGCTGGGCTCTTGCCGTGGCCTGGTCAGGGCTGCTCAGCCTCCCTTGGTTCCTGCCTGTGTTCAAGGCCTGGCCACCTGCCTTTCTGTGGAATTGGTGAGTTTCTCAAGAACCTTCCAACAAATGCTTTTATTGCTTTAGCTAACCCAAGTTGGTTTCTGTGGTTTACAAACAAGACTCCTGACTAAAGACTTGAACCTCTCTGTGCCTCAGTTTCTTCATTTATAAAAAAGGAATAGGAACTATACCTACCACCAAAGGTTTGCTGATCCATTAAACGTGATAATGCAAGTAAGGTACTTAGAACAGTGCCTACCATGTCATAAGTGCTGAATAAATATCAGCTCATATGATTATGGTGGGACTATTACCTCATTTGCTCCGAATACTTCATGAAGGCTGCCTGAGAGTATATGAGGTTTTTGGCAATCAATCATATCAGGGAAGTAAAACCATGAATCTTTTCAAATGAGCTGCTATTAAGCCAAGTATCCTGGATCCTATACTTGTTATGTTGATATTTTAAATTATCTTCTTGCTCTAAAACCATCATTCCAGCCTGTCAACACCTTTTTTGAATGCTTATTTGACATTCTATACGTTGCATATCTTCCCCATCTGCAGATGAGCTAAAGGAACAGAAACCAACATACTCCGAGTGACCACCAAATCCAGACGTTACACGAAACTCTTTGCAAGCATCCCCTCCCTTACCCTTCACAACAACCCTACGAGCTTATTGTATAGATAAGGAAATGAAGGCTGCAAGAAATGAACTAACTTTTCTAAAATTACACAGCTAGGAAGTACCAGGGCTGGGAATCAAACCCAGACCTCACTCCAGGGCTCAGCGCCAACCTGCCTTCAAATACATGAAGAGTATTATCGCATGGAAGAGACTGTTGTTCCACATGGCCCCATGCGTAGAACCTGGCTCCATTCGTTCAAAAAAGACTCCTTGGGCACTTACTGTGTGCCATACCCTGTACTAGTTGCTGGGAATACAGACCTAAGGTACGCTCCTAGGCCTCACAGACACAAAAATTTAGTGGGCGCAAGTTATAACCGGACAGACTATGGCTCCGTCTCAAGAACTTTCCAATGATTGAGTTGTCCAAATGTTAAATGAACAGTTTCCTTCTGAGTTCCCATTCAGGAGAGGATAGATAACCTTCAGGATTACACATTTTTTTAAAAAAACTTCAATTTTAGTGGGAAAAAAAAACCCCAACAAGATCCAGATGGCTCAAGTCAAAGTTCTTGTATTTAAACAATTCACTATAAAAAATATCTCTGGGAAAATTTAAGACACTGACAGAGAAGGCACCGTCCATTGGAAGAACAATGAGATGCCAAACGTTCGAAGAATGACTTGCTATTGCTTAAAGAAAGGACAGAGGCTAACTAAAAAGCCCTCTAGGGCTTCCCTGGTGGCGCAGTGGTTGAGAATCTGCCTGCCAATGCAGGGACACGGGCTCCAGCCCTGGTCCAGAAGATCCCACGTGCCGCGGAGCAACTAAGTCCGTGCTCCACAACTACTGAGCCTGCGCTCTAGAGTTCACGAGCCACAACTACTGAGCCCATGTGCCACAACTACTGAAGCCCACGCGCCTAGAGCCCGTGCTCCGCAACAAGAGAAGCCACCGCAATGAGAAGCCCACATACCGCAACGAAGAGTAGACCCCGCTCACCGCAACTAGAGAAAGCCCGCGCACAGCCAAAAATAAAAATAAATTAAAAAAAAATAAAAGCCCTGTATATACACCCTCAGCCTAAGATTATGTTACAGTTCATTAGTACCAGACTTAAATGTTTCTATCTCAACTCCACGATGACTTCCCTTGATTTCCTACCCAGAAAGGCCTACCCTGAGTGGGAGAAAGAAGAAAGCCCCCTTTGCCAATCTGACAAAATGTCCCTCTGGGGCTTCCCTGGTGGCGCAGTGGTTCAGAGTCCGCCTGCCGATGCAGGCGACACGGGTTCGTGCCCCGGTCTGGGAAGATCCCACATGCCGCGGAGCGGCTGGGCCCGTGAGCCATGGCTGCTGAGCCTGCGCGTCCGGAGCCTGTGCTCCGCAACGGGAGAGGCCACAACAGTGAGAGGCCCGCATACCGCAAAAAAAAAAATGTCCCTCTGAATCAGGCCCAGCCTCCTGTGACTTCGGGAAAGAGATGGACTCGCCTCACTTAAAAATGACCACTAGAGGGCGCGAATCTGTCCACTTCAAGTTCCAAAAACTAAAGTCAAGTTCCAAAAACTAAGGTAAAAGAACAATTTAGAGTAGTAAAATTCATAAAATGGCCTTATATACCCCAAGAAAAACTAGTTAGTTTTTGTGCAGTAATATCAGCTTATTGGAGCAGAGCTGTATGTAGCAGTTATATTTGCATTTAAAAGGTTGAAACCATTTTGCCATTTACTTAAATCACAGTGTACAAAATAATTAGCCAGAGCTTTTTTTTTTTTCTTTTTTTTTTGGCCGCATTGCACAGCATGCATAGATCTTAGTTCACCGACCAGGGATAGAGCCCGTGTCCCCTGCAGTGGAAGCACGGAGTCCTAACCACTAGATAGCCAGGGAATTCCCTAGTGAGAGCTTTTTAAATAACAATACTCATGCCTGGGCTCCTATCCACAGATATTTTGATTTACTAAATTTGTGACAGGCCCTACATGAGTATTTTTTAAAAGCTTTATAGGGGATGATGATATTTACCACTGGTTAAAAACTACTGGCATCAATTATCCAAAACTGTCTTATTCAAAACATCACTCATTCTATAAACATGAAATAACTAATACTTTAATAAATTTCTGGAGATACCTGGTTTCCCTTATGATCTAATTTCTGCCGTGTCATAATTAACCTCCCTCAAAGCTTCAGAGAAGTAAATATATGTAACATATCTCACCTGTGAATTCTCTGCACAAGGTGATCTATAAACTCTTGACACATCACAAATGATAAGGAGGTTCAAAAACGTCTAATGTCCCTTAGAATGTCTCTCTTTGCAAGTCACATGGGACTTCCCATGCAGTGGATGGTGTGCTAACATCACTGCCCAATAACAACAGGGTGGTGGTTCCCATCCCCTGGTTAACACCATGGTGAACACACACTTGTGGGACCCATAAATGCCAGGCAATGTGCTAGGCATTTAATTTTCTATTTAGAAGATAATTTTTTCCTTAATAGAATCAACCTTTTCAAAACCTAATTCATTTATTTTTGAAGTCATTTTTGGCAACATACATAACAAAGAAACCTCCTTCTTTCTTTCCTCCTGAAGATTAAAAGAACATCTGTTGCTGCTCCATGTGTGGCATGGCAGTCATGGAAAATGTACCCCAGCTCATCCCACAAGTGCTCCTAAAACAGGGGGCGTAGCTTAAAGCACAAGATATGCCTGCACTGACCAGCTGGGGAAACAGTTTTTAGCGCTGCATCCCCTGACATGACATCTTAAAGAAAGCAAATGGGGAAGCAAGTTAGAAACTGGGAGAGGGTAGCTGAGCCCTGTCTTTAGCCCTATAAGCAAGGGTCTCCCAGCGGCCCAGACTGGGAATAAATAGCCCAGCCAGCCAAGCCCCCAGGGTCCCTCCAATCTGTCAGAGACCCCTCCCTCTCCAGCAGAGTTACTCATTCCTAGAAAGTGTATGAGGAGTCCAGGCAAAGCACATAAAGCACAGAGGATGAGGCGATCGGCACCTGGCCTGAAGCTTCCGCACAGTCTCTTCATCTTGCCGGGCCTGCCTCTCATCCTCGAGAGCCTCCTGCAGCTTTAGGTACATGTCTTCCAGCTCCCGGACCCGCTGCAAATACTGTTCCAGTTCAGAGGATTTCTGGGCAACCTGTTCTTCCATCTGCTGCCTGATCTGACGGTATAAAAGAGTCATGTTTAAACTCAGGTTGGCTTCGCCCTCAGGGAAAGCCTCCCGCTCCACCACCACCCTGAGTGAAGCCACAGCACAGCCCACAGCCGCAGCCCATCAGGGTGGACAGGGCCCGTCCTTCACTCCCCGAAGACCGAGGAAGCGAGAGCACCACACCCAATGCCAAGACCCAAGACCACAACCAAAGAGTCTGGGTCCACAAACTACACCCTAAATGCTATTCTCCTGCCCTGGTATATTTCTCATCCCTTTCACTCCACATTTCAGACTCAAGAAAAAAATATTTCCCTGTATAATTTCTCTTTAAACTCCTTTCTGTCTTAAAATCACCATCTTTCTACCAAGAGTCTCCTCTAAAGAGAATGAACCTTTTCCCAGTCAGAACAGCCGAAGGGTTAAAATAAGGGGGAAAGGAAAGACTGGCCTGCAGTGAGCTCTTCTGCACTTACCTGGCTGCCCAGCACCCCGTCCTTTCTCCCTCTCTAGGGTACCTCTGGCCCCAGGGGGACCTCAAGCACTTAATTAGTGTTCTAACACATTTATGGTTTCTCCATTCTAGCTAAAAGAGCTTTGAATCTCTGCCTTATAAGTTAAAAGACAAGGACATCCTAAATGCAATAACATACACATTAGCATACGTCTCTGCAGTTTATAAGACACTTTTACTTGCATTAGCTTAGTTCACCCTCATAAGGGTCATGAAGGATCATACGACTATCCCCCTAATTTGAAGAAGAGAAACAAGTTATTCATCAGCAGGAGCAGAGGACACAAACCCAGATCTTCTGGCCACGAGGGCAGCACCGCCCATGTCATACATGCCTTCTTCTCGCGACACAAACACGTCCACTTCAAGTCTGAGCAACAAAAAGGTGCTAAAGGGAATGTCACAGCACCTATTTAATAGGCCCTGGGCCCAGCCCTCTCCCACACACTGCAACTCATGTGAGGAGACCTGTGTTCCAATTAACCAGCTCGCTGCCTGAAGCGACCTGGACCTTGGGTCTCTTGGGGATGAGACCCTCTAATCAGATGATGAGTCAGAGCCGCCAAGAGCGACAGGCCAGCGTTCACGTGTTCTCCTGACTTCAGAACGCTCACTCTGCTCATGACAGAGGTGCAATGTCATGGAACTTATGCTTACTTTTTCCGTAGCTATTTATTTTCCAAGGCAAGACTCTGAAGGCTGAAAGGGATGCTATTAATAATTGTACCAGGATGGCAGGGACTGTCCCAAGCAAACCAGGAACTTTAGTCCTCCTACCCACAGCACTTACCATCCCATCCCATAAATTTCTACTTGGGGGTCTTGAGTGCAAGGTTTACCTTTATATCCTTGGCATGGTACCTGGCATATAGAAGGTGCTCAATAAACCGATAATGAATGAATAACAAACATGTAACTTCCCCAGGAGCCCACTGCAAGTCAGCAACAGAGCCAAGCTGGCAAGATGATCTCACTCTAGCCTCCCAACTCTTCACCCTCCACCAACCCAGGCAGGCTTTTGCCCCTCTGCCGACCTGGGCTGGCTCTGTGAGTTAAGGCCACAGCAGCACCTCTGGGCATGCGATACTCACAAGCTTCTCCCGCTCCAGCTCCGTGCTGAACCTGGCCTGTAGTTCCACTTGAGTCTGAAGGCGCTTCTTTTCTTCTTCTGCTGCCCGAGATGCTGCTTCTTCTAGTTTCTACCCCAAAACCCATCCACAGAAAAGCAGGGAATATTACAATAGAAGTGCATTTGGAGAGAAATGGTCACACTTAAACATTACGGAGGAAGTCAAACATTCTCAGTGTTCAATAAAGACCGAATAAAACTTGTAGATCCACTGGAATTCCATTCCAACAATTTTCCCAGTCAACATACAAAACAAATTAGGTAAATGAATGATTCCTAATAACTCTGAACAACATTTTGCCAAGAAAATTTTAGTACAGTCATTAAGTTAAATTCACTTGCAAATGCATTCATGAGGTTCGCATCTATTTCTTGAGCTTGTCCTATACAGTTTTGTCATCTTAACATTATTCCTTAAAACTTTATCAGAGCTCAACTTCCCAAAGGGTGCATGAGGAACTCCACAGACCCTTTCCCTGGCAAAACAACATTTAGAAGAAAAGCAAAAACAACCATTTAAAGTCTCTGGGAATTATCCTAAAAGCATACAGCAAACGGAGAACACTTAGCAAGAAAATCAACTGAATCTCCTCAAGAATAGTGAAAGTCTATGGCATGTGAGCCACGGTGCAGCCCCCTCTCTGCCTACTGCTCCCCCGACATGGCAGTGGAAGGAGGCTCTACCCCATGGCCATGGAACCAAGAACATAAGCCTCCCTCTCTCCTCAGTTTCCAATCTAGGGCTAAGGTATCTCACAGGAGGGTGCAGACAAAAAAATGTTGCTTGCCATTCCAATAAACAAAGAACATTGCCCACCATCAAGCCATCAGCCACTGCAGCTGTCCCAGCAGTGCACCCTGAGGGGATTCAGGATGGAGGAAAACAGGATACTGGCCCTAGATGGTTAAGATGCATATCTAAGAAATAATTTTAATGAGCTCAGATTTGCATCTTCCCATACATTGAAAAGCACTAAAATCGTTAACTTGAAATATCTGTTTTTTGTGATTAGCAGTAACTACATGTTTTGTTTTGTTTTGTTTTTTTCAACAAAAATTCCTTTGTATCCTGGCTCCCCGCTTACCTCTTTGGAACAGTTCCTCAGAGCTGAGAAGCTTTCTCCCGGGCTGGCTAGAGTCCTCAGTAAAGTCCCCGAATAAAACATAACTCTTAGATTTTAGCTGTGCTTTTTTTCAGTCGACAAGACTAACAAACTAAACCACAGGCCAGCTAGAAGTCTGACAGGGGAAGCCAGGGGAAGCCAGCAAAGAGCCCCCGTGTAGTAGGAACAAGTCTCAAAGACAGGCCTCAAAAACTACATGTGGGCCAGAATTTAAATATCAAACTGTGGGGGCCAGGTAGGTCCCAGGGCATTGTTGAAAACAACAGAGCCACTGTGAGATGAACAATTGGAGGTGATACCAACAGAGGCATCCGGCTTAACAGAGAGCTGAGAGACTAACAGAGATCAGAAATGGAGACAAAGAGCTCTGCTGCCACATACAAAAATAAGCTCAAAATAGATTAAAGACCTAAATGTAAGACCAGATACTATAAAATTCCTAGAGGAAAACACAGGCAGAATACTCTTTGACATAAATCACAGCAATTTTTAAAAATCTATCTCCTAAAGTAAAAGAAATAAAAGCAAAAATAAACAAATGGGACCTAATTAAACTTTAAAGCTTTTGCACAACAAAGCCATTGACAAAGCGAAAAGACAACTTACCAAATGGGAGAAAATATTTGCAAATGATATGACCAATAAGGGATTAATATCTAACATATATAAACAGCTCGTACAACTCAGCATCAAAAAAACAAACAACCCAAAACCTTGTACACTGTTGGTGGGAATGTAAACTGGTACAGCCACTGTGGAAAATTGTATGGAGGTTCCTCAAAAAACTAAAAAGCAGAACTACCATATGACCCAGCAATTCTACTCCTGGGTTTTTTGGGTTTTAATATTTATTTATTTATTTATTTATTTGGCTGTGTCAGGTCTTAGTTGCGGCACACAAGATCCTTGTTGCGGCATGCAGGGTCTTTTCGTTGTGGCACGCGGGCTTCTCTCTAGTTGTGGTATGTGGGCTGCAGAGCGCGCAGGCTCAGTAGCTGCAGTGCATGGGCTCTCTAGTTGCGGCGCACGGGCTTAGTTGCCCTGCAGCATGTGGGAGCTTAGTTCCCTGACCAAGGATCGAACCCGTGCATTGGAAGGTGGATTCTTAACCACTGGACCACCAGGGAAGTCCCCACTCCTGGGTTTATATCCAAGAAAAACAAAAGCACTGATCTGAAAAGATACAGGCATCCCAATGTTCACAGCAGCATTATTTACAATTGTCAAGATATGTAAGCAATCTAAGTGTCTATCAACAGATGAATGAATAGAAAATAGATGTGGTGAATACATATCTACAATGGAATACTACTTAGCCATAAAAAATAATTAAATTCTGCCATTTGCAGCAATATGGATGGACTTGGAAGGCATTATGCTAAGTGAAATAAGTCAGACAGAGAAAGACAAATACGGTATGATATCACTTATATGTGGAATCTAAAACATACAACAAACTAGTGAATATAACAAGAAAGAAGCAGGCTCACAGATACAGAGAATAAACTAGCGGTTACAGGGGGGAGGGCAAGATAGGGGTAGGGAAAGTGGGAGGTACAAACTGTTGGGTGTAAGATAGGCTTAAGGATGTATTCTACAACACAGGGAATATAGCCAGTATTTTGTAATAACTGTAAATGGAGTGTAACCTTTAAAAATTGTATAAAACAAAAGAATGCCAAAAAAAGCCCTGCTGACACCTCGGTCACCCCAAGGCACTGTGTGCACGCCCAAGGTTGTGCTTTGGAGGAGGACAGTCAGAGGCTGCACACCATGAGGCAAACAGACTCCACTGAAATAATCCAGCCAAATCATGAAACAAATAAATGAGCAAACAACAATAACAAGCTTTTGGGGAAGGGGCGAAAGCCATATCTAGCGTTGCTACAATGTATTATCTAAAACATCCAGTTTTCAACAAAAAATTATGAGATGTGCAAAGAAAGAGAAAAGTGTGACTCATACACAGGGAAAAAAGCAGGCAATAGAAACTGCCTTTGAAGGGGCCCAGATACCGGATTTAGCAAAGACTTCAAAGAAGTTAGTTATTATATGTTCAAAGAACTAAGGAAGCCATGCTTAAGGAAGTCATAGATGATATGATGATATCCCATCAAACAGAAAACATCAATAAAGAGACAGAAATTATAAAAAAGAACCAAATGGAAATTCTGGAGTTGAAAAGTACAATAACTGAAATGAAAAATTCACTAGAGGTTCTCATACATACATTTGGGCTGTAGGAAGAATCTATCAAAGATAGATTGATAGGGCTTCCCTGGTGGCGCAGTGGTTGAGAGTCCGCCTGCCAATGCAAGGGACACAGGTTCATGACCCAGTCCGGGAGGATCCCGCAAGCCGCGGAGCGGCTGGGCCCGTGAGCCATGGCTGCTGGGCCTGCGCGTCCGGAGCCTGTGCTCCACAACGGGAGAGGCTGCAACAGTGAGAGGCCCGCGTACCTCAAAAAGCAAAACAAAACAAAAAAAAACAGAACAAAAAAAGATAGATTGATAGAAATTATGCAATCTGAAGAACAGAGAAGAAAACAGCATCAGAGAAATGTGAGACACCCATTAAGTACACCAACATTCACATAACAGGAGTATCTGAAGGATAGGAAAGAGAGAAAGGAGAAGGAAAAATATTGGAAGAAATAGTGACTGAAAACTTTCCCAATCTGATGGAAAATACTAACCTACACATCCAATAAGTTCAATGAACTCTAAGATAAATACAAAGAGTTTAACACATACTTCATATCATACAGACATACACATCATAGTAAAACGGTGGAAAACCAAAGACAAAAAGAAAATCTTGAAAGCAACAAGAGAAAAATGATTCATCACACACCAGGAAACACCAGTAAGACAGACAACCAACTTCAGAAACAGAGGAAGTCAGCACAGAGTGTGGCATTTCTAGGGGTTGCAAAGGGAGAACCCCACCAGGAATCTGGGGCCTTAAAGTATGCCACATCCCAGGGCATAGGTGCTGCATAGGAGGACACAAAAGGATGCTTGAGCTTGTGGTTAGCAGGTGCTCAGTGATTCAAGGCAGAAAGGATCAACCCAAAGGCGCCCCAAATAAAGACCATGACCACACACTGAGGACTCGGCACCACACCCAGAATTGTGATATACACAACTGAGGAAGAAAGTTTCCCAATGAATGTCAACTATCTCATACAGCCTGTGGTACTTGACCTCCTAGCCCTGAGATGGAAAGAGAAGCTGACCCAGACTGTATCTTTGACTCCAAACAATAAGTAAAACCCCACAATTCTAACACTAAGGGTCTTCCAAGATCCTCATGAGTGAAGATGGGAGCTAAGGGGGAAAACCTAAAAAAGCAACAGATCCTGTCCAGTTCACCAAAAGTGACCTTGACATCCTTAGGGGAATACAATGTCTCATCTTTCTCTGACAAAATTCAACTGTGCTCATTGCTCTTATAAATGTTCTTTTCTGGTCAATGAAATGTCCCTGCTACCCTGAGACCCTCATAACTTTCAAGGGCTGGGTAAACCAGGGCGTCTCACTCAGTGGTCTAGATGTACTTCCTGCGAGCACAGTTCACAAAAAAAATCTCTCTACGGTTGCATTAACCTAATCTTGGTAGAACCAAAGCTCTACCAAGTAAGTGAGGTCGCTGTGGCTTCTGCAGTGAAATGAGAGCCCGCCCCCAGCCCAGCGTCCACGCCCACCTTCCTCACGGTCTCCAGCTCCTGCTGCTTGTTTTCATTTGCCACCTGGAGCTCCTTCATCTGTCGCTCCAGCTCCTCCTGCTCAGCCAGCACCTTCTTCCGGAGTTCTTTCCGACGCTGGCGGGCTTCTTTGTGTGGTGGGGGGCTGCCCAGCTTCAGCAGATGGATGGTAGAATGGATGGCTGTGAAAGGCATGGGAGAAAAAACAGGGAATACCCTTCATTCTTTGTAAGCCTAACATGTAAATGGCATAGTGGGAATAAAACCAGAGACCCAGGATAATTCTGATCCTGCCACTGAGCAGTGGTGTGACCGTGAGCAAGTCACAGAGCCTCTTACAGCACGGGTTTCTCATCTCTAACATGAGAGAGATGATCTCTGAAGTCCCTTCCAGCTCCAAAGTTCCGTAACTGCCTATCTGTGCTTAAACAGATCTTGATTTGGGAATATCACACACATTTGAGGAAATCCCAACACTTCCAACTCCCTTTCCTATGCTTCCCAAAAGGCCAGGTAAGAACAAGACATAGCAAGGGCTGAGATATAAAGTTCCTGGTATCTGATTTGCTACCTGCTGTATTTAGTCTGCCCCTCATCTATACCTTATGAAACCATCTCCCTATATACTCCCTTCCCGAGGTGATAATAGCAGCTACCATTTTTTGAATATTTGCTATATATACACCCTTTACATGCATTATATAATTTTTACGTGAAATCTGATTTCTTTCCTGATTGTTTCAATTACTTAAAGAGCTAATACTTTCACATTGTTCAAACTCAAAAGCATGAAAGGACACAGATGAAGTCTCGCTCCTACTCCTATACCCCAGTACTGAGTTCTCCACTTCACTAGCAACTAATGCTAACAGTTTCTGTGCATCTTTCCTGAGATACTTTAAGCATATACAAATAAACATGTATATACGTTCTCCATCTTCTGTTGACACAAATGTTGGCATAACACACTCTTCAGAGCCTTGGAGAGCTTTCCATATCAGTACATACTGCACAGTACTGCACAATTCTCCACTGTGTAGCTGTACCACAATCTGTTCAACCACTCCCCAATTAATGGACGTTTAAGTTGTTTGCAATCTGTCACAAACATTTCTGCAATGATGTGTCATTTTTTAAATATGCAACTATATCTTCATTTTCTAATTATGAACCCTCACAACAACCTGAGAGGTCGATACTATTATTCGCCCCATTCCACAGAAGAAGAAAGCTGCTACAGAATTCCTAACTCAACCCCAGAAGCCCAGGAGAGAGGATTCAGACCCAGGTACACTTGCCTCAAACTCTTAAACTACATCAAAATGACCATAATTTTCAATAAAACAATTTTACCTATGTTCAAGAATATAACATTCAGAATCCTCTGTCATGATTAAAAATAAAATCTCATAAAGTGTTTCATTCTTTACTAATTTTGGAGTAATACTTTAGTTTGAAAGTTATTAAATCAGAAGTTTGCATTCTTGAGATAATTATTTGAAACTAGTGATTTCTTGTGAAAGTAACAGATCCTGAAAATTACTTGAAGTATTCAAAAGCTATTGCACAATTCCTCTTTTGTTTTACACGTTACTAAATACTCAAAATGGCTACTTTAAAATTCTTTATAGTCCTTAAAAGGGGAAATTCCATGTTCTTTAAATAGTAAGAGTAAAAAAACCTAAAATGTCCAGTTTATAATTTTCCCACACATTCATCAGGCAAATGAAATTGATGAAAATTTTGGGAACTCCTCTCACTTTGTTATTCTTCTAGCTACTGTTTCACATAGAAATAACTATAGACAATGAGGAAACAATGCCGAGTATCTTTAATGAGATCCAAAGCTGAAAGAGCTCTCAAGTTATATCATGACAAGTAATAAAAATTACCTTACCCTGAATCCACTCTTGTTTCTTCTTCTTATCTGAAGCACTGATTTCAAAGGTCTTATCAAAACATTTTATGAGAAAAAGGCATTTCTTTCCATCTTTGTCAGGCAAGGACTAAGACAGAAAGCAAAATTAGTCTTTAAAATTTTATTTTAAAGTATTTAGATTAAGTTCAACCTTAATTATTTATATAAGAAGTACCTATAAATGAATATTACTGATTTTCTAATGCTGCCCCCTAGGCAACAGTACTTATGGTAAAAATGACCCTGGATTAGTGTACTACACCTAGACTGGGAGAACCAACACCACCTGATGGGCCATGCTTTGGGCTTTCCTGAGCACAGCAACCCTTGTACCTTAGCACATCTCTTAAGGGAACCCTGGAAGATATACCCATGGACTGTTCCAATAGGTCTTGACTCCTATAGGATATGAGGCTTCTAACCCAGGGTGATTCCCACACCCTCCAGATGCGTCTCTCCCTTCCTTGCACCAGGGGTATTGTTGCTGGCAGGCTGTGGTTCTTGTCCTATATCCTTATAAGTAGACTGGTATGGCCTATGGTAATCTTGTGAGTCTCCATGTTTACTTGAATCTAAGAAGACCCCTTACTGGGCACTGCACACCCTAAGACATTAATACATACCATTTCAACCATCAAAACACATTATCATTTATGAATGAGATCTTAGGTATTTTAAATGTTCTTCAACAAATACAGATGTGGCAATAGTTCAGCTATAAATTAAAAACTCAAAATTTTATGTTCTTGAGGACTTCACTTCTTTAACCAAATTAGCAGCTGTGACTAAAGTATTCTGAAAGTCACCCTAAGTATTCCAAGGCAATGCTCACATCTTCTTTTGGTTTATCTATTACACTCAAAATGGCCCAGATTTTCTGATATATTCATGATTTCAAACACTTTCTTACTGAATTTTTTTTTGCTTTATTTTCTTATTTATGACTCCATTTTATTCAAGAAATGATCCCTTAAATGTACAAATGAGATTTAATCCCTATATTTTATTCTCGAGTATAAGAAAATAAACTCACATTAGAAAAAAATTTTGTCAGGTATCTAATTTTTTGGTTCAGAAACTATGGCTACTGTATGCCTATATTATTTTGGAAATGTAAATGTTAAGATTATTTTTAAGGCTCGGGAGTCTAGAAGAAGCAAGATAAACTACTTGAACAGCAGGGGGCAGCACTGGAAAGAGGTAACCGTTGACTCTTACCTCCACACAGCAGTTCTCATCCAAGAGAATGTCTCCTTTCTTATCTTTCAGATCCTCACTCACATAGTAAGAAATTATGTTGGGTTTTAGTACAAACCAGCGTTCAGTCCAGTTTTTCCGTCTATGGCCTTTTTTCATCATGTAACCCTATGAAAGATTAAATCTGATATAAACTCCTGTCCTTTTATTTGTAAGAGCTGATACCTCTTCCTTGACATTCTTGCCTACTCCATTATCTGATGTGTGGCCTTGAACACATGAATATCAAAGGTTCTTGCCCTTTGTGGATCATGAACCCTTTGAAGAGCTACAAAGGCAGGGCACTATACCCAGTCAAATTCATGCAAGCATGTGCAGATAAAAGTTTACATAGAATTTTAGACACTCAGAGACATCTCCTCCCCCTACCCAAACCCCCCAACCTCGCCAAAAGTTATATGCAGATAAGAGACTGCAAGACCCCCTGATGTTAACAGCATTGTGGGGTTTCTTTTTTTAATACCTTATCTTTTAGGGATGCCTACTGAAATATTTATAGATAAAATGAAATGTCTGGATTTGTGTCAAGATAAGACAGGAGAGGTCAAAGTAGGCGGGGAGGATTAACCAGGTATCAGTGATTCCTGGGGCTGGGTGATGGATATACGAGAGTTCATTATACTATTCTATCTGTTCCCTTTAAAATAGAAAACACAAACACATGCACACACACAGTGATCTGAGATTCTCAGTAAATCTAGACCTAGACCTCACAGTGATTCTCAGTAAATCTAGACCTCCATCAATGAAAATGCTAAAACCTATCAGTCAACTTGGCCAAGCATATCTTCTCAGCCAGTCACCCTCTGGCACCAAAGTACCTCTCTACCTGACCTCACAATTCTGGAGGATGACTCTGCTCCAAAGGAGCAGAAAAAGAACTGGACCAGTAGTTAGGCTACTGGCTTCTAAGTATAGCTTCTATGCTCACACTTACTAGCCCTGTGCTTCCTTCCCATATATCAGCATCAAAGGTGTATGATTAAAAATTTTACTTCAGCAAAACTACACATTTATTATAGGCCAAAACCCTTCAGTACCATTCAAGAATAACTCACATTTTTTTTTTTTTTTTTTTTTTTTTGTGGTACGCGGGCCTCTCACTGTTGTGGCCTCTCCCATTGTGGAGCACAGGCTCCGGACGCGCAGGCTCAGCGGCCATGGCTCACGGGCCCAGCCGCTCCGCGGCATGTGGGATCCTCCCGGACTGGGTCATGAACCCGTGTCCCCTGCATCGGCGGGCGGACTCTCAACCACTGCGCCACCAGGGAAGCCCTAACTCACATTTTAAATAGTAAATCTATAGGTGCTGATAGCTTGTGGTAGACTATACACATTGTTAAATATATGATAATATCTTGGCTGTATCATTTGCTTATTACACTAAGTTCTAATCATATTACTTGTTCAGTTTGCTAATCCTTGAACATTTAAGCCAAAGCTATCTCATACTGCAATTCATCTGTAGTTCTATATTCTGCCATCCTAATCTGTCTGGAAATTCTCTTCAGACAGAGACCATGTCTCATAACTCTTTGCAGCACCAAAAACTTACACAAATTAAGCCTCAATTAATTTTTTTGATGGGCTCCATTTGGAGAAAAGAGCAAAAACAATATCACCTAACAGAGCAAAGAAAGGACCAAAGTAAGGAAATCCCAAATCAGAGCTATTATTCAATGTAATAAGGTAGGAAATCTAATCTAATCCACTAAAAATATATAAATTCTACTTAATAAGCATTAAGCCTCCATATGTATATCAGATGCTATGCAGGTGCTGAGAAAACAAACTTTATCATCTAATATGATAAACACAACTTTACTATATAAAGGTATTTTTTCCCAAAAGAAAGAATATTTTTATGATCTTATAAAAATAATATATATCATATATATAAAGAGAGATCAACATGTATAAACATATATAATAGTAAGTCCAATAATAAGAAAAGAACAAAGAATAAAATAAAATTCACAGAAATCCCACAATCCAGCGGCAATCAACATTTTGGCACTCATCCTTCCAGACAGCTCTACAAACACAAATCACATTGCATGAAAGGGATGACAAGACACCTACTGTTCAACAAACTTTTTCTCACTGAACAATATGCCATGGGATCTTTCAGATGAATAAGTATGGATGTACATGTGACATAAAAGTACTTTAAAAATGTTTAGAAATGTGATCATTTAAACAGTTATTTCAAAATAGTAATTTCCCAATGCTTAACTGTAATTCTTTACAATGAAAGCCTAACACAAGACTGGGAAAATAAGAAACTTTATTCCTGTTCTAAATCAGTGTAAAAGTATAAGTGACTTAGACTCATCTTTGTAATGCAAATTTGTTTTATTTCAAACATGTCAAATTCTAAAGGTAAGGAGAAATAGTGTTATAGGACTCTTACCTGTTTCAGCACATCTAATATAAGCTCATTAAAGACCTCATTAATTGCCATGGACACTGTCTGCCGATCCATGCCTTTGCTAAACTGTCCATTTCCAATAAGCTCAATCAGTTCCCACACGGAAAGGCCATCTTTACTGTCATCAAAGTTGATTTTATAATTTTCAAATTGTTCTTGTTGCCAACCTCCTCCCATAGCTTCTGTAAGTTTCTTAAGCAGGTATTCAATCTATATAAAGAATTTTTAAAACATTATTTCATAGCAAAAAAATAACTTTTAAACTTAGGTATGTACCTGTGTTACTTATACTGAAAGGTCAATTTCGGAAATATTCTTTTATAGTGCCAAAAGTGTATCTTTCAAGAATCATGATACTACCGGGGAGAAGGGTATGGATAAAATGCCATTTATTCTGTATTAAACTAGAATAAGTAATCAAAAACTGGAACCTTTAAGAGTATAGTGTATTTGCATACAGAACTAAAGCAAACTGCACACATACTATCATACACAAACTAATTGATGTGATCTGATTACTCTGTTGGATTTCAATAATATATCAGAATATTAATTTTACTGAACAATAAGCATCTCAAAGTATGTACAACTTAGTCACCAATTTATTAATTTTCCACATAAGCCAATTATTTGAAATTAATGCTGCTGCTGACAATGTTGCAAACAATGGTGAATTCCTAGCCTGGGCCAGAAAAGTCTATTAAATCCCAAAACACATAGCTTTGTATAGAAAAACAGTAGAAAATACTGCACGCATCCTTCCAGACAGCTCTACACACACACACATCACATTGCATGAAAGGGATTACAAGACACCTGCTGTTCAACAACCTGTTGTTTTCAGATGAATGAGTATGGATGTACACGTGACATGAAAGTACTTTAAAAGTGTAAATGAAATAGTAACAGTTAAACAAAACAGTGATGCAGTAATACTGAATGAGAATTGATCTCTCTTATCCTCTGGAAAGCCTGGGTATCCTACAGTGCTCTCTCAAACTCAACATGTGCAAAAATGAATGAACCATCTCTACCTTTCAAATGGCTTCTCCTCCATTTACGGATTTCAGTTGGGAACAACACCATTCACCCATGTCAGGACCCTGTTCCCCACTCCCTTACATCAAATCAGTGACAAAATCCTACTGTTTTCACCTCCCTTCTTTAAACTCTGCCTAGCTCCCTATCACCTCAAAGATAAAGGCCAAGCTCCTCTGTGTCCCCTGTGATCACCCATGCCTACTGTCTCTAACATATTTCCTGCCATGCCCTACTGCAGATTTTACACTCCACCAATAACCACCATCAACACAGATCGCAAGCATGTTCTGTAAAGGGCTAGCTTGTAAACATTTAAGACTTTCTACATCTCTGGTATATGTTCTTCTTTGTTCGGGTTTTTTTTTTTTTTGGTATTTTTTAACAACCCTTTAAAAACGTGAAAATTATCTTAGCACATGGGCTATATAAAAACAGGCTATGTGGGCTGAATTCACCCAGCAAGCTGTAGTTTGCCAACACCTGCTATAGATTATAAGTAGTCTACCCATTTAACACATTTTTTTATGCTTCTATGCCCTGCCCCATGCTGTCCTATCTAGATTACCTTTCCCCATTTCTCTACCCAGCTAACTGGTATCTGTTCAAATCCTACATTGTCTATAATATTCCCACTCAGAATAGTCCAAAATGTGGACCAGCAGCATCAGCATCACCTGGAAGCCTGTTGGAAATGAAGAATCTCATACCGCACCGAAGACCCCAAAATCAGAATCTGCATTTTAACAAGAACCCCCAGTACTTCCATATGCACGTTAAAGTTTGAGAAGCACTGCTCTGGTAAAACTGCTCTGACCCAGGTCAGGTGTTCCTCTTCTGTGTCACTGCACTCAGCATACTGTATTGAAACTATCTCTATACTCATACGCTGCCCCCTGTAGATTTTCTGAAATCCTTATAGGAGGGACAATGTCCCACTCATCTTTGAATCTCCAGAACTCAGAATCATACATAGAATGTAGTAGAGGTCAATTAATGAAATGGAAATAAACTAAGCTAGGTCTCAATTTTTCTCATCTATGAAATGGGTATAATAACACCCATCATACAGAACTACTATGGGGATAAAATGGGACAAAAATAGAACACTGTGCACAATGTCTGGCACAGTATGTACTCCATCAATGTTACTTCCTTCTGCACTGAGTAGAATATTATTCAACCATTTAACATTACATTTAAGGCAGACTGGTTCAAGATGGCGGAATAAAAGGATGTGCACTCACTCCTTGTTGCGAGCACACTGGAATCACAACTAACTGCTGAACAATCATCGACAGGAAGACACCGGAACTCACCAACAAAGATAACCCACATCCAAAGACAAAGGAGAAGCTGCAATGAGATGGTAGGAGGGACAATCACAGTAAAATCAAACCCCATAACAGCTGGGTGGGTGACTCACAAACTGGAGAACAATTATACCACTGAAATCCACACACTGGATTGAAGGTCCTGAGCCCCATGTCAGGCTTCCCAACCTGGGGGTTTGGCAACAGGAGGAGGAATTCGCAGAGAATCAGACTTTGAAGGCTAGTGGGATTTGACTGAAGGACTTCGACAGGACTGGGGGAAACAGAGACTCCACTCTTGGAGGGCACACACAAAGTAGTGTGCACATCAGGACCCAGGGGAAGGAGCAGTGACCGCACAGCAGATGGAGCCAGACCTACCTGCTAGTGCTGGAGGGTCTCCTGCAGAGGCAGGAGGTGGCTGTGTCTCACTGTGAGGACAAGGACACTGGCAGCAGAAATTCTGGGAAGTACTCCTTGGCGTGAGCCCTCCCAGAGTCCACCATTAGCCCCACCAAAGAGCCTGTAACCTCCAGTGCTGGGTTGCCTCAGGCCAAACAACCAACAGGGAGGGAACCCAGCCCTACCCATCAGCAGACAAGCACATTAAAGTTTTACAGAGCTCTGCCCACCAGAGCAACACCCAGCTCTACCCACCACCAGTCCCTCCCATCAGGAAGCTTGCACAAGCCTCTTAGATAGCCTCATCCACCAGGGGGCAGACAGCAGAAGCAAGAAGAACTACAATCCTGCAGCCCGTGCAGTGAAAACCACATTCACAGAAAGACAAAATGAAAAGGCAGAGGACTATGCACCAGATGAAGGAACAAGACAAAATCCCAGAAAAACAACTAAACGAAGTGGAGATAGGCAACCTTCCAGAAAAAGAATTCAGAATAACGATAGTGAAGATGATCCAGGACATCAGAAAAAGAATGGAGGCAAAGACCGAGAAGGTGCAAGAAATGTTTAACGAAGACCTAGAAGAATTAAAGAACAAACACACAGAGATGAACAATACAAGAACTGAAAAGAAAAATACACTAGAAGGAATCAATAGCAGAATAACTAAGGCAGAAGAACAGATAAGTGACTTGGAAGAAGAATGGTGGAATTCACTGCCGTGAAACAGAAAAAAGAAAAAAAGAAACAAAGACAATCTAAGAGACCTCCGGGACAACATTAAATGCACCAACATTCGCATTATAGGGGCCCCAGAAGGAGAAAAAGAGAGAGAAAGGACCCAAGAAAATATTTGAAGAGATTATAGTGGAAAACTTCCCTAACATGGGACAGGAAATAGCCACCCAAGTCCAGGAAGCACAGAGAGTCCCAGGTAGGATAAACCCAAGGAGAAACACGCCAAGACACATAGTAATCAAACTGAGAAAAATTAAAAGACACAGAAAAATTATTAAAAGCAACAAGGGAAAAACAACAAATAAAATACAAGGGAACTCCCATAAGGGTAACAGCTGATTTCTCTGCAGAAACTCTACAGGCCAGAAGTGGGGGGGGGGGGCACAATATATTTAAAGTGATGAAAAGGAAGACACTACAACCAAGATTACTCTACCTAGCAAGGATCTCATTCAGATTTGATGGAGAAATCAAAAGCTTTACAGACAAGAAAAAGCTAAGAGAATTCAGCACCACCAAACCAGCTCTACAGCAAATACTAAAGGAACTTCTCTAAGTGAGAAACACAAGAGAAGAAAAGTACCTACAAAGAAACACACCAAAACAATTAAGAAAATGGTAACAGAAACATACATATCAATAATTACCTTAAATGTGAATGGATTAAATGCTCCACCCAAAAGACACAGGCTCGCTGAATGGATACAAAAACAAGACCCATATATATGCTGTCTGCAAAGGACCCACTTCAGACCTAGGGACACATACAGACTGAAAGTGAGGTGATGGAAAAAGATATTCCATGCAAATGGAAATCAAAAGAAAGCTGGAGTAGCAATACTCACATCAGATAAAATAGACTTTAAAGTAAAGAATGGACAAGAGACAAGGAAGGACACACATAATGATCAAGGGATCAATCCAAGAAGAAAATATAACAACTATAAATATAAATGCACCCAAGATAGGAGGACCTCAATACATAAGGAAAATGCTAACAGCTATAAAAGAGGAAATCGACAGTAACACAATAATACTAGGGGACTTTAACACCACACTTACACTAATGGGCAGATCATCCAGACAGAAAATTAACAAGGAAACACAAGCTTTAAATGACACAACAGACCAGATAGATTTCACTGATATTTATAGGACATTCCATCCAAAAACAGCATATTATACTTTCTTCTCAACTGCACACGGAACATCCTCCAGGATAGATCACATCTTGGGTCACAAATCAAGCCTCGGTAAATTTAAGAAAATTGAAATCATATCAAGCATCTTTTCTGACAACAATGCTATGAGATGAGAAATCAATTACAGGGGGAAAAAACGCAAAAAATACAAACACATGGAGGCTAAACAGTAAGTTACTAAATAACCAAGAGATCACTGAAGAAATCAAAGAGGAAATCAAAAAATACCTAGAGACAAATGACAACAAAAACACAATGATCCAAAACCTATGGGATGCAGCAAAAGCAGTTCAAAGAGGGTAGTTTACAGCAATACAATTCTACCACAAGAAACAAGAAAAATCTCAAATAAACAACCTAACCTTACACCTAAAGGAACTAGAGAAAGAAGAACAAACAAAACCCGAAGTTAGTAGAAGGAAAGAAACCATAAAGAACAGAGCAGAAATAAATGAAATAGAAACAAAGAAACAATAGCAAAGATCAATAAAACTAAAAGCTGAAAAAAAAAAAACCTAAAAGCTGGTTCTTTGAGAAGATAAACAAAATTGATAAACCATTAGTCAGACTCATCAAGAAAAAGAGGGAGAAGACACAAGTCAATAAAATTAGAAATGAAAAAAGAGAAGTTACAACAGACACCACAGAAATACAAAGCATCAAAAGAGACTACTACAAGCAACTCTATGCCAATAAAATGGACAACCTGGAAGAAATGGACAAATTCTTAGCAAGGTGTAACCTTCCAAGACTGAATCAGGAAAAAACAGAATATATGAAGAGACCAATCACAAGTAGTGAAATCGAAACTGTGATTAAAAATCTTCCAACAAAAAAAAATACAGGACCAGAGGGCTTCACAGGTGAATTCTATCAGACATTTAGAGAAGAGCTAACACCCATCCTTCTCAAACTCTTCCAAAAAATTGCAGAGGAAGGAACACTCCCAAACTCATTCTATGAGGCGACCATCACCCTGATACCAAAACCAGACAGAGATACTACCAAAAGAGAAAATTACAGACCAATATCACTGATGAATATCGATGCAAAAATCCTCAACAAAATACTAGCAAACAGAATCCAACAGCACGTTAAAAGGATAATACACCACGATCAAGTGGGATTTACCTCAGGGATGCAAGAATTCTTCAATATACGCAAGTCAACCAATGTGATACACCATATTAACAAATTGCAGAATAAAAACCATATGATCATCTCAATAGATGCAGAAAAAGCTTTTGACAAATTTCAACACCCATTTATGATAAAAACTCTGCAGAAAGTGGGCATAGAGAGAACCTACCTCAACATAATAAAGGCCATATATGACAAACCCACAGCAAACATCATTCTCAATGGTGAAAAACTGAAAGCATTTCCTCTAAGATCAGGAACAAGACAAGGATGTCCACTCCCACCACTATTATTCAACATAGTGTTGGAAGTCCTAGCCACAGCAATCAGAGAAGAAAAAGAAATAAAGAAATACAAATTGGAAAAAAAGAAGTAAAACTGTCACTGTGTACAGATGACATGATACTATACATAGAGAATCCTAAAAATGCCACCAGAAAACTTCTAGAGCTAATCAATGAATTTGGTAAAGTTGCAGGATACAAAATTAGTGCACAGAAATCTCTTGCATTCCTATACACTTACAAGGAAAGATCAGAAATAGAAATTAAGAAAACAATCCCATTCACCATTGCAACAAAAAGAATAAAATACCTAGGAATAAACCTACCTAAGGAGGTAAAAGACCTGTACTCAGAACTATAAGACATTGATGAAAGAAATCAAAGATAACACAAACAGATGGAGAGATATACCATGTTCTTGGACTGGAAGAATCAATATTGTGAAAGTGACTATACTACCCAAAGCAATCTACAGATTCAATGCAATCCCTATCAAATTACCAATGGCATTTTTTACAGAACTAGAACAAAAAAAATCTTAAAATTTTTATGGAGACACAAAAGACCCCGAATAGCCAAAGCAATCTTGAGGGAAAAAAAAGGAGCTGGAAGAATCAGACTCCCTGACTTCAGACTATACTACAAACCTACAGTAATCGAGACAATATGGTACTGGCACAAAAACAAAAATATAGATCAATGGAACAGGATAGAAAGCCCAGAGATAAACACACACACCTATGGTCAACTAATCTATGACAAAGGAGGCAAGGATATACAATGGAGAAAAGACAGTCTCTTCAATAAGTGGTGCTAGGAAAACTGTACAGCTATATGTAAAAGAATGAAATTAGAACATTCCCTAACACCATACACAAAAATAAACTCAAAATGAATTAAAGACCTAAACGTAAGACTGGACACTATAAAACTCTTAGAGGATAACACAGGAAGAACACTCTTTGACATAAATCACAGCAAGATCTTTTTTGATCCACCTCCTAGAGTAATGGAAATAAAAACAAAAATAAACAAATGGGACCTAATGAAACTTAAAAGCTTTTGCACAGCAAAGGAAACCATAAACAAGATGAAAAGACAACCCTCAGAATGGGAGAAAATATTTGCAAACGAATCAACAGACAAAGGATTAATCTCCAAAATATATAAACAGCTCATGCAGCTCAATATTAAAGAAGCAAACAACCCAACACAAAAATTGGCAGAAAAGCTGCTCAACATCACTAATTATTAGAGAAATGCAAATCAAAACTACAATGAGGTATCACCTCACACCAGTTAGAATGGGCATCATCAGAAAATCTACAAACAACAAATGCTGCAGAGGGTGCGGAGAAAAGGGAACCCTCTTGAACTGTTGTTGGGAATGTAAAATGATACAGCCACTATGGAGAACAGTATGGAGGTTCCTTAAAAAACTAAAAATAGAATTACTATATGACCCAGCAATCCCACTACTGGGCATATACCCAGATAAAACCACAATCCAAAAAGATACATGCACCCCAATGTTCACTGCAGCACTATTTACAATAGCCAGGTCATGGAAGCAACCTAAATGCCCATCAACTGACGAATGGATAAAGAAGATGTGGCACATATATACAATGGAATATTACTCAGCCATAAAAAGGAACGAAATTGAGTCATTTGTTGAGACGTGGACGGATCTAGAGACTGTCATACAGAGTGAAGTAAGTCAGAAAGAGAAAAACAAATATCGTATATTAACGCATGTATATGGAACCTAGAAAAACGGTACGGATGAGCCAGTTTGCAGGGCAGAAGTTGAGACACAGATGTAAAGAACGGACGTATGGACACCAAGGGGGGAAAACCGCGGTGGGGTGGGAATGGTGGTGTGCTGAATTGGGCGATTGGGATTGACATGTACACACAAATGTGTATAAAATTGATGACCAATAAGAACCTGCAGTATAAACAAACAAACAAACAAAACAACTAATACTAAACTTTCTTTGGGTTATTTGTATGGAAATATGTTAATATAAATGTTTCAGACATTACATGAAATTTCTAAAAATCTTACATGTTCTGGTATAATGTTATAAGTCATAATTCTAGTTATTACTTTAAAATGTATATCTCAGAAATAACTAAACTTCCTTGTCAATTGCATTATTATGAACTTTCATCAGATCTTTAACTGTGGTCATTTTTAAGTCTTTTGTCATTACAGACAGTTCTGGGTGGACTCTGATGCTTTTGCAAATATGTTCCTATAAAAGGGCTTCATCTTCAAGGAATTCACTGAAAAGACTCTGACAAGTACAGGTTTCTGGTAACTGACTATACTGCTGAACTGAATGAATAAGCATTTTCAGAACTCTAATGGAAAACTGATGAATTCATAAAAGTGCTAACAAAAGATCAAGATGAAAAAAAATTAATTACATGGGGCTGAGTGAACTGATGAGGATGATTATAATATTTGTGACTTTCTGTTTCAATAAACAAACAAAAAAGACACATGCACCCCAATGTTCATTGCAGCACTATTTACAATAGCCAGGTCATGGAAGCATCCTAAATGCCCACTGACAGACAAATGGGTAAAGAAGATGTGGTACATATATACAATGGAATATTACTTAGCCATAAAAAGGAACGAAATTGGGTCATTTGTAGAGACATGGATGGACCTAGAGACTGTCCTACAGAGAGAAGTAAGTCAGAAAGAGAAAAACAAATATCGTATATTAACGCATATATGTGGAATCTAGAAAAATGGTACGGATGAACCAGTTTGCAAGGCAGAAACAGAGACACAGATGTAGAGAACAAACGTATGGACACCAAGGGGGGAAAGTGGGGGGGGTGGGGGTGGGGATCAACTGGGAGATTGGGATTGACATGTATACACTAATATGTATAGATAACTAATAAGAACCTGTTGTATAAAAAATAAATTAATTAAATTAAATTTTTAAAAGACAGAAAAAATAAAATTACATTTAAGAAAGCATTTATGAAATAATATTAAGTGAGGAAGAATGCAAAATTAAATTTACCCATGATCTCCACTGCACAAAGTTTATATAAATATTTTGAAAAATACTAGAGCAAAATATTAGAGCCTAATTTGTTACAGATAGGATTGTGAATTAATTTTTTCTTTCTCTTCTTTGCACTTCCAACAATTTGATTATAATGTCATTTGTGAAATAACACACTTTAACAGAAAAAGAATGCCAACAATAGGAAAAACATGTTTGCAAAGAAATATACATTCGCAAAATATCACAAGGTCAAAAAATATCAAGAGTTCTATTGTAATTTGATGAGATATTATAAGCTCCTCTTGTATGCAGATTATCTAATACCCTAAATCTAGCATACAGTAGGTATTCAACAAATGTTTACTTGCTGGAGAAAAACACACTTAGGTCTTTCCTTTCTCTTGCTGAAGATGTAACATCTGCTCTTTAGCTTATCAGATATTATTTTCTTGGCTTTTAAACAGAAGTAATAGGGATAGGCAGTGGAAAAGAGAAAAAGAAAATTATTAAGAAGAAAAGAAAGGGAAAAGGGAAGGAGAGAACAGGACAGAAAAGAGTAGAAGGAAAAAAGCTTAAAGGCAATAAGACACAAGAGAGAAAAAGTCAATTATATAAATAATTGACCAAAGTAAAATAACTTAGAGGTGTTATCATGCACAGAAATTCAATCTCCCTAAGGCAGCAAAAAGAGGGCCCATGCTGCCTGATCACAACTTGGGATAAAGGTTGTACAGGCACTGCTAGAAGTTTTAGTAGTGAGGCCATGGGTGTGGCCACATGCATGGACAGGATAACAAAAAGTGGGCATGACAAGTCAAGAAACAGCCTTAGCTTTTCCTCACCTACCACTGGGAATGGACTGGTGCCCCTCACACTCTGAGCTTCAATTCCTCATGTATATTGGAATGTCTTTAACATTGTTTCCTGTTAGCAGCAAACTCAGCTCTAGAAACAGCTTCCCAGATTCATCCTGAACCTTTCTGAAGTTGCCCTCCCCCAGCCCTCCAGAGTTTGTCATCAGCACTCAGCATCTGCTCTGCATTCCCAGTGACTGTTCCAGGCAACTAATCTAGCTTCATTTCCTGTTGGCCTTCAACACAGTCATATACTTACAACCAAATAACTTAAGGACCTCTTAGTTCATTATACTGGGCCAAGGAGAGACAAACACTCCCATTCTCAGTAACTATTTGATGATACTAAATAATAAATCACGTGCTGCTGTGTTAGTCTGAGTGGACCGCACCAATTCTAAGAGCTCATTCAGTTTCAGGAAGCAGCTTACTTCCTCCTCCCAAGGCAAGTTGCACCAAAAATAACAAAGAATAAACTTTCAAGCTGCATGTGATTTTTGAGGCCTCTGGCTCCAAAGTTTATTTGTTAGAAGTTGTTTCACTGTAATCATTGAAGAGGGTCTTTATTAACTTAATAACAATTCAGATTTTATTTCTTAATAAAGGATCTCTTAAAACTATTTCAGGTTTAATATTTAATTGCAAGAAGGCAATTCTTCCAGATAAGCAAAAGACAAACATCCTGTTTTGTTCTTGGCTCTGTGGGAAATGAATACTAATGTAAAAACTATACTTTACAGACACACATTTCCAGGAATATCATTTGACAAAAATTATAGAACCATCTCAAATGGGGACATGCAATTTCTTGACTTTTGGTACTAAGTCACTTTCACTTAATTTATTCAGTATTCTTGATATTGATTGATATTCTGGGTGATGGGAAACTGAGTCAAAAGCAAACTTACCCCACTTATGTTATTCATGTCACTACCACTGTTACTTATATCTCATATAGTATTAATCGAAGCCGGAGAATTAAATCTTAACTTAAAAATATTTTGGAATTAAAATGCAAACCATCATTATGGTAAATGACTTATTGGAAACATAAAAATTACTTTAAATTTATAAAGCCTAAAAACTGTTTGTAATAATACAAATCAAACTCATTCATGACAAATTAAGACATTATACTTCAAAATTTATTCTTAAATGTACATTTTCATACTTAATTTTATTAAAATCTGTAAGTCTAAAACTCATTCAAAATATAATTTTTTTAACACTATTAAAGTACTTAGGAAGAAAACAAAATCTAACAGAGAATGGGCACCTTAAGAAATGACTCTACTGTTTCTCATAAACTGTGCAACCTTGAATTTGCAGTGCTTGGCAAAGGCCAGGAGATGTGCTAGGAGCTCAATAAATACAAGGCCATATTTTAAACCTTAGGAGGCCGGTTCAGCAGCCAGACAAAGCAGTTCCACGTAAATCTGTTTTAATGATCCCTTCTTTCCCCCCACAAGTACTCCTGGCCACAGAGGAATAATCTGTAAAACTAACTCTATTTCTACTTCTAATCAGAAGAATGCTGAGGGAGCTAAGGACATCAAAACAACAGAGTTAAGTCCAAACAATGACATGACAAGGTATGCTACTTGACTATCCTGACAAGTCAAAAAGAGGCCATTCCCTTCTCGAATAAGATTAACTTGTTTAGGAGAGGACGAAGACATTCCTGTCAGCCTGCAAAGAAGAAGGCAAGCAAGCAGTGAAGTCTTGGCTGGGCTCTGGGTGCATAAAAATAAAGTCATGGCCCACATCAAGTCTTATATAGGTCCCAGTTTTTCGGGCCACCTAGGGCAGAAATTTTTTTTTTTTTTAATAAATTTATTTATTTTTGGCTGCGTTGGGTTTTCGTTGCTGCGTGCAGGCTTTCTTTAGTTGCAGCAAGCGGGGGCTACTCTTCGTTGCGGTGCGCGGACTTCTCATTGCGGTGGCTTCTCTTGTTGTGGCGCACAGGCTCTAGGTGCGCGGGCTTCAGTAGTTGTGGCATGTGGGCTCTAGAGCGTAGGCTCAGTAGTCGTGGCGCATGGGCTTGGTTGCTCCGCGGCATGTGGGATCTTCCCACACCAGGGCTCGAACCGGTGCCCCCTGCCTTGGTAGGCGGATTCTTAACCACTGAGCCACCAGGGAAGTCCCGAGCATAAATCTTTTTTTTTTTTTTTTTTTTTTTTTTTCCCGGTACGCAGTCCTCTCACTGTTGTGGCCTCTCCCGCTGCGGAGCACAGGCTCCGGACGCGCAGGCTGAGCGGCCATGGCTCACGGGCCCATCCTCCCGGACCGGGGCACGAACCCGTGCCCCCTGCATCAGCAGGCAGACTCTCAACCACTGTGCCACCAGGGAAGCCCCCAAGCATAAATCTTTTGAGTGTCATAGGCAGAGTAGTCAGGAAGCTGATGCTGACTGGCTCCCTCCACAGCCTGTGACTCAGTGATAATCTACTAATGACAAGTCCTCCACATCAAGTAAGAGCTGCTTTGAAGAATATGGTTAAGTCTCCTTACAAACTAATTTCTAATTCTGAAATCAGGACAAAGCCACTTTCAAGTCCACTGTGGATATTTTAGAGATCAAAAGATCACGGGTAAGAGACCCACCCCATCTCCAGTTCTAAAGAAAATGCAAATAAATTTACAACACTAAGTATAACTACAAAATGTCTTAAAAGACAATACTGGAGATTTATTAGCACAATTCTTCCAAGCAGCAGCTAGGTTTTTGTTTGAAAGATTTCCTTATAGTCACTGTTGTAATATAGTTTTTTTAACATCTTTATTGGAATATAATTGCTTTACAATGTTGTGTTAGTTTCTGCTGTATAACAAAGGGAATCAGCTATATGTATACATATAATCCCATATTCCCTCCCTCTTGCGTCTCCCTCCCACTCTCCCTAAGCAGCAGCTAGGTTTTAAAAATACCATTAGCATATCTTTTTCTACATCTATCAACATTCTATTCCCTTCTATATGTTTCTGTATTAAGAAAATTTTTGTGGACAAAAATTCCATAGCATGTTTTATTTTTTTATTTTTATTTTTATTTTTTTTGGCGGTACGCGGGCCTCTCCCGTTGCGGAGCACAGGCTCCGGACACGCAGGCTCAGCAGCCATGGCTCACGGGCCCAGCCGCTCCGCGGCATGTGGGATCTTCCCAGACCGGGGCACGAACCCGTGTCCCCTGCATCGGCAGGCGGTCTCCCAACCACTGCGCCACCAGGGAAGCTCAGCATGTTTTATTTTTCACTTCCCCTTTCACATACGTGCACAATTACATTATTATTATTATTAAGCACTAAGAAACTGTCCCCACCGCTACAGTGAAACTGCCTTCTCCTTGCTTACCAATGACCACCTAATTGTTAAATCCAAGGGCAACTTCTCACTCATTACCCTCTAATTTTTCTATAGAATCTAATGCTAGGAACTACTTTTCTGCTTCTTAGAACTTCTTCTTTCTTTGGCACCCATGACTCAACACTCTCCCAGTTCTCCACCAACCTCACAGACTATCCAATTCTGCTTCCTTTACCAAATCTATTTCCTCCCCCTGCTACAGAAATGGGCCCAAGATTCTGTCTTCAGCCCTCGCTTCTCCCACTATTGTCTCTTCCTCCCTGATCTAACCTACTCCCATGGCTTCCCTGTCTCTGTCTCCAGCCCTGACCTCTCACAGCTCTAAACGTACTCTTTCAGTTCAAACAGGACAGCTCCACAAGGATGATCCACTCAAAATGCCAAATGTACCAAACCCATCATCATACATCATATCCCCAATTTGTTCATCACCCTGTCATTCATTCACACACACACACACACACACACACACACACACACACACACACAAAATTTAGTGAGCATTTATCATGGAGCCAGACATTAAGTTAAATGCTTCACATACATCAACTATCAGTCCTCACAAGAGTCCAGTGAAGGAAGTAGTGATCCCCATTTTCCAGATGGGGAAACCCAAACGGGGAGATTAAGTAATCTGTTCACAGTCACAGAGCTAAAAAGTGGTCAAGTAGGGATTTAAACCAGGCAGTCTGATTTGAAAGACCATGCTTTAAACAACTATACTATATTACCTCCCAGTCGCCCAGACCTGAAACTTGTCTCTATCTCTGTACAGCCATCACATTCTAGTTAGAAAGGGCATGTGTCATTCTTTTTGACTGCCCAGCACCTAACCCGCTTCTTATGTCTGGGGAATTCCCAATATGGAAGTTAAAAACACAATTGGACACTTTCCAGGCCTCCTTTGCAGCTAGCTCATGGCATGTGACCTAGGTTATAACAATTAGATGCATCATGCCCTGACTGTGATTGAGAAATAGGCACAGAAAACTCTCCGTGGTAGCAAGAACAGTTACTTGCAGGAAGATTTGAGTTCCTGGACAGCACCCAGTGTGCAGGGCCAGAGGTGTTCCGTGGTACAAGTACAACACACATTTTCCCTGTGGTTCCTCACTGCACAGCCTCCACACCTGGTTTTTCAGCCACCATAGCCATTCTGTCAGCTACCCAACATCCTTTTTAAAATTCCCTTTTTGGCTTAAATCAGTCAATCCAGCTGTTTCAAAGACTGGCAATTCAGTCAAGCTGGATACCTCACTCATCTCCGACATGCCCTTCCCTTCCTTTCCTGCCTCATATAACCTTGCCCACTGTTCCCTCCAACCGGAAGTCTTCTCCTCTGCCTTCTCCATTAGTCAAAATTCTTGTCTTTTAAGGCCCAGCATAAATGCTACCTTCCCGCTAGATATAATAGGTAACACAATGAGCACTTTCTAAGGGCCAGGCAGTCTTCTCATTTGATATTCACAAGAGCAGTTAGGGGGCAGATACTAGCATTAGCCTCATTTTACAGTTGAGGAAACTACAGCAAAAACGAATGAAGTAAATTTTCCAAGGTCACACAGCTAGTGAGCAGTGTGGAAGCCAGAATTCAAATCCAAGAAATCTGACTCCAGGCTCCTGCTCTTAACCAAGGAACACCAAATTACAGCCCATGAGTCAAATCTACCCCAGCTGCCAAATCTGGCTCTCAGCCTGTTTTTATACACACTTGCTCCAAGAACGGTTTTTACGTTTTTCAGCGGTTAGAGAGGGTAAAATCAAAAGAATAATAATATTTCATGGTCCATTAAAATTATATGAAACTCAAATTTCAACATCCGTAAGTAAAAGTTTTATTAAAGCACAGGAACATATTGTCTTGTGGCTGCTTTCACGCTATTAACAGCAGAGTTGAGTAGCTATAGCAGAGACAATATGGCCCAGGAAGCCCACAAAACCTCAAATATTTTCTGTCTGGCCCTTTACTGAAAAAGTTTAAGACCCTGCTTTTAACCACTACATTATACTGCCTCTCTGAAAAAGCCTTCCCTGATCCCTGACCTCCCTCAAACTGGAATAAATCTTTCCCTTCTCTGTATTTGCATGGCATTTGCACCTCTCTTATAACAGGTAGTTTATTTTGCTTTGAATTACACTTGATTTTTTTCTTTTCCTTGAGCAGACTGCATATTCCTTGAAGGCAGGAAGTCATCTTTTTCACTTTGTATTCCTCTTATTGCCTCATTTACTGTTGCCAGTCGATAAATCCTTGCTGACTTGAAATAAAATATTGCAGTGTGAACTTTTAAACAGATTTTCCTAACATAAACATGAATCATACAAATAAATCACAGACTAGACTCATGCTGGCAGGATGGGTAATAATGGGCACCCTCAATCACTACTGGTAGGTGTATAAATGGTACAGCCTTTCTGAAGGGCAATTCTGCTTCGTTCATCTCATACCCTGAAAGTGTGCATTTCTTAGGACTTAGCATTCCACTGCTGGAAATTTATCCTACAGAAATAAGGAGACTAGTGTGCAAAAATGTATGCAATAATATTAGTCATAGGAGCTAACATTCACTGAGTACATATCACGTGCCAGGCACTGAGCTAAGTCATTTATTTTTTCCCCCAGTCGTGATTTAATTGTTTTTTTTAATTTTAGATTTTTTATTGAGGTAACATTGGTTCATAACGTTATATAAGTTTCATGTATACAACACTGTATTTCTAATCCTACATGCACTATAGTGTGCTCACCACCGAGAACTTAGTTTCCAAAAAGTTGACCCTCTTTATCCCTTTCACCCTTCCCACCCCTACTTCCCCTCTGGTAGCCACTGTTCTGTTCCCTGTATCTACATGTTTTTGTTTGGTTTGGTTTGTTCGATTATTTTGTTTGTTTGTTCATATTCCATATATGCATAAAATCATACAGTATTCCTCTTTCTCTGACTTATTTCACTTACTGAACTAAGTCCTTTAAATACAGAGCCTCACAACCCTTAGAATAAACATTTTTATGAGCCCCATTTTATAGATGAGGAAATTAAAACTCAAGAGGTTACATCATTTGTCCAAGGTTAGGGGATTACAAATGACTTTTTTTAAGGGGAGGACTACAGTTGATTAATCTGCATATTATTAGTCTTAATTTACTACTGTAATAAGCATGTATTACATGGATCATTTTTTAGGGCAGTAAGAGAGCACAGAATCCTTACTCCTGTATTCCCCCTGTCCCCCGCCGTCCCCCCGCCCCTTGGAAGCTCAGGGAAAATAACCCAGAACAAAACAAGCAAATGTCCTTTTTCATTTACTTTAGAAAGTATGGTCTTAAAAAAGTCTCCATCCTTGGCTTTGAAACAAGAATAGTTATTTCCTCACATAAATCAGCCTTGGGAACAACATTCTGGATCCTATGTGTTTCCCTAGCATCACTCAGCCATTTCTTATGGTTTTGCCAATATGTAAGTAGACAGAAAATTATGTTGTGACTTGTACTGAATAAAGACTCTTTGAACATGAGGATGGATTTGTCTATAATTATGGCAGTTTAGAGAGAAAGAGTCCCACCCTGTGTGCAAATCTCCATGGTTACTGCATAACCCTAAATCACTAACTTTTGGACTTTTTTGGATCTAAGCTTTTTTGCCTCTGATCCAAAAACACTAGTACAGGATCTCCTTCCATATCTACTTCCAAGTTAGATCTATTAAATGCTAAGATGGCCCTGTAAAACTTCCCAGAGCCACACTTACCTCTTCTGGTACAATAATCAGTGGGTACTTGTCCTCAGATAAAAAGTTGAAAATAACCCATACTTTAAATGCATCGTCTTCTGTAATGAGCAGGAGACTCTTTGCAAGGTTTTTTTTGACACAGAGGGTCCAACACATCCTATTGAATTCAATCTTGTCAAAGTTGTCTTGGACCTAAAAAGGAACGAGGAAAAATTCCAATGAACCAGTCCAAAATCAGCATGTAAACCAAGTAAAACAGAAAGACAAAGCCTACTACAGGCTTCTATTTTAATCAATCCAATTAACCAATAACCATTTCCTAAGTAGTTGCTTAGGTGCCACACTTTCAAAGACTCGATTAAGAATGTTATATTGAGGGCTTCCCTAGTGGCGCAGTGGTTGAGAGGCCACCTGCCGATGCAGGGGACGTGGGTTCGTGCCCTGGTCCGGGAAGATCCCACATGCAGCGGAACGGCTGGGCCCGTGAGCCATGGCCACTGAGCCTGCACATCTGGAGCCTGTGCTCTGCAACGGGAGAGGCCACAACAGTGAGAGGCCCGCGTACCGCAAAAAAAAAAAAGGAATGTTATATTGAGGGACTTCCCTCATGGTCCAGTGGGTAACACTCTGTGCTCCCAATGCAGGGGGCCCGGGTTCGATCCCTGGTCAGGAAACTAGATCCCACACGCAGGCCGCAACTAAACATGCCACAACGAAGATCCCACAGGCCACAACTAAGACCCGGCACAGCCAAAATAAATAAATATTAAGAAAAAAAAAAGAATGTTATATTGAGCCTGACACTGAAGCAACATCTGCCCATATCACTCAGTCGGCACATAAAATACTGGCTTGTCAAATAGATTTTTGTTCATGTATAAACATTATCTTCTAAACAGATTACCAATCCTGATACAGAGAAGTTGAGAATGTCAATTACTCAATATGAGCTACATGCAGATATCTCATCTTTACCTATATGGTCAAAGAAGATACTTTCTCTTGGGAAAAACTGTTGAACTGAAACTCTAAAAAGACAGCTCTGCCACTCAGTCATTCAGTTATGCATTCAACATTCTCTCAGTGTCTACTGTAAGCCAAATACTATGCTACAAATTAAGGATATAAAGGTGAAGAACTTGGCCGCTGCTCTTAGAATAGTCACAGTTTATTAGGAAAAACAGACATGCAAATAGACAAATTTTAACATAACACAGAGTATAATTCAATAGTTTTTCACTCATTCAACAGATAAAATTTAGATAGTAATTATTATCTGCCGGGGACAATGCAAAGATACTGAATATACTACTAGCCCATGTCTCCAAGGGATGTCAAGGCAATTACAATATAGTGTGATAAGTATTATATAGAGGTAAGCAGAGGATTCTGTGGGAACACTGAGGAGCTAACCCAATCTTAAGAATTGGGGGAAGATTTGCAGAAAAAGTGACATAACAGAGCTGAGTCCTAAAGGACCGCCAAGAGTCAAAACAATTTGAGAATGAGGTAAAGAGTGTTCCAGGTAGAACAGAATGTGAGAAAGCCCAGAGGCAGAAACAACCATGGTTAGTTTGGAAGAACTGCAGGAAGGTTAATGTGAATGGGGCACTTGGTACTAGAGGGCGGTATGAGTCAAGGCTCTTCATAAATGCAAATAAGAGAAATGATCTTGAGTTCCTTTAAACAGATAAGGAATTTATTGGAAAAGCAATGGGTAACCTCAAAGATCCAACACAAGGGCTGAAAAACCTAGACTCTGAAACTAAGCCGTTACCAATCTAGGCTAGGCAGTCATAACTGCAACTGAAACTACTCATGGTACCAGCGGGTGGAGACATGACTGCCAATATAACATGAGGCCATCACTGTTGCCACTGACCCAGTCCTTGATCCTCCGTGTCCCTCAATGCAGATTCAAAGTGCCCACCTCAATGCAGATTCAAAGTCCCACCAGGTCACATTCCTAAGCCCTAGCTGCCAGGGAGCTGGGAAAATGAGGATCCAAACTTTTCAATATCTGAGATGTGAGATAGGTCCTGTCCTCCACCAAGACACTGTGGAATTTCCCAGACATAAGAAAAGAGTTGATACTGGTCAGATGAAAAAATGACAAATGTCCATTGCATGGGGCACAGTGAAAGACTAGGCTAGAGAGGTAGGTGAAGACCAGATCATGAAGAGCCTTATAATTCACAGTAAGGAGTTAGGATTTATCTGTACTGAAAGAGAGGGAGGGGGCAACATATACAACCTGCATTTTAAAAGCCATATTGGGGACAATATGGAAAATGTACGGGAGGAGGCAGAGCGGGTGACAGGACAACATGAACAAAGCATTTCTTTCTAGAGAAAGATGAATGAAGTGCTGTGTGTAATGTAAGGAAGAAGTCACTAGTTGGCTGCAGGAGGAAGTTTCTCTCATTCTCTGGCTAGAATTTGTCATTAGTAAACCAGTTCCCCACGAGTAAGAATATATATCCTTTGTGCTCTGCCTTGAGCACCCTGTCTCAGTCTGACACCATTTCCCATGCCCCCATGGTACACAAATGACCCCATGAAGGGAATAATAACTGCTGCTTCTCTTTTTTCTTCTCTTCTCTTTTCATTTCTTTTTTTTTCTTTAACACCATTTATTGAGGACTTAGCATATGCTTGGCATTTTATATGCAGTTTCTTATTTAAACTTTGTATTGGCCCCATAGGGTTAAACACTCTCCCAATTTTACAGATCAGGAAATAGAGGTTCAGAAAAGTTGAGTACCAAGTTTACATGGCTAGTAAATATCAAAACCAGGGTTTAAAATAAAAGCTCAAATTCTGTCTCTTCCCTATGCCAAACTGCTTGTAGAATTCAGTAGATGGAGGACATCTATCTATGTGATGGAAGACATCTCTACAGGACTAGTTTGAAAGACCACTACTATCAACTCTATCCACCCACACCCCCAAAAAGCACTAAGTGGAAGATATGCCACCAGGGAAAATGACATGTGCATGAAAGCATACAGTCTTGCCCTGAGGAACAAGAAGTGATTCTATGTGTATCATGAGGTGAATTATTGAGTTCCTGAGGGGGAGTGGCTAGATTTATGGCTAGAAAAGCAAACACAGACAAAAATCACAAAGAGCTTTATAGTTTTAAGAGATAGCCTGTAGGAAACTCCCAAGTTTAGAGCAAAGAACGAGCAGGTCACCTGCAGCCCACATTAGTACTTTGCAGAAAAGACAGTATTTGAGGCAGACCTTGAAGTATATTGAAGAGTACAAGGAAAAGTACTCCAAAGGATAGGAAAGGAAATGCCATAAGCAAAGGCATGGCAGGAGCAGCACACCAACCATGTTTGGGGATGGCCACAGCATGAAGAGGACACAAGGGAGAAAGAAAGACAGGTGTTCAATTATGTGAATCTTCAACCTGCAGTTCTGGGAAGACATTTAGATGGAGGTGTCCAAAGACAATCGAGGAAGGAACTGTACCCTAACAGAAGAGGCAGATTTGTGAATCAACTGCATGTCGACAATGACTGAAGCCACAATGGTCAGTGAGATCACTGAGAGAAAACATAAAGTGAGAAAATAGATGGAATCAAAAACAGAACCTCAAGAGACTCGCACATTTACAAGCGGGAGGAGGAAGAGGAATTATGATGACTAGAAGAACAGTCAAAGTGGTAGGAGAACCACAAAGACATGAAAACTGAGTGAGGAAAGAGTAAGAGGAAGGTTTGATCAACCCAGGAGTCTCCCCTTATCCACAAGGGATAAATTCCAGGACCCCAGTAGATGCCTGAAACCACAGGTAGTACTGAACCCTATATACACGTGTTTTTTCCTATACATATAAATCTATGATAAAGTTTAATTTATAAATTAGGTACAATAAGAGATTGACAACAATAATTAATAATAGAACAATTACAAACAATATATTGTAATAAAAGTTATGTGAATGTGGTCTCTCTCCCTCTCAAAATATCTTACTGTAAAAAAAATTTTTTTTAATAAATTTATTTATTTATTTTTGGCTGTGTTGGTTCTTCATTGCTGCGCGCAGGCTTTCTCTAGTTGCAGCAAGCAGGGGCTACTCTTCATTGCGGTGCTCGGGCTTCTCATTGTGGTGGCTTCTCTTGTTGTGGAGCATGGACTCTAAGCACGTGGGCTTCAGTAGTTGTGGCACGTGGGCTCAGTAGCTGTGGCACAAGGGCTTAGTTGCTCCACAGCACGTGGGAGCTTCCCGGACCAGGGATTGAACCCATGTCCCCTGCACTGGCAGGCGGATTCTTAACCACTGTACCAACAGGGAAGTCTCTTACTGTACAAATTTAATGCCTTTTCCATCTTTAAGCACTTATCATTTACTTGGCCATAACTTTTGCAGTTTGAGGTGCAACAAGAAAACTAGCAGAATTTCTTTTTCCTTCCTCACAATTTCACGGATAGAAGATTCGGTCTTACCACAGATATTAGCAAACTCAGCATACAGGGTTTTTTTTTCCTTATTAAGTATAGAAGTTTCACCTTTTCACTTAAAGGAAGCACTTTAAAGCTTCTCTTTGGCTATCTGAATTGCCAGCATCACCACTCTTGTGCTTTGGGGCCATTTTTAAGTAAAATAAGAGTTACTTGGGAATTCCCTGGCAGTCCAGTGGTTAGGACTTGGCGCTTTCACTGCTGTGGCCCCGATTCAATCCCTGGTTGGGGAACTAAAATCCTGCAAGGCTCGCAGCGCAACCAAAAAAAAAAAGAGTTACTTGAACACAAGGACTGCAATACCCCAACAGTTGATCTTATAACTCAGATAGCTATTAAGTGACTAATGGGTGAGATACACTGGACAAAGGGACAATTCATGTCCTGGTGTCCTAGGCAGGACAGGGCAGAAAGGCACAAAGTTTCATCACGATACTCAGGACAGCGTACAATTTAAAATTTATGAATTCTTTATTTCTGGAATTTTCTATTTAATATTGTCAGACCACTCTTGACAGGTAACTGAAACCATGGAAAGAGAAACTATGGATAAGAAGGGGCTACTGCAGTGCCAAATGCTACAGAGAAATTAAGGAGGAGTCGTTTAAGAAAAGACTACTGGTTTTGCAATTCAGTGGTCACTAGTTAGTTACCTTCAAGATAGCCGAGAGGTCTGGATATAAGTCAGACTGCAATGGGATCAGAAACCAAGCAGATTCTCCATAAATTAGTTTTCCCAGGAAATAAATAGTGGCTTTTCGGTGCAAGTTCTCTGTGTCTTATTTAATTTTAATAAATTGTCTGTTTGGCTTATTACTTCTCTATATTCTAATCTACTATTCTTTAGTTTAATCATGATCAAAGGCAGAAGTATATCAAACGATGGCATTTACACCTTTAAGAAAGAAAACATCAGATCATATATGAAAAGTCCACAACTAACATCAAACTCAAAGATGAAAAACTGAAAGCTTTTTTCTTCTCTTAGAGAAGAGATGAGGAACAAGACAAGGATGCCCACTCTGACCACTTCTATTCAACACAGTTCAGAAAGACTCAGCCAGAGAGATTAGGCAAGAAAAAGAAATAAAAGGCATCCAAATTGGAAAGAAAAAAGCAAAATTATCTCTGTTTGCAGATAAAATGCTTTTTCTTTTTTTCTTTTTTTTTTTTTTTTTTTTTGGGGTCCGCGGGCCTCTCACTGTTGTGGCCTCTCCCGTTGCGGAGCACAGGCTCCGGACGCGCAGGCTCAGTGGCCATGGCTCACAGTCCCAGCCGTTCCGCGGCATGCGGGATCTTCCCAGACCAGGGCACGAACCCGCGTCCCCTGCATCGGCAGGCGGACTCTCAACCACTGCGCCACCAGGGAAGCCCCAAATGCTTTTTCTTATGTAGAAAACTCTCGAGATTCCACCCAACAACTGGTTTATTAAAACTAATAAACCAATTCAGCAAACTTCCAGGATACAAAATCAACCCTCAAAAATCAGTTGTGTTTCTATACACTAACAATGACAATCAGAAAAGAAAATTAAGAAAACAATCCCATTTGCAATAGCATCAAAATGAATAAAATACTCAGGAATAAACTTAACCAAGGAGGCAAAAGACTTGTACATTGAAAACTACAAAACATTACTCAAAGAAATTAAAGACGACACAAATAAATAGAAAAACACTCTATGCTCATGGACTGGAAGACTTAATATTATTAAAATGTCTATACTATCCAAGGCAATTTACAGATTCAACACAATCCCTGTCAAAATCTCAAAGGCATTTTTTTTTTTTTTTTGCAGAAACAAAAAACATCATCCTAAAATTCATATGGAATCTCAAAGGTCCATGATAGTCAAAACAATCTTGAGATGGGACTTCCCTGGCAGTCCAGCAGTTAAGACTCCATGCTTCCAATGCAGGGGGTGTGGGATCGATCCCTGGTTGGGGAACTATGATTCCATATGCCCTGCGGCACAGCCAAAAAATTTAAAAAACAAAAAACATGGGCTTCCCTGGTGGCGCAGTGGTTGAGAGTCCGCCTGCCGATGCAGGGGACACGGGTTCGTGCCCCGGTCTGGGAAGATCCCACATGCCGCGGAGCGTCTAGGCCTGTGAGCCATGGCCGCTAAGCCTGCGCGTCCGGAGCCTGTGCTTCGCAACGGGAGAGGCCACAACAGTAAGAGGCCCACGTACCGCAAAAAAAAAAAATCTTGAGAAGAACAAAGTTGGAGGCCTTACACTTCTTGATTTCAAAACCTATTACAAAGCTAACAGGTAATCAAAACAGTATGGTACTGGGGAATTCCCTGGCGGTCCAGTGGTTAGGACTCCACGCTTCCACTGCAGAAGGCATGGGTTTGATCCCTGGTCGGGGAACTAAGATCCCACAAGCCATGCGGCACAGCCAAAAAAAACAAAACAAAAAACAGTATGGTACTGGCATAAAAACAGACATATAGACCAATAGAACAGAATAGAGAGCCCAGAAATAAACCCTAATGTATACCGTCAAGTGAGCTTTAAGAAGGGTGCCAAGACCACACAATGAGGAAAGGACCATCTCTTCAACAAGTGGTATTGGTAAAACTGAATATCCACATGCAATAGAATGAAGATGGGCCCTTATCTTACACCATGTTCAGAAATTAAGTCCAAAACAGAGTAAAGATCTAAATGTAAGACCTAAAAGGATAAAACTCCAAAAAGAAAATATAGGGGAAAAGCTTCATGACATTGGAATGGGCAATGATTTCTTGGGTATGATTCTAAAAGCACAGGCAACAAAAGCAAAACAGACAAAACTACATCAAACTTAAAAACTCCTGCACACAAAGGAAACAATCAACAGTGTGGGACATGGGTGAACCAGTCCTTGCCATCCCAGAACTTACACTCCAGGGGGGTAATAAGATATCAAACTATACAGCAATAACACAACCACTTATGTGGTGAAAACTGTGGCAAAAAGGAAAAGCACAAAACGTTGCAAGCATACATTACAGGAAAGCTGGTTAGGTCTAGAATGGGTGGGGTGCTACCTGGAGAAACCTCCCTGAGGAAGTGACAATCAAGACAAGACCTCCACATTATGGGTGGAGGAAACTTTACAGCAGAGGAAGCAGCATGTCTGAAGACTCTGTGGCTGGAAGGGTCTTAGTAATCTGAGGAAGGTCAAGGTGGCTGGACTGAAGTGAACAAGAAGGGAGGAGAGAGGAAGAAGAGGAGGCTAGAGAGGTTGCAGAGGCCAAACTGAATGTGGCCCTGTGTGCCATGATAAAGATGTTGGACTTACCTTAAAACAATAGCAAGGCATTGAAAGGTATGGATTCAATATTCAATATTACCTCAATGAAAATAAATCCATAAATTGAAATGGTCTCTAGGTCTGTTCTAACTACAAAAGGTCTAGAAATCTATGATTCCATACTCCATTTCATCTACAATTACAAACTGTGCTCCAAAATTCCAGTTTGTATCACACATATTAAATCAATAGTCTCACATTTAATAATAATGGCTGCTAGTGGTTTCAAGGTGTCCAAATGGAGGATAATTTCCCAGAAAGAAAGTGTAGAGTCCTTATTATTTTTAACATATAATTACTTCACACCAAAATTCATACATATGAAGAATAAGGTATGACCTCAATTCTGACTCAAAGCACTAAAGGTATTTACAAAACTAAACTCACATGTTCTCTAAACTAGAAATTTCATACAAACCAGCTCAAGACTAAAGTGGCTGTGGAACAGAGACGGTTCTCAGAAGACAGGGAAACTGGCCAATTGGACGCTTTAGAAATTGATTGTAGAAATTTTTTTTCTCAGAAAGCATTCATACTCTTTGATCAGTGATTCTACTTCAAATAATCTATCCTAACAAGTGAATCCGAGTCAGATAAAGATTTATCTAGGATAGTCACTATTATTTATAAGAGTGGGGAAAAAAAAAGTCCACCAAAAAGGGAATGGGTATAAAGTCACAGTACAAAACTATTATACAGTCACTGAATACCACTTAGTACCTGGGTGACCTTGGGCAAGCAATTTAACCCAGGGTCCGTCTCATCTTTAAAATGGTGGTAATGATGGTACTTAACCTACAGAGTTGACATAAAGACTTAATTAGAAACCTGTTTAAAACATTTAGTACCTGATACACAATAGACTCTAAATAAATGTTAGCATATGTATACTCAACGTCTTTTTTAAAAAATTTAATGATATGGGACAATATTAATGTTAAGTGTTCAATATGATCCCAACTTGAAAAATAATATATAAAAACATATTTTAAAAAACAAAAACTTGGGAATTCCCTGGCAGTCCAGTGGTTAGGACTCTGTGCTCTCACTGCCAAGGGCCTGGGTTCAATCCCTGGTTGGGGGACCAAGATCCCACAAGCCATGCAGCGCAGCCAAAAGAATAAATAAAATAAAAACTCAAAGCACACATACAAAATGTTAACAGTAACTGCCTATATATGTTAAAGTTATGGGTGAAACATATTTTCTTAATAAGTTCCTTTTTTTTTCTTAATTTCAACAATATCCTGTTATTGCCTTTACAATTAAAAAAAACTTTAAAAACAGTATTTTACATTAATTATCATGGAGATGCAAATCAAAACACAGTAAGATTCATACCCACTGGAATGCCTATAATAAAAAAAAAAATGTTGGGCTTTCCTGGTGGCACAGTGGTTGAGAGTCCGCCTGCCAATGCAGGGGACACGGGTTCGTGCCCCGGTTTGGGAGGATCCCACATGCCACGGAGTGGCTGGGCCCGTGAGCCATGGCCGCTGAGCCTGCGCGTCCGGAGCCTGTGCTCTGCAACGGGAGAGGCCGCAGCGGTGAGAGGCCCACGTACAGGAAAAAAAAAAAAAAAAAAAATGTTGGTGAGGATATTAAGAAATTGGACCCCTCAGCCATTGCTGGAAGAAAAGTAAAATGCCCAGCTGCTTTGGAAAACAGCTTGGCAGTTTCTCAAAAGGTTAAACACAGAGTTGCCACATGACCCAGCAATTCCATTCCTAGGTATATACCAGAAAACTGAAAATATACATCCCCACAAAAACTTGAACATGCATGCTAACAGCGGTAAATTCATAATAACCAAAAAGCGGGAAAAACTCAAATGTCCATCACCCAATGTGCAAACAAAATATGGTATATCCATAACGAAATATTATTCAGCCATAAAAAGAAATGAAGTACTGTTATGTACTACAACATGGATGAATTTTGAAAACATGATGCTAAGTGAAAGAAGACATACACAAAAGACCACATATTATGATTCCAGTCATATTGTATGAGCTCAGAATAGGTAAATCCATAGAGGTAGAAAGTAGATTAGTGGTTGCCTAGGGCTGTGAGAGGAGAGTAAGGGTTAATGGGTACAGTTTTTTTGAGGGAGGGTAATGAAATCTTCTAAAACTGATTTTAGTGATGGTTGCACAAAAATGTGACTATACTAAAAACCACCAAATTGTACCCTTTAAATAGTTAAACTGTATGGTACATGAATGACATCTCAGTAAAGCTGCTATTTTTGAAAACAATATTTCTTTAAACTACATCACTCTTAGATTTATATTGCTGGCCAAAGTATTCAATGACATAAAGTCACCCATATTCTCAGCAGGGAACCTCTTTAATCACTCCGAAGTTTTTAGTCCTGTGTAACTTTACAAATCTGACCAAAATGTAGAGTCCAACTTGACCACTGTACCAAATTAATACTATATAACTTTCAAGCAACAATGAAAGAAAAAAATAACATAGGCTATAGGACAATAAGAAAGAACTGTACAAAAGCATGGTTTGGGGAACTTAAGAGCAGTACCCCTTCCTATTAAATGATACTTGTTAGGCATACATTTGACAACATTTTGAATGCGAAGGCATATTCATTCCACTAAAAGAAATTTGAAAACTCATTTTATAGAACTATAACTAACACAGGAAGAGCAAGCATCCGGTAAGAAAGCAAAAATGTCCAGCCTAGGAAAACAGAAAGCAGAGACTGCTAGACTCTAGAAAAGGGACATTATATTGAACAAAAATTTTTCTTTGTGTGTTTTTCTTTTGTGTGTGTGTGTGTGTATGTTTCCCAAAAAAACAAACAAAAAAAAGGATTATGTTAGAAAGCAGCAAATTCCCCAATTAGGACTTGGCTTATTGCCAATGGATTACTGGTTTTTAATCATCAAATAGCCCAGACCAACCTTTATTGTGTAGAATCAGGGAAAATAACTGACCATGATTTGGACCAAAAATTAAATCTCATGAAAGGCTTAGTTTGCCTCATAAACATGCTGAGGCAGAACTAGTTTTTTATGTAGTCTACTAGGGCTCAATAGTAAAAAGTTAACAATATAACACTTTCTTCAATTACTCACTATCAGATAAGCCAGGCGCAGGGGTTTTTTTGCCCAAAAAAAAGAGGGGTGGGGGGAAGCTCACAAAAAATTCTTCCTAGATGTTCACAGAATCCTATTCTTTTATGTATGTATGTATGTATGTATGTATGGCTGCGTCAGGTCTTCATTGCTCTGTGCAGGCTTTCTCTAGTTGTGGCGAGCGGGGGCTACTGTTTGTTGTGGTGTGCGGGCTTCTCATTGTGGTGGCTTCTCTTGCTGCGGAGCATGGGTTCTAAGCGCGCAGGCTCAGTAGTTGTGGCTCGCGGGCTCTAGAGCGCAGGCTCAGTAGCTGTGGCGCACAGGCTTAGCTGCTCCGCGGCATGTGGGATCTTCCCGGACCAGGGCTCAAACCCGTGTCCCCTGCATTGGCAGGTGGATTCTTAACCACTGGGCCACCCAGGAAGTCCCCAGAATCCTATTCTTCTAATCCTATTTCTTCTAAAGAAGAAATTTAACAAATAAGCAAAGAAAAAGTTAACAATCAGCGGAGGCAAAATATTTGCTACAAGAACACACATGTTAATCATCTGAAGCCTCAGGAAAGCTGAAAATAAATTCTATCAAAATGTGAAGAAGAACAGGAATTATTCTCTCTGAAGAAGCAAATATAGAAACCAAATAGAAAAATTACTTTTTGCAAAGCAAGTTTCATTATAATTTATCTCTTGGTCTCAACCGCTTCTGAGTAATTCTCTTAGGCAAAGGCAGAAAACCTCTCAAATAACCTTGGGGGGAAATGACCAAAATGAACACTGAGGAACACCAGATACTAATTAAGAAGAAAAAAATCACCTTAAAACACTTGAGAAAGAACCTAAGAGAACTAGAAGGAGGCTGAGATAGTCTGAGATGATCAGAATGGCTTTTAAACCATTCTACCCCTGCCCTTACATAACCAGTAACTGGAAAACATTAATTCTGGAAGGAAGTAATTAATCCCTCAATAGTACATATAGTTAAAAGGACACTGGTCTAGAAGTGAAATGGCTTAGGTTCAAAATCTATCTACCCCTTTTTAGCTAGGCAACCTTATGCACTCTATTTCCTCCCGAGTTAAATGGGGATAAGAATTCCAGTTGTGCATCATCACAGGATTACCATGAGGATCACATGAGACTTTACACACACACACACACACACACACACACACATATATATAGGAAAGCACATCTTGCAAATGTTTAGTCATTTCATATTTTCATTGCATAACTGATGACAATCTCTAAGTTTTTATGTTAACATTCTTCAGTCACTATTGGCATTTTTTTCAACCAAGTTTCAAAACAAGGCATTAATCTTTGCTCAATTTAAACCCACACCACAAAAACCTTGCCTGCTTTATTTGGATTGAAGGCCAGGCAAAATTCCACTCCAGGTGGCTAAGCAATAATAAACAAGGGCTCACTGTTTCGTCACATCCTCACTTGCTCTGTGAATAAAGTTTTTCTCCAAATTTTGTGGCTAATTTTGGACTTTTTAAATACTGCTGTATTTTCTCCCCCAGTTACAAAACTTTTAAATACCTAAATACTAAAACAAAGAACATTTTAAAACTTTAAAATTCAAGATGTTTAAAGAGAGTTACATCAAGGAGAACAAAATGTGATATCAGGGTACAGCACTTCAGATATTCAACCATGTTTCTCTATCTACTAGTCCAGCCCACACAAATTCTAGCACTGAAAAACAAAGCAATTTCCAGATTTCTGAGAATCCCCCAGTATGTTTCATTTATATATATGTGTATATATATATATATATTTTTTTTTTAATATATATAAATTTATTTATTTTATTTTATTTATTTTTGGCTGCGTTGGGTCTTCGTTGCTGCGCGCAGGCTTTCTCTAGTTGTGGTGAGCGGGGGCCACTCTTCATTGCGGTGCGCAGGCTTCTCATTGTGGTGGCTTCTCTTGCTGTGGAGCACGGGATCTAGGTGCGCGGTCTTCAGTAGTTGTGGCTCCTGGGCTCTAGAGCGCAGGCTCAGTAGTTGTGGTGCACGGGCTTAGTTGATCCATGGCATGTGGGATCTTCCCGGACCAGGGCTCAAACCCGTGTCCCCTGCATTGGCAGGCAGATTCTTAACCACTGTGCCAGCAGGGAAGTCCCTGTTCTATATATTTTAATAACAGACATAATTCTGCTTATTGTCTTTAGTTTTTAAGATTAAACACATGCACACAGCAGGTCATCAAACATTTGCTGAATATAAGACATATTTACTATGTGAACTTGGTTTGATTTTGTTTAAATAAATTGAAATTTTTGAAAAGTAAAAATATGATGAGGTTATAGTATCTGTTTAAAACACATTTTTGTATTTTAAAAGTAGGGAAGACAATAAGTCTTTATTTTTTATTTATTTAAAGTCCATGATGCCAGAGTGCTAACACATACTTTAGGGGAAAAAATTAGGGAACTAGCCGTTGTTTGTCCTAGACGCACAGAGACAGGGAGTCCTTTGGGTTTGATGGTCCATTGCAGACTGACTGTCTTATTTCTAGTTCATAGGGCCTAAACTTGATTAAAATAGATATTGGGAGAATAAAAGAGGGATATACCTAATTTTAACCCCTTCTGTGGGATCTGGGCGTGTACCATATCCTAACCACTTGTCTTAGGGGTTGTTAATGGAGTGTAAATGTTCTCACCACTATAGTTGTATTCAAAACCTCTTGCCTTTTATTTAAATTAGTGCAGAAATATCAAACGGTAAACTCAAGGATTCTGAAGCTGTTGTAGCTAATCATGGTTAAGAGAATTTCTTTAAGATACAGAAAAACAAATACTATATGTTCTCAGTTATAATGCAGACTATTTAAAACAATGGACTCAAAGAAATAAGAGAGTAGAATGGTGGTTGTCAGGAGCTGGGGGGTAGGGGAAATGGCGAGATGCTGGTCAAAGGGTACAAACTTTAAGATGAATAAGATCTGGGATCTAGTGCACAGCATTGTGACAACAATTAACAATACAGGACTATATACCTGAATGTTGTTAAGAGAGTAGATCTTAAAAGCTATAACCACAAGGAAAAAAAAAAGGTAACTATGGGAGGCAATGATAACACAATTAACTTTACCATGGTAATCATTTCGCAATATATATATGTATCAAATCATCACATTGGGGGACTTCCCTAGTGGTGCAGTGGTTAAGACTCCACCTGCCAATGCAGGGGACATGGGTTTGAGCCCTGGTCCAGGAAGATCCCACATGCCACGGAGCAACTAAGTCCATGCACCAAAACTACCGAGCCTGCGCTCTAGAGCCCGAGAGCCACAACTACTGAAGCCCGCACACTTAGAACCCATGCTCCGCAACAAGAGAAGCCACCGCCAAGAGAAGCCCATGCACCACAACAAAGACTCAACACAGACAAAAATAAATAAAATTTTTTAAAAAGTTAGATTAAAAAAAATCATCACGTTGTACACCTTCAATTTACATATATTAGGTATCAATAATATCTCAATAAAGCTGGGGGAATTTTTTCTAAATAAAAAGAATTTCTTCACCAAAAAAGACATTTTTACTTATAATACAACTATAAACACAAATGAGCTACCTGATTAATAAACAGAAAGACAGCCCAAAAAAGCTTTAGAAAATAGTACAGCATCATACTGTGAAGTTTTGAAACCTCACACATCAGTTTCTGTATAATTTGTTTGAATCTTTTTTATCATGATATAATTCACATTCCATAAAATTCACCCTTAAAGTGTGCATTTTAGTAGTTTTTAGTATATTCACAAGGTTTTGCAACCATCATCACTATGTAACTCTAGAACATTTTCATCACCCCAAAAAGAAATCCCAAACCCATCAGTAGTCACTCACCATTCCCACTTCCCCTCAGCCTCTGGCAACCACTAATCTATTCTATATCTCTATGTGTTTGCCTATTTTGGACATTTCACATAAATTGGACCACACAATATGTGGCTTTTGTGAGTCTGATCAAGTCTTTCATTTCATTATGGTGTGGTTTCTCCCTCTGCAGTTGTTTCTAATTAAAGTATGACCAAGTATATGTATAAAACATACACACACAAATAAAGAGCAAAAAATTGTATTATGAGGGTGATATGGAATAATAGATATAGGTACAAAGAATACTACCTAGATGAATACACCGCAATTTGGACAATCTTTGCTGCAAAATTTCTAAAACATATAATGTGATTTTTAAAGAGAATGCTGACCAACATTTTGGCATTCTCCATACCGGTAACTTAAATTATTATTGTAAATTTTAATTACTGTACTTTGCTTTAATAAAAAAGACACTTAACTATAAAAAGAATTTATAAATATAAGTAGCTATAAAAATCCCAAAAAAGTCAACAGAAAAATATATGTCAATAGTTATGGTATTTAGGTGATTGGAAAACAGGCTTTTTAATGTGTTTTATTTTTAATTTAAAAGTATTATCACTGTCACTTTTTGAAAGACATTTTTGACATATATCCAAAAATTTCAAGCTTGGTGTTATAAATAAGCAAAAGCAGTAATTCCCAACCCTTCATGTGCATATATGATTACTTTCATACCTAAACTAAATGTACATGATATGGAAAGATGACACTAATATATTGTTCAGTTAAAAAAGTAAGTTGAACTATATGTAGCATAATCCTATTGGTATAGAAACAAAACACCATGTATTGCATAAGTGTGTATTTGCATGTCTATAAAAAGGTCAGCAAAGATATTCATCAAACAGTTAAAAGTGGTTACTCCTACAGAGTCAGACTAAAAAGGGTAAAGAGGTTTTACTTTTTATTTCCTATATTTGTATTAATTGACTATTTAATAACAAAGCTACTTTTTGTAATTTTTTAATCACCAATGTTTTTAATTAAATGTGCCATCAATTTAGATTATTTTCTTTAAAAAAAATAAAAGAACATTAAAGTCAAAACTTTACTGTGTCCATTTTTAATTATCCAAACCAAGGGAGAAACCAAACCCAGCAGAAAATACCAATATGGCTTCCAAACGCATAATCTTTTTTTTTTTGCAGTATGCGGGCCTCTCACTGTTGTGGCCTCTCCCCTTGCGGAGCACAGGTTCCGGACGTGCAGGCTCAGCAGCCATGGCTCACGGGCCCAGCCGCTCCGTGGCATGTGGGATCTTCCTGGACCGGGGCACGAACCCGTGTCCCCTGCATCGGCAGGCGGACTCTCAACCACTGTGCCACCAGGGGAGCCCGCATAATCATTTTTTACAGCATCTTTACTCATAACATATCCCAGAGGAAGCATCCAAGTGGCACCCGAAAAAGTCTAGGATGAAAGTTTTGCTGTATGATATCTATAAAGATAATTAACATCACATTTTACCCCATCATATCCATGCTTTAACAATCATTGCCAGTACATGTGGAACGAGAATTTAAAAAGAAAAAACAGCTCCCTAAGAGAAGACAGGTACAGATTAATACAGAATACTTAATTTCCAAAAAGAGCCAAGTCATAAAAATATCGAACGAAGTTTTAGAAGACACTGGAGAAGAGAGAGAAATAGGAGTACTGTCAGTCTCATTCTTTCTTTCCTTTCTGATTTATCTCGTGATGCTTCACACCTAAACTCCTTAGTGAACTCACCAACAAGGGGCTATAGGGCCCACTTGAAACGTGTGATCTGAACAATGCTGTAAGAAGGAAGAGATTAGAGTCATACCTTTTCCAGAATGAACTTGTTTAAATATGGCATGTAGCCCTGATTGGAGACAGGCCCCTCATCATCATCCCGGAAGTGCTCTTCAAGGGCAACAGGGTCATGTGGAACCTTCAGCACTGTGCACAGGTTATGGGAAAGGACCTAAGGGAGAAAAAGGGTAGTTTAGAGGCATCCACTAACCAGCACACGGCACCTTCACTGTCCGAACACAACTGGCTGCTCCCTGTCCTGGGGAGAGAAAGATGAAGAATAAATTGCCAGCTGCCAGCTCCCCACCTGTTACCCATAGTGTCTCATTGCCTCCCCAGCTCTGGTCCACTTCACACAAGTCTCTCTTACATGCCCTACAATGAGCCAGGCTCCATGCAAGATCTGTGGCAGACTCCTTGTAGTCTTTTATTAATTGGCCCACATTAGAAAGAAAAAGGGGGGAAAGAGCGAGAGAATGTGTTTAAAATTAAACTTCTAAGTAGAGCAGTCCATCAAGTAGAGCTGTAAGAGAAAGAACCTGGCTCTGAACAGCTGCAGCTGGGGGTTCTGGACACGGTGGCTGACCTGGGCCCAGCCACAACCTCTCTGGGCTTCAGTTCTCTCCTTTGTTCAATATAAAGGGCCAAGTTAATACACAAATATACCAGATATTAATTAGTAATCTCTAAGCATCCAAACATCTCTAAAATTCTGTGATGCTAGGCTAAGTTTTCAGGATGAGTATAAAAGAGTATAAATATAAAAAGAGAAAGAAATCAAGGGCCCAATTTAGAAATACATGAAAAATCAATAGCAAAAAAATCTCAGGAGTCACCAAAATGCTTGAAAATATTCTGTCAAAAATCTGCATCCTGGGGCTTCCCTGGTGGCGCAGTGGTTGAGAGTCCGCCCGCCGATGCAGGGGACACGGGTTCATGACCCAGTCCGGGAGGATCCCACGTGCCGCAGAGCGGCTAGGCCCGTGAGCCATGGCCGTTGAGCCTGCGCGTCCGGAGCCTGTGCTCCGCAAGGGGAGAGGCCACAACAGTGAGAGGCCCGCGCACCGCAAAAAAAAAAAAAAAAAAAAATCTGCATCCTGGTCTTGCAATAATCGAAGTGCACACTTTAACATTCAGGTAGCTGAGTTAGCAGTCTGGGCTCTTTCAGTACTACTCTTTTTTCTTATTAAATGAAAATCTAAATATAGAACTTAAATCCCTTCCAATTCCATTTGTGCATTCTAAACAGGTCAAATTACAGAGCTAAGGCCATGCTGCCTCTAACACAGAATCTTATTAGATGTTAAATCCCAGGTTAAAATCTTCCCTGTTTGTCTCAGCCCTATCCATTTAATCGCTTAAGGAGCCAAATTCATCTCAATGAATACTTTCAATTCCATAAAGCAAGTTACTTTTTTCTGCACACACATATTTCATTAGAATTTTTTAAGATTAAAAAAATTAACCTATAAAAAAAATTTGCATATCTTCTTTCTACATTTGTTTTGTTTCTCAAAGCTCCATTTATGTGGAGATCCTTTTCTACATGGTCTACTGGTTTTAAGGAAGTAAGTAAAGTAAAGGAAGTAAACTCACAAATGGTTATAAATGAAGTAATGAAGACTTCTATCAGCCCCTACAAAGCAGGCTGTTTTTCTCAAGTAAAACTTCTATTTGCCAGTAGTAAAGCACATGAAAAGGGCACGGTGGAGCTTTTACTGAATCTTGCACCACAGTCAGCAAAATCCTCAATAGACATTTCCTTTCTCTATTTACCTAGTAAAACCTACAGAGTAATTATCTACCTCCAAAAAGGTTTTGTGAGGATCAACTTCAGGAATGCAAGGAGCTTAAAAACTGCAACATACCATGGAAATATAGAGAAATAAAGAGCATACTCCTCATATAACGCTCAACGGTCATTCAAATTTTTTAATTATTTGGGACTTTACTCAAGTTAAAATTCCCAACCACAGGTTAACCTATGGTACGTTCATAGAACGTTAAGAACAGTGAGGAACTCACTGAGTAGTGATACGTAAAGATCTACAAGATAACTTAAGTGAAAAAAGCAATGTACCTAAGACTACATATAGTGGGTTATCTTTTGTGTAAAAGTAAAAGGAAGAAAAAATAAGATACTCTAGAAGGATATATAAGAAACGAGTAACCATGGGGAGAAAACTAGTATGACTGCAGACCAGGAGCAAAAGAAGATTTCTTACTGTATCTCCCTTTTCATTAAGTTTAGGAAAAAATTTTCCCTATTCAAAAAACATAAAAACTATTTTAAAAATTAAACACACACACACGTATATATACACACATACACACGCACATACACACACACACACATACACACACACGCGCGCACTTTTCTTAATGGCCAGCTTAAGCCCATACAGCTAAATCTACTTATCTTTGAACTCTACACTTTTTCTTCTACACTAACTTACTCCCTAGAGATTAGGTATAAAAGGAAGACATATTCCACAGCAATGTACCATGACTAATGGATGAATAAGATGTAAGGGCAATAAATGAGCTCAGAAAGAATAGTGTGTGCTACAATGACTTCACAGACTAAGTGAAATGTAACCTAGGCCTTAAAATAAAAAGAGCTTTTGGATAGGAAAAGGGCAATTGGAAAGCTTTCCAATAGAGAAATAACATGAGAAAAGTAACTGATTAATGCAAAATCCTCAGGGTACAAAAAGCAGACACCACTCTCTCTCACACCCATCCCTTTCTTTGCCTTTGGGTTTCACAGATCCTCCAACTAAAGCCCTGGCAGGGGCCTTAGATACCATATTGTCATCCTTCTCATCTTATAGATGGTGAGTACTGGCTCAAAGAGATTAAATTTGTTTTTCTTGACTAGGTTACTTAGGAGAACTGAGACTAGAAGTCAGGTTTTGTAATTGCTGGTCCAACACTCTCCAGTAACAAGGAACATTATGTTTCCAGTTTTCTAAAGTCAACAACATCTTTGCAGAGCTGCTTTAGTTCAACCAGTGATCCCATTGAAGATTTAGATTTAAACTCTAGACTTCAGCCTTGGACAATTAAGTACAGGGATAACTAAATCCAGTGATAACTTTCTCAACCACCTTCATTTAGTTAAGCAAACTGTGAGGGAGGCAGATTACATTAAAGGACCCTGGAAGAGGAGACCTGAGTACCAGCCCTATTCATGTGGTCTGTTCCTGTACAGTGGTTTGCCATTTACCCTTTTTAAATATTAGAATATTTTGCTACTTACTCACTTAGTCTCAGTATCCTCACTGCAAAAGGAAGAGTTGGTGACTTGTCTCTAAAAGCAATGTTTTTAAAAGCTCAATCCTTAACTATCAACCCAAACTCATTTCATGAACTCAACAGAAAGAACTATAATTTAGATCAGAAATTCGGCTTTTTTCATTGTTAGTAAGGCCTAGAACTGGGAAGTCTTCTTCAAACAAAATAACAAACTGAATAATAGATAACTGGAAAAGTTTTGTAACTAAAAGAAAAAAAAATGTGCCATCTTTTAAACTTTAAAAAAATTTTATCAGTAATTTTTTTAAAGCCTAGACAGTATCTCAAGTTTTTTAAGTAAAAAGTAAAATGTATTTAAAAAAACAAATTCTTGAAGGCCAGAATATAAACTAATAAGAAGAAGTAAAATCTCCATAAGCTTAAACAGCAGTTTATGCTTTTTAGAGTAGACTCACATCATCCATTAGCTGGTTTTAGTCTCACCCCTGGAAAGTAGATGGTATTGCTACTTTACAGATGAAGAGGCTGAGTGAGAGATAAGGAGATGTCCCCCAGGTGACAGAGTTGTATGTGCCGTGAAACTAGGTCTAGAACCCAAACCTTATACTTTGGTGCCCTTTCCCTGCCCGGCCACATTCCCTCTCCTCCTGGAAAAAAAGAGAGCCCTGCCTATACAAAAGTGACATGAATGCTGTGGCCATGCATGCACGTTATTGTTAAGGTGCAGTGATGGACTGGTGCCCACCTGGGCAGTTCTCCAGCACCCAGCAACATGGCTGGAGCTATTCAGTGGAGCCAACTTAAATCCAGTGGTGAAGAACACATCCATCTAGAAATCTGGGACCACTCTCTCTCTGGAAGCCCTCATCTCTCAGCACCCGCCTTTGGGGGAAACTGTTCCAAGAGGTACTAGCCTCCTCTCCCCATGAGGAAGCTGGAAAACAGATGAGGACAAAAGCAATCAAGAGGAAATAGGACTACAAGTTCTTGATTTGTAAAAGGACTGCCCCTCAATCACTCTAATCAGTGTTTGCAAGTTTCTTGAGAAAGTTGAATTTATCCTACTTCAAATGCCTGCTCCTCCAAAGGCCATTCTTTCAACGCCCACATAATTGCTAAGCAACTTTGCTCTCAGGCCCCGATTTGAAGAATAAACTATTGTTACTACAATAAAAGATCCATATCCATGCCAGACCCTCATCTCTCCAGTTCCTTCATAGCTGTCTGCTAATGCCTCTGCAGGGCCTCCGCAGACGAGAGATGACTAATTAACTGCTCGTGTGGTCTGTTCCTTTTCAGCGGTTTGCCATTTACCCTTTTTAAGCATTTTGCTCCAACCATCCTGAAAAGATATCAGGGATGATGAATGGCTAAACAGTATTTTAACACATGAGTGCCTAATGCTTACCCTCCTCCCTCCCAAAGATGTAGAGATTACAAAGGTTCTCTGAAATGAGCCCCCTAGTCACAGACTGTTTCCCTTTACAGGATGTGCGTAATGGGCAAAATTCAACACTGAAAAAAAGGGGGGTAGGGATCTCTATTCCGACAAGCTTATCTTAACCGACACAATTACAGAAGTATAATTCATAATGGGCAACCTTTTTTTTTAAATGTGAAAATTCCTGTCTGATTTATAAAATTTCAAGCTCAGGGCGAATTACCAGAAAACTCTTCCTAACAGAATGACCAACTTCCTACCAGAGCTATGCCCTGCCTTAAGAGCATTGTCTTAATAGAAGTCCCGCCCCTTACCACAAGGACTCATTTTCCCTTTCCCGACAATATCTTTTCATCCTGCTTGTCACTGCTTAAGGCCTGCTTGCTTTCTCTTAAATTATCTTTACCACACTCAGCCTCAGAAATCTCAGTCATCTCTGACTCAGTCCCTGAATGCAATCAATCACCATCCTAGACACTTTTACCAAATTAATCTTCAAGGGCTGCTGACCTCACATTAACACCTTGTCTGAAAGTCATCAAAAGCCTACAGAAGTAAAAACCAAAGAGGTATCTGAGCTCCGTATTTAAGTCACTTGGCAAGCCATCCCCACTTTACATTTGTAGCCTTATTTTTTCCCACCCCTCTGCACCAACTGTACAAATCTAGTCAAACAAGCTTACTCACAGCATCCCAAACAAACCCTGTATCACTCCCCTGACCCATCCAGGCCTCTGCTCTAATCACCCCTACACCTCCATTTCCACCTAACATAACTGCCATCCCTTTCTGAAGCCTCCACCTCCCAAAATCAAGATGGCCTTCCCCACTCTGCATTTCCCAAGCACTCTGTATTTCTTATCTTACACTACCACACATGATTTTCTCTCTCCCATAAGACTGTAAATTTCTGAAAGGCCCATGTCTTACCTACCCTTGCATCCCCACAGCACTTAACGTGCTACTCAGAATGAAGGCTTTCAATAAATGCTGAACAAATTCATTCTAAAAATTCTCTTTTCACAGAAAAACCATAATACTTTAACAATGAAAGTGCTCTTAGGAAATAGCCTACTGCTATCTCCTTATTTCATTGATAAAAAGACTGAGGCCTGGGCTTCCCTGGTGGCGCAGTGGTTGAGAGTGCACCTGCCGATGCAGGGGACACGGGTTCGTGCCCCGGTCAGGGAAGATCCCACATGCTGCGGAGAGGCTGGGCCCGTGAGCCATGACCGCTGAGCCTGCGCGTCCGGAGCCTGTGCTCCGCAACGGGAGAGGCCACAACAGTGAGAGGCCCACATACCTCCAAAAAAAAAAAAAAAAAAAAAAGACTGAGACTTGCCTAAGTCACAAACTCATTAGTAACAAATCAGAAACAAGAACCCAGGTCTCCTAACTGCCTGTCCCACAATCATGCCCGGTACTGGAAACATTCTCTTTTGCCTAGTCACATCCTTCAAGACTGGGTTATTCTTCATAAACTCTAGGAAACCTTCACCGCCCCCTCTGTCCACTGAACTCCTATTCAGCACTTAACGTGAATTCTGTTTCACATACCAGTAATATCTCAAATACCTAACTGCAGCTCAGTAAGGGAGGAAACCCTGCCTAATGTTGTTCTTCCATATCCTTTACGGTGACTAGCAGAGGGTTAAGGGAGGACTCAGTGGGAGCATAACACTTATGGACACATTAAGGAAGGATATCTAACTCAAAACCGTCTGTTGTGATGTGTCCACAGAACGTTTACCATTGAACTACAGTATATGCCACTGGATTACATTCTACATAGACTACCTTTAATAAGTTATTTTGGATAATTCACTAACTTAGCCCTCTTCAGAAAGAAAATATTGGTAAATTTGACCACATAGAAATTCTTAATTTCCCTTTAAAAAGAGACACCATAAACAAACAAAAAAGGCTAATAGCTCCAATATTCAAATTACTCCTAGAAATTATTAAGTAAAAGGTGAACACCTAATTTTAAAAATGGACCACAGACACGAACAGAAAATTCACAAAAGAAGCTAATGACTAATAAGTATAGGAAAAGATGCTTAACTTTGCTAGTGATCAACATAATGCAAACTAAAAGAGCTACTACTTTTTGCCTGAAAAACAACACCTGGTGTTTGAGCAGACACAGGGGAGTAAAAATTGCCAACACCCAACACTGGAGAAGGTATAGAGCAGGTTTTCTCTGTCACTGCTGACATTTTAGGCCAGATAATTCTTTGCTGGGGAGCAGGGGGAGGTGTCCTATGCATTGTAGGAAGTTTAGCAGCATCCCTGGCTGAAAACATCAAAACACCTCAAATATCTGTGAATAGTAAAGTAGTTAAACAAAGCATAACTCATCAACACGATGAAATAGCTCATAGTCATAAAGGATGATGGTGTCTGTGTCTATGTGCACTGACATGGAAACATGACCCTAACACACTAAGAAAATAGGCTACAAAAGCATATGAAATAGGATCCTATTTATATAAAAGGATATATATGTATGAGTATATGCATACACGTGTGCATGCATGTGTATACATGTAGGAAGCAAGGGAGATAGAGGGAGAGAGAGGGAGGAAGGATGGTGAGTGAAAGATGTTAGAAAATCATTGCAAAGTTAACTGTATCTGCCTTTGGTGGTAGAATTTCGGGTGCTTTTACCTTTGTCTCTATACTTTTTTTTTTTTAAGATTTGTTTAATATTTATTTATTTTATTTATTTTTGGCTTCATCGGGTCTTAGCTGCGGCACATGGGATCTTCATTGAGGCATGCGGGATCTTTTGTTGTGGTGCCCAGGCTTCTCTCTAGCTGTGGCGGTGGGTTTTCTTTTCTCTAGTTGTGGCGCGCAGGCTCCAAGGCACCTGGGCTCTGTAGTTTGCGGCACGCAGGTTCTCTAGTTGTGGCACATGAGCTCAGCAGTTGTAGCACACAGGCTTATTTGCCCCATGGCATGTGGGATCATAGTTCCCTGACCAGGGATCAAACCCACGTCCCCTGCATTGTAAGGCGGATTCTTTACCACTGGACCACCAGGGAAGTCCCCGTCTCTATACTTTAAAGCAGGGGTCCCTAACCCCCAGGCCATGGACCAGTACCAGTCCGCAGCCTGTTAGAAACCAGGCTGCACAGCAGGAGGTAAGCAGCAGGGGAGCTAGCAAAGCTTCATCTGTTGCTCCCCATAGCTTCCCATCGCTCACATTACTGCCTGAACCATACCCCCTCAACGCCCCCATTCCATGGAAAAACTGTCTTCCATGAAACCGGTCCCTGGTGCCAAAAAGGTTGGGGACCTCCGCCTTAAAGTATTGTTTGAATATTCTATGTTCTACCTTTATAATCAGAAAAAGTGAAGCTTTTATATTTATGTAAAATTTTTTAATTAATTTTTAAAATTAATTTTATTAGTGCTCTCTATCTGGGGTTTCAGCTAGAGAGCACCAATAAAATTTAAAAACTATGAAGAGATCATTGTAGGACTATAAAGTTGATGAAATTAACTCACTTGAGTCATTCACAAAGAACTATGCTTTGCCATGCCTCTTGAAGAAGCCACACTATGGGCAACAAAGTCTCCTGATCTGGGCAGCCTCCTTAGATTCCAGCCTCCCACTGGATCACAGCATAAACAAATGTCTTTAAGAAGATAAGTCAGGGACTTCCTGGTGGTCCAGTGGGTAAGACCCCACACTCCCAATGCAGGGGACCCGGGTTCGATCCCTGGCCAGGGAACTAGATCCCACATGCATGCCACAACTAAGGAGCCTGCCTGCCTCAACTAAGACCCAGAGCAACCAAATAAATAAATAAATATTAAAAAGAAAAAGGATCCTGCATGCCACAACAAAGACCTAGAACAGTCTAAATAAATAAACATTTTTTTAAAAGGAAGATAAATCATGTGTAAGAAGATTTAACTCCAATAAGCTTCTGTTTCTATTTCTCCCACTACTCTGTAAGCTCCTTAAAGAGAAGATCTTTATTGTATCTATCCTGCAATATCAAAACCTAATAAAGGGCTTCCCTGGTGGCGCAGTGGTTGAGAGTCCACCTGCCAATGCAGGGGACACGGGTTCGTGCCCCGGTCCGGGAGGATCCCACATGCCGCGGAGCGGCTGGGCCCATGAGCCATGGCCGCTGAGCCTGCGCGTCCGGAGCCTGTGCTCCGCAACGGGAGAGGCCACAGCAGTGAGAGGCCCGCATACCGGAAAAAAAAAAAAAAAAACCTAATAAAGTGCCGAGGGGAGAGTGCCTGATGTCAACAAATGTTTACTAAATGAGTCCCATTTAAGAATTTTCTTTTTTTGGTTTTTTTTTGTTGTTGTTGTTTAGTTTCATTTAGTTTGCTTCTCTATCACCTTTATTTAGATGTGGGTCTTCTTTTTTTTTTTTTTTTGCGGTACGCGGGCCTACACACTGTTGTGGCCTCTCCCATTGCGGAGCACAGGCTCCGGACGCGCAGGCTCAGTGGCCATGGCTCACGGGCCCAGCCGCTCTGCGGCATGTGGGATCTTCCCAGACCGAGGCACGAACCGGCGTCCCCTGCATCGGCAGGCGGACTCTCAACCACTGCGCCACCAGGGAAGCCCTAGATGTGGGTCTTTTAATGTATTTCACTATACTACCAGTATATTCTTTCCAGGAAGAATTTTTGTTTAACTGGAATCTCTAATTCAGGTCATTTTTGAAGTAAAAAAAACCTCCATTAGTTATTAGCACTACCAGAACTAGAAGGCATTACTCATCTGACCTGAGATCTAGTAAAGCAGTCCAGTTTCTAAAAATTCCACTAAAGAATTTTGAGGAAAGGACTCAAGAGGAATTAACAGTGTATGAGAGAGAAGTCTATAGCAGAAGACAGAGAAATTAGGTAGTTCAATTTAGTACACTCTTCTCCAAGAGGAGATCTGAAGCCACAGTGTACACCCAAGGTGATGATAAAGATCACAAATCTGAGGTTTACCTCTGCTGCCCCATCCTCTGACCACTCTGTCCCCTTGTCCCCTTCTAGTCACTATAATATGGCTTCTTTCTATCCCTATCAATGTCATGAAATTGCTTTTTCAAAAAGATTCTGTGGTAGACACAGAGCTGCACCACTCAAGAAAGGAACTGCTGCCCCGCTACAATGACTGTGGTTAGCTGATAGCCTCTAGTTATTAGTACTTTCGGGGTCCACCTCAGCCAATGACTGAGCAAGCTGGTGACACCATTTCTCCCCAGGGTGGACATCCTCTAACAGGCCATCTTTGCTCCAGAGCTCCTGGTTTTGTTAAGTCTGTATCATGATTTGACAGCTCCTTTTCCCAATCCTGTTTCCTCTCTTTTTTCCCATAAGCGTTTCTTCCCAATAACCCTTTTGCACTCCCAACTCTGTCTCAGCATCTGTTTCCTGAAGAACCCAACCTGGGATAGATACCTTCTAAACAATTCACTCTCCCAAGTCTCTGGCACTGAGCAGTCTGGATCATCCTCTCAAGACTTTTGGTCCCATGATATACTATTTTCTAAATTTCTCAAAGAACTTACTCTACCTTGGTCTACCTTTATGGGGTCACCTCCCTTACCCTTCATTCTCCCAATCTGGACATTTCCCAAAGCCCAATTTTGAGCCCCAAGTTCTTAAAAAAGTGCTTTAATTCTGAAAACATTAAGTCACCTTAATGACTCTCAGATCCCTTTCTGGTCTTGACCTATCAACTGAGCTCTGGTTTATATCACTAAGATGAAAGATTTCTATGCTAAACTTGCCTCACATCCAAAAACTCCAAAGGAGAGTTCATTACCTTTCTCCCCAAAACAGGTTTCCCACCCCGATTCTAACTTTGGTACCACCATTCCCTTAACAACAAAACTATGGACTCTCCTACTCTTGTACTTTTTTAATTTATAGTTTGTCCTATTTCTGGATCCAGTTCAGATGCCATTCCTCTCTCCACTGAGTGAGCTTCCCTGTTGGCTAACCAGAGAATGTGGGGCTGGGGAAACAAGGGCTCCCCGCCCCCAGCAGCAGCTCCCATTCTCCCTTCTGAGGCCCTAACAAAGACCATTCACCAGGATAAGACCGTGGTAAACATATCGAGCTGACAAAGTTCAATTAGAAGGCTAAGCCTTGAAGATCTTGTCTGCTATCCCACATTTCGCAAATGAGGAATATGAAGCCCAGCAAGGAGAAGAAACCTTCCAGGGTCACACAAATAACAGAGCAGAGACAAGTCTCCTGACTCCCTAACCAGTGTTCTCTCTCCTGACAGTTTTTCCTGTGCCTCCAAGGGATTTACTTTCCAAATCTTTCATCACAGTTGTTCTTATAGAGGAGCTTCACACATTTCTTAAGGTCAGTGACAACTGTTCCTCTAGAAACATTCTCTGACCTAACTCCTCCAATTCTCACCACAGGCTAGGTAGGTTCCCTTCCTCTGTGTTTCCCAGCGCTGTGTACTTTATATCATATTTGAATTGTCGGTTTGCTGATCTATATCACTCACAAGACTTCAAGCTCCATGAGGGTAGGGAGCATATCGGTTTTGATTCCCACTGCCACCATCCCAGTCTAGCACGCATCAACTTTCACAGAAGTCCCCCACTTGGTCTTCCCATCTCCAGCCTCTCCCCTCATGTCAACACACCCACATTGTTAGAATAATCTCAAAACTCTACCTTTGTCATATATCTACCCAAAAAGTATTAATAACTTCCTCTCTTTACAGGATCAGTTCTAAACTACTCATTCTAACATAGTCCACAAATACATATTAATCATGTACTCTGTACAAGAACGAAACCATCTAAAATGTAACCCCATCTCCCTTTAAATCCTAATTTTCCACCATGCCTCAAATCAAACACGACTCCCCCCAGAGTATTTCCTTACTGCTCACAAATACTCCAAGTTTTAGCTCCTGCTCTTATCCACCATGCCACCATCATACCTGTCATCTTTCTGTGACTATACTGGACAAGATTTGCCCCATTCCCTCCAGAAGCAGCTGACATTCCATCGCCTCCATGAAACGTTTCTCGTCTACAACTGTCTGCACCTTTTTTTTTTTACAGATTTATTTTATTTATTTATTTATTTATTTATTTATTTTTTGGCTGAGTTGCTGTGCGTGGGCTTTCTCTAGGTGCTCAAGTGGGGGCTACTCTTCATTGCGGTGTGCGGGTTTCTCATTGTGGTGGATTCTCTTGTTGCGGAGCACAGGCTCTAGGCGCGCGGGCTTCAGTAGTTGTGGCACATGGGCTCAGTAGTTGTGGCACACGGGCTTAGTTGCTCCATGGGGGATCTTCCCGGACCAGGGCTCGAACCCATGTCCCTTGCGTTGGCAGGCAGATTCTTAACCACTGTGCCACCGGGGAAGCCCCTAAAACTGTCTGCATCTTTTTCTCTATTTCCTTTAAACTTCTACAGCAGCTCCATCTGACAGAAATATGCAAACTACATATGGAATTAAAAATTTTTAATAGCCACATTTTTAAAACATAAAAAGAAACAGGGAGGGCTTCCCTGGTGGCGCAGTGTTTGAGAGTCCGCCTGCCGATGCAGGGGACACAGGTTCGTGCCCTGGTCCGGGAAGATCCCACATGCCGTGGAGCGGCTGGGCCCGTGAGCCATGGCCGCTCAGTCTGCGCGTCCAGAGCCTGTGCTCCGCAACGGGAGAGGCCACAACAGTGAGAGGCCTGCATACAGAAAAAAAAAAAAAAAAAGAAACAGGTAAAATTAATTTTACTAATGTATCCAAAATATTATAACTACAACATGTAATCGATATTTTTAAAAGAGATATCTTATGTTATTTTCTTGTACTAAGTCTCTGAAATCCTGTGTATATTTTATATTTACAGCACATCTCAATTCAGACTAGCTACTTTTTCTTTTTTTTTAAAAAAAAAAAATTTATTTATTTGGTTGCTCCAGGTCTTAGTTGCAGCAGGCGGGCGTTGCGGCATGCGAACTCTTAGTTGCAGCATGCATGTGGGATCTAGTTTCCTGACCAGGGATGGAACCCAAGCCCCCTGCATTGGGAGCACAAAGTCTTATCCACTGCGCCATCAGGGAAGTCCCATGGACTAGCTACTTTTCAATGCTCAATAGCCAGATGTGGTTAATGGCTAATGTACTGGACAGCATGGCCTACAGCCCTCATTTTCCACACTTTCTAGAACTTGCTTATACTTTATCTTGTGGTAGTCATTTCATGTATTATCTTCTTTACTAAACTGCACACTCCTCAAGGTAAGGGACAATGCTGTATATTTTTCACTTCCCCAGAGTCCCTAGCAAAAGGTATAGATTAAAACCTTCAAATTTGTATACTGTTTTGTAGATCAATTTTCTTCAACATCAGTGTTTGGTAAGAAACAGTTGGCTGGTAAATGTTCTGTTGTAACACATAGAGGTTGTGAGCTCCATCTATTCAAGCAAGTATATTGTTAAAATGTCTTATAATTCCCATTTAACAGAGAGTCCTAAATACAACAAGCAAAACAAATTCCCCAAAGTCACCCCAGTGAAGAACTTCAGAATTCCAACCTAGTTCGATCTAACAGCCTGGTGTCCCATTATCTAACAGCATTTTCTCAAATCATCACTGAAGGAAGTCACTGAGAGTTAAGTCAGCTGCCTACCAGCTCCTGCTCTCAACTCCAAGGTAACAGCATCTGCCTGAGACATACAACACCCTATGAACAAAAAGCACTGATGAGGGATGGACTGGGAGTTTGTGGTTGGTAGATGCAAACTATTACATTTAGAATGAATAAACAAGGCCCTAATGTATACCACAAGTATAGCAATATCCTGTGATAAACCATAATGGAAAAGAATATAAAAAAGGAATATATGTATGTGTATAACTGAGTCACTTTGCTGTAGAGCAGAGATTGGCAAAACACTGTAAATCAACTATACTTCAATTAAAAAAAGAACTGATGGAGATGTGCTGCCTGGTAATGCAGGTGCTCCATCCTCCCAGAGGTGCCTACCCAGTGAAATATAATACCTTCGACATTGTCCATCTGACAGAACAACTTTTATCCTAACTGCTCTCACTTCTGGTTGGTAAGCCATTGTGGCTGTAAAGCTAAATATTCCTAAGGAAGCCAAGGGTAAAGAAGGCATAGAAGAACCTTGAGATGAAAAAACTAATTTTTCTGACATTGTAGAAATCTCTTCCTAACTGTAAGATCTCCTTATATGAAATTTGACTATATGCAGATTTACTCCCAAATACCTTTCTACAATTAAAAATTAATTTCTGAAAACTGCAGTTTCAAGTAGACACAGATTTGGGGTTAAAAAAAAAGGAATCTGAAGGTAGAATGAGAAGAAGGAAATAAAGCAGAAAGCAGAGGAGAAAAATAGATTTATGAAATGAAGCCTTGGGAAACAAAAAGGAAGCTGAGGCAAAGACTAACTTAGACTTACGCTGCAGGATTCGGATTCCAATGTGTTAATAATCATTGAGGGGATTACAATAACCCTCCTGGGGGGTGGGGCGGTGGGGGGGGTCGGGGAATGAGAGGGCAAACTGAATAAGTGAGAAAAGGTTATTCAAAGCCTCTTCCGTCTCTAGCTTCCAGTTACTATGTACCTCTGGGACTGCAGTAAGACCCCAAAGGAAATACAAAATGGGGACCACGAAGGTTAAGAGCCTCTGAGTCATAAGATTAGAAATGCACTGGCTATTAAGATGGAAGGCCACACACACAAAAGTGCCTCGTGGATTGCGTATTATCCTCAATAAAGCAAAAGTTTACATATATTTCAAAAACACAAAAACTTCCAGTCTATCTTACTGAAAAGTTTCTAGCAAGTAAGAAACGGAAAAAGGAAATAATCCAGAATCCATTATTACCATTTTAAGATGTTTGAATGTCTCTTACATGCTCTTTATTTGGAGAGCTGTCTTTACTGTTTCATTTTGGTGAGATACAAAAAATATTTACAAAGACTTTCACAGGCTCGCTCCTAAGTCATGCTCTGGTTCTCTAAATGGGGTTTTTTTTTAATTAGATTTTTAGAACAGAAACAACTTTAACCACAGGGGTTAACAGAAACATAACACTAAAGATTAGGGAGGGAATACTATACATGCCAAATTCACAAGAATTAACCAAATCTTTTACATTGTGTTTCACACAATAAAAGCCCTTTACTGCAATTTGCTTCCTTTATATTTTCAACAGACCACTGGCCTGGCTCAATTACTTTTGTAACTAGCAAGATTAAAAATTTTTGAAGCTAAATGCCTACATGGGAACAGAACACATGACATTATTCACAAGATACGAAAATCAACCGTAGGGCAAAAATTAAAGAACATTTAGTTGAAAATCTATCATTGAGAAATGAATAAAGATTCAAACTACTCATGTTGTTCCTCAATTTTTTTTCATTTACATCCTCACTAGTTGTGTGCTCTTTTACTTCAAAAGGGCACAATTTAAAACAAAACAAAACCCTGCGTTTCTAAAAACAACAGGATAAGAGTGCAGAGCCAATAATCTTATTCAAGACATTTCCAGCACTGACATGTAATTCACACTGCAACCATAATTGTAAAGTAAAATTATAACAGACGTTGGAAAACTATCACTAGATTTTGCTATATTTAAGAAGACAACACTAACTATAACAGTAAGGGTACTAATTTTAAGGTACTTTTTTATTGAAGTATAGTTGATTTACAATGTTCTGTTAGTTTCAGGTGTACAACAAAATAATTCAGTTATATATATACAGATATAAATTCTTTTTCAGGTTCTTTTCCCTTATAAGTTATTACAAAATATTGAATATACTACACATATTATGTATAGCAGTGTGCATATGTTAATCCCAACCTCCTAATTTATCCTTCCCTCCTCCTTTCCCTTTCGGTAACCACAAGTTTGTTTTCTATGTCTGTGGGTCTGTTTCTGTTTTGTAAATAAGTTCATTTGTATTTTTTTTAAGATTCCACATATAAGTGATATACGATATTTGTCTTTCTCTGTCTGGCTTACTTCATTTAGTATGATAATCTCTAGGTCCATGTTGCTGCAAATGGCACTATTTCATTCTTTTTTATGGCTGAGTAATATTCCATTGTGTGTGTTTGTGTGTGTGTATATATATATACTACATCTTCTTTATTCATTCATCAGTCAATAGGCATTGTAAACAGTGCTGCAACGAACACTGGGATGCATGTACCTCTCTGAATTATAGTTTTCTCCAGATATATGCCCAGGAGTGAGATTGCTGGATCATACAGCAATTTTATCTTAAGGAAACTCCATACTGTTCTCCAAGTGGCTGCACCAACTTACATTCCCATCAACAGTGTAGGAGAGTTCAATTTTAAGGTACATTTTGATTTCTGGAAGGAATACAAAAAAAACTAGTAACAATGGTTACCTCAGGGGCTGGTAACTAGTGTGGGCCAGGGGTTGGAGGAAACTTACTTTTCACTTTTGTAAATGCCCTTTAGTACATTATGAATTTTATACCATATGTATACATGAACTATTCAAAAAGTTTCTTTTTGATGTACATTTGTTTAAATGATAGGCTTCATCTTTTCAACTTCTTGGAACTGCATGTATTTCTAAGTAACACTGGAGATTTAGTATCTTTCTGCAAGACCATCAAAATACTAAATAATTTGAAGATAATTTTTAAACACCAATGGAGAAGAAAATAATTGTTGCTTCTCCTTCAAACAATATGTCCAATAACTATTTCCCTTATGACTTTTGTAAACTTATATACCTAAAAGTAACAATGTCTGTTTCAGATGGCATATTAATAAAGTTTACTAAAATATGGAATCCACACACAAATGTCCCTCATTAAAAAAAAAAAAAAAAAGACAAAAGAAGGGCACAAACATCAAAACCAAGGAAAAAATTGGTGAAAAAAAAGTTCAATAATGTTTACTCAGCTACCTACATGTATGTAGCACCTTCCTATAGATATAAAGAAAAGTTTCCATCAAAATCTCTCCCAGTAGTTTTTAACTGAATTCAAGATGAACATAGACTTAAACTACAGTTTTTTCTAAGGAAGGGCTATTAATGAATACAAGTATAAAAGCAAGTAAAGAATGTGTTTCTGAAGATTTCTCTCCCACCATAAGCCTATTGCTATCTACTTCAGCAGCTGAAAAGTAGATCTCCACACAATTAGAACAAGCTTAACTTAAAACAATAACTTAGGGCTTCCCTGGTGGCACAGTGGTTGAGAGTCCGCCTACCGATGCAAGGGACACGGGTTCGTGCCCCGGTCCGGGAAGATCCCACATGCCGCGGAGCGGCTGGGCCCATGAGCCATGGCCGCTGAGACTGCACGTCCGGAGCCTGTGCTCTGCAACGGGAGAGGCCACAACAGTGAGAGGCCCGCGTACCGCAAAAAAAAAAAAAAGAAGAAGAAACAATAACTTAGTTTAGTATCCCTCTGTGTTCCAGCCTGAAAAATAGTGACAGCAAATCAATGACAGTTAAGAAAATGAGTTGCGGGCTTCCCTGGTGGCACAGTGGTTAAGAATCCTCCTGCCAATGCAGGGGACACGGGTTCGAGCCCTGGCCCGGGAAGATCCCACATGCCACGGAGCAACTAAGCCCGTGTGCCACAACTACTGAGCCTGTGCTCTAGAACCCACATGCCACAACTACTGAAGCCCATGCGCCTAGAGCCCGTGCTCCACAATAATAGAGGCCACCGCAATGAGAAGCCCGCGCACCTCAACAAAGAGTAACCCCTGCTCGCCGCAACCAGAGAAAAGCCCACGTGCAGCAATGAAGACCCAACACAGCCAAAAATAAAAATAAATAAATTCATTAAAAAAAAATGAGTTGCCTTCTAAAAATCCAATTACAGATTAAGCTAATACAGCTGATGACTGCTATGGGGGTGCACAGGCTGACTGTGCGGGTGGAGACCTATACAGCTACAACTCAGGTAGGGAGCCAGAAATGCCACAACTGGAGCCAAAGAGACAGAGGTCCCCTGGAGAGGGTGCACAAATTGCCAGGAGGAAGGTCAAGGAAATCACAGGGAATGTGGAAGAAAGAATCAAGGTAAGGAAAGTGAGGCAGAGTTGGTTCCCTATTTGTTGGAGGGCATGGAGGTGATAAGGGGCGTTCTTTAATGAAGATCAAGATATTGACCTGCAATGACCTCATGCCCAGCTGTTTTAACAAGAAACGTCACTGTGGCTAGAGCAGGGGTCCCCAACCCCCAGGCCGCAGACCAGTACCGGTCCGCAGCCTGTTAGGAACTGGCCGCACAGCAGGAAGTGAGTGGCACGCAAGCAAAGCTTCATCTGCCATTCCCATCGCTCCCCACTGTTCGCATTACCACCTGAACCATCCCCCGCCACCGCCCTGTGGAAATACTCTCTTCCACAAAACCAGTCCCTACTGCCAAAAAGGTTGGGGACTGCTGGACTAGAGGACAGCCCAACATCTGCTTCTATAGTAGCTTATGTAAGTCACAAGCAGTTTTTAAATTCTGCGTTCTGTATTTTTATCTTATTGCTAAGTTTAATGAAAATCTATGTTTGCCTCAACAAATATCTTTTATTTTTAATAAATTTTTTTGTCTGCGTTGGGTCTTCATTGCTGCACACGGGCTTTCTCTAGTTGCGGCAAGCAGGGGCTACTCTTTGTTGCAGTGTGCAGGCTTCTCATTGCAGTGGCTTCTCTTGTTGCAGAGCACGGGCTCTAGGTGCACGGGCTTCAGTATTTGTGGCACGCAGGCTCAGTAGTTGTGGCTCACGGGCTCTAGAGCGCAGGCTCAGAAGTTGTGGCTCTCGGGCTTAGTTGCTCCGTGGCATGCGGGATCTTCCCAGGGATCGAACCCGTGTCCCCTGCATTGGCAGGCGTTGGCAGGCGGATTCTTAACCGCTGCACCACCAGGGAAGTCCCAACAAATATCTTTCTTATGTTAATTTTTTCTTTGTATTTTAAGTTTCAAAATTTATACAGATGGTAATTTTTGTTTTACTCAAAAATATGCTATTACTCTTCAATAAGTAGTCCTGGGAAAACTGGACAGCTACATGTAAAAGAATGAAATTAGAACACTCCCTAACACCATACACAAAAATAAACTCAAAATGATTAAAGACCTAAATGTAAGGCCAGATACTATAAAACTCTTAGAGGAAAACATAGGCAGAACATTCTATGACATAAATCACAGCAAGATCCTTTTTGACCCACCTCCTAGAGAAATGGAAATAAAAACAAAAATAAACAAATGGGACCTAATGAAACTTAAAAGCTTTTGCAAAGTAAAGGAAACCATAAACAAGACGAAAAGACAACCCTCAGGATGGGAGAAAATATCTGTAAATGAAGCAACTGATGAAGGCTTAATCTCCTTTAATATGAGCTGTTCAATATCAAAAAAACAAACAACCCAATCCAAAAATGGGTGGAAGACCTAAACAGACATTTCTCCAAAGAAGATATACAGATTGCCAACAAACACATGAAAGGATGCTCAACATCACTGATCACTAGAGAAATGCAAATCAAAACTACAATGAGGGGGCTTCCCTGGTGGCGCAGTGGTTGAGAGTCTGCCTGCCAATGCAGGGGACACGGGTTCGTGCCCCGGTCCAGGAAAATCCCACATGCCGTGGAGCGGCTGGGCCCGTGAGCCATGGCCGCTGAGCCTGTGCTCCGCAATGGGAGAGGCCACAACAGTGAGAAGCCCGTGTACAGAAAAAAAAAAAAAAAAAAAAAAAAAAAAAAAAAAAAAAAAAAAAACTACAATGAGGTATCACCTCATACCAGTCAGAATGGCCATCATCAAAAAATCTACAAACAATAAATGCTGGAGAGGGTGTGGAGAAAAGGAAATCCTCTTGCACTGTTGGTGGGAATGTAAATTGATGCAGCCACTATGGAGAATAGTATGGAGGTTCCTTAAACTAAAAATAGAACTACCATATGACCCAGCAATCCCAGTACTGGGCATATACCCTGAGAAAACTATAATTCAAAAAGAGCCATGTACCACAGTGTTCACTGCAGCTCTATTTACAATCGCCAGGATGTGGAAGCAACCTAAGTGCCCACTGACAGATGAATGGATAAAGAAGATGTGGCACATATATACAATGGAATATTACTCAGCCATAAAAAGGAACGATATTGAGTTATTTGTAGTGAGGTGGATGGACCTAGAGACTGTCATACAGAGTGAAGTAAGTCAGAAAGAGAAAAACAAATACCTTAGGCTAACACATATATATGGAATCTAAAAAAAAAAAAAAGGTTCTGAAGAACCTAGGGGCAGGACAGGAATAAAGACGCAGACGTAGAGAATGGACTTGAGGACACGGGGAGGGGGAAGGGTAAGCTGGGACGAAGTGAGAGAGCGGCATGGACATATATACACTACCAAATGTAAAATAGCTAGCTAGTAGGAAGCAGCTGCATAGCACAGGGAGATCAGCTTGGTGCTTTGTGACCACCTAGAGGGGTGGGATAGGGAGGGTGGGAGGGAGATGCAAGAGGGAGGAGATATGGGGATATATGTATACGCATAGCTGATTCACTTTGTTATACAGCAGAAACTAACACACCATCGTAAAGCAATTATACTCCAATAAAGATGTTTAAAAAATGCTATTAGTTAATAATAAAATTTAGGTATAAAAAATAAGCTTTTTGACTTGTGGTTGCCAAGCGGAAGGCGAGGTGAGAGAGGGATGGATTGGGAGTTTGGGATTAGCAGATGCAAACTATTATATATAGAATGGATAAACAACGAGGTCCTACTGTACAGCACAGGGAACTATATTTAATATCCTGTGATAAACCATAATAGAAAATATGAAAAAGAATGTATATATGTATAACTGAATCACTTTGCTATACAGCAGAAATTAACACAACACTCTAAATCAACTATACTTCAATAAAGTAAATTTTTAAAATTAAAAAAAAATTTTTTTTAAATAAGCTTTTTGGGGACTTCCCTGGTGGCACAATGGTTAAGAATCCGCCTGCCAATGCAGGGGACACGGGTTCGAGCCCTGGTCCGGGAAGATCCTACATGCCCTGGAACAACTAAGCCCAGGCGCCAAAACTACTGAGCCTGCGCTCTAGAGCCCGCAAGCCACAACTGCTGAAGCCCGTGCACCTAGAGCCCGTGCTCAGCAACGAGAGAAGCCACCGCAATGAGAAGCCCTCGCACTGCAAGGAAAACCCAACGCAGCCAAAAGAAAAATAGTAAGATTTTTGTACTAAACTGGGGGCCCTCAAGGGAAATATTTACTAATTATAGCAGTGACCCAAACACATTTATCTTAATGAGTACTGTACTGCAAAGAAATCTCCTTAAAAGTCAAAAATAAATTTATTCCCAAGATGATGCCAATACTCCAAACTTTTCACAACTTCTCTTCACAAAAGAAGAAATAATGTAGTTTACGAGCTACGGCAGGGAAGAATCAATATCATTACTTTACAATCTCCAAAATATATGTACATAATAATAATAAGTTAACTCTCAAAGATAACAGACGATGTTTACCTTGAAAATCTCTTCTTCCTCAGCACCAGTGTTGCCCCAAAGTGGTTCTTATATCCCATTTCTGGTCCCCTGGCTTCCATTCTTCCTCTCACCACCTACTGTAGCCATTCCCCAAGGCCACTGTTGAACCTCTTCTCTCCTTTTTCCAAGCTTCAACTACCAAGATCCTGTACCAACAGCCCCACACTTACCCAAGGACATCACCTCCAGGTAAATATCCATCCATCAAAAACTCTTTCTTATACATACACACAAACACACTCATATCCTACACTCCAATCAAAATCAGTTACACAGAAGTCCCTATAAATGCCTGATTAATTCCTGTGGCCTGCAGTAGTTCACAGGGATCCCTTAGAGCTAAAAGCAGTCAATAAATACCCATTGAAAGAAAGAAAGAATGAATGAATGAATGAATAGGATGGGCTTAATCCTCCTCCCATTTCCACATAATCACATTCTAGCTTTCTTCAGAGGCAATTTCAAAGCTTTTTCATGAAGTAATTCCACCAGTAAAAAGTACTGGTCTCTTCCTCTAAAATCTCATGGGCTCTTATCTTCTATCACATTCAACATCTTCCTCTCCATAGTATTCCTGTACTTCTTATCTCTACCACCAGATCTTACATTTTTTAAGGATAGGGTAATTGTCTAAGTAATATAATCTATATATATACACAGAAAGGCAGAGAGAGACTTCTCTAACGGTTGCCTATTCTTTTAGTTTGCCTACCAACATTTAAACTCTTTGAACGCAAAAATTCATATGTTTCTTTTTCCCCCACCTTCACTATCATATCACCCTTAGAATTAGGCACAGTATCTAACACATGAAGTGTCACCACTCACGTCAAAAACTGTGAAGGTAATTCAAAAAGACAAGTGTCCAAAGTATTTTAAAATGCCCATACAGTTTTCCAAAGCAATAAATTTTAACCTCATTTTGGGTATGTAATTTTTAGTCTGCTATTTAATAAATCAATTGTATGATATTTTCTCCAAGGAGATATTAACTCTTAAGAGCCTAAAAATACTGATCTTTTTATAAAATTAGCATGGTAATTTACACAAAGTATATGCAAAAGGTTATTTATGAACAAATGAATGAATGAGCAAATTAAAGCAAAAACTCTATTCCTAGCCAATGGATCAATGAACGTCGAACTTCAGAGTCAAAACTCCAAAAAGGAGAGAACTAAATAGAAACTTTTTAATATTTCCAATTCCAGAAACACTGGCAAGATGAACAGAACTGAATCAATCCCGAAATCTCTCAGTTAAGCAGACAAAGAGACAAAATACAACGGCACATTTGCATTATCAACATCCCGTGGGTAAAAGCTATGCACTAGGATTTAATACTTCCTGCCAAGCCCACAGTGAAGAATCCTCTGGACACTTTTTCCATAAGCAGCCACAAAGACAATTTTGAATGGTGTACAACAAAAGTAATAGAAAATATTTCGTTAATGCCATCAATTGGAAGAGAAAAAATGAAAAAATAGTGAAAACAAACAGAAACCAAATAGTCAAATGGTAACCCTAAATCGAACATCATAATTAAATGTAATTGGTCTAAACACACCAATTAAAAGATTGTTAGAATGGATTAAAAAAAAAAAAACAAGACCCAACTACATGCCATCTACAAGAAACTCACTTTAAACATAGTGGTATAGGTAAATTAAAAGTAAAAACAGTGAAGAGTAAAATGCAACTCTATTCATAATCACCAAAAAATGGAAATAACACAAATGTTCTTCAAGGGTGAATGGATTAACTATGGTACAACCATACAATGGAATATTGCTTAGCAATAAAACGAATTATTGATACACAACAACATAGGTGAATCTCTAAGGCATTATGCTGAGCAAAAGAAGTCACTGTCAAAAGGTTACATACTGTATGACTCCATTTTTATGACACTGTAGAAGAGACAAAACTATAGCAATTAAGAACAGATCATTGATTGCCAGCAGTTGAGGAAGAGGGGGGCAGCATGAGGGAACTTTTGGGGATGATGGAACCCTGATTTTGGTAGTAGTTATACAAATCTATATATGTTAAAACTCAGAACCATCCACCAAAATAGTCAATTTTACTCTATGTTAATTTTAAAAATAAAGTCAAATAAAGATTAAATGGATGATCTCTATGAAACCTTCCAGACTATGTTTTTATGAATGAGAAAAAAAAGAGAAGGGTAAAAGGAAAACAGGCAGAACGCTAAGTCCTACTGGCATAAAAGCCACTAGTCATGAGAACCTCCTGATTACTGCACAAAATATACAAAGCAAACTCAATCTTCAGAAATTCACTCCCAGAAGAGGCTAAGAAAACCAGACATTCAGATCCAAAATGTGTATATTTTTAAATGTCTATGAATGGCTCTTCTTGTCTGTTTCCATATTTTACACTTTCAAGAAGCTGCCAATTTCTCCTGGCTAAATGCCACTTACCCTGCTTGGGGTTACTCAATTTACAAGCATTCCTTTATTTATACCTTATACGCTCACTTAATGATGGGGTCTTTGGCAGTCACAATAAAGACTCTGCAAAAGCACTTGCTTTTGCAAAGTGCCAGATCAGAGCTTCTCACCCGGAAACTAAGGTCCCTGCGGCACACGGCACACCCTCGATTCGTTCCAGACCTGAGGACGCTAGGTCTTCCTCCCTAGTCGGAAAGGGTACCCCACCGCCAAAGCGCCCCAAAATTGGAGGCCGCTGCGGGCCAGGCTCTGGGGCACTTCTCTCTTCTCGGAACTGCCTGGTTGCCTGGAGGGCATTTGGCCGTTTTGAGAACTGCCCCGGTGCGGAGCGTGCCCCTTAGAGGGCTCTGACCAGTCACCTTGGGCAAGTCCCTTCCTCTCCCAGAGCAGGGAGGAAACTTTGGATAGGTTTCCTAAGGGGGCCTCCCACCGCCCTCTCCGAGTCAAACTTTCTGGGCCTCCCGCGCCAACAGGGAGACCGGCTCGCCCCTCGGAGCCCCCCACTCGCGCCGTCCCTTGCTCACCAGGAGCCCTGAGGGAACTAACGCACCAGTCCGAGCGCGAGGCCCGAAAGCAAGAGGGAGGCGAAAAATGCCAAATCCCGGTATCGGCTCCCTCCACCCCAAGCAGGCCGCTCGGCCGCATTCCGGTCCGCCATTCCCTATGGTCACCGCCCGCCTGCCCGCTTCCACCCGGTGGTAGTAGAGCACGCGCTGGGTAGGGGCGAGTGCGGGCCCGCGGTAGGCGGGTGCGCCCACCTTGAGCTGGGACTTCGAGACCTTGCCGCTGTGGTCCAGGTCGAGCGCGGTGAAAGCATGCCAGATGGCCTTGAGCAGCTCGTCCTTCAAGCCCCCCATGGTCGCGGCCCTGCTACCCCGGATGCCGCGACTGTCCTGCCAGCCACTCGGCGCGTCTGACGCCCCTTGGCCTCTGCCGCCACCGCCCGCCGCGCTGTCACCTGACAGCGGCAGACCCCGCCCCCGCCAGGCCCCGCCCATTCGACGCCCGCGGGGAACCGCGCTGTGCAGCTGGAGCTCTGGGTCCGGTGGTCTGCCTCTCCCTGCCGGTAGGAACGCCCGGCCTTCTTTCCCGGCTAGAACGGCAAGCGCCACCACGCATCCCCCTAGTGCTCCCAAGACCAGCTCGGGCCATTTTCGATGCTCGCATGCCCCCCAAACAAGAGCCCCTATCCCGAGAAAAAATATGAGAGTCCAGCGTCCCACAGTGAAAAATGGAGCCCTGCTCCTGACCCGGGGACGGGGTCACTGTCTGAGGAGGCCAGACAAGATCCCCAAAAGTCCCCGGTCAGGGGTTCAAATGCTGGCACAGTACCTAGTGGGAGAGGAGGGGGAGGGGAAGCAGGGAAGGGCCTCGAGGGAAATTGGTTCATGCATTTCGCAAACGTCTCTTGATGCCTACTGTGTAGTGGTCTCCGGGGGCAAAGAGTTGAGGTTTAAGGTGGGTTTATAAATCAGAGGGTCAGACAACCTTTTCTAACTCTCAGCTGTTGAGGGACAGTTCACAATTTAGGAAGGGTTTGATGTGGGTAATGCTGCTGTTTCGTGATGTTTCTGTGCTTGCATAATAGGAGATCTGGAAGGACCCCAGCAAATCACTCCACCCATCTTACTAATCAGAATGGTTGGACCATTCAAAAGAACCTATCTGTGCCCGGAAGAGCGTCCTCCTCATTGCAGATGTTCATTTGATATCTGTTAACAATGATCACCTGACCTCTTTGGGCTTCAAATGTTCCACGTATGAAATGAGCGTGGTTGCTCCAGATGTTCTGGAAGGGTTCTCCTAGTGCTCACATCCTAAGATAATAAATGTTGCTGGCTGACTCCAGTCTGATTAAGTCACCAGGCACAGTGCCTTGCATCTCCAATCCAAGACCAAATCTGGACAAAATGGATAGAAAAACAAATACCAAGAGTTTTCAAAGGGAAACGGTTCTCAGATGAAGTTTGGTTTTGTTTTCCTCTTTTATGTTCCTAAGTGCACATATATGAACTTTATTAAAAGGAAAAGGGCATCATAAGGAGGGGGGATTTGGAAAGAGCAGAAAAGGAAGGAGCAGCTTCAGTGAGCTTCAGGCCAAAGGGAACTTGGTGGGGCAGAGGAAAGGCTGGCCCAGTTGAAGGGAAGGGGCAAAAGCAGAGGGACTGTCAGTCTCTCACTGTGAGGGCCCTAGAGGCCCCACTTCTCCATTTGTCAGGACTTTTCTTGCTCTGCCAGAATCCAGTCTCTATCAATGATCTTCCCCAACTCCAGCTCAAGTCTGCAAGTCAACAAAAATACATGATTTAACCTCTAATCTCTTCATGCCAACTCAGCTTTCCCTAGGTAGTGACAAAAAAGAAACCCTCCTAATTCTCAAGGTTCAGATTAACCACTAGATGACACTCCTTCTCTCTCTGTACCTGGAAGCACCAAAAAGATATTTCAAAGCTTTGGGGTGGGGGGTGGGGGTCACATGACCAGTACATTCTGAACTTTCAAATTCCTACTTCTTGGACTTCCCTGGTGGAGCAGTGGTTAAGAATCTGCCTGTCAATGCAGGGGACACAGGTTCGAGCCCTGGTCTGGGAAGATTCCACATTCCGCAGAGCAACTAAGCCCGTGTGCCACAACTACAGAGCCTGCACTCTAGAGCCCGCAAGCCACAGCTACTGAGCCTACGTGCCACAACTACTGAAACCCGCGTGCCTAGAGCCTGTGCTCTGCAACAAGAGAAGCCACTGCAATGAGAAACCTGCGCACCGCATTGAAGAGTAGCCCTTGCTCGCCGCAACTAGAGAAAAGCCCGTGCACAGCAACAAAGACCCGATGCAGCCAAAAATAAATAAATAAATGTATATTAAAAAAAAAAATTCCTACTTCTTCCACAATCCCCACTCTCATAATCTGAACAAATTTTAAAGCAAAATGATGTCATGGAAGGAGCTGTGCTTTGGAACCTAACAGATTATATTAATTATCTACTGCTGTGTAACCAACTAACCCAAAATTGAGCAGCTTAAAATAATAATAAACATTATCTCATATTTTCTATGGGTCCAGAATTTAAAGGCCATATAGTTCTGGCTTGAGGTCTCCTGAGAGGTTTCAGTCAGGATATGGGACTGTAGTCATCTGAAGGGGAGCCTGGTGCTGTAGAAATTACTTGTACCATGGCTCAGCCACATGGACTTGTTCACAAAAGGCCTCAATTCCTCCCCGTATGGGTCCACCTACAGGCTACTTGAGTGTCCTTACAACATGTCAGCTGGCTTTTCCCAGAGCAGGTGGTCTAAGAAAGAGAAAGGTGGAAGCTGCAATGTCTTTTATGATCCTGCCTTAAAAGTCACTTATCATCATTTCTGCAATATTCTACTGATTACTCAGGTCAGACCTATTTAAGGTGGGAGGGGAAATACAAAAGAGCGTGAGTATCAGAAGGCAAGAACCACTGGGACCCATCTTGGAAGCTGGCTACCACACAGATGTAGGGCAGAATCCAGACTCCACCATTTGCTTACCTATGAGCAAATATGAGGCTTCATTTCTTCACATGTAGTTCTAGGGTAAATGCATCAAATTCTCCTACAGACCACCTGCATCAGCAGCATGAGAGATAGCTATGGGTTCCGTTTTGTCCTCATAGCTTCCAGTTTGTCCTTGTGGATTCTAGTTTGCCCTCACTCTCCCCCAGTTCAATCCAAGCTGTCTTCCTGACTGCTAGCCCTGATGACCCATCAGTTTCAGGCCATTTCTGGATGCAGAGGCTACAGCCTTCCACAGAATTCTTCAGCAGCTTTCCTTTGTGATCCCTGGTTGGTTTCCTTTGATCCTCCAGCCATCTCCTTCCAGACTTTTTCTCCCCCAGCTTTTCCTACAATTGTGCTGTATTCAATCCCTGTGATAAATCCTGTATTCCTTAGTGGTGCTGCTTCCCTGACCAGCCCCTAACTGATACTGAAATTTGTGAAGTTTGATACTGTTAACAAAAAGCATGTGTTACTGGCTTTGGGCAGGGGGGTGGCAGAAGCTAAAAGGATCTCAAGGGAAGGTTTGAAAGACAGTGAGGGAATTGTTGTTGAAAGTTGCTGCTTTGAGTTGAATTGTCTCTCCCCAAAATTCATATGTTTAAGTCTTAATCTCCAGTGTCTCAGATGAAGTTTTACAGAGGTAATCCAGTTAAAATGAGGTCATTAGGGTGGGCCCTAATCCAATATGACTGGTATCCTTATAAAAAGAGGAAATTTGGACACAAACACACGGGAAGAATGACATGTGAACATGAAGACAGAAATCAGCGTGATGGGTCTACAAGCCAAGGCACACCAGAGATAGCCAGCAAATCACCAGAAGCTAGGAGACAGGCATGGAAAAGATTCTTCCTCATAGCTTTTTGAAGGGACAAACCCTGCTGGTAGCTTGATCTTGTATTTCTAGCTTCCAGAACTGTGAGACAATAAATTTCTGTTGTTTAAGCCATCAGTTTGTGGCATGTTATCATGGCACCCCTAGCAAACTAATAGAGTTATAGCTGGTAAAAAGTTTGGCAACACTGTTGCCTGAGATAATGTAAAAACTAGGAAGAGTATCTAATAAAAACTAGTAAAGATACTTAATGATCTTGTGGATCTGGCTAAGGAGATTTCCAATCATAACATTGAAATTGCCAACTGGCTTCTACTATTTCTCTAAGACAAAATACAAAAAGGGAGTTGAACTAAGTTTGAATTGTTCAATTTTCAAGTAGAATCTAGAGGGACTGTAAAGGAGCCAAGATATGCTGGTTTCAAAAATAAAATTCTTCCTAATCCCCAGTCTCTCCTGGTTACCAACAAGGAGCACTAGGCCTGCCAGTGAGCTCTATCGAGCTCTCATCTTATCTTGGCCAAAGGTCTGTGTCGAAGAAAAAAATCAACTGATAGTCAATCTAAGAAAGAAATGGAAGATTTTATTCAAGCCAACCTGAGGATTATAACGCAGGAAGCAGTCTCGCAGAAAGCTCTGAGGACTGTTCTGCCTGTTAGAGGTCAAAGCACGGGTATATAAGTTTTTGAGACAAAGGGTTCTACACCAAAAGACATACTGACAGTGGACACAATCAGATCTGCACATACGAAGCGGGTCATCATGACCCCTTATAAGATTAAGAAGGAAAACATTCTCCTAGGGCTTCCCTGGTGGTGCAGTGGTTAAGAATCCGCCTGCCTATGCAGGGGACATGGGTTCCAGCTCTGGTCTGAGAAGATCTCACGTGCCGCGGAGCAACTAAGCCCGTGCGCCACAACTACTAAGCCTGCACTCTAGAGCCCGCGAACCACAACTGCTGAGCCCATGTGCCACAACTACTGAAGCCCGCGCACCTAGAGCCCGTACTCCACAATGAGAAGCCACCGCAATGAGAAGCCCGCACACCACAAGGAAGAGTAGTCCCTGCTCACCACAACTAGAGAAAGCCTGTGCACAGCAACGAAGACCCAACGCAGCCAAAAATAAATAAATAAAATAAATTAAAAAAAAAATTCTCCTCAGGAGGTCTGGGTAATGCAGATGCACAACACACACTAAAGCGGAAGGAAGAGGCCCAAACAGGCGGAGAAAATTTTTAAATAAAATATGAATTTTATCCCATCACTGAAATGCCCTGTAATCAGTGGGCACAATCTGGCAACAAGAAGCAGAAATGCTGAGCAACTGTGCCTGAAGCCGGCAGATGTGGGAGTGGTGTACGGCCCCTGGCCACTCAGGGGCTGATAGCATCTTTGTGACTGCCATTACCCCAAAGCTTTCCAGAGGAAGCTTCTGGTTCCATGGGAGGTTTCATAAACTGATACCAGGATTCAAGTTCTCAGAACCAGGACAAATTGCAGTCTCCTCAGCTGGTGAAAACAGCTCTCTCCGCCTCATGGCGTTATTGTGAGGATCAAATAAAATAACAGCTGTGAAAGCGTGGCGTAGTCACTAAAGCCCATCCAAATGGGAGGGGCAGTCGTGAAAAACAGGAAGGAGGAGAATAATGGAATTCTGATGCCAACAAGGACAAAACCCTCTGAGGCCTTAGGGTTGGGTGGTTTGCTCAAGGTGCAAAAGCAGCAAAATCTGATCTTGTAACTGTAAGAATTGTGTGACAGGGTTAACTCTGAAAGCCTCCTCCAACATCACTAGCTGGAGTTTAGGCTGAACCCCATGTTCCAATGAAAATCCTGATCTAATTATCTGTCACTGAGACCAAGGCCATATCTACTGCGCCATGGAATGCATGAAAACTCCATGTCAGCCTGACCCACTGAGAATAGGGATGAGGGTAGAGTTAGGAGAAGCTTCTCAGATGTGGAGATTGAGTCTTTTTTTTTCATTTTATTGAAGTATAGTTGATTTACAATGCTGTACCAATCTCTGATGTACAGCAAAGTGACTCAGTTATACACATATATACATTCATTTTTATATTGTTTTCCATTATGGTCTATCACAGGATATTGAATATAGTTCCCTGTGCTATGTGATAGGACCTTGTTTATCCATTCTAAATGTAATAGTTTGCATCTACCAGCCCCAAACTCCCAGTCCATCCCTCTCCCTCCCCCCTACTTCCTCCCCCTTGGCAGCCACAAGTCTGTTCTCCATGTCTGTGAGTCTATTTCTGTTTTGTAGATAGGTTCATTTGTGCCATATTTTAGATTCCACATATAAGTGATATCATATGGTATTTGTCTTTCTCTTTCTGACTTACTTCACTTAGTATGATAATCTCTAGTTGTATCCATGTTGTTGCAAATGGCATTATTTCGTTCTTTTTTATGGCTGAGTATTCCATTGTATATATGTACCACATCTTCTTTATCCATTCATCTGTTGATGGACATTTAGCTTGTTTCCTTGTTTTGGCTATTGTGAACAGTGCTGCTGTGAACAGCACTATTGTGTATGTATGTATGTATGTATGTATGTATCTTTTGAATTACAGTTTTGTCTGGGTATATTCCCAGGAGTGGGATTGCTTGATCATATGGTAATTGTATTTTTAGTTCTCTGAGGAACCTCCATAGTGTTTTCCACAGTGGCTGTACCAACTTACATTGCTACCAACAGTGTAGGAGGGTTCCCTTTTCTCCACACCCTCTCCAGCATTTGTTATTTGTAGACTTTTTAATGATGGCCATTCTGACCGGTGTGAGGTGATACCTCATTGTAGTTTTGATTTGTATTTCTCTGATAATTAATGATGTTGAGCATCTTTTCATGTGCCGACTGGCTGTCTGTATGTCTCCTTTGGAGAAATGTCTATTAAGGTCTTCTGCCCATTTTTCCGTTGGGTTGTTTGTTTTTTTGTTGTTGAGTTGAATGAGCTGTTTGTATATTTCAGAGATTAAGCCCTTGTTAGACATGGAGATTGAGTCTTGAGAATTAGTGAAAGTTCACAGATAGCTGTAGAAGAGAAGGAAGGACATTCCAGAAAGAAAGAGGTAGCTAGCTGCATGCACAGAAATACGAAGGCAAAAAAAAAAAAAAAAAAAAAAAAAAAAAAGAATGGTGCTTTGGCTATGTGACATCGTGATTTATAATAAATATACATTTGGGGCTTCCCTGGTGGCGCAGTGGTTGAGAGTCCGCCTGCCGATGCAGGGGACATGAGTTCGTGCCCCGGTCGGGGAAGATCCCACATGCCACGGAGCGGCTGGGCCCGTGAGCCATGGCCACTGAGCCTGTGCGTCCCGGAGCCTGTGCTCCGCAGCGGGAGAGGCCGCAATGGTAAGAGGCCCGCGTACTGCAAAAAAAAAAAAAAAAAAAAAAAAGAGTAGAATGATAGTTGCCAGGGGCTGGGGGGAGGCAGAAGTAGGGAAATGTTGATCAAGGGCACAAAGTTTCAGTTTTACGAGATGAATAAGTTCTGGAGATCTGATGTACAGCAATGTGAATATAGTCAACAATACTGTAGTGTATACTTGAAATTTGCTAAGAGGGTAGATCTTAAGTGTTCTTACCACCAAAAAAGAATGGTAACTGGTAACTACGTGAGGTGATGGCTGTGTTAATTAGCTTGACTGGAGGAATTATTTCACAATGTATACATATATCAAAACATCAAGTCATGGCTTCCCTGGTGGTGCAGTTGTTAAGAATCTGCCTGCCAATGCAGGAGACACGGTTTCAAGCCCTGGTCCGGGAAGATCCCACATGCCGCGAAGCAACTAAGCCCGTGCGCCACAACTACTGAGCCTGCGCTCTAGAACGCGTGAGCCACAACTACTGAAACCTCTGCACCTACAGCCCGTGCTCTACAACAAGAGAAGCCACCACAATGAGAAACCCGTGCACTGCAACAAAGAGTAGCCCCCGCTCACCGCAACTAGAAAAAGCCCACAGGCAGCAACAAAGACCCAACGCAGCCAAAAATAAAATAAATTTATAAAAAAAAAATTCAAGTCATATACCTTAAACATATACTATTTATATTTGTCAATTATACCTCAATAAAAATGGAGGGAAAATCATCAACGTCAAAAAGAAAAAAAAAAATCTTCCATTCTTCACTCTCTCCTTTTCTTCCTCAGTGCCTTCCTTCCTTTTCTTCTTTCTTTCTTCCTTCCACAAATCAGTGTTGAGCATCTTCTCTGTATCAGGTATTGTGCCAGGCACTGGGAGTCCAACAGTGAACATGCAAGTTGGCGCTTCCCCTCATGGACTTAGAGTTGGGTGGAGGTCCCGTCCTTTCTGCTGATGACTTGAGGAGGCCATGCCATGTGGGTGCTGCTGAGTTTACCACTCCTGGAGTGTTCAGGGTCCTCAGAATAGCTTCCTGCTCCTTCTCATATTTCCAATCTTTCCCCATCTCTCCCATCATCTAACCTTTGATACATTAGTAGAATCATCAGCAGATTTTACTTCCCAGGAAACAAAGGATGGAAACTTGCGAGTCAGCTTTCTCTCCTTATGATATTTGATTGATGCACCATCTTGTAACACATTATCAGACCCCCTGTTTACCTGGTTATTATGTGACCCTCAGGTTAATCCTATTTTCCTGTTCTTAGTACAATTTCTGCTTTTTACATAATTCTTTGGCTTACTTTTGTTCCCTGTATACATTCGTCCCTCATTACACTGAGGGAAATATATACTTATACTTTATACTGTTGGGGAAGTGGAAATTTCCCCTTTACCCCTCTTGAGTTCCTGTGGGACTAATAATAAAACTGACACAAAACAGATTAACAGGAGAAAAGAAACAAATTTTGATTCATGCACTTGAAGGTGCCATAGAAATGAGACTTAAGTAGTGGCCAAAGCAGGCAACTTTTATACTCTTTAGACAAAAAACCAAAACAAAACAATAAATTTGTGAAGAAGTGACAGGACAAAGAAACTTATGTGTTGGCTGCTCAGTTAGTGAAGAATCTAAACAGAGTTGGGCTTGGGGGAGTACATTAAAGAAGTAACAGGTTTGTCTATACAGGCTTCGTGGCCTGACTTCCTTACCTCTAGTAATAAGGGTCCTTTCTACCTCCAGATGCAGGGAGGGCACCTTTCACATGAGAGACTGATTTCCTGCTTTCAGGGAGACCGAGGGGAGGGTCAGAGTGTCCCTCTTATGTTGGCCGTTTCTTAAGTAACTTTAATTCAAAATAATCTATATGCCATTGAGGCACATTTTGAGGTGGCCTGCCCTGAGCCCCAGAAATACATGAAATGTATTTACCAGAAGAAACAAAGCGGTCAAAAACAGTAACACCTACTTTGAAAATTAACAAGAATTTAAATACATTTTATTATATTTAGCCTCATTTGGTGTTTTTTGTTTGTTTGTTTTTGTTTTTTGGCTGTGTTGGGTCTTTGTTGTTGAGCGCAGGCTTTCTCTAGTTGCGGCGAGCGGGGGCTACTCGTCATTGCGGTGTGCAGGCTTCTCATTGCGGTGGCTTCTCTTGTTGCAGAGCATGGGTTCTAGGTGCGAGGGCTTCAGTAGTTGTGGCATGCGGGTTCAGTAGTTGCAGCACGCAGGCTCTAGGTCGTGCAGGCTTCAGTAGTTGTGGTTCGCAGGCTCTGGGGCGCAGGCTCAATAGTTGTGGTGCACGGGCTTAGTTGCTCCGCGGTATGTGGGATCTTCCCAGACAAGGGATCGAACCTGGGTCCCCTGCATTGGCAGGCGGATTCTTAACCACTGCGCCACCAGGGAAGCCCCATTTGGTGTTATAATTACCTTTTTATATGCCTCTTTAAAACTTTTCACTTTGAATCATGGACTTTAGAAATATTATAATTAACTGTAATTATTATTCTTTTTTGATGCTCAAAAGAATCACAACACGACCGCTGAGAGCCCTGTTATATTGGCTTCAGTGTCCAATCAGCACTATTTTAAATATTTTTGGAAGCATCCTTTTCTCAGATGTTACAGGCTCCTCCTTGTCTTTCCCTGTTCCAAGACATGGAATTGGCTATGCTTTTAAAGGTCTTGGCTTTTTTTAAGGAGCATAGTAGAATCCAAAATCTGGATGTTGGGTGTGCCAATCAATTTGGTAGTGAGTCAAGTTGTTTCCAGGTGACAAACCTGACGAATATCTTTCTTTCTAAGTCCACATCAGTTTGCATTAAATCTTTCCACTTTTATCCAACTCTTATTTATTCTAATGTAAAAATATAGTTATTTAATATACCTTCTGCTTCCTTAATTTTGAACCCCACACCAAACCTACGATTATAATCTCTTCTCTTTTATAATCTTTATTTGAATCATCTATCACGATTCAGAAGTCTCTCCATTGATGCAAATTTGTTTGCATTCTTTTTCTGGTCCAAGATAAATTTAGTGCTCAGCTATAAGAAAGATTTTCTTAGCTGTTAACATCTATACCTTGTCTATTTATAAATGACCTGTGTTCTGTTTCAATTTTAATCCTTTTGGGGGAAGAATCTAGATATAAATATGAAACAAATGAACAGCTTAGTGTTGTAATCAAATAAAACTTGGTAGCAAAGCAAATCTGATACATATTTCATGAGTTGCTATTGTGAAAATAAGATAATTAAGCATGTATGGAAAAGTTTGCATAAATGATGGTAAGTATACACCTGAAGATAGTATGTCAAAGGTTAGATGGTAGGAGAGGTAGGGGAAGATTGGAAATATGAAAAGGAGCAGGAAGCTATTCTGAGGACCCTGAACAGTGCTGGAATGGTGCTCAGCAGCACCCACATGGCATGGCCTCCTCGTCATCAGCAGAAAGGACAGGACCTCCACCCAATTCTAAGTCATGAAGGGGTGGGCCTACCCGCATGTTCATTGTTGGACTCCAAGTGCCTGGCACAATACCTGATACAGAGAAGATGCTCAACACTTATTTTCGAAAGGAAGGAAGGCACGGAGGAAGAAAAGAAGGGAGTGAATGCTTAATATATAAGGCACGTTTATATTTCCAATCATTCCAAACAACAGTGTAAATACATAACAAAGGCAGTACAACCAATTATATAATACAAGCATACTTCAGAGATACTGCGGGTTCAGTTCCAGCCACAATGAAGCATATATTGCAATAAAGCGAGTCACATGAATTTTTTGGCTTCCCAGTGCATAGAAAAGTTATGTTCACACTATATTGTAGTCTATTAAGTGTGCAATAATAGCATTGTCTATAAAACCAATGTACCTACCTTCATTACAAAATATTTTATTGCTAAAAAATGCTAACCATCACCTGAACCTTCAGTGAGTCATAATTTTTATGCAATAGTAATATCAAAGATCACTGTCCACAGCTTACCATAAAAAATATAATAAGAATGAAAAAGTTTGAAATATTGGGAGAATTATTGAAATGTGACACAGAGATGTGAAGTGAGCAAATGCTGTGGGGAAAATGGTGCCGATAGACTTGTTCAACATAAGGTCGCCACAAACCTTCAATTTATAAAAAGCACAGTATCTGTGAAGTGCAATAAGCAAAGCACAATAAAATGAGGTATGCCTGTACTAACTAAGCAAAACTATAAAATACATAATTTCAGGAAATCCCCCATGAAAGGTATAGGCATGACAAATGTCACTGATGGAGCAAGTAAAGTGTAATGATTAAAAGGGACCCAGCCTCCACAGGGTGTATGATTCCATTTGTATGAAATGTCCAGAATAGGCAAATCCATAGAGACAGAAAATAGACTGATGGTTGCCTGGGGCTTAGAGGAGTGGGGAAACGGGGAGTGACTCCTAATGGGTTTCCCATTGGAATGATGAAAATGCTCTAAAATTGATTGGGTGATGGTGGCATAACTCTATGAGTATACTAAAAGCTATTGAACTGTATACTTTAAATGATGAACGGTATGGTATGTAAATTTTATCACAATAAAGCTGTTATAAAAGGGGGGAGGGCAGCCTGATGCATGCCAGCTCAAGTTTAGAAGGTGCCACCAAATCCCCTGCTCCAGCCAAGAATCAATTATAAATAACCCCAACCTACATAAATAACCTACAACCGTGGCCAGTATGAAATGGTATTATTTTAATTTGGGGTCTAGTAAAATCACTGTAACATAGAAAAGTATCAAAATAAATATTACTTCTACAAATAAGTATAGAAGTAATGAAAAAGAAATTAAATCCATGGTTTTAATATTTTGAAGTTAGACTTAAATGTGGTTATAGCCTTTGTGATAATTTTATTTTCATGATTCTGTCTGCTATTTGGTGTGTTGGGATGTTTCAGTGTTTGAGAAATCAGTCTTATTGGATTTGTGATTATAACTTGGATTGTTTAAGGGAATTTGAGTAAATGATGAGGTGATCATTATCATGGACTTCTCAGCGCTCATTCCACTCTGAGATAATTAATAAAAGCCAATGGGCAGTCCCATTCTCCTTGCCAGTGACTGGTTTAGGAACAGGCATGTGATACAACTCTGGCCAATGAGATGGGAGTTAAAGTCCATGTGGGGCTTCTGAGAGAGGTTTCCACAGTCCCAAAAAAGGGAAATAAAAGTCCCACTTTCTCTGAATTGTTGTGTCTGGATATGATAATGTCATTGCTACAGCCACACTGTTACAAGCCTGAGGCTTCTACCAGGACACAGAGAAGGGCAGAACCAAGAGAATCATAATAAAGTGGAGCTGCAGCCTGGGCACACCATGCCCACAGCCCATCCCACCTCAGATCTTCATGTCATGTGAGATAATACACTTCCTTATTGTTTAAGCCATTTTGAGTCAGGGCTTTCTTTTATTTTCACCCAAAAGAAACATTTTATAACGGGATTTAAATGTAAAACTGTAGTTTAAGAAACTTTTAAAAATGTATTAGTTTTAAAAATAAACAAATGGGACTTAATGAAACTTAAAATCTTTTGCACAGCAAAGGAAACCATAAACAAGACGAAAAGACAACCCTCAGAATAGGAGAAAATATTTTCAAATGAAGCAACAGACAAAGGATTAATCTCCAAAATTTACAAGCAACACATGCAGCTCAATATCAAAAAAACAAACAACCCAATCCAAAAATGGACAGAAGGCCTAAATAGACATTTCTCCAAAGAAGATATACAGATTGCCAACAAACACATGAAAGGATGCTCAACATTACAAATCATCAGAGAAATGCAAATAAAAACTACAATGAGGTGTCACCTCACACCAGTCAGAATGGCCATCGTCAAAAAAATCTACAAACAATAAATGCTGGAGAGAGTGTGGAGAAAAAGGAACCCTCTTGCACTGTTGGTGGGAATGTAAATTGATACAGCCACTATGGAGAACAGTATGGAGGTTCCTTAAAAAACTAAAAATAGAATTACCATATAACCCAGCAATCCCAGTACTGGGGATATACCCTGAGAAAACCATAATTCAAAAATAGTCATGTACCACAATGTTCACTGAAGCTCTATTTACAGTAGCCAGGACATGGAAGCAACCTAAGTGTCCATCGACAGATGAATGGATAAAGAAGATGTGGCACATATATACAATGGAATATTACTCAGCCATAAAAAAAAAAACAAAATTGAGTTATTTGTAGTGAGGTGGATGGACCTAGAGTCTGTCATACAGAGTGAAGCAAGTCAGAAAGAGAAAAACAAATACCTTAGTCTAACACATGAATATGGAATCTAAAAAAAAAAAAATAGTTCTGAAGAACCTAGGAGCAGGACAGGAATAAAGATGCAGACGTAGAGAATGGACTTGAGGACACGGGGAGGGGGAAGGCTAAGCTGAGACAAAGTGAGAGCGTGGCATGGACATATATGCACTACGAAATGTAAAATAGATAGCTAGTGGGAAGCAGCTGCATAGCACAGGGAGATCAGCTCGGTGCTTTTTGATCACCTAGAGGGGTGGGATAGGGAGGGTGGGAGGGAGACGCAAGAGGGAGGAGATATGGGGATATATGTATATGTATAACTGATTCACTTTGTTATACAGCAGAAACTAACACACCATTGTAAAGCAATTACACTCCAATAAAGATGTTAAAGAAAAAATAAAGTAAAATGAAACCCTCCCCCCCCAAAATTTATTAGTTTTGTTTGTTTATTAGGCATATAAATTGGATAAATTGAGCATCAGTTATACCGGAAGTTGTAGAGAATGTTCCTCTGCCCAGACAGAAGCCCCCTGGACTTTGAACAACCTAGAAACAGTGTGGTGAGGCAAATTTCAAATAGGGGTTCATGCCATTGATCCTCACATGAGAACCTACTGGTAACATGACACGTGTCTTCAACTGTGGCATTTATTATAAACTCAGGGAAGACATAGCTGCAAGAATCACAAACACTGACTTATGCTGGGATCACAACTGATTTCTGCTGATATCTGTAGAAATTACAAACACTGGTTTCTGGTGTAGGAAGAGAGGTTAGAGTGTCCAAAGGAACAGATCACTAGCAGCTGTGCTATCAGTGACCAAAGGGGACTTCACAGGCCAGGAGCCCCCAGTTTAAATGCCTTCAAGGCCCAGGCAGGATCTATACATGAAGGAAAATGAGTGGGAATGAAGCAGTAGGAAACGGTGCCTCTGTCTACAGGGAGCATCTCCGCTCAGGCCCCGGTGATGCTACTGTGAGGAAATGCAGCTTCAGTGTTGCCAGATCTTCCCTTTTTCAAGAGAAGCCAAAAAACTGGATCATGTGAATCTTGTGGAGTTTTAGATTAGGGCAACCAATTCAACTAAAAGAACAAAAACAAAACACTGCGGGGCCAAACAGCACACATCTACGGGCTGTCTGTGGTCCACAGGTGGCCAGTTTGCAGCTCAGCCCACAACTTTAGAGTACATCCATAGGGTAGACATATGTGGAAGTCTGCAAACATTTTCTTCCCACAGGAGCTTCTCAGACACTGAGATCTGGGGCTACATAGCTGAAAAGACGTGATTCATAGTAATAGCCCAGTAAGAAGGATTAGCTGCAAAATGCACACGCATAGTTAAACAAAATAATCTGCTGCATGGGGCTGGTTGGTGTCTTCTGCTTAAATCTCAAAGACAAAGACAATTTTTATTTCAATCCTTGTCAGAGCCAAGTTGCTATTTGTGATTAGCTACCAGCATGATCAGTCCTACTAAATTGCTTTGCTGTCTTCCCAGGCTTTATAAATTAGGATTAGTCATTCATCTGTAACCAAAAAATTAAAAGAGAGGGAGAGAGACTGAGACCACTGGTCCAAACGAGACATGAGTCCCAAGAGAGTCTTGTCACACCTCTCTGGAGCTTCCCAGCAAAGCCCAGCACAAGTTTCTGGTCTGCAGCGGTCACACAACAAATATTCCCTGGTTTCTCGAAGGTAAGAGTAAACCCAAGGCCTGTGAATGCCTCTGACTCACAGAAAGATCTGCTCATTTTCATGGGTCTGTTTGTGTGTCATTTTTAAAAAATTGTGATATGACACATGGTAGCAGGAGGAACTTAGGCTAGATATTAAGAACAATTTCCTGACTAACCGACTGTGAAATATTACAGCACATTACAAATGAGGAAGTGGAGGCTCCATCTATGCAGGAGTTTTCCGCTAGGGTAAACGCCTGATTCTGTTGGTCAGATGCTATCACTGGTGAGGTGGGAAGGGGGCATTTGTACAATGTGTCCTCGCCAGCCTGCTCTTCACCCTTAACAAGAGCTGCCATTTACAAAGGGTCAACCTGCTCACTGTCCTAGGTCCTTTATCTTATCAAATCCTCATAGAAACCCAGTAAGAAAGATTATCCCCATTTTACAGATAAGGACACTGAAACCTCAGAGAAATGAAATAACTTGCTCAAGTTCATCCTGTTAATAAATGGCAGAACTAGGATTAGAACTCACCTCTGTGTAGCTTCCAAGTCCAGGCCCTTTCTCTAAGGCTGTGCTGCTGCAGGTGCCTGGGCAGAACACCTGTGACTACCTGTGAGGAAGAGAGACCAAACAGCAGGTTCAGGCAAGGAGAGTGAAAAAGTTGTGAGAACACTGCTGAGGCCCGAAGAGGAAGCCAGTGTCAGGAAGAGAGATGAAATGCCAACTGGGGAAGTGACAGAGACACGGAGGGGAGGTAAGGTCAAGGGATATCCTTCCAGAAATGAATCTGCACTGACTTGGACAGTCCAGGAAATGAAGATAGAGAATAGGGAGTTCCTTTTAAGCAACACCCAGCCTGTGTTCTCAAGCCCACCAAGCAGCAGGCTGGGTGCTGCTGACCCGCCCAGATCAGATTTTCCTTTGGCGACTCCTGACCTGCTAACAGTGCCCTTGGACAATTCTCATTCCCACTCCCCCGCCCATCAGCAATTTTCTTTGATATACAGGAGCTAAAACAGTTTCCAACAATGACTCTGCAGCTCAGTCAAGTGCTTATGTCCACGTTCACAATACCTATAATCATGTAATTTTCCTTCTCTAAAAAACTGTCCCGGGCTTCCCTGGTGGCGCAGTGGTTGAGAGTCTGCCTGCCGATGCAGGGGACACGGGTTCGTGTCGCGGTCCAGGAGGATCCCACATGCCGCGGAGCGGCTGGGCCCAGTGAGCCATGGCCGCTGAGCCTGCGCGTCCGGACCCTGTGCTCGGCAACGGGAGAGGCCACAACAATGAGAGGCCCGCGTACCGCAAAAAAAAAAAAAACTGTCCCCGTTGTTTCTGCCCTGTTAGGGCCCAGGTTTCTGGATTAGGATTATTGCTACCACAAAAGAGAGGGCAGGTTGAAAATTAGTGGGTCCCTACAGCCTCCATATATTTATATGTTAAACCATATCGCCTTTCCTACTTAACACTTGTGGCTGAAGAGTTAGTGTTTTTATTGCAAAATCAGCCAAAAAAGCAGGTCCAGGCCAACTTTGGAGCAGCAGTCGGCTGTAGACTATTTCAAGAGGTGATTTGGGTCCTTCATCTTCTCTCTTAAGAGTTCGTTTCCTAAACTCCAGTATGGCCCCAGTAGCTCCAGTCTCTGTGTTCAGACAGGAAATCTAAGGAAATGAATACAACTGCAGAGACACAGAACAGATTCACTGGGCTGGTCTTCCAACTGCTCAACTAGAACTGATATCCAGTTCCCTTAATTAAACTCAAAACTTCCTGGACGCTCAGGCCTCAAGAAGCAGGAGGGAACCCCAAACCTGTCCTGCTGGTCTGTGCCTTTGGGAAATTCTTTCATTCAGTCTGTACTTTCCTGAAGCTCACCCTGCTAACAGTGAGGGCAGGAACAGAAAAATAAACCAGAAATCAAATAAGTCAACAAATAAACCAGAAGGACTTTTCTTTTCTCTGAATAGCCTTTGGTTGGCCATGTCAACAAATCAATGCAAGGACACACCTTCCTGAAATTATTTCTCACCCTAACCCCAACCCACTATGAAAAAAGCTAGAGCTGACTTACCTATGACTGCAATGAAAGTGTAAAGTTCTCCCAGGCCTTCAAGAGTTTGGCCTAGGGATTAGCACAATTCTGGGGAACGCTTTGGATTTTAGGCTCATTCAGTTACTCCGTAATCAATTTTTGAGTACTTCCTATTTTCCGGGTGCTGAGTTAGAAGTGGTGAAATGGCCCAGAGATGACTAGGACACAAATCCTGCTCCCTAAATGCTCAGGGTGCAGTAGGGGAGATACAGCATGAACTTGATGCTTCCTTGATGCTGTAATCAAAGGAAGAGAGTGCTTCATGCCACAAGAGAGAGATAACCAAAGAATAATCATCATTTATATTTGAATGGGACTTTCTGAGGTCAGTTTCCTTATATTATCTCATTTGATCCTCGACATACTTGTGATGGACATCTGCCGTTATTCTCATTCAGCATCCTTTCCCCCTCTGGTAAGTGTACCCTAACTTCTCAGTGAAGAATCTCCACCCACCCACTCTGATCCTGTGTGCTGCTGCCAGGGCTGCACCGAGGGTCTGAGGCAGAACAAGTCTCCTGGGCCGCAGCCAACACAAGCGTCAAGTTCTCCTGGCCATAGTGACCACCTCAGGGATGGGAACATGACCCACCGAGAGCAATGAAAATACAGTTGGTACTTCTTTTTTTTTTTTGAGCCACACTGCACAAATTGCAGGATCTTAATTCCCTCGACCAGGGATCCAACTCGGGCCCTCAGCAGTGAAAGTGAAAGCGCGGAGTCCTAACCACTGGGCAGCCAGGGAATTCCCCAGTTGGGACTTCTGAGAAAGAGATTCTCAAGTTTGTCTGCTGGACTTGAAGCATGAAGACTGTGGGTTCTGGAAATGCTTGCCACTCTTTGAACCTGAGCCTGAAGGTGACAGAGCGAAAGGCAGAACTGAAAGAAGGAAAGATACAGAGGCTTGATTATATCATTTGAGATTTGACTTCACCCATGCCTGAAGCCATCTCTGCCCCTAGACTTTTCACCTATATAAATCAATAAATGCTGTTTCATCAGAAGCCAGTTTGGGTTGGGTTTTGTTGTCACTCAAAATCAAAAGAGCCACAAGAAACTTTAACTCCATGTGGTAGACATTTCTATCTCTATTTTATATAAGAAAAATTGAGGCTCAGAGAGGTAATAAGAGATAGCTAAGGAGTAGCAGAACCAGGTCCTGATATCAATTCACAGATTCAGTCATTTATACCATAGCTGCCTCCCTCAGTGACAGAAATCCAGAGGAAACGCAGATAAGATTAGCCAGCCTTTGCAGGAGCACCAGTTGAACTGGACTTTGAAAGACAGGTTGGATTTGGCCTGAAGTGATGGCAAAAGTATTCTGGGTAAAGGGTAATATGCAAGGTCATGGATGTGAGAAATCTCAGGGGCATATGGAGAATAACAGGTACTTGGGTGTGTCAAACGCATTGGGTGTGGGCTTCCCTGGTGTCGCAGTGGTTAAGAATCCGCCTGCCAATGCAGGGGACACAGGTTCAAGCCCTGGTCCAGGAAGATCCCACATGGCACGGAGCAACTAAGCCCGTGCGCCACAACTACAGAGCCTGCGCTCTAGAGCCCGCGAGCCACAACTACTGAGCCTGCGTGCCACAACTACTGAAGCTCACGTGCCTAAAGCCCATGCTCCACAACAAGAGAAGCCACTGCAATGAGAAGCCCGCGCACCGCAAGGAAGAGTAGCCCCCGCTCGCCGCAACTAGAGAAAGCCTGCACGCAGCAACGAACACCCAACGTAGCCAAAAATAATAAATAAAGGAAATAAATAAATTTATATTAAAAAAAGCATTGGGTGTATAAGAGAGCATAACAGGAAATAGAGTTAGGAACATATATAGGATCAGAATGTTTGGGGAACTTGAACTTTATGCTGAAGGTCAGAAATTCCCAAACCCCACTGTATTAAACACTGGTTTCAATTGACCGAAACTCAATTTTTGCCAGCTTAGTTGTACTAGATCTTGTAGATGAGGTTTACTGACACAGGAAAGAAGACTCAAAAGAACCCAGTGAGGAGAAAGAGTCAAATTTTTGGCTCTGAGTTCCAAAACGGTGTCTTGAAACCAAGACAAGCTGATGGAACTGAAGCAGGACTCACTGCTCACACAAAGAAAATGCTGGATAATTTTTTCTTAAGATGTATCCGAGACTGAAAACCACAAAGGGAAATTCCCAGGTGCCAGAAATCAAAAGGGAACCCAAAGCTAGCATGGTAAGCAGGATGCGAAGCTGAGACGGGATAGGTCCTAGGCATTAGGGATGGGATTTTAATGTTGCTGTGGCAGCAGAAGATGAGGTCTTGAGCCGTGGCAAGGCCTGGAATTAGAATAAAAGTCCTATCTACTCCCCACAGAAGGATAGAAAAACTCTGCTTACCAGCCTGGGGAAGGAGCAATAAAGTCTGCCATTGGCCTGGGCGACAGGCGGAAAAGGAATCATCGATGATAAATTAGAACCCCAAGCCTGTTCTGCACCAATGTGGGACCCGAATTCACATTATCCATCAGGTGCAGGTCACAAAATATTGAGCAAAATACAAATAAATGCCTACCTAGACATCATGGTAAAACTGGAGACCATCAAATATAAGAAACGAAAATCTTAAAAGCAACCTATGGAAAAAGACAGACTACCTACAAAAGATGAACAGGCTTTAGCAGAACATCGTGAGCAAAAATAAATGGCAGAAGACAAAGGAATGTCTTAAAATAGCTGATCTACTGAGCTGCAAAGGACAAAGAGAATGAGAATCATGAGCCTGTTGGGTAGCCAGGCAGATAGTGATGTTCTAAGAACAGAGAAGTTATGACAAAAGATGCCAAATAGTCAAGTACAATTAGGATAGAGAAACATGCATTGGATTTGGCAACTTGAACAGCATCAGTGGCTTTGATTTAGTGGTTTCAGTAGAGGGGTGGGGGACAGAAAGCAGGTGTGAGGAGATTGAAGTCAACACAAGGAAGTGAGTTTTTACCTCCCCAAAACCCCTTTATTTCAAACACATAGCAAGCCATGACATTTAAAATTATAAAAATGATTTTAAAAAAAGATATAGCTGGGACTTCCCTGGTGGCACAGTGGTTACGAATCCGCCTGCCAATGCAGGGGACAAGGGTTCGAGCCCTAGTCTGGGAAGATCCCACATGCTGCAGAACAACTAAGCCCGGGAGCCACAACTACTGAGCCTGCACTCTAGAGCCCGCGAACCACAACTACTGAGCCCGCATGCCACAACTGAAGCCCACGTGCCTAGAGCTTGTGCTCTGCAACAAGAGAAGCCACTGAATGAGAAACCTGCGCACCGCAACGAAGAGTAGCCCCCGCTTGACGTAACTAGAAGACCTAACACAGCCAAAAATAAATAAATAAATAAAAAGATATAGCTGGACCCTCACATATCTCCATGAGCCAGAAATGAAATAGAAACACAGTAAGGTCAGTGGGGCCCATGTCTCAGGCTCGTGGGCTCCAAGTCTGGAAGCTGGACTTTGGCAGCTGGGTGGGCGTTCAGCTTCTGTGGGGGTAAAGTGCTCCCCTCAATGTGAGGGACTGAAACACATGGCTTGACAGCAGAGGCTGATGTGGGTTCCACTGCTTGGGAAAAGAAGTTGAAGAAAACAGCTGTCAATCTAGGAACTCTGGCTTTATTAGAGCCTGGGGAGGTGAGGACACCTTGCTACCAGGGATTGTCAAGTTGTCTACTGGCCCTTGACTAGATATGCCATATCCCTAATATCTGGGGCTGGAGGATCATAATCCAAAGCCCTGGCTCTAGGTTGAGCTCCAGAGGGCCAGATGGTGGCATCCTGAGAAGGGATGAGAGGAAAGTCAGAAAGAGAGAGAAAGCAAACAAAAACAAATCTTTTCTCATTGGAACCATAATTCCAAAACATATGAAAGAAGCTACTTGGTGAGAAAGATGGCCTTTGAAATTAACCATCAGATCAGAAATTTTCTCAAATTTCCACTGGAAATTTGTAAAAGAGTATAGAAAGACTTTAAAATAGGATGTTGAAAATGTTCAGAGATGAATGCACACCTTCCATTTCAACAGGAAATTATGAAGCAAAAATAGACTGAAATGAAACAATATGAACGATAACCAATTAGAAATCCTTGAAATGAAAAATACCCTAATTGAAATCTAAAAGGCCGTAACAGGGGAATTCCCTGGAGGTCCAGTGGTTAGGACTCCACGCTTTCACTGAGGAGGGCCGGGTTCAATCCCTGGTCAAGGAACTAAGATCCCGCAAGCCACACAGGGTAGCCAAAAATAAAAAAAAAGGCCATAACGGGAGAAACTCTAGATTGAACACACTCGGAGAGTGAATTAGAGAATTGGAAGAGAGAACTCAGGAACTCACTCACAATATAACATGAAATAAACAGAAAGAAACAGTAGTTAAAATATGGAGAACAGATTAAAAGGTTTAAATATTTATATAATAGGAGTTCCAGAGAATTGAAAGAAATGGCAGAGAAAGAAATATTTGAAAAGTACTGAGTATGTTTTTCCCAGAATTGAAGGAAAAGCCTTAGGAATGAAAGAAATTTATACTCTGCCAAATTATTATTCAGGAGTGTTAGGGGAGGTGAATCTCAGCATATAAAAATTAAGAAATTCTTACCACTCACAGGCCCTTCCTAATGAACAACTGAGTTTTGATTCTAACATGTACATTTGTTCACATTTTAACATCTCTGAAATCATGACGCATATTACAATCAATTGGCAACTTTTAGTTTTAGTTTTGTTTCCCCTTTTTAAAAATAAGTCTAGGGCTTCCCTGGTGGTGCAGTGGCTAAGAATCCACCTACCAATGCAGGGGACACGGGTTCGAGCCCAGGCCCAGCAAGATCCTATATGCCATGGAGCAACTAAGCCCGTGCGCCACAACTACTGAGCCTGCTCTCTAGATCCCGCAAGCCACAACTACTGAGCCCACGTGCTGCAACTACTGAAGCCCGCGTGCCTAGAGCCCGTGCTCTGCAACAAAGAGAAGCCATTGCAATGAGAAGCCCGCGCACCACAACGAAGAGTAGCCCCCGCTCACCACAACTAGAGAAAGGCCGCGTGCAGCAACGAAGACCCAGTGCAGCCAAAAATAAATTTAACTAATTAAAAAAATTTTTTTTAAGTCTAGATTTTTGTTTGCTTAGTTTTTTATGTCCTTATCCTAATGTATCTTCAAATGTTCCATCAGCTGTGTATATCTCCTCTCAAGTATACTTCTTCCCTTTAGGCACGCTATCTATCCCATCTCCTTGAAATCTCCTCTGGAGCCTTCTGACTTGTTCCAGTGGAAGCTGGTTGTCCTCTAAGCTAGCAGTATCATCGTCATCTTGGATTCTCCAGTCACCATCATTTTGGGGATTTCCTTCACTCTCTCTCATGATGAAGACCTGGCCCTCTAGTTCCCATTCTTTCTCCCTTTTGGTTTAACCCCTTGCTTTACTGGAGCAAATTCTCCTGTTGTGTCCCAAAAGTGCATAGGAAGTAACATTTTTTGAGATTTTGCATGTCTGAAAATACTTGATAGTTTGGTAGGGTTTGAATTCTAAGTTGAAAATTATTTTTTATCAGTATTTTGAAGGCATTTTTCCATTGCCTCCTAGCTTTCCATAAGAAAGGTGAGAATTCAGATGCCTTCTGATCTTTGAGGCTTTGTAGAAAACAGTTCTTTCTCTCTGAAAGGTTTTAGGAACACCTCCTGTCCACACTGTTCTGAAATTTTTCCATGGAGTATGGATTTTTAATCACCCTGCTAGACTTTTAATGGACCCTTTCATACTTTATGATGGGATCTTCATTCCAGCTCCAAGTCTTACCAAGTCCAAAGCCTCATCTCCTGTTGCTGTAACAACATTAAATCCCATCCTTAGTGACTGAGACCTACCTTGTCCCAGCTTCTAATTCTGCTCATCATACTAGCTTTGGGCTCCTTTTTGGTTTCTGCCTCCTGGAAATTTCCCTTTCTTGCTTTTAATCTGCCTTGGTGATATCATCCTGTCTCATGGTCTTAAAATACCATCTATACACTGACAACTTGAAAATTATATATCTACAACAGGCCTCTCCAAACCTGCATATTCAATTGTTCCTTCATATCTCACTTGAGTATCCACAATAGAAATCTCAAACTTAAAATTCCAAGCTGGAACTCCTGACAGCCCCCTAACCCTGCCCCTCCCCCAGTCTTTTTCTTCTCAGTAAATGGCATTCTTCCAGATGCTCAACCTGAAAACCTCAGAGTTACCCTGGACTCTCTGTTTCACACCTGCATACAATGCCATCAGCAAATCCTCTCAACTCTACCTTCAAAACATATCCAGAAACCAGTGAATTCTTACCATCTCCATTGCTAACACCTTGGTCCATACCACCATCACGTCTTGCCTCAATTATTAAAATAGCTTTCAGTGGTGCTGGACTATCACTTTGGTGCCCCCAGTGAACTACAGCTCCTGTATTCATGTCCTTGAATGGTTCCTCCCCTCAAAACCAAGGTGGCCCTGTACCCGCTTTAAATAAGAGAATGTGGGGCTTCCCTGGTGGCGCAGTGGTTGGGAGTCCGCCTGCCAATGCAGGGGACACGGGTTCGTGCCCCGGTTCCGGGAAGATCCCACGTGCCGCGGAGCGGCTGGGCGCGTAAGCCATGGCCGCTGAGCCTGCGCGTCCGGAGCCTGTGCTCCGCAATGGGAGCGGCCACAACAGTGAGAGGCCCGCGTACCGCAAAAAAAAAGAGAGAATGTGGCAGAACTGATGCTTGCCAGTGCTGAGCCTAAGTCTTTAGAAGGCGTGCCAGCTTTTAATTTTACACTTCTGGAAGCCCTGCACTGTCATGTAAGAAGTCTGGCTATGGGACTTCCCTGGCGGTCCAGTGGTTAAGACTCCACGCTTCTACTGCTGGGGGCGCGGGTTCGATCCCTGGTCGGGGAACTAAGATCCCGCAAGCCACACGGCATGGCCAAGGGGGCGAAAAAAAAAGAAGTCTGGCTACCCTGTTAGAGAGGCCACTTGAAGAGGGAGAAGCTATAAGACCATCTGGAGGTGAACCAAGGAATCCAGCCAACAGCAAGAACTAAACTGTCAGAACTGTGACCCCGGTGTTGCTGCTGCAGCCAGACCCCGACTGTGTGTGAACACATGTGAGCGAAGGAGCCATATGGGACATTCCAGACCCCCTGAAATTGCTAGCCCTGCTGTGCTTTGTCCGAATTCCTGACCCACAGCACCATGAGTAACAATAAAAGTTTGTTGTTTCAGCCTCTAAGTTATGGGGTGGTTTATTTTGCCCCACATATAACATAAACTCTAGTGTCCCTGCTTCCTCCTTCGCACAACTCCCCTCCCCGCCCCTTCAGTCTGTTCTCCGCACAACAGTGGGAGAGATCCTTTAAAATCTAAACGAGGTCCTGTCACTCCTCTGCTCAGAATCCTCCAGTGCCTCTCATCTCACTCAGGGTAAAAGCAAAATCTTTACAACGGTCTACAGGGTCTCAGAGGGTGGCACGCTAAGGCCAGAGGGCCAGACCCTTGTACTGCCCAGGAAAGAAGACTATTACACTTTTTAAAAGTTGTTTAAAAATTTTAAAGGCAGAATATGTGACAGACCATGTGTGGCCCGCAAAGCTTAAAATATTTACTATCTGGCACTTTACAGAGAAGTTTACCAAACTCTGCCCTTCTCAGTCTGGCTCCTCTATGACTCTTGGTCATTCCCTTTGCTCCCCTAGCTCCAGGCCAACTCCTCCTGTCATTCCTTGCAGTTTCTTGCAGTTACACTAACCAGCCAGGCATGCTCATGCCCTGAGGCCTTTGCTCCTACACTTTCTTCCCCCAGGTATTTGCCCAGCTAACTCCTCTAGCTTCCTCAGGTCTTTATTCAAGTCACCTTCTCAGTGGGGCCTTAGCTGACCACGTTATTTAAAATTACAGTCCCCCTGCATACACTCCCTAACTCTCTCTGCTTTATTTTTCCTTATACCACATAACACAAACATGTACTTTTAAGTTTTTGTTATCATTGTTTATTTTCTATATTCTCCAATACAATGTAAACTCCATATGGACAGAAACCTTTGCTTTTTCACTGGTGCATTCTCAGGGCCATTGTAGATGCTCAGTATATATTTCTTGAATGCCCTATGAATCATGAAAACCACCACTTTCTTCTGTTTTCTGCGTAGCACTTGTCACTCGCTCTAAATACCATATTTTGGGGTTTGTCCACCACCTCATGATAGTGGGGACCACAGAACAATGCTCAACAGATACAAAGTATTCAATGTAATATTTAGTCAATAAACAAATACACCTCCCATGCATCTTTTAAAAGAGGGAATGGGAAGTGAGGAGGTAGAAACACAGTAAGTCCACAACCTTCTCAAGAATTTTTGCTGTGAATGGGAGTGGAGAAATGGGATGGTGGCTGGGAGAGTAAATAGAATCAAGGGAGGGTTAAACATGGGGATACAAGGCATAACCAGATTGACACAATCAGTAGCATAGGAGAAAGGAGGGGATTAAAGAAGCAGAGTTCTTGGAGAGGTGAGAGCAGTTGGATGCAGAGCATAGAAGCAGAGGTTGGCTGGTGATGGGAGGGAAGAAGGAGCAGCCTCCAGCCGAGTTAGAGCCTCGTACGTAGGTGGGAAGATGAGGGAGTTCCCATCTCCTGGCTTCGACTTCCTGAATGAAGTGTGGGAGGTGAGGTTATCTGCTGAAACTAAGGGTGAGCAGGGTATTGGAGGTTTGAGAAGAGAGAAAAGTTAGAAACCTTACTAGGGAAATGTGACAGGACAGCTAGGCAGTTGTTGAGGGCCCATTTGGAGTCTGTAATCACAAATTTAAATAAAAGCAGTCAGCCCAGTTGGTGATTTCTCTTGAGCAACATCCAGCTACTTGGTTGCACGTGCAGAAAAGACGGAGTTGGGTTGAATCAGGGTGATTGTAGCAAAGCAGTGGTTCTCATTGTGTGGTCTCCAGACCAGCAGCATCAGAATCACTGAAAACTGGTAAGAAATGTAAAGTCTCAGGCCTCATTCCATATGTCCTGAATCAGAAACTCAGCAGGTAGGGCCCAGCAATCTGTGTTTTAACAAGCCCTTCATGTGAGGCTTATGCTACGCCCAGTCAAGTTTGAGCAGCACTGCAATAAAGGGAAAGAACAAGAGACCTTAGGGTGCTTATAAGGAAATAATTATAATGACAGACTAGAGAGTCTAAACTGGAAAGGAAAGGAAATAAAGGCCTGAGGGACTGACCAATAGTGATAAAGTGGTGGGGACCAATGGCTTAGAATATAATGTGAGTTGGGACTTCCCTGGTGGCACAGTGGTTAAAAATCCACCTGCCAATGCAGAGGACACGGGTTTGATCCCTGGTCTGGGAAGATCCCACATGCTGCGGAGCAACTAAGCCCGCACGCCACAACTACTGAGCCTGTGCTCTAGAGCCCGTGAGCCACAACTACTGAGCCCACGTACCACAACTACTGAAGCCCATGCACCTAGAGCCTGTGCTCCACAACAAGAGAAGCCACCGCAATAAGCCCGCGCACCACAACGGAGAGTAGCCCCCACTCGCCGCAACTAGAGAAAGCCCACACAGCAACGAAGACCCAACACAGGCAAAAATAAATAAATGAAATAAATTTTAAAAAAGAATATAATGTATATAATTGTAGTACAACATATTCATTTTCTATTAATATTACTGCCAAATTACTATGAACTAAGTTGCTTGAAACAATACCCACTGATTACCTCATAGTTCTGTAGGTCAGAAGTACAGGTACAACATGGCTCAACTGGGTTCTCTGCTCAGAGTCTCATAAAAGCTGAAATCAAAGTGTTGGTTGGACTGTATTCCTCTCAGGAGATTCTAAGGAGAAATCTCCTGAGATAATACAGGTTGCTAACTAACTTTAGTTCCTTGAGGTAGGAGGTGTGGATGGCGAACTTGGAAAACCTTGAACTCACCTCCTCCCACAAGCACACAACCATTTACTGAGCAACTATCTATGAGAACGATCTGAAGATCAGCAGAAAAGATTTTCCACCACTAAAGATATAAAGAAGGAACTACAATGAGATGGGTAGGAGAAATGGAGACACAGTATAGTCAAGACCCACACCCCCAGGGAGGTGACCTACGAACGGGAGGATCATCACAATTGCAGAGGTTCTCCCTAAGGAGTGAAAGGGCCGAGCCACACATCAGGCTCCCAGCTCAGGGGTCCTGCACCAGGAAGATGAGCCCCCAGAACATCTGGCCTTGAAGGCCAGCAGGGCTTGTGTACAGAGAGCCAGAGGACTGTAGGAAAGAGAGACTCTGCTCTCAAAAGGCACATGCAAAATGTCACATGCTTCAAGTCCCAGAGCAGAGGCAGTAATTTTAAAGGATCTTGGGTCAGATCCACTTGCTGACCTTGGAGAGCCTCCTGGAGAGGCAGGAGGCAACTGGGACTCCCTGGGGCACAGATGCTGGCCACAACCAATTTTGGGAGCTTTTTCTACCATGAGAACACTGGTTCTGGCAAGTGACTTTTTGGAGTACTGCCTCTAGCTTATTAGCCTGTGAACTTACCCACTCACCAGCACCAGTCCTGGGACCCCTGGGCCACACAGCCTGCCCCACCAGGTCCTGGCTCCCCAATCAGCAGGCTGGCACCAGCCCCACAGGTGGATTCTTAACCACTGCACCACAAGGGAAGTCCCAAAAAAAGAATTTTAAAAAATGATGATAGGGCTTCCCTGGTGGCGCAGTGGTTAAGAATCTGCCTGCCAATGCAGGGGACACGGGTTCAAGCCCTGGTCCGTGAAGATTCCACATGCCGCAGAGCAACTGGGACTGCGTGCCACAACTACTGAGCCTGCATGCCACAACTACTGAAGCTCGCATGCCTAGAGCCCGTGCTCCTCAACAAGAGAAGCCACTGCAATAAGAAGCCCGTGCACCACAACGAAGAGTAGCCCCCACTCGCCACAACTACAGAAAGGCTGCGCACAGCAGAGGACCCAACGCAGCCAAAAATAAATAAATAAATAATTTTTTTAAAAAATGAAGATAGTTTAAGAGACCTCTGAGGGGACTTCCCTGGTGGTCCAGTGGTTAAGACTTTGCCTTCAATGCAGCAGGTGCGGGTTCAATCCCTGGTCAGGGAGCTAAGATCCCACATGACTTGGGGCCAAAAAACCAAAACATAAAACAGAAGCAATATTGTAACCAATTAAATAAAGACTTTAAAAAATGGTCCACATCAAAAAATCTTAAAAAAAAAAAAAAAAGACCTCTGAGACAACATCAAGTGTACCAACATTTGCATTTAGGGGTCCCAAAAGGAGAAGAAAGAGAGACAGAGGGCAGAGAACTTATTTGAAGAAACAATAGCTGAAAATTTTCCTAACCTAGGGAAGAAAACAGGTCCAGGAAGCACAGAGAGTCCCAAACAAGATGAACCCAAACAGGTTCACACCAAGACACATTATAATTAAAATGGCAAAAATTAAAGATGAAGAATCTTAAAAGCAGCAAGAGAAAAGCAACTAGTTAAATACAGAGGAACTCCCACAAAGCTATCAGCTGACTTTTCAGTAGAAACTTTGCAGGTCAGAAGGGAGCTACCTGACTTATTCAAAGTGATGAAGGATAAAAACTACGGCGAAGAATACACTACCTGGCAAGGCTATCATTCAGATTTTCATGAGAGATAAAGAATTTTACAGAAAAGCAAAAGCTAAAAGAGTTAAACAGCACTAAACTGGCTTTACAAGAAATATAAAAGGGACTTCTCTAAGCAGAAAAGAATAGATCACAATCAGAATTATGAAAATTACAAAAGGAAAAATCTCATTGGTAATGGTAATTATACAGTAAAGGTAGTAGATCAACCATTTACAAGGCTAGTAGGAAGGTTAAAAGACAAAAGTAGTAAAATCACCTATATCCACAATAAGTAATTAAAGGATACAAAAAACAAAATGATGTAAAATATGATGTCAAAAACATTAAACATGGGGGGTGTAAAAATGTAGGGTTGTTAGAATGTGTTCAAACTTAGATTAACAACTTAAAATAATCACCTATACTTATAGGTTGTTATATATGAACCTCATGGTAACCACAAACCAAAAACCTATAATAGATACACACACAAAAAAGGAGACCGGAATCCAAACATAACACTAAAGATAGTCATCAAATCAGAAGGGAAGAAAGCAAAGCAAGAAGAAAGGAAAAAAAAAAGAACTACAAAAACAATCAGAAAACAATTAACAAAATGTCAATAAGTACATACCTATCAATAATTACTTTAAATGTAAATAGACTATATGCTCCAATCAAAAGATATAGAGTGGCTAATTGGATAAAAACACAAGACCCATAAACATACTGCCTACAAGAAACTCACTTTGGATCTAAAGACACAGACAGGGCTGCCCTGGTGGCGCAGTGGTTGAGAGTCCGCCTGCCGATGCAGGGGACATGGGTTCGTGCCCCAGACCGGGAAGATCCCACATGCCGTGGAGCGGCTGGGCCCGGGAGCCATGGCCGCTGAGCCTGTGCATCCGGAGCCTGTGCTCCGCAACGGGAGAGGCCACATCAGTGAGAGGCCCGCGTACCGCAAAAAAAAAGACACAGAAAGTGAGATGATTGCTTAAAGGTATTCCATGAAAATGCAAACAAAAAAACAAACAAAAGCTAGGGTTGGGGCTTCCCTGCCTGGTGGTGCAGTGGTTGAGAATCTGCCTGCCAATGCAGGGGACACGGGTTCGAGCCCTGGTCTGGGAAGATCCCACATGCCGCAGAGCAACTAAGCCCGCGCGCCACAACTACTGAGCCTGCACTCTAGAGCCCATGAGCCACAACTACTGAGCCTACGTGCCACAACTACTGAAGCCCACATGCCTAGAGCCCATGTTCCACAACAAGAGAAGCCACAACAATGAGAAGCCCATGCACTGCAACGAAGAGTAGCCCCCACTCACTGCAACTAGAGAAATCCCGCACGCAGCAACACAAACCCAACACAGCCAAAAATATATAAATAAAATAAATAAATTCATTAAAAAAAAGCTAGGGTAGCAATACTTCTATCAGACAAAATAGACTTTAAAACAAAGACTGGTGCCACAACTAAGGAGCAGGTGAGCCACAACTAAGCAGCCCTCAAGTCACAACTAAGGAGCCTGCCTGCTGCATCTGTAGGAGCCCACGTGCCACAACTAAGACCCGGCGCAACCAAATAAATAAATAAATATTGAGGAAAAAAAAAAAGACTGTAACAAGAGACAAAGAAGGACATTACATTATGATAAAGGGATAGATCCAGGAAGGAGACATAACCATTGTAAATATATATGTGCCCAATATAGGAGCCACATATACATAGAGCAAATATCAACAAGAATAAAGGGAAATTTTGACACTAATACAATAATAGTAGGAGACAAACACCCCACTTACATCAATGGACAGATTATCTAGACAGAAAATCAATAAGGAAACTGTCACCATTTGCAGATGACATAATACTATATATAGAAAATGCTAGACACCACCAAAAAACTATTAGAACTAATAAGTGAATTCAGTAAAATAGCAGGATACAAAATTAATATACAGAAATCTGTTACATTTCTTTACACTAACAACAAAATACAAGAAAGAGAAATTAATAAAATAATCCCATTTACAATTGCATCAAAAAGAATAAAATACCTAGGAATAAATCTAACCATGGAGGTGAAAGATCTATACTTGGAAAACTATAAGACATTGATGAAATAAATCAAAGATGACACAAACAAATGGAAAGATATACCATGCTCATGGATTGGAAGAATTAATATTATTAAAATGACCATACTCCCTAAGGCAATCTACAGATTTAATGCAATCCCTATCAAAATACCCATGGCATTTTTCACAGAACTAGAACAAATAATTCCAAAATTTGCATGGAAACACAAAAGACCCCAAAGAGCCAAAACAATCTTGAGAAAGAAGAACAAAGCTGGAGGTATCACTCTCCCTGGTTTCAAACTATACTGCAAAGCTACAGTCATCAAAGCAGTATGGTACTGGCACAAAAATAGACACATAGATCAATGGAACAGAATAGACAGCCCAGAGATAAACCCACACTTATATGGGCAATTAATCTACAACAAAGGAGGCAAGAATATACAGTGGGGGAAAGACAGTCTCTTCAATAAGTGGTGCTGGGGAAACTGGACAGCTACATGCAAAAGTATCAAACTAGGGACTTCCCTGGTGGTCCAGTGGGTAAGACTCAGCACTCCCAATGCAGGGGGCCCAGGTTTGATCCCTGGTCAGGGAACTATATCCCACATGCATGCTGCAACTAATACCCAGCACAGCCAAAAGTAAATAAATAAATGTTAAAAAAATAAAAGTATCAAACTGGACTATTCTCTCACACAATGCACAAATATAAATTCAAAATGAACTAAAGTCTTAAATGTAAGAACTGAAACTTTTATAAAACTCTGAGAAGAAAACATAGCCAATACATTGTTTGATATAAACCATAGCAATATTTTTTTGGATATATCTCCTCTGGCAAGGGAAACAAGAGCAAAAATAAACAAATGAGACTACATCAAACTAAAAAGCTTGTGCACAGTGATGGAAACTACCAACAAAATGAAAAGACAGAGAGAATTCTCTGGCAGTCCAGTGGTTAGGACTCCGTGCTTTCACAGCTGTGGGCCTGGGTTCAATCCCTGGTCAGAGAACTAAGATCCCAAAAACCACGTGGCACAGCCAAAAAATAAATAAATTTTAAAAATAAAAAGACTCTTGAATGGGAAAAGATATTTGCAAATGATATATCCTATAAGGGGTTAATATCCAAAATATACAAAGAACTCCTGCAGCTCAATATATTAAAAAAAAATTTTTTTAATGGGCAGAGGGACTTCCCTGGTGGTGCAGTGGTTAACAATATGCCTGCCAATGCAGGGGACACGGGTTTAAGCCCTGGTCCGAGAAGATCCCACATGCCGTGGAGCAACTAAGACCGTGAGCCACAACTACTGAGACTGTGCTCTAGAGCCCATGAGCCACAACTACTGAGCCCATGTGCCACAATTACTGAAGCCCATGTGCCTAGAGCCCATGCTCTGCAACAAGAGAAGCCACTGCAATGAGAAGCCTGTGCACCGCAACAAAGAGTAGCCCCCGCTTGCCGCAACTAGAGAAAGCCTGCGCACAGCAACAAAGACCCAATGCAGAAAAAAATTAATTAATTAAATTTAATTTTTAAAAAAATAGGCAGAGGGCCTGAACATTTCCCCAAAGACATACAGATGGGCAACAGACACATGTAAAGATGCTAAACATCTCTAATCATCAGGGAAATCAAAACAAAAACCATGAGATATCACTTCACACCTGTCAGAATGGCTATTGTCAAAAAGACAACAAATAGGGCTTCCCTGGTGGCGCAGTGGTTGAGAGTCCGCCTGCCGATGCAGGGGACATGGGTTCGTGCCCCAGTCCGGGAGGATTCCACATGCCGTGGAGTGGCTGTGCCCGTGAGCCATGGCCGCTGAGGCTGCGCGTCCGGAGCCTGTTGCTCCGCGACAGGAGACCACAACAGTGAGAGGCCCGCGTATAGCAAAAAAAAAAAAAAAAAAAAAAAAGACAACAAATAATAAGTGCTGGTGAGGATATTGAGGAAAGGGAACACTTGTACACTGTTGGTAGGAATATAAATTGGTGCAGCCCTATGAAAAACAGTATGACATTACCTCAAAAAATTAAAAATAGAACTACCATACAATCCAGCAATTCCATTTCTGGGTATTTTTTCAAAGAAACCAAAAACACTAATTTGAAAAGACATATGCACCCCTATGTTCACTGCAGCATTATTTGCAATAGCCAACATAATGGAGGCAACTTAAGTGCCAATTGATAGATAAGTGGATAGATAAGATGTAAAATATATATATATACACCCAACCATATAAAAGAATGAGGGACTTCCCTGGTGGCGCAGTGGTTAAGAATCCACCTGCCAATGCAGGGGACACGGGTTCAATCCCTGGTCCGCAAAGATCCCACATGCCGTGGAGCAACTAAGCCCATGCACCACAACTACTGAGCCCGCATACCACAACTACTGAAGCCCGCGTGCCTAGAACTTGTGCTCCGCAACAAGAGAAGCCCGCGCACCGCAACGAAGAGTAGCCCCCGCTAAATGCAACTAGAGAAATCCCATAGGCAGCGACGAAGACCCAACGCAGACAAAAATAATTAATTAATTAATTAATTTTTTTAAAAAAACATAAAAAAGAATTAAACCTTCCCATTTGGGACAGCATGGATGGACGTAGAGGGTATTATGCTAAGTGAAATCTCAGACAGAGAAAGACAAATACCATATGATTTCAGTTATATGTGGAATCCAAACAATGAAACAAACGAATAAACATGAATCAGACTCATAGATACAAGAGAAGAAATTGGTGGTTGCCAGTGGTGGGGTGGGGGAGCGGTAGATGTGTGAAATAGGTGAGGAAGATTAAGAGGTACAAATTTCCAGTTATAAGATAAATAAGTCATTGGGATGTAATGCTCAGCATGAATATAGTCAATAATATTTTAATAACTTTGTATACTGACAGATGGTAACTAGACTTATCGTGGTGATCATTTTGTAATGTATAAAAATATTGAATCACTGTGTTGTACACCTGAAGCTGATATAGTATTGTAAGTCAATTATATTGTAAGTCAATTATACTTCACTTTTAAAAAAAAGAACTCAGTTCCTTGTGGTTGTAGGGCTCAGGTCCCCATTTCCTTTCTGGCTGTCAGCCAGGAGTCTCTATAACTTCTTTTTTTCTTTTTAATTTCTAGCATCAGCTCTTTATTTTTAAAAAATATTTATTTATTTGGCTGCACCAGGTCTTAGTTACAGCACGCAGGATCGTTGTTGCGGCATGCAGGATCTTTGTGTTTTTATTTGCAGCATGAGGGATCTTTTTTTTTTAGTTGTGGCATGCGGGACCTTTATTTGTGGCGTGCGAACTCTTAGTTGCAGCATGAGGGATCTAGTTCCCTGACCAGGGATCAAACCTGAGCCCCCTGCATTGGGAGCACAGAGTCTTAGCCACTGGACCACCAGGGAAGTCCTCTATAACTTCTTGAAGCTCCTGCATTCCTTGTTATGTTGTCTCTTCTATCCTCCAACCAGCAACAGCACATGGAGTCCTCCTCACACTTCAGATATCTCTGACTCTGCCCCTTTTGCCACATCTCTTCTGCTTTACTTCTTTGTTGCATTTCTCTGACTCCAGCCAGAGAAAGTTCTCTGCTTTTAAGGCTTCATGTGATTAGGCTGGGCCCACCTAGACAATCCAGGATAACCTAGCTATCTTAAACTTTGTAGCTTTTTTACATCTGCAAAGTCCATTTTGCCATGTAAGGTAGTATATTCACAGGTTCCTGGGTTTAGAATGTGAACATCTTTGGGGGACCTCTGTTCTGCCCACCACAGCATCAAGTAACTAGAACAAGTGAGCTGGAGAACTGGAAGGTAGAGATTTCACAAGTGGTGAAGATTCTGGTGGTAAGATCTCAGGTGAATCCATAAGAGTAGGGAGGAGTAGAGGGAAGCACGCTCAGGACAAGGATCTCTGCCTTATCTAGCCATTCGTTTGGAGCTAGAATTCAGATAAGATATGTGTGCCATAGGGAAACACATGTTTATTGAAATTGAGAAATGAAGACTAATGGGATGATTAATTTGATAATGTCTGGGGTTGCCAATATTTTTATATGACAGACATTTCCCTTAAATTGAATGCACCAAATCTGCAGCTCCAAGCTTTTAACAAATTATAGTTAAAGCACATAATAAGAAAAAATAACACATTTTATTTTAAAAAATTATATAGTTGACCCTATATACACATTTTATTTTTAAAAACTATATAGTTGAACAGTGTGAGGGTTGGGTGTGCCAGCACCCGCCCCAGCCACAGAGTCAAAAATCACATTATATACTTGTGACTCCCCCAAAACTTAACTACTCATAGCCTACTGTTGGCCAGAAGCCTTACCTATAATATAAATGGTCGATTAACACATATTCTATATGTTATATGTATTATATACTGTATTCTTACAATAAAGTAAGCTAGAGAAAAGAAAATGTTATTTAAGAAATCACAGGGGACGTCCCTGGTGGTCCAGTGGTTAAGAATCCACCTTCCAATGCAGGGGACGCAGGTTCAATCCCTGGTCGGGGAACTAAGATCCCACATGCCACGGGGCAACTAAGCCTGTGCACTGCAACCACTGAGCCCGCACGCTCTAGAGCCCGCACGCCACAACTAGAGAACCCGTGCACCACAACTACTGAGCCCACGCAGTCTGGAGCCTGAGCGCCACAACTAGAGAGAAGCCCACACACTGCAACGAAGAGGCTGCATGCCGCAATAAAAGATCCCGCATGCCTCAATGAAGATCCTGTGTGCAGCGACTAAGACCCAATGCAGCCAAATAAATTAATTAATTTTAAAAAAAGATATAAGGAAGAGAAAATACAATTACAGTATTTTACTTTATTTATCAATACCATGAACTTACATCCTCTGTTTACAAGATGAATCATCTGTCAGCACCTTCATCAGTATTGTCTTATATGATACAAAACACTGTAGGTGTTATAAGTATCACTAATAACAGACATGAAAAATGAAAAGATAATGTAAAAAAGAAATTTTTATTTACAGGTATTCATGCATTGATAATGAAGAAGCAGCAATATGATTGCTTTACAGTAGCCTAGTATAATTGATACAACTGCTTCACGGTAGCCTAGCCCATACACTAATGAATCGTTATAAAATTTTTATAGCATATAGTATTATAGTCATATTCATAATATAGTATTGGAAACACTGTTACATTTTTTAAAAAACAACTTACCTGTGATGATAGGCTGATACCTGGTTTCTCCAATTATCAGAGAGGTATACTGTACAGTAAAGTAAGTCTTTGAAAGCAAAGTTATAAAACAGTAAGCAAACTAAAACATTATTAGTTTTATATTAAGTATCACTCACCTTATGCCTACGTAAGGATAGGGTATCCTCTTCAATACCAGTCTTGCACACGATGTTCTACAAGACGAATACTTAGGAGATGCTGATGCTGACACAAAAATATCTCATACAGTTCTTGCTGTGCAGGTATTAGACTTTCATACAAAGACACAAACATGTACAACAGATAAGTTTATTAACTGTACCACATGATGATTATTTACTGTACATTAGGTGGAAGTGGACCATCATAAAGGTCTTCATCCTGTCATCTTCGCGTTGAGCAGGCTGAGTGGAGGAGAAAGAAGAGGGGTTGGTCTTGCTGTCTCAGGGGTGGCAGAGGCAGGAGAGGCAGGCACACACGGTGTAACTTTATGGAAACACAACATAATTTGTCTGACGTATTTGCTTTTTCGTTTCTCTAAAAATGTGCGGTACCAATCCTTCTTCCACCATTTGCTTTAGTTTCAGTGCCCGTATCACAGAAGGGTCTACGTTGTAAAAGAAGTCAAAAGCAGTCTTAATTAATCAGAACGCTTCTGCCAGATTGTCTAACGTCAGGTTGTTTCCTGGCACTGCTTCTTCTGTGTCTTCTTCCTCCTCGTATGACACTGGTTCAGAAGCACTCACCTCCATCAAGTCATCTTCTGTGAACGTCTCTGGTGTGGTGTCTATTAGCTCTTGAATTTCTCCAAGATCCATATCCTGAAACCCTTCACTCTTCCACCTTTTTTGCCACATCCACAATGTCCTTCATGATTTCCTTGACGGGCTCTGTAGTAAATCCCATGAAGTCATGCACAACATCTGGACACAGTTTTCTCCAGCAGGAATTTATTGTTTGGGGACTGACGGCTTTCCCAGCTTTTCCTATAACAATAATGGCATCTTCAATGGTGTAACATTTCCAGACTGTCATGATGTTTTCTCTAGCAGGGTCCTCTTCCATAGAGTTGACAATCCTTTCCATACAGTACCATGTGTAATGAGCCTTAAAGGTCCTTATGACCCCTTGATCCAGAGGCTGAATTAGAGACGCTGTGTTTGGGGGCGAGTAGACCACACTGACGCCTTCAGTGTTGAACTCATAGGGTTCTGGGTGGCCAGGGGCATTGTCCCATATCGAAAGAATATAAAAGGCAGTCTCTTACTGGCAAGGTATTTCCTGACTTCAGGGACAGAGTACCCATGGAACCAATCCAGAAAAAGAGTTCTCGTCCAGACTTTCTTGTCGTACAACCAAAAGACTGGCAGCTGGTGTTTATCTTTTCTCTTCAAGACTCAGGGTTTAGCAGCTCTGTAGATAAGGGCAGTCCTGGTCACAAACCCCACTGCATTTGTGCAAAACAGTAGAGTTAACCTACCCCTGCCTGCCTTAAATTCTGCTGCTCACTTCTGTTCCTTACTAATAAATGTCTTTTGTGGCTTTTTTTTTTTTTTCAGAATAGGGCACTTTCAGCTGCATTAAAAATCTGTTCACATGGATATCCTTTCTCTTCAATGATTTTCTTAATGGCTTCTGGAAACCTGTCTGCTGCCTCTGGTCAGCTGAAGCTGTTTCTCCTGTTGTCTTGACATTTTTTAAGCGAAACCTCTTTCTAAAATGATCAAACAATCCTTTGCTGGCATTACATTCTCCAGCCTTGGATCCTTCATCTTCCTTTTGCTTTAAGTTGTCATGTAATGACCACTTTTTCTTGAATCACATTTGAGTTTACAGGTATGCCTTTCTTACAGCAACCCTGCCCCCACATAAAAGCTGCATTTTCAATACGAGATAAAAAGGCATTTCGCAAAAAGTGCAAGGTTTTCATTCCTGCTAGAGTAGCTGCAGCGATGGGCTTCAAGAATTTCTTTTTCTTTTTTTGCAATGGTCCGTACGCTGGATTCATTTGTCTTGAAATGGTGGACAACCACAGCTGCAGACCTCAATTTACGGTACGTATCAAGCAAGTCAACTTTTTCTTGTAATGTCATGACTTTTCTCTGCTTCTTGGGAGCACTTCCGGCATCACTGATAGAACTTCGTATGGGTCCTATGATGTTACTCAAGGTGTACAGTATTGCCTTAAACACAATGGAAAATACGTGCGAACCATGAGAGATCACTTTTTACTGTGATATGTTTCTTACTGGAGAGAGCAGTTAGTAGCTGCTCATGTGGAGATGATTAACCTCACAAAGCCTTTTAAGCAGATACTCACAACACTTGACCTTACTGCAATAGCAACAGGATGTGGCTACCAAATTATTAGAGTAGTACAGTTAGTACTACAGTCAATTTAATGCAACTATGATTTAATACTGCATCTTTATGTTTGTTTACACTTCTCTGGCCTGCGAATGGCGCCATGTATGATCTGTAAGTGTTTGTGTACCTAAGTTTTGATAAATTTTAATTTTTTATAATAGATCTGTATAAATTTTATGGTAGTAAATGGTAAAATAGACTAGTATGTACATATATTTTATGCATTCATGACATACCTAACTTTTAAAAAAATGTTTCAATATTTCTAGGCCATGTGGTTTGTCTGAGATTTTTTTCAAATTGTCACAGATCTCAAAAAATTTTTCCAATATATTTACTGAAAATACCTGCATATAAGTGGACCCACACAAAGTCATGTTGTTTAAGGGTGAGCTGAATGGGCAAGGCATATTAAAATTCATTTTTTATGTTCCCAGTTCTTTCTGAGTGTATTGGGTTAAATAAGAATTCTTTCCATCTGAAAGAATAAAATATATACGTAATATTAATTTGTTAAGTCTTGGTAAAGCCTTTCTGGTATGCTTCCCAGAAATTGAAAAGTGAGTGATTCTAACCGGGTAACAGTCCTTTTGAAAGTTAGGTAGTTTCCAACTCTTTTGCTTTCAACAAAACTGAAAATTGAGGTGTCAACCGATAGATTATTAAAAATAATTTTTGTTAAAAGATTGCTATGTGATTTTTGGCATTTAATTCAGAAGGGGCTCAAATAATTGAGAAAGTCTACAATATCAAAACTCCTTACCCCACACACCTATGGTCAATTAGTCTTCAACAAAGGAGGCAAGGATATACAATGGAGAAAAGACAGTCTCTTCAGCAAGTGGTGTTGGGAAAGTTGGACAGTCACATACATCAATGAAATTATAACACACCCTCACACCATACACAAAAATAAGCTCAAAATGGCTTAAAGACTTAAATATAAGACATGACACCATAAAACTCTCAGAACATAGGCAAAACTTTCTTTGACATAAATCAGACCAATGTTTTCTTAGGTCAGTCCCCCAAGGCAATAGGAATAAAAACAAAAATAAACAAATGGGACCTAATCAAACTTACAAGCTTTTGCACAGCAAAGTTAACCATAAACAAAATAAAAAGACAACCTATGGAATAGGAGAATATATTTGCAAATGATGCAACAAACAAGGGCTTAATCTCCAAAATATACAAACAGCTCATACAACTCAATAACAAAAAAACAACCCAATCAAAAAATGGGCAGGAGTCCTAAATAGACATTTTCCAAAAAAGACATACAGATGGCCAACAGGCACATGAAAACATACTCAACATCGCTAATTATTAGAGAAATGCAAATCAAAACCACAATCAGGGCTTCCCTGGTGGCGCAGTACTTGAGAGTCAGCCTGCCGATGCAGGGGACACAGGTTCGTGCCCCAGTCCAGGAGGGTCCCACATGCTGCGGAGCGGCTGGGCCCGTGAGCCATGGCCACTGAGCCTGCGCGTCCGGAGCTTGTGCTCCACGACGGGAGAGGCCACAGCAGTGAGAGGCCCGCGTACCGCAAAAAAAAAAAAAAAAAACCACAATGATATACCACCTTCACCAGTCAGAATGGCCACCATCATTAAAACGTCTCCAAATAACAAATGCCAGAGAGGGTGTAGAGAAAAGGGAACTCTCCTACACTGCTGGTGGGGATATAAATTGGTACAGCCACTATGGAGAACAGTATGGAGACTCCTCAAAAAACTAGAGATAGAGTTGCCATATAATCCAGCAATCCTAGTCCTGGGCATTTATCTGGAGAAAACTATAATTCGAAAAGATACACACACCCCTATGTTCATAGCAGCACTATTTACAATAGCTAAGACATGGAAACAACCTAAATGTCCATCGACAAATGAATGGATAAAGAAGATGTGGTACATGTATACAATGGAATACCACTCAGCCATAAAAAAGAATGAAACAATGTCATTTGTAGCAATATGGATGGACCTAGATATTATCATACTAAGTGAAGTAAGTCAGAAAGAGAAAGACAAATACCATATGATATCACTTATATGTGGAATCTAAAATATGACACAAATGAGCTTATCTACGAAACAGAAACAGACTCACAGACATAGAGAACAGACTTGTGGTTGCCAAGGAGGGAGGGGAGGGGAGGGATGGATTGGGAGTTTGGGATTAGTAGATGCAAACTATTACATTTAGAATGGATAAACAACAAGGTCCTACTGTATAGCAGAGGGAACTATATTCAATATCCTGTGATAAACCATAATGGAAAAGAATATGAAAAGGAACATATATATATTATAACTGAATCACTTTGCTGTACAGTAGAAATTAACACAACTTTGTAAATCAATGATACTTCAATAAAATAAAATAAAAAGAAAACTTCCATTCTCATTTACTTATTTTTGTGAACAATGTAATATTTAACCACCAAATAAAACATAGGCCAAATAAAAACATAGGCCTATCATCTCATTGAGCAAAACATTTTTACTGAAATTTTTTCATGTTTAATAATTATTTATCATAATTTATAACATCTATATTGTTCTGACCAATTATGTACTACTAATAATTATGATGCTAATTGAGTCCAGAAGAAATTTAACATCTATAATCTGATAATCATAGGAAATATATATATATGTATATTTTGTGTGTGGGGGGGTATGCGGGCCTCTCACTGCTGTGGCCTCTCCCGTTGCAGAGCACAGGCTCCCGACGCGTAGGCTCAGCGGCCATGGCTCACGGGCCCATCCACTCCGCGGCACGTGGGATCCTCCCGGACTGGGACACGCATTGGCAGGCGGACTTTCAACCACTGCGCCACCAGGGAAGTCCAGGAAATATATTTTTTTAATTTCAATTCATACGGTTTTTTGTTGCAGAAAAGAATAATAAAGTAATCAATAAAAAACTTCTAAGGATAAAAATATGTTATATCAGGATAAAATTCCATGGGGAGAAGTGCAATGGATTTTGCACTTTCAATGGAAAAGTCTAAGGAGAAGATGCAAGATACAATTCCAACTTTAAAGAAGACCTTGTTTTCTTTTTTTTTAAATGAATAATGGTGGGCATCAAACTGCCATGGTATTTAGATCCTATTGATACATTTTTTAAGGTGTCAATATATGCAGGAATTCCCTGGTGGTCCAGTGGTTAGGACTCCATACTCTCACTGCTGAGGGTCTGGTTCAATCCCTGGCCGGGGAACTAAAATCCCACAAGCCGCGTGGCGTTACCAAAAAAAAAAACAAAATTCAGTACGTGCAACCAGAAATTACATCCTTTGAAATTATTTAAACTTCTAATACAAATTCTAAAAATGATTGTGGGGAATACAGCAGCTGAAAAGTTTGAGGACTGCTGGCTAAAGACAACAGCAGGAAATATGTACCCATAGTAGGTGTATCAATGAATCTTTGTTGAATTTAATTAGCAGCAAGAGGCAGGGAGACTAAGACTAGAGGCAGGGAGACCAAGAGGAGATTGTTACCATAGTCCATTCACTTTTAATTTTATTAATGGACTGGCCTCTCTGTATTGGGAACTGTACTATGATCTGGAGATCAAATAGTAACCACGGCCCTGCCCTTGTCGAGTTGACAGGCCTGGAGAAAGGCAATAAGGCCTAAACCAAGGCAGTAGCGTCGAGGGTAGAGGTGAGGGGATAGATGTCAGTAATACTGACACTTGCTGGCTTATCTACATGTCTTGTCTGTATTCCATGTCTTCCTTTTTTAAAAATAAGACTGGGACTTCCCTGGTGGCACAGTGGTTAAGAATCCGCCTGCCAATGCAGGGGACACGGGTTCAATCCCTGGTCCAGGAAGATCCCACATGTCGCAGAGCAACTAAGCCCATGCGCCACAACTACTGAGCCTGAGCTCTAGAGCCCGCGAGCCACAACTATTCAGCCTGTGTGCCACAACTACTGAAGCCCACACGCCTAGAGCCCGTACTCCACAACAAGAGAAGCCACTGCAATGAGAAGCCCGTGCACCGCAATAAAGAGTAGCGCCCCTCGCCGCAACTAGAGAAAAGCCCACGCTCAGCAACAAAGACTCAAGGCAGCCCAAAATAAATAAATAAATAAATAAAGTACATGAATATATAAATGAAGTACATGAATATATATAAAATAAAATAAAAAATAAGACTAACTTGCTGAAAGTCTAAGTCCAAATACTGAGGACGCAAATGCAGGGCCTTCTTGAAACTGAGTGATTTTATGACTCAGGCTCCACCCACCACCAATTTTTTAAATAACAAAAACAATTCCTGCTCATTTTAAGAACTCAAGTAACACCGAAGTGTAAAAGTGAAAAGTTAGCCTCTTTGTCCCATCCAATCTCATTTCCGTAAAGCAACTGCAGTTACAAAATGCGATGATTTTTATGATGCCAGACCCAAGTGGGAGAGGATGTGGACAGGAGTCAAAGGTGAGGGGGCCAGGCTCCTGTGTCATGCTGCCCTGGATCCAGATCTTTGCTTGCCTTGAAGGTCTAAAGCAACGTGGCAAGTTATGCACACACGGATACACTCAGGATTGTAAAAGATGAAACTGTGACACCCTTTGTGTTTCCAGCAGCCTCTGGACTCCAGGGCCCAGTGTATTTATTTGTGCATAGCCCCTGCAAGCCAATTCCCCCTCCCAGGGTTCTGCTCACCCTAATCCCCATCCATATCAGTCCTTTCAGGGACTTGTATATTTGAAAACCCCACTGGTTAACCCAGATGAATCTCAAAATTGGTCTAATTGGTAGGTCTTCCCAGCACCCTCTCCACTGGCCAACACATCCTGCCCCAGGAGTTGACCCACCTTAGACAGTACACAGAGGGCAGGAGTGGGGGGCAGTAAGCAGGGTCTCAGCCTACACGGCTGTTTGGGAAGCTTTAGAGCTCTGGCCCCATATTTGTGCCTCCTTGACCCAAGGCAGGCCCAGAGGTCCTGGGCAGCAAAGAGCAAGTGGATTTGCCACAGCAACACCAGCCAATTCAGTTCACTCTGCTTTCACTTCTCCCACCTTGGCAGCTCATATAAGTGTTGGTAACCCTATGAGACTGAGACAAATGCCCTACTCAGGGAATACACTAGCTCTTTCATTCACTTGGACACTTCACCTTTTAACTCAGGAAGGCTCTGACTGGATACAGCATTGACTTTTGCCATACTTTCCGTATTGTAGGAGCAGAGAACGCATTTGATGAATGAATGACTGAGTGAATGAATAAATGAACAAATAACTACATGGTCTCTGTAAGTTCCAGTTTTTTAAGATTGTCACTTTTTTTTTTTGGCCACACTAGGCAGGCATGTGGGATGTTAGTTCCCCAACCAAGGATCGAACCTGTGCCCCCTGCATCGGAAGGCGGAGTCTTAACCACTGGACCGCTGGGGAAGTCCCAAGACTGTCACTTTTAAAATATCCTTCCATACCCTCTCTTGGTTCAGGTCCTCATAATCTTTTACCTGTACCCTTCACCCAGCCCAGGAGTCTCAGCATTATACTTATACTCGCTCTTGGCAGCTTCCATCACTCCCACATTTCAGATTCAGCATCACAATCTGCCTTGGAGACCCTCAGACTCATCTCATTATGTTCTACATTCAACCATTCATTCATTCAACAAACGTGTATTGAGCATCCACCATGTTTCAGGCACTGCTCTGGGTACTTGGGACACATGGGTAATTTAAAAAGACAAAACAGGGACTTCCCTGGTGGTCCAGTGGTAAAGAACTCTCCTTCCAATGCAGGGGACCTGGGTTCCATCCCTGGTCAGGGAATTAAGATCCCACACGCCGCGGGGCAACTAAGCCCACACACCACAACTACTGAGCCTGCGCACCTCAACTAGAGAGCCTGCATGCACCACAACCACAGAGCCCACATGCCCTGGAGCCTACGCATCACAGCTAGAGAAGAGAAAACCCACACACTACAACTAGAGAGAAGCCCACACACCGCAGTGAAGAGCCCGCGCGCCTCAATGAAGATCCCGCATGCCGCAACTAACACCCAACATAGCCAAAAATAAATAAATTAAATAAATAAATAAATAATAAATCTTTTTTTTTTAAGACAAAAAGATTCCTGTTCTGCAAAACTTATATTCAAATATTTATGTATTTGAATACATAGGTTATGTGGTTAAAAAGTTAGATAAAGGGCTTCCCTGGTGGCGCAGTGGTTGAGAGTCCCCCTGCCGAGGCAGGGGACGCGGGTTCGTGCCCCGGTCCGGGAAGATCCCACATGCTGCGGAGCGGCTGGGCCCGTGAGCCATGGCCGCTGAGCCTGCGCGTCCGGAGCCTGTGCTCCGCAACGGGAGAGGCCACAACAGTGAGAGGCCCGCGTACCACAAAAGAAAAAAAAAAGTTAGATAAAAAAGAAAAAGGTAGAGCAGGGAAAGCAGGGTCAGAGTGCAGGCAGAAAGATGCTGCCAGGGACAGTCCCACTGAGAAAGTGAGCCAAGAAAAATCTTAAGAAGGTGAGCCAAGAAAAATCTTAAGAAGGTGAGGGAATGGGATAAGAGGGTAGCTGAGAGAAGAATGTTCTAAGTGGAGAGAACTGAGGTGGGAGTGTGTCTAGAATGTCTGAGAAACAACAAGGGGACCGGTGTCGCTGGAGCAAAGTGAATGAAGAGAAGAGTAGGAGACAGAGGTGCACCCCTCTGCCTCAGACCGCACAGAGCCTCGTGGGTTCTTATAAGGACTTCGTTGGAGGGTTCTGAGCAGAGGAGGGACCCGCTCTTACATGTTTTGAAAGAATCCCTCTGGCTCCTTTGTTAAGAATAGACTGCGGGGGGTGGAGGGGTGTGTAGAAACAGAGGAAATTGTAGGAGGCTACTACGGCAGTAAGTACCCAGGCAACAAATAACTAAGAGAAGGTCTGACCAGGATGGAGGCAGTGCAGGTGGTGAGAAGTGTTTGGATTCAATTCTGAATATAGTTTGAAGGCAGAGCCAACAGGATTTCCTGACAGATTGGATGTGGGAGGTGAGAGAAAAAGTAAAGTATGACTCTCAGGTTTTAGTCTGAGCAATGGAAGAATGGCACCCTCATCAACTGAGGCATGGGAGGCTGTGGATAGAGCAGTTTAGGGGGTAAGATCAGATTTTGGGTGTGGACACGTTGACCTTGGGCTGTCGTTTAGACTTTTAAGTGGAGATGTCAAGTAGATGTCAACTGGATAAATGGGGAGAGAGGTCTGAACTAGAGCTCATGCCTTCTCATGCTTTAATATCATGAGTTCACTAACATCTCCAAAATCTGCTCTGACTTCTCCCCTAAGCTGCAAGCTCCTATATTCCACCACCTACTTGACTTAATCGTTTAGCTTTCTAAGAGACATCTCAAATTTAACATGTCCAAAACTACGTTCCTAATTCCCTGTCTCCCTCTACAAAACACAAACATATGAACAAACAGAAAAACTCAAAAAAAAAAAAAAAAAAGGCAATTCCATTCTTCCTAAAACTTTAACTCATCACTGACGGTTCCTTTCAAATTTCACATTCAAACCATCAACAAATCCTACTGGATCCGCGCCCAGGCTAACTGTACCACTTTTACCAATGCACCCTAGTCCAAAGCACTGTATCATCTCTTTCCTAGATTATTAACAACCTCTGAACTCTGACAGTCTGTTCTGCACAACAACAAAATTGATTCTTTTAAGAGGTAAATCAGAGCATCTCATTCCTCTGCTCAAAACCGTCTAATGGCTCCACTATCATAGGGTGTGGTACAATCCACCTTTCTGCTCACATCCACTTTCATCTTTCCCACTCACTCCACTTCTATCACACTGGCCTCCTCCAACATGCCAAGCACACGCCTCTGCCTCAGGTCCTTTGCACTTGTATTTCTTCTGCCTAGAAAACCCTTTCCCCAGATTTGCAAAAGGACTGCTCTTTCACCTCCTTCTTATCTCTGCTCAAATGTTACCCTATCAAAAAAAATCTGCCCTGTCTACTCTATAAAAACAGAGTACACCTGATCTCCCTCACCTGGCTTCATTTCTCTCTGTTGCACTTATGATTATCTGACAATATAATATATAACACTTAATATTTTATATATATGTTTATTGTATGTCTCCCTTAACTAGAATTTGAGCTCCACAGTAGCACAGACTTTATTTTGTTCACTTCTCTATCCTCAGTGCTTGGACCAGTGCCTGGTATGTAGTAGACATTCATTAAATATTTGCTGGATGAAGGAAGGAAGGAAGGAAGGCCGGCTTCTTTGGAGCTTAAGCGTTCATCATGACACCAGAAATTGGCTGGAGAAAAAAGACCTCAGCATGAACTCTCTGAACACAAGTTCATAGCATAACCACACACACACACACACACACACACACACACACACACACACACCCTCAATAACCTGAAACCCATGAAAGTGTACAACAAAGGGAGATGATGAAATATGCTTGTGGGGTGGAAAAGTATATAGCCATTAAAAACACTGATTATGAAGATAGTAAAATGTTTATGGTATGTTAAGGAAAAGTAGTAGATTGTGAAATAGAACAGCTCTCAATATACAATTATTGTGCTACTATAATCACAGCAATGCAAAATGCGTGCACACGGGAGAGCTGATGTTTAAAACAAATTATTGCGTTAGGCCTATTAATGAGATTGTGGTGGTTTTGTAATCTTTTTTTTCCTTCACAATTAAAAAAAAAATTCTTGTATTCTTTTTCCCTTAAAAGGAACACGTTTTAACTCCCTGGGCACACTGGCTGAGGAAAATCCCAGCCCAGTGAAGTCAGCACCCAAGTTCCCCCAGAGACTCCAGCAAGCGGAAGAGGGGTCCTGGGCCCCGCCTGCGCCAAGGGCTGCCCCAGAGGCTGAAACCCAGTGGTAAGTGAGGCATAGAGCATTTGCATGACTAACCCGGAGAAAAAAGCCACCAGAGAATTATTTCTATTTAAGCGCAGAGAAATGCAGAAGTAAATCTACTTGAACCCAAGTTGGCTTTAAAACGAAACCAACAGTGCCCCTGGAGGGCTTTTTTGGGGGGGCGGTGGAGGTGGGGAGGAGCTTCTGTAAGGAGAAAAAGTCAAGTCCAAGCTCTAATGACCCTCACTGGAGAACCAAACTCTTCCACTGGGGTCCAGATTCATGGGCCTCAGGCCCTCAGAAAGACCTCTGTGTTAGTGCCAAGGGTTCTGAATCTAGAAACCCACTGAATGCCAACTTTAGACAAGGTTTTTTTAACCAAACTAAGGTTATGAACATTGGTCATCATAAAAGATACAAAATTTCTTACTAGAAAAAGGCACATCACCCGCCAAATTGGAAACAATTTCAGGGTTGTCATGGACTCCCTAAATCCTAGACAATCTTACTTGGCCCTGTACCCCCAGATTAAGAACTGCTGCTGGGTCTCAATAAATACGTTTTACATACAATGTGTACAACGTGAGGGCTGTTTTTCGTCTCTTGATAGGTTTGTGATGAATAAATACCAACTAACTTAAAAGAAATACTGAATTCACAGACTTTGTTGTTGTTGATGTTATGTATGTTCTCCAGACAGACAGTAAACTCCCCTGCAGGTCCAGGAGCATGTTAAAAGGGGTCTTCTATCCCAGGGGTCCCCTATCCCTGCAGCAAGGCTGTCGTCCAAGTGTCCTTTCCAAGAGAGTGGGTCCTGCCGCCTCTCCCCGGTCCCAGGGCCCAGGCATTGGAGGGCACCTCTGCTTTCCGGGGTTTTTTCACGGAAATGCTGCAGCCGCTGATTGGCTCACCTGTATTTAAGTTTTACTCTCCAATCATCAGCGGGTTTTCCGGACGTAGATTGTCTGCGCGTGTCTAAAAGAGTCAGCAGCGCGGGCGCAGCCCTCGAGGGCGCTCCGGGTGAGCTACCCTGGTTAGAGCCCCGCGGGGCCAGGGCGTAGGCGGCCGTCACTGCTGCGGCGAGCGGCGGAATGTCCTGCCCGCGAGCTCCCCCTCCTGGGCGCGCCTGGAGGCCTGGCCCGACCCGGGAGTGCGCCGCCTTCCGGCCCGAGGGGCGCACCGGGCGCCGCGGCGTGGAGGCAGCTGTCGGGCTCCGGCTCGCGACAGACCTCGGCCTCGGGCGGAGCGGCGCCAGGCCCGAAACTGTGCGGTTCCTGGACACCCTTCTCCCTGGCCCGGCGGCTCGCGGATTGAAGGGGAGACTGGGAGGAGAGGGGCGCATGGCCCAGCGCATTCCCCATCACTGACGACTCCAGGACGATCCCCCTCCCGGCTCTCTACTCATTCCCTGAGATGCTCCAAGACCTGATTTCGACTTTGGCAACCAAACTTGGTTGGTTCTAGAAGCCCCGGGTTGGCTCAGTCTGGGACTCATCTGACAATAGTATCTGGCGCACAGTAGGTATGTGTGCATCTGCTGAATAAATAAATATTTTATTTTTCATGCTTGAACTGTGTCTGCTTCAACAACACTTCAACAGTGAGCTCCTTGTGAGGCGTAGGTACAGTCAGTGATGTGCCGAGAAGGATCGGGGCGGCCGGGGAAGTGAGGGGAAATACGCGGGCCCAGCGAGCAGCTTCTGAGTGAGCTGGAAAGTCAGCGCCCAGAAGCTATCCGGGCGCAGCGCCTGGGTGCCGCGGAATTCCGCGCAGACGGCCAGAGCCACGGGCCATGGGCCCTGGGGTCACGGAATTGGAAAAAGAAAGACGCTGAAGGGACAGCCCGAAGGGGACAGTCCCCACCCGAAAGCTGGATACAGGCCCAGCTCTAAGGGATACTAGAGACCCCAAGAGACCTGAACAGAAGGAAGCCGGTCAAAAGGGCCCCAAATCTCCCTGCAGAGACAGAGCGACACATCCCCCCGGCCTGCGGGCTCGGAGGGCAGATACCAGTGGGCGAGCGTCCCTGCGGCCCTGACCCAGGCTGCTCAGGTCCTGCGCGGTAATGTCAGCCTGCAGGGGGCGAAACGTTCCTTTCTCCTGCTGGGCTGCGGCTGAAGCCAGAGCCAAAAATAGAAGCTGAGATCAACCGAAAGGAATGAGACTGAACAAACATGCGTGTGTCTAAAATCCTGATGGGACACACAATAAAGTAATACTCCCAGACACGGGTGTAAGGCGGGATTATTTAGTAAGGAATGCTCGGATAAATGAATGAAAACTTGGAGAAAAAAATGTAAGTTCCACAATATACCTCAAAATAAACTCCATGTGGATTAAAATTCTAAATATTTTAAAGAACAGTCATAGAAACACTATATCAAATAGGATAAAACCGATTTATGGCTAAATGTCAGCATTCTCAAAGCTGTAAAGCAATAGAAGAATGCAAACGAAAACTAACTTTCAAAAATACAAAAACTGAACAGGATTTTTAAAAGAAAAATATTGACACCAAACAACAAGCAGAAAACCCCTCAAACGTATAAAAGCTTGTTTAAATATATAAAAACAACCAAGATATCAATAACTAAATAGACAAAGAAGTTAAGTATGTAATTCATGAGGAGAAATAAAATTACTACACAAGTGCATGGGGAAACGTTCATTGTCCTTGAAAATCAAACATTTTAAACTTAAAACAACCTTGAAAAATATTGAATCATTATGTTGTGCACCTAGAACTAAGATAATATTATAAATCAATTATACTTTAATTTTTAAAAAAACCTTGACATAGCACTTAACATCTACTAAAGTTGCAAAAGTGTTTTAAAATTATAACACATAATGTTAACAAAGTAGAAAAATAATGGAGTCACAATAATACTTTGAATATTTTAAAAATTGATTTATATACATATTAAGACAATGATAAATTCATTAAGCTGAAGTGATATAGTTAAATATGTGTCATTTTAGCTTCACTAAATTAACAAAACCTTAACCTCAATGGAAGGTGACATTGCAAAAACATTGCTTCACCCCATCCTCCTCCAGACCTGGAGTTAGCCAGACATAAAATGCCACTTCTTCATTTTCAGTACACTCAGTCCGTTTCAAAATAAAGTAAAGATATGAATTAAATAAAGTACTGCCACAGTTTAGGGAAAGGGTCTTCAAAGTAAAAGCAAAAAAAGTCTTGAGTGAGTTTATCCACTTTTGTGGTTTTCAATACCATCACTATGTTAATGATTCTCAAAACAGATTCCTAACCCGAACCTCTGCCATGAACTTCAGACTCAAACATCTGTCCGTCCATCTGACCTCTCCAAATGGATGTCAAATGTAAATGTCCAAAACTGACCACCTGTTCTCCATTCCTCCTCTCCCAAACACACACACACACACACACACACACACACACACACTCACACACCATGGACAAAGTAGTTTCTCTAACAGTCTTCACCTGTTAATAGCAAGTCAATTCTTTCAATTGCTCAGGCTCCAAACTTGGAGTCATCCTTGAGTCCTCTCTTTCCTTTAAAAGCTGAATCAGGTCATCAGTTCTCTACTTAAAACCTACCATGTCTCTCCATCTATCATATCTGTAAAAGCTGAACTGCTCACTGTTCCCTAAAGGCCCCACCACCTCTCTGACCTTTTCTCCTACGCCTCTCCCCTCACATCACTCCTCTTGGTCAGACTGGCCTCCTTGCTGTTCCTCAAATACACCAGGCACATGCCCACCTGAAGGACCTGTTTCCTCAGCCAGGAATGTTTTCCCCTCCATACTCAAATGTGGTACATGCCTCACTGCCTGCAGATCTTTACTCAAAAGCCAAAACAACTTTCTCAGTGAAACAAACGCACAAAAAACTCCCTGCTTTGGATTTTCTACTTTATCACTATCTAAAAGTATATATATATATATATATATATATATATATATATATAGCTTTCACTTGTGTATTTTGTTTATTATCTATATTTCCTTAGAAGGTAAGCCTCTGAGGGCAGAGATGGTTGTCTGTTTTGTTCACTGACGTATCCACAGTGCCCAGAACAGTGTCTGCCACCACATGGTGAGCAATGGATAAATGTTCACTGCATAAATTAGAGGGGAAAGGAAAGCAGGTAATACAATGTGGTAAAGGTCAGAGACAGGAGGAAACATCCTCACTAACAGAAAACCAAAACAAACAAACAAACAAAACCCCAGAAAACTAGCTTAGGGAGATTATTAAGAATACAGGTGTGGGAATTCCCTGGCGGTCCAGTGGTTAGTACTCTGAGCTTTCACTGCCGAGGACGCAGGTTCAATCCCTGGTCGGAGAACTAAGATCCCAAACCAAAAGGCACAGCCAAAAAAAGAATACAGGTGTGGTAGTGCAAAAGGTTCTACAAAATATAAACAGGTGTCTGGGTCACCAAGATAGAGGCTGGAGGCCAAATATTCTCTGACAAAGAAGACTGGCTCCCTCCCTAGTTCGTAGTTTACATCAGGCTCCATCTTCAGAATCAGTCCCCTAAAGGGTAAGAATGCCAGAATCTGCACCATGCCCTGCCCTAAAGACATACCCTGGCCCTGGAAGGTGGCATGGAGGGGCTGATGGAACAAGGAGATGGCTAAGATAATGTTTGTCTCATTTAGGATACTCTCAAGTAAGGTAAGGTAACAGAAATCTCAACCTCTCACGGCCTCTTTTGGACCATCACTCTGCTTTGAGTCTCCCTTCATTGGCACTGCTATCTTCCCACCTTCCAACATTCACTGGGAAATATTGCCACCAGCCTGGATAACTTAGTGTCTCTGTGGGTAATACCTTCTACATCTTAAAGTCTCTGACTCCCGTGTCCCCAATGAACTTTGCCCTTCTTGCCACTTAGGCCACTCATCCTTTGGCCACACTCTGAACCTTGTCATCACCTTGAAGGGCTCCATTGTCTGACAAAACCCCCATTCTCCAAACATGGCCATACTTGTAGCTCTCCTTCCCTTACCTCACCACCTCCTTTGTCTCCTTATCCTTCCATCTTCTTGTCAACACATCCTGCTTAGCAGTGGTGGGGGAAATTCCTTTCCCCTTTGGACTGGGACCAGGGTGTCCAGTTCCAGCCCCCTGACATCTGGATTCTCTACCACACTTCCAAAGCTGCTCCCTCTAATGTCATGAGACTTCTATGTTGCTAAACTAGAGGGACACTTCAGTCCTTATCTTATTAGTCCCCTTCTCTACGTTGACCACTTCCTCATTCTTGAAATTCTCTTCTCCTGGGGCTACCAAGACACCAGTCACTCCTCATTTTCTTCTGTCTCCTTGGATGCTCTTTCTCCATCTTTGTCACTAGTTCCCTTTCCTCCATCAACCCCATAAATATTGTTGTTCTTTGGGTTTACTTCTCCTCTCATTTTACAAATCCTTCTCAGATTCTCTCTCTCAGGCCCAGGTTTCAATGATCACTCAAACGCCAATGATGCCCATATCTAAAACTTGGGCATGGATATATAGCTGATCACCCATTGGATATTGCCACCAGTGTGCCCCTCGGGGACCTTAACCTTAATATGTCCAAAATTGAACTTTCTATTCTGTGACTGGAACTCCCCTTTCTCTTCACTAAGGCATCGTACTCTGTGAAATGCCAGAGTCTAGGTTAAGACCAGCAGATGCTGCCTCTCCCCTGGATAGAAAGGGAAACTTGAATAGTACTCATTATTACCAATTTAAGATGCATTCAAATGTCCCAAACCTTTCTTTGATTCAGCACGTTGGTGAATATAAAATCACTTACCATCTTATTTTCCTCTTAAAGTCCTGAGTTGCTCAACTGTAAATTCTTTTCCCACAGATGATTTCAGGGGGAAATACGGTGCCTTGGCCAGCTGCTCATCTTGGGTTGGCAGTTGACATGAGTCATGCAATACAGAGCAGGGTCTAGGTGAGCAGATACAGTGCATTTGTCTGCATGGTTAAAAATGAGTTTTGCTTTACTGCAGATGTTCAGCTTTCTATGAGAAGAGGATGGGTCACATGTAAAGCTAAAAACACATGTTCTATGAGAACCCTCCAGGAAAGTGCCTAGGTTTCTGGGTCTTGTATTCTCTCCTGAACTGTGGGCTCTCAGAGGCAGGTCCCAGGTCTTTCCAGGACTGAGAGTTTCCTAGAAAGGCAGATGCAAGCTCTGGTAACGGAGCTTTCAAAACTGGCTGGGAGCAAAACAGTCCCTACTGACACAGCTCCCCTTGGGTATCATCACTGTGATCAAGGGATGCAGAGTAATCGGAGGTCTGAGAAAGAAGAAAGCTTGGATAGGATTAATTTAACCTACGCAGTCCGTCATCTGTGTAAGAGAGACCTCTTGGGGGCTTCCCTGGTGGCGCAGTGGTTGAGAGTCTGCCTGCCGATACAGGGGACACGGGTTCGTGCCCCGGTCCGGGAAGATCCCACATGCCGCGGAGCGGCTGGGCCTGTGAGCCATGGCCGCTGAGCCTTCGCGTCCAGAGCCTGTGCTCCGCAACGGGAGAGGCCACAACAGTGAGAGGCCCGTGTACCACAAAAAAAAAAGAGAGACCTCTTGGTGCATGATGGAAGAAACCAAAAACTAACTACTTTGAGAAAGAAAAACAGGGGCATGGGGCTTATTGGAAGGATAAATGTTTCAGTAGCAACCAAACTAGAAGAATGGGAGGGAAACCCTGAGTTTGGCCCTCGGTCAGATATAACTGGAACCAAGGATTCAATATCTAGTGTTCTCTCTGCATGCTGGCTTCAACTTTTCCCACTACAGACCGGGCTCCTCAGTGAGGCTGAGTGCCAATAGCTCTCTGGCCTCTCACACCCCACCTGCCCCTGCAGAGAGGAACTGGCTTAGTCTCTCTCTGCTCTGAGAAGGGACTCTGGCCTGGCTCAGGGTGGGGACTGACCCCCATACTGAAACCATGCAGGCCCATGTAGGGGCCTTCCCAGTGACAGGCCCCTCTGTGTCCCCGCTGATTTTTGATCAGGAAAAGAGGCTATAGAAGTACACTGTGACCTCCTAAGCCCTCCTTGTGGAACAAAGAACAGGTCCCAGCAGTTAATGTTTGGGGAAGTAAAGAATGCAGAAACAAAGATAGGGCAGTCAAGAAGGAGAGTAGGCATAACTTAAACAATATATCAGTCACAAGGACCCCCAGTTCTGTTTCAGAGGTAAAGATAAGTCTGACGCACATTCTTAAGTTGTTCTGCAGATACTAAAACCCCCACCAGGTGGAGGAAGCTGACTGCCTGCTGACCACCAGCACGTTGCCCCCAGACTGGTTGGACCCAGAAAGTTGATGATGTTCACTCCTGAAGTACCACCCTGTTACCTTGCTACCAACCAATCCGAAGGATGTACACAAGCTGATCACACACCCCGAAACCCCCTCCCGCACTCTGACTTTGAAAACCCTTCCCCAAAACCATCCAGGAGTTTAGGACGTTTGATCACGAGCGGCCCCTTTCTCCTTGCTTAGCACCTGCAATAAACGCCATACTTTCCTTCACCACAACTCGGTGTCAGTAGATTGGCTTTGCTGCACAGAGGGCAAGCAGACCCAAGTCTGGTCTTGTAACAATACCACCAATGGCTGGGCTGTGAGGAGATCTGAGAGCCCTCTTGAGTCAAGTGATCACAGGATCAATCAGCTATGCCAAGGAGACAGAGTCCCAAAGCACGGACCCACTCACTGGGCACCCACCCCATGTTAATAAAAACACTTCTCAGGGCAGAAGGAAGTATTAGAACATTACAATTACAATACTATAATTAGAATACAGGCATTCACCCCTAGCAAGGATTGCTACATCACTGCTAAGTAAGTGTTTTTCAATCTTTATCCAAAACACAGTCAAATAGCCTTAACACATTGCCCATGCTAAGTTCAAGGGTTAAAGCACATGGGAACATGGCTGAGCCCTCTCCCCTTGCTCTGTCAGCTGCTCTCCCTCTGCTGTATCTAAGGCATCAACCCCTCTCATCTGTCCCAAGCTGCCCGAAAGTGTCTTCACAAGCTGCCCTCTGTATTTCCCTCCCTCACACCATCTTATCTCTGAGTTGCTCTCTCTTTTTATTATGCCCAAAGGGAGAGCCTTGAAGTCGCCTCCCTGCCAAGGGAAAATGCAAACAGATGTAAATCTGCATGTGCTCCAGTTTCAAAGAAGGAGCCTGGTGGTTGAGGAAGAATTTCCTTCCCAGACGGAGTGCGGAGGAAAGGGAGAAGGGGAGGAGCGCTCGTGTCGCAGACTCCCCAGGTGGGTCTGGTTCTCTCCCTGGGTGAAGCCAGGGATTCTCTGTGCGAGAGCCTCCAGATGTGCGAGCCAGTGTGGGTGAGCTCGTGGAGCCAGTGTGACACACGAATGACAACCAGTGAAGCAGTAGATGGGGGTTGTGCCAGCCTGATCCAAGCCAGGATCCAAGCCTTCTGCCTCTGGCCTGCAGTTGAATTTGGTTTTCTACACAGATCCTTGTAGTTCTCTAAGATTTAGCTCTTATTCACCTTCTAGCTACATTGGTTAAGATCCTCCCCCTTTAATTTCAGCCTTTACATAGAACCTTCTGCCCCAGCCTTGTTGGCAAGCACTCCAGCCAAGATCATAACAGCAGCACCCCGGGGGCTCAACAGCAGCGGCCAAGGAATAAGAAAGGAAGAGAAGCCGTGGCCCAAGGGCGAAGGGATGCTTAGCTCCAAAGCACGGTCCTGACCTCCACCTGCCCGAACTCCTGTCTCTGCTGGGGCTGCTCAGCGTTCAGGGACCAGGGGCTAGGAAGGGGCATGGGGGTGGCTATGCCCAAGGCTCAGGCACAGGGGCTTGGGCACAGAGGAGGCAGTACCGGGAACACTGGAGGCAGTAGGATGGTACAGGCGACAGGAGGAATAGTGCCTGCAACTGGCCTGCTAACGGAGCAGACGGCAGGACCAGTGTTGCAGTAGGAGCGGACTCTGGGCTCTTGCCAGAAGAGGGGGCTTGGAAGAGGCCAAAGTTGCAATGGTGATCGAAGCTCTTCCCTCCTTTTCCTCCCAGTCATTTTCCTTGACTGACAAGGCCTAGGACCTATTATATATTTTTATTTCATTTGTTCATTCATCATTATTTTCAACTCTTCTCTGAACAAGAATAAACAGAAATCCGTATTTCTCAGCAGTTTATCACAGAATTGAAACCCAGAAATGGAAAACATGAACCTCACAAAGTGAATCTGGGTTCCCAGTACAATTGGGCGACACTAGCTCACTTCCTCTCCTCTGACGCACAGTACATCCTCCCCATCCCAATACCCCACACAGCTCCATTCCTCTGCGCCCTGTTTATGCTAATCCCTCTACCTAAGAAACACTTCTATTGATACTTTATCCACTTGGCACACTCTTACTCATCTTTCCAGACCTAGATGAAGTGTCACCTTTCCTGGGAGCAGCAACATTCACCCCTCTCTCCACTGGATTAACTGCTTATCATTTTGTCCCCACAGTGGCCTATGCATGCCCTAAAAAAGCACTTATTGGGCTTCCCTGGTGGTGCAGCGGTTAAGAATCCGCCTGCCAATGCAGGGGACACGGGTTTGAGCCCTGGCCCGGGAAGATCCCACATGCCGTGGAGCAACTAAGCCCGTGCGCCACAACTACTGAGCCTGCGCTTTAGAGCCCGCAAGCCATAACTACTGAGCCCATGTGCCACAACTACTGAAGCCGGTGAGCCTAGAGCACGTGCTCTGCAACAAGAGAAGACACCACAATGAGAAGCCCACGCACCGCAACGAAGAGGAGCCCCCGCTCGCCACAACTAGAGAAAGCCCACACGCAGCAATGAAGACCCAATGCAGCCAAAAATAAATAAATAAAATAATTTTTTAAAAAGTTAAAACAAATGCACTTATTTTACTGTATATATAGTTAGATGTTTCTAATACCTCCATGTAACTGAGTGCAATGGAGAGGGTGGGGGATTACCTTGTTTGTATGTGTAGCTCAGTGCCTAGCACTAGTTAGTAATCCCCAGCACAGTGCAGGTCCTCAAAATACATGTTGATTGAAAAACTGAACCAAAGAATGTAATCGACAAAGTAAAACTGGGTGCAATTCTACTCTGTACTTCAGTCCATTCAATGTTGGAGCCAGGAGGGAATTTCCTGGCAGTCCAGGGGTTAGGACTCGGCATTTTTACTGCCATGGCCCGGGTTCAGTCCCTGGTGGGGGAACTAAGATCCCGCAAGCTTCGCTGTGCGGCCAAAAAAAAAAAAAAAAAAAGCTGGAGCCAGGAATCTGTTTGGAAACTAGGTCCTCTGCCTTCTCCAACTTCAATATTCCCTCCACCTCTCTGAATGAAGAGGCATAAATACCATCCCTTCCCAAATTTATATGTCAAATACAAATTTAAGACTCCTCGCTGGTTTTTATCTCCAGGTTCTTCATTCAAAAACAGCATCTTTGTTGGGCTTCCCTGGTGGCACAGTGGTTGAGAGTCCGCCTGCCGATGCAGGGGACACGGGTTCGTGCCCCGGTACGGGAGGATCCCTCATGCCACGGAGTGGCTGGGCCTGTGAGCCATGGCCGCTGGGTCTGTGCGTCCGGAGCCTGTGCTCCGCAGCGGGAGGGGCCCCAACAGTGAGAGGCCCGCATACCGCAGAAAAAAAAAACAGCATCTTTGGGACTTCCCTGGCGGTCCGGTGGTTAAGGCTCTGTGCTCCCAATGAAGGGGGCACGGGTTCGATCCCTGGTCGGGTAACTAAGAGCCCGCATGACGCACAGCACAACCAAAAAAAAAAAAAAAAGCATCTTTGACCTCATAGCAATAGTGTATACAGACAGGAAAACAGACTGCACAGTCTAATTATTGTCTAAATCACCAGGCTGGGTAAGACTCTTTAGCTGTTAATAAAACTGTGTGTTTTCTAATCCTGTTCAAGAGAGGTCAAGTCTATCAGCAGAATTCTTTCTGGAACTGCTGTGCATGGTGCTTCACACAAAAGAACCACTGGAAAATTGATGCTATAACCACATGTAACCAGAAAAAATGAGGCAGGCCAGGGTGGGAATACTGAGGAGTCTGCTGCCATCACACGCGAGTCTTGACACAGCAGGAGCCTTAACAAAGGGATTTATCAGGAACCCTAGAATCTTTGGCATACACTTCTCAGTCATACAATGCCTAGAATATTTAATTCATGGCTGTCAGTTTAGAGAAATATGTTGCACCACTCAAGCTCTTTTAATTACAAGCAACAGAGACTCACCTCAGTATAGCTTAGGACAAAAAGGGGAATAAATACAGTAATGGAACCAAACTAACATTGGCTTCAGGGACTGATAACACTGTCAGATCTTGCTCTCCTCATTTCTCAGTTCTGGTTCTGTGCTGGTTCATTCTCTCCTCCTGCAATAGGCTTTTTCCAAGCAGTGGAAAGTCTGGCTTTCCCATCTTTGCCAACATATTAACAGCAATTGGAGATACTTCAGGGTTCCAGGAGAAACTCCATTTGACCCAGCCCAGGTCACATAGGTGCCCCTGGATTCAAGGGAATAGTCTCATTACCAGAAATTTTAGGGCCTGCGGGTGTGATCACTGGACAAGTCTCTGCAAGCTGGCTGACTTGCCCAATTTGTACTGACTGCACATGCTAATAACTTCAAACATTTTTAAAGTGTATTTTTTCTGATTACAAAATAAAGGCTCATTGTTTAAAATATAGAAGGTTCATAAAGGAGAAAAGAGTGGGAAATACCCCACAATCTCACCGCTCAAATGACAGTCATTGTTAGGCCTCCATTCTTTTAATGCTTTAAAAAAAAAAATCCCTTATACAATTTTGCTTCCTGATTTTTTTTTCGCTTTAACATTATAACTCAAACATTTCCCTAAGTCATAAAAATTCCTTGAAACTTTGCTTTAAATGGTTATATAGTATACTCTCTATGTATTTCTCTCATTTAGAAGGAAAGAATGCAGTGGGGTAGGGCAGCATTCCTCGCACGTGTGTGCATCTGCGCACAGGCACTTCCAGTTCACAGGATTCGATAAGAGGCCTCAGACTGGATTCCCCTCCCCCACTTCCTGCATTCCCCCAAACACTTCCAAACTTGTCTCATCCACACTCTTTCTTCCTCTGCTCCAGGCTCAAAGGACTTGCTATGAATTGGGCTAGTAGTACAGCCAAACACTTTAGGTTTGAAAACTGAATCTTTGTACCTATATCATCTGGGAAATTTGTTTTACCACTCTAAATATCATGTGTATAATGGGGATTTTTGTGTAGAATTCTTATAAGGATTAATGACATTATGTACGGAAAACATTTAGCACATAATACGTGATCAATAAATGATAGCACAAGACCCAAAGATTCCTCTCCAGCTGTATGGCCTTCTCCTCTCTTGCCCTGCTTTTTCAGCCATTTTTCTTAAAAATAATTTATACTTGCTGTCTCAACTTGCCCATCTCCCATTTACACCCAACTCACTGTAATCTGTCTTTTGTTCCCCCTCCATTGACACTGCTTGCCGAAGATCTAGTGAACTTCAGATGCTTTCATGGAGCTTTGAGTCATTTCTTAATCTTTTCTGCATACAGTCACAGTTAACCCAGTTTCTCCTTCAAACTTCTCTCTTGGTCTCCCAGATACCAGAGTCTTCCCAGTTTTCCTAATTTTCATACTGTTCCTTCCTGTTCTCCTTTGCTGACTCACTCTGCCCTTTAATTAGTGTTGCCCTCAACTTTCATGTGTCTGGAAAAAGCATGATTCTTTGCTATGAGATCTGAGTTGAAATTCCGGTTCTCCTACTTACCAAATTGAGTTCCTAAGTTACTGAACTCACCTGAGCCTCCATATGCTAATCTGTGGAAAGGTAACTCCTCTCCTAGATAATCAACCTAAATGGAATCATTGTACACTGAACCTGCATTTCCCATTGGTGTAATGGATTGGTAGCCATAAACTGGAATTCCAGGCCTAGAAACTCATTTCATACCTCAAGAATGTGAAAACTCAAAACAAAGAATATGCTCTTCAAAATATTTATTAACCATATAAAACTAAACAATATGAATTATAATATAAATGTTTCTTTGAGGCATTTTTCTTCATGGGCTGGACTGGCTGAGGTTTCTTAGGCTCTTAGTTTAACGAAGTTTGGACAGAACATGTCATCTTTTCCTGGTAACTCTTCCTAGAGCATACACAGATATTTTTCCTTACTCCAGAGACCTTTGAACTGCATTGAAAATTAGGGTCATCTGCCACAAAGAAAAAAAAAGTTCAATGATGTTCAGATGAAAGCCTCTCAAAGTTTTTGAAAGTTAAATGTTGGGAGAGGGACAGTTTCAATGATGTCTTACTCTCTCATTTATATAAAAATCTACTTTGCTGAGCTTGAGAAATGTCTAACAGTACAACCAGGTTTTCAGGAGAAATGTCTAGACCCACTCACTCCACAATGTCAATCAGTTTCAGTGATGCTTTTTACAGTTAAACAAATGCCTTCAAAATACCGAGGCAGTTTCCTCCAAATTCCTAGTTCCAAGCTTCAATTATGATTTTCACAGCATCCAAAACACTTCCAAAATTTCTTTTGATCCATCCTGTTTGTTGATTGCTTTAACTGGCCTTTAATAATTTCACAAATAAAAATACCATAAGGACGCAACAACTTTGATCTGTTGGCTAAAGTCAGTGAGATGCTTTGTGGATATGAACGGGGGAGGAAGAAAAACTAATGTCAGGATGCTGCTGCTTAAGAATTAGGAGACAGCCTAAAGCATTACCCAAACCCAGCTGTTACCAATTTTTAAAATACCATTTCTTGCCCTCTGGAACAGAGTAAAAAAATCAAAGCTTAAGAATCGGCTCTTCAAAAGACATTAGTTCATTAATTAAAGGGGATTGCCTTGGATTCTTGGCAAGATAAAGGTAAGGCAACAGTTTCGATTTGTAGTCAACTGCAGTATGGGATTCCTCCTACTCAACTGCATATAATCAATATTTTAAAACTTTCTTCCTCACTTGTTAGCTTTCCAAAAAAAGTAATTTTATCAGTGTTAAATATCTGTCTCAAACAATAACAGGCCTCTGCATTTTAATTTTTCTGGGAAATTCTTCAATGCTTCCATATTAGCACTTGCAGCTGATTCTCCCAATTCTGACCTTATGCTAACAAGTTCTTATTCCATTATAAAAACAAACAAAACCTGTTCAATGTGCAGTGTGCCCATCTAATGAAATCCTATCCCCTTGTTTCCATGCATAGACCTCCTAGTTCAGGCCCTCCTTACTTTTACACTGATTTAGTACAATGGCCTTAAAGCCAATCTAAACCTAATTCCCACGATCCATTCTCTAACCTGCCACCAGCTTCTTCCCAAGGTGTAGGTACATAAATTGTCCTTTGAGCCATCCCTCCAACATAGCACTTACCACATTTTATTGTCGTTTTGTGTTTACATGAATCTCCTCTATTTTATCCCAAGTCCCTAGTGGACAAACACTATTTCTTTGGTCTACCAGTTAGTACATAAAAGGCACTTAACCTAAGTACACTGTATTGAATATGAGCCCAATTCTCATGATCAGTTTTCAGAGAGCCTCAGAATTCCCTCTTTGAAAATCAAATTTTTTTCCTACTCAATCTACTACTCTTAAACAATGTGAAAAACTTACTGCAAATCTTGATGAAAAACACCTGATTTTTTTCTTTGAAGCTAGTGCACTAGAAAAATGCACCTTAACGACTTAGTGATGGCTCACAAACACCAATTATTATATTTCTTATAGCTTTGTCCTCAGTGGCTGAAATGTATTACCTGCTCCAGCCTATGCAGCTTTTTCTGTCTTCCATACCTGTCAGCTTTTATATCTATCTAATTTATCTGCACCAACTCCTCTAGTGCCTCTAAATTGTACTTTTTAACATGCCGTGCGTGGGCTTAAAAGCTAAAATAATCAAGCTTGTTAGAAATGTTTATAGCAGAAAGAAATAGACCCTAATCAAGAGAAATGATGTACCCATGATCAAAAAGCCCAAGGATCTTGCAATGTTCATTTTTACCTGCTAAAAGGCCTTCACTGCTTACTCTCTGGTTCTAATCTATGTCAGAAAAAGATGTCACATAGAATTAGCACTGTTAATCACTTAAACTTGCACTCTCAATTCTAAAATCCAGGCCAGTTTAGTGAGTTAAAACCCTCTCCACTTCAAAACTCTTCTGTGACTCAGTTCAAATTAAAAAGTTGAGTCCTATCCATTATATTCACTTAATAATCTAAAGCTATCTTAAACCACATTATACATTTCTAGCAGATCAAATGCATAATATGCAATGTGATGTAAAGATATTATTTATGACAAAAACATTGAGGGTTAATGGGTAAATTTTTGTTAAATCTCAAAATGTAACTAATGGAGACTAAAGCTCATCATTAAATAATCAGTGTTTCATATTCTGTCAAAAATGTGCCCTCTGCTTTTAGTATTTCATATACATTATACTCTACATTTTAAAATGTAGTGATAATGGAGATAAAATAGTAGAAAACAGGCATCACAAAGATTTAGACAATTAAAGTAAGCTCAGAGTGACTTTTAATATGCCAATCAATGTTAATAAAACACAAGTCAAACAGACTAGTGCAAACATGTTTTAAACCAAAATAGAAAAACAAACAATAGACAGATTCTATTTTTTTGCAACATCTGTTAGCCAGTATTATTAGTCAAATGGCTAATCACACATAAAACATATTTTGTGATAAGCTTGGGACAGTCAGAAGTCATTCTGGCATTTCAAATAGCTATGTACAGTATCACCAAGATTAGTTTATATACACAAATATTGAAGAGAAACCAGGCAAAACATTTAAAAAACAGACTAACAATATAATCAAGTACAAAACTTGGGTGGAGGGAGGAAACATTTTTTAAAAAGAGTCAGGGAAGGGCATTATCAGGAAAAAGTACAAAACCAGTAATAATTATACTACATTAATACAGCATTCCAAAGGGGGGGGGGAGGTGCATTTCTCCAATGCACTAGCTTCAAAGTTCAAAGAAAAAAAAAAGGCAAATAGCTGCTTTTCATCAAGAGCAGCTATATATTTCACATAATTGTTTTAAAAAGAAAGCCTATTAACAACGATGATTGTTTAATGCTACAATTTTACAGCAAAGACACAACTAAAATAGCAGCAAATTCACAAGGCAGTACTTCCACAGAATCATCATTCCATGGTGCATGCAATGCCTACAAAGTGCTCCCAGTGGGATATACAAGTATAATTCACAATTTAAAAAAAAGAAATATAAGATTGACACACAGGTACATTGAAGACTGAGGAGTACCGAGTCTCTTAGCATTTCCCTTTTCAAAGGGAGAATAGGTATGTAATAAAGCCCTTGAGTCCTTTTTTACAAGTCACTACAGAGACAGATACCTTTTATTACAATGCAACAGCTAACTATAAGCAGCACACCACCACAGTGGTTAACCCTGGAAAGGCTGGTGTAACATCCAACAGTGACTGACATCCTACAGAAGACAGACTGGTAAAACTAGACAAAAGCCTGATAGAGCACTGGTCAAAATACAGCTTTCAACTGTAATTCACAAATAAAAGTCCTAAAACATATTTCAGTAAAACTACTGACACCGATTGAGAAAGTAATTGCAAACTGGATTCTAGCAGTGATTTCAACCTAGCTTCCTCTTGTCACAGTTTTTTTTGGGGGGTGGGAAATGAGTAGTTCAGTATATGGTAAGGCTGACAGAGCGGTTCATTTTCTTTCCAATAAGTCGAGATGTTCTATTACTCTGGGTGGTGGACCTTGTGGCCATCCGGTCAGTGAAGAGTGCTCTTTCCTCAGCCGCAGCTTTTGCCATCTGGGCTTTCTTGAGTTCTCTAAGAACGTAAAAATAGGAAACAAGACTTTTCACCTACTGTATTAATCCTAGGAAGGGATCCTAAGAGGCCAAATACAAACTACATTATCAGTTGGGAGATCTTTGCATGATATCATTACTCATGCAACTGAGGAAAGAAAAAATACAGTATTGTGAAGATCTCTTTACATAATACAGACAAAAGGAAAATTCTACTTCCTCTTTACATGAACTATGATGGCTATCAAACTAATGGCAAAGGAACCTTTAAATATTTCAAGTCAGTTTTATTAGGTTAGAATCAAAACGGCAGCAATAAAGCAAATGAATTAGAATGATCATTCCAACCAGTTTTCAAAAATGTCAAAGGTCATTCAGAGCAAATACAAGAATCATCTACTAACCTAATCGACATTTATTTCATCCTTTCATATAAATAAGTAGAATAGAACGTTTCAAGGAAAATGTTAGTTTATGTTGAGAGTGTGGAGGGAAAAAACTGATACCTGCTCATTTTAGTTTTTGTGACAATTTGGGGCTTGGGGATTATCACCACTGCAAATATATGCAAGTTTAAAAAAATTTTAAGTCCATAATTTCAAACTTTAGAAACAACACAAATTTATAGGTCAAATACCAATGTAAAGCAGAAATCCCCAATCTTTAACCGTATAACATGTCAAGCCACTATATTCCTCACTGATGGAAAGCCTAAATCATCTCTCATTAAAATTTGAGAATAAAAATGAGAAAGTAAAAACAAAACAAATAAAAACCCCATCACTTACTTCTGCAAAAGTGAATTTTTGAACTTTTCAGCATTCAGTTCTATTCGTAATTGTTCTGCACTCTTCCTAGAAGCAGACAGCAATACTGAATGCTTTACCAATGCCATTGCTGAAGGTCTTCTCTCTGGATCTGGATGAATCATAACCTTAAAAAGAGAAGTAAAATTAATGTAAAGGCATGCAATTTAATAAAATATTGAATCATGTCAATAAAGTGCCTCATACATAAAATGCTCACTTTTAGCAACTCTGTAAATTCTTGGGAAAGCACTTGTGGAATCCGAGGTAATCTACCCTGTCTGATTTCATGCCATTGGTCTCCATTTCTGGGAAGAGGTTCAGCACCAGCAGCACATACCACTGTGAGGGCAAGGGCAAAGATATCCGCCTTTGGTAGATGAGTATAGTTCTGTAAAATTTAAAAAAAAAAAAAAAAAAAAGAAAAGGGAATATAAAAATGGCCAAAATAAAGTAAGATTACACCTCAATGATGATTTGGGTGAGAAATAAAACAAAATTAAAATGTCCAATGCCACATTTAAGTTTAGGACCTATTCAGAGAACAAGCTAAATTTGGGGAGATAATTATTTTTTTTAATGATAAAATAATATACACTCTGGGGTGGGAAAGTAAATACATTTCTAAAAGTATTTAGGCATTTCTAAAAGGCCTCTTCTTTATCACTAGCCCAACTCAACTCTCAGAAGAAACTCCTATCCCCCTAGGGGCATTCATATGAAAATAAAAAACATACATACATCAACAAGTCAGAAATACGCATATACATATAAAACACAAATATACATATAAAAAGAACAATGGAATCATACACTTCATTTGTTCTACTTGTTCTATTTTCATTCAAAACTCTTATCAAGAAATATTTTGCAACACTCTTTTTGAAATAGCAGTATTAACTATGTGCCATAATTTACTTAATCATTCCCTTACTGCTAAACACATATTTACATCATTCTCAATTTACTTGTATATGACTATCTCTGAAGGAGAGACTCATAGAAATGGAAATTTTGGGTCAAAGGGTACATGATTTTAAAATGTTGAAAGATACTAACATTTTTTTTTTTAAGATTTTTTTGATGTGGACAATTTTTAAAGTCTTTACTGAATTTGTTACAATATTGCTGCTGTTTTACGTTTTGCCACGAGGCATGTGGGATCTTAGCTCCTTGACAATAGATCGAACCCACACCCCCTGCATTGGAAGGCGAAGTCTTAACCACTGGACTGCCAGGGAAGTCCCAATACTAACACTTTGATCCCCAAAAAGGCAATGCCATTTTAAAGTTCCACCAGTAGTGTATGGAAATTTCTCTTTTACTGCAACTCCACCACTGCTGAATATGATAAATCTTTGCCTTTACTGACTTTCGCTAGATTAAATACGTCCACAGCTAACAGTTTACACTTTCTATTTTGTATTACCTTTCTACAAGTTATTAGCATAAAATTTCAGTACATCTGCATTTATAGTTTTCTAGCAACTGGTTAAGTGTTACAAAGCAAATGGCTTAAAGGAGAAAAACTACCTCCTGCAAAACTTCATTTGCAAGAAAACGGCTATCACCCTCTTCAACTTGTGGACTAGAGATTCTTGTTACATGCCCAAGGTCACCTAGAAGTATTGAAAAAAATACAGTCAAGAATTAAAACAAACCAGCCTCTCCCTCTTTATTTTGAAGAAATAACCTGGTTATTTTTCTTTCTTACCTATTTTAAACATAACTTTGTTGGACACCCAGTCATCTTCATCTCCTTCTTCAGAGGCAGCATTTGGGATTGAAGTTCGAGATATGAAAATATTACCTGTCAAACAGTTATTTAGGTTAGCCATACTAACAGTTAACAGTTAAACCAAAGTTCACAAACAAGTCATATAACAGAATCAACCAGAAAGCTTTTAAATATATAGATTCTTATGTGTTCTACCCCAAACTCAGTGAGAATGAAAATCTCAGGGGACAAGAACTGGGACTGTATTTTCTAGGAATATATTTTCTGGCCTAGCACTGGTCCTTGAACACTTGGAAACCATTGCATTAGACCCTTGTCACCTACACACTGATCTTCAGCAGTTTTAATTACTTAGAAATAATACAAAAGGCAATTAACATACTAATTTGTGATGCTGCCAAAGAACAAATTTTAATCTAATGGTACAAGGCTGGTGTGAAAAGAATAAGTCATGTAGCTATTGAGTTTGGCTGACCATACAGCATCTACATCCCAATGAGGTTCTGTGGTTCATTATTTCTGCTGTACACATTTTTTTTTCTTCTAATTCAGGTAAGCTCATGATTAACGTAAGTTTTAGTGGCAGATTTTATTTTAGTAGTTTTATCAATATAGTATAGAAGTTATAAATGTTACATTTACTAGAGTCATCTTTCCAATTTTGCTTTATTTACAGGACAACTTATTTTACGGTGATATTTGTAAATTTAAAACTTCACAAACCTTAATATTTTCAACTTTTGTACTTGTAATATAAGAATCCACTATGTTTGTCTGACATTTAATACAAGCTATGAGTGAGTATGGGCAAACCTTACTGATCCACGTTAACTGCCATCAGTTCAAATATAGTTTTTCCTTTTGGAAAATAAACATTTTAGCAAGTTAATGTACAAAAATTCTTCACATAATTCATATAACTAAGTTGTGCAAAATGATTTAAATTCCCATGAATCACACATATTTCCATAGATTAAAAAAGAAAAAAAAAACACCTCATTAAATTCAACTTAAAAACACCTAGCCTACAATGTTTAACTTAAATTCATCAACCTTTTAGTTATAACTTCTAATTTATAGGATAGAGAAAGGAATAAGCTAGGAAGCAACCAGTCAAACCCAGAAGAAAGGATATCTTGCAAGACAAGGTCTGTATTATTTTTATTATTTAAGTAGGGGAAGGGTAAAACCTAAAAAAGAAAAATGGATTTAACCTGGTGTAATGCATGGTCCTAAAATGGAAATGAGTTTGGACGAATCAACTGTTAAGGACTTTGGTCAACTAGGAAAAATTTTAATATGATCTGGCTACTAGATGAGATAAAAATTTACTGAAATGGAAAGGCAGAGACAGTTGTCTTAAAAAAAAAAAGTTATGGGGCTTCCCTGGTGGCGCAGCGGTTGAGAGTCCGCCTGCCGATGCAGGGGACACGGGTTCGTGCCCCGGTCCGGGAAGATCCCACATGCCGCGGAGCGGCTGGGCCCGTGAGCCATGGCCGCTGAGCCTGCACGTCCGGAGCTTGTGCTCCGCAACGGGAGAGGCCACAACAGTGAGAGGCCCGCGTACCGACAAAAAAAAAAAAAAGTTATAAAACAGTATGTACATTATAACGTAATTTTAAGTATGCAGGTGAATCCTACACTAACATTTTAGTGCAAATTCCTCTCATTCAATCAAAAATAACATCATTTTTTTTGGCAGTACGCGGGCCTCTCACTGTTGTGGCCTCTCCCGTTGCGGAGCACAAGCTCCGGACGTGCAGGCTCAGCGGCCATGGCTCACGGGCCCAGCCGCTCCGCGGCATGTGGGATCTTCCCGGACCGGGGCACGAACCCGTGTCCCCTGCATCGGCAGGCGGACTCTCAACCGCTGCGCCACCAGGGAAGCCCTGCATACTTTTTTTAATGCAAGACAATCTAAACGCATGTACCATTTTGTTTTCTGAATAAAACAGTAACATTTTGATGGCATTTTACAGGCTAGAAATACCACCATGTTTGTACAGCACATAAGTTTTCAAAGCATCTTCACAGCTCAGTTTATTCTAATAACCCTGTTAGTAGCACTGATATTGTAACTGTAGTTCCAAAGATTAATAGAAGAATGGGGATTTAATTTTTTTTTTTGTCCAGCTTGTCTATATTTTAAAATATTCTACAATGTACTAATTACTACTTCTGTAATACAATTTTGTTTCAGTTTAACATAAAATTATGTAGGCCTACACCTTGATTCGTACCGCTGCATCTTCAGTTTGAAACCTCATAAGCCTTTGAAAGAATACTATGAGGTTGTTCTGAGCCATAGTATGGTCGATCTACTAGAGCCATTTATATATAAAAATCAATTTTTAGCTGAAAATGATCTAATGGTAAAGAGAAAAAAAATAAAACCACTATGTTCCTAAACTCTCCAGTGCTTATTTATCTGCAACATTTTAAATACATTTATAATCACAATACATCTATCATTTTGTTTTCTGGGTCATACAGTGACAATTTTATTATTTCTTTTACAGACTAGAAATACCTCCAGGTTTGTAGCACCTATGTTTTCAAATTTATCATTTTATTCTAATAACCATGATAGTGGCACCAGCATTAATTTAAAATTATGGGTCTATAGCCTAGTACAAGAGACGGGCTTTAAACACAGGTTCTTTTAGTCTCCCCAAAGTCCCACTCCGAGACTACATGGTTCCCATAAGATGCAGCACATTTTTAACTTTTAGTAAAAGTGAGTTTGTTATTTCAAATTTGGGATAACAAGGGAAGAGGTGATGGGAAATAAAACAATACTAATAAGTGGGTCAAAAATCTTTTAAAACTAACAATGAAAAAAAAAAGTAAGATGTTTATGTTCCCATATTATTTTAATGAAGTCATTTATTCTCTATAACCCTAAAGAACACAGGTCAGAGGATCTATAATACTTACTAGGTTTTATATCCATGTGAACCAAAGACATTGAATGAATATACCTCAAGCCCCGGCCAACTTGCAAAAGGAGATCCTTCAACTCTGCTTCTGTAAAGTAACTCATGCTTCTGTAGTTTTCACTTATGGCATCAGCTAAACTTCCACCTAACAAACACAAGAAAAATTAGAATCTTCTTCTTCCTGAAATATTATTTTTCTTCCATCTTTACTGTATGACCACACACAACCAAGAAAGTGACATTTTATATAGGACCTATTCTCTTCAACCTGTTTGTGAAATCCAAATTTTATTTATTCTTTCAGTAGGTAATACACTCACATGGGTACAAAGTACAATGTAAAGTCTCTGTCTTATGAATACATACTTCAGCAATGCACCTGGTTCTCTTTCCCAGAGTAAATCAATGTTATCAGTTTCTTACGTATTCTTTTCAACTCCTTTTTACACAAGCGAAAACATATTTTCATTATCTTGAAGATCATTCTCTACCAATATACAAAACTACCCCTTTCTTTCTTTTGTCTACAGAATTCCACTGTATAATTGAATGGTAATACACTAACCAATCCCCTAATTGATGGACATTTAGAAATAATTTCCAAGCCTTTAATACTACATACTGTGGTCGCAGGAATAACTTCGTACATTGGTCATTTCACACATATTTAGTATATCTCCTACAAACAAACTGCTGGGTCAAAGGGTATGTACAATGTAATATACACATGCATAGTGTGTGTGGGAAACAGTGTTTTACTACATATAGAATACATTTCTGTAGCTGAGAGGGCCATTTCTGTTTATCCGGCAAAAGAGCTTAGAGTTGGTATTCACACCATCAGTGCCAAGATCTGATTGCCTCTGAAAGCTCACATAAAATAACAGTACACTCAGTTTCTGATTTCAAAATGGCTAATACTTAAATTCTGCTAGCATAAGCTTATGTAAATCTGGGGATTTGGAAGATAAATCTGGGGCAATAACACACACACATAGAGTGCCCCTTAGAGAAGGCTGTACCAATTCATACACCCATGTTTAATGTGTGAGAATACCTGTTTTCCCACACACTTAACAACAGAGTCTAAAAATTTTGTAAGTAAAAAACAGTATCTTAGTATCGTTTTAATTTATACTACCCTTACTATGAATAAGAACATAACCTACTTTTATAGAATCAGTCAAACCAATTAGCTAATTTGTTTATACTTTAAAAAACTTTAAGTTTATACTTAAAAACTTTGTTTATATTCTGTCTCAGAGGAAACGAGGAGTTATTGTAATAAATAAATAAATAAATAAACCACTTCCGTTTAAAGCTTAGTTGGGAATAATAAAATCAGAACCAAGGTAATAAAATCTAGGTCAATGATATACTACTCAGAAAAGGAGGTCCTATAATTTGAACAAGACTGAATAACAAAACGTCAAATGTGTTTAAAATAAATAAATAAATCACACACCTGGAGAGCTTAGGATTAAGTATGTTTTCTGAACTTAACTTGAACAAATCTTGAACTGCAGGAAGAAGAGGGGTCTAGGAGGGAGCAGGTCAAGAAGCCTGTCAGACAGGTGAGCTTGGAGTCCTAGATCAAGTTTACCAAGAAATAACATGGCTGCTTTTTAGTGGGTCTAGCAACTACAGCTAGGCCAGTTCCTTCTATCTTGTTGCTGAAAGGGCAAGAGGTGAGAAAAGCAAACTATTGATCTGATATTTCAGGTTCTCCTCCCCTATCTATCAACATTTTTCTACACCTGTTTATCAAGAGTAGAAATTCAGTCTATCACCAAACCAAGAAAAAAGGCTCAAAATGCAAACGATGTTTGAGACAATAAGGAAATTCAGTTAAGATAAAGGATATCAGTTAATCAACACAACAAATGAATGATAACAGAATCCTTCCCTGTGAAACTGTAGAAAAGGATCTAAAGACCAGGCCTATTAGGACATTCAAGGGTTTATGTGGAGAGAATGGTGGAAACGGGAAACAAAAGAAGAGCTCACAAATGTATCTAGATAGCCTCACTGTCTTTCATCTAAGCAAAATAAACAACCATACAAAGAGGCAGTCCTATTTTACAGAGGTCTATTTGTTTTTTAAAGATCCATATTCCTTAAGTGTTTTACAATGCTCCAAAATAATAAACTATTTCAAAAGATTATTTTATAATCTAACTTTATTACAGGACAAGGTCTCTGTAATCTGAGAGGGTTAGCAAGATGGCTCATTCCCTCCCAACTCCCAGGCCCAAGAGTTTTCTCAAAATCATCTGAATGACACAACCATGTATCTGGACTGTGGCTGAAATAAGAGAGCCAGGCACATCCAACAAGGTGGGAGGCAGATAGAAACTAAAAGGAGACGGCATCTAGCAAATATGGAGGGGAGAAGTATTATGGTAAAGTTGTACTATTATTAAATGCAGTTACTAAAAAATGGAGGTTAAGAAACACAAGGCCATGGGCGATAGCTTCAAAAATGTTTTGATGGTATGAAGAGAAACATTTCGAGATGTGTGAAACAAAATAGCAGCAATGCTGTACACTGAGCACTTACTCTTTCAAGGGTGGAGATTAAAATGACAACTCAATGAGAAGTCAGGTATGAGAAATGAGCCTTTTACTTCTGTTTTGTTTTCAAATACAGAAAACCTGAATCTACTGCCTATAACACTTATTCACAAGCTATGAAATGGCTGGTCTTAAGAAAAAATGAGAATCAACAAAAATAATCTTTGCTACTCGACTGTTCATTAAATTCTAAATTCTCTAATATTCACTGAAGATATATAGAAAT